>NC_142283.1:57406195-58072445 GCF_052056855.1 Sturnus vulgaris
TGTACTTCCATACTGGGCTTTGTGGGTCCCTAACACACAGGCAAAGTGGATCTCCAATGCTAGAACCAAGAGTTCTAGTCTCTCATTTTTATGGGCTGGAAATAAAAAGGCCATTGAAATCAGTAGAAATCCCTTCCTTTTACAACTCTAACTGGGCTACGTGAAAGAGAAATAATTTATCTCACACACTGAAATAGGTGAAAACAGGGCATTTTAAAAGGACCATCTTTAACTCTGCCAATAAATTATTTTTCACATTTAGCATTTGATTTTTTTTATCTGTTTGTACTTTGTTTCTTAAACCTTGCAGTTTGCTTTGTCCCTTTTCCCTTAAATAATTGAAGTTCACAAAAGTATTGCTAATTTTCATTTACTAAAAACAGTTTTCCTGCATAAAAGTAATTCCAACTGATCATTAAAAACAGATTTTGGGAAGTAAAGAAAATATATTGATTGCATAAAGTTTGAATGGCAAGAAATATGTTTTTAATTATTGTTATTTTATTAATGGACAAATGCTATCTTATTAAATCTGAATTGGATGTGCACTGAGGAGCACTAATGCGAACCATTCCAAATACAGAAATTAAATACACGTTGGTGCATAATAAAGCCCCCATATATAATAGAGGTGATTTACAAAAAGATCTTTCAACTTTGGACAGATCAACATGCAAGTATTTCACCATCTGAGTTCATGGTAAGGTCCCTAGCATAAAGTATATTTCTTGAAAAGTCTGATTCTTTTTTCTGTTGGCATATGTTTATGTAGCTTCATTAACTTCCAGGCTACTGCTTCCAGTTTCTAACAGCTCAAAATAAGATTTGAGCTGAAAAAGCTGAAAATATCCATCTAAAATGTAGTAGAGCAGACATAAACAATCAAACATTGACCCCAAAGAAATGCATTTCATTGCAATTACATTTCTGTGTACAGCAGAATACCACTTGTCTTGACTTCCCTTTCCTCCCTTCACCAGGCAGCGTTACTATCATAGTCAGGAGTCAGAGCAGCTGGAGCTGACTGTGCTCAGTGTCATGGACCAGCTTCATCCTCTCAACCCCTCTGGTGTCTGACAGCAGCCTGTGCTTCCAGTACATGGAAAAGTCTTCTTAAATTTGATTTGGCCCAACAACGTAACACACCAACTGGAAGCAGTTCAGGCCCACTCCAGCTGTTTCTTCTGATACACTCACAATGATAAGCTGACTGTCTAATCCTGTCTTTCACCAAAATACCTAGCAAAGCCACAGTGCCCACACATGTGTTACAGGTTCCTTTGTTTTAAGCAGAGACAGTTATTTGGGCTTTCAGTACAACCCTGCTGTTGCTTCATTCATCTGGTTTCGAAAAAAAACAAGTGTATTTGGTTATTCTTTAATGAGGGGAGGTTATTAGATCACTGATCTGAGTACACATGTGCAAACCCACAGCAGCAGTGGGTTTTTCCAAGATGTATTGGGACACCAAAAAGGAATTTCCTGTATTTACTTGGAATAAACTACTTTCTGCAGCAAGTCTTAAGAATATGAACACTGTTTAGAGTGAGAAGTTGAGGGAACATAGACACAACAAAGCTTGGGTTTATTTGTTCAAAGGGAAGTTAATGACTTCCAGTTGTTCAGTGTTTCACAATCAACTCTCTCAAAGTCCTAGCTGGAGTTTCAGCCTTTCTGATGCTGGGATTAGATGCCAACATCAGGGCACTTACTCGGTCTAGTGGAAAGATCTGTTAAAATTCTCCTAAAATGGTTAAAATGGTGACCATGGGAATATGGATACTTCACTGGAAAGTAAAGTAATCCTTTTTGGCTCATGGCTGAGAGGATTGAGGGGTGTGTGGACAGATCCTGTTGCCTTGTCATGGAGATGACAATGTGCAGTGGTGAGGACTGCTATGGCATAAAAAGGAAGGGGAGAGGGGACAGCTATTCACATTTCAGAAAACCCACTGAATTACTCCTTTGGCAATATTATCCTTTGTTGTCCAGGAAAATGAGGAGACAGATGGGCAGAAGGGAGTTACTACTGTAGACCTTTGCTACAGCGGACTTGTGCCCTAGCATATTTTGACACCCTTGAAAAGGCAGGACAGGCTACTGTTCCTTCCCTGTCTCCTTTGCCCCAGTGCCAAGACTGAATCATGGGCCAGGAGCTAGATAACACTGCATAAGGCACTGGAAAATTCCCTAACTCCGATCCATAAATTACATTTTCAAGTATATTTAAAGAATTGGTTTGTTTGGCTTTTTATATCTTCTATCTTTAGAGGTGTTTGAGAAAGAGCAATTGTCACACAAAATAAACCAAATCATGATGATTTCATGCTGGAAAGCATGCTGTAAAATCAGTGAGAAATATCCCTGAACTTAAGACCCAGAAAAAGAGTCTGAATCCTGAAAGACTATACCTTGAGGTGTCTTGGACTGCCTGCCTGCATTCATGGCACTGAACTGAAGCTTTTTGTAGATGGTATTATACCAGTAATTACAGTGAATAGTTCAACTACTGAGGTTAAAACTTTGATCAAATTTCTGGGACTTCACATAAAAGGCTTACTATTTATATAGAGTGAGTCTCCTTTGCCATTAGCTGAAAAATTATCCAAAAACCTCCCAGACTTAGAATGTTCCGGTCTTACAGAACAAGCATTTTCCACTAATGTTTTTATTTAAAGAACAGTTTTTCAGGTAAAAGTAAGCAGCTTTTCAAATTTTGTTTGTATTTCACTATTTTGAGTGTGGAGTTAAAAGTCACCCCAGGACAAGTCCAGATTTTAACATGGTCAGAAAAGAAAAATAGGGATACAAGACATAAGGTCTGCATGTAAGTTAATGTACATTCGTTTAAATTTCATGAAGCTCCTACTCTTAACAAATGTATCACTATTATGTACATTATTCAAGTCCTAGGATGGGTTTATGTTAGGATGAGATAGCTACACAGTGAAGTTATGTAGCTAAATTTCTCTAGCACGTGTATTCTTGAAACCTTCGTAGAGGAGCTGGTTACACAGATTTCTGTTCCGCAGAGGCCATTGCCAGGGTACTGAAATCTCATTTTAAGTGAAGTATCTCTCAGGCTTCGCCCGACCAATGAATCAAGCACAGTCCCAGAAGCTGAGCACAACAGAAGATCGCGGGCACTGGGCAGCTTTGAAAAGATTCCGTGCTGTGAGGGTAAAGCTAAACAAATGCAGATAAGAGCATGTTGTGCAAAGAAGGATGGGAGGGAACACCACAACACTACGGAAATCACTGAGTAATTGCTTGAACAAAGAAAGAAGGTGTTCGACGCTGTTTTCTTGGAACAGTGATTTACATTCGGAGGTTTATGACTAACGTGGTTGTCTGAAACAGAAGTCATAGAGCATGACTGCTTGAAAACACACAAAGAACAGATGCAATCCTTGAGAGAGTGCTTGAGAAACTGAAGGATTTAATTAGAGAGGCCTGAAATATTATGATAAAAAGCACAAAAGTAACTTGTTCATGGGTGCAATGGGTGCATGGGAGAATATTAGTGCAATACTCTTTCAATAACACAGTTGAAGCTGGAGACCAGTGGCTAATGCATCATGGCCACTAACAAAAACTGAATGTAACTGGAGTTAACTGAAAGTATGAAGGAGATTTGGCCTTAAGCCTGGCTGTAAAAAAAAATTCCTTTATTATTGGGACACCACTTTAAGCTGAAACTGACCATAAACCAATGTATTGCTATTGCCAAGATAGGTCTGATAAATATCTCCTGGAGAGAAGAGAGATTGTTTTTTCAGATATAAATGTATGTTTTACAAATTCAGTAAGCCTGGGGGAGATTTGGTGTTTGCAGGCAAATTCACAATAATTTTACAGAACTTCCAGGTATTGATCATGGATGTGCCAAGCCTCCTAAAAGAGCCCCAAATAGCCCTCTCCACTTGCAGGAAAAATGTAGATTATGACTGCCTGCATCACCAAGAAGGTTCATGTAATGGGAAAGGTAATGCAGGCTTTGGTGCAAAGCTGTTAGTGCCATACTGTAGCCCATTACTGTACCTTGGAAGTGAGGCCTGAACCACACATGTGGATTTTGAAAAGAGCCTGAATGGAGAATACGGAATGTATTAAAGAGAAGCATTTGAAAGCCATTTTAAAAGAGAGACCAAACACTGTTGAGAAATCAGCAGTTCTATTAAAGCAAATCAATATTATCTAAAAATTTTGTTTATGCTAGCAATGCAGGACAGCTTCCTCCAAAAGAACCCAGGAAGACGGCAAAAGGAAAAGAAGTATATGTAGATATTTTTGTGATTTTTATTTATTCCACTAATAATAAACAAAGCACGCTATTATTGTTATTGTTGTTGTAGTTGTTTCTATTTTTACAATTACTTCCCCAACTTCCCAGAAGTCCCTGCAGGCAAACAGCCAGCCATATTTTTTTAACTAAACGTGACATAGCAAGCACAATCATATCTGATGACAGTCCACAGTTAAGAAGGCATCACTGGAAGCAGTTTGCACTGAAATACAGGTGTAGGTTTATTATTATTTATTATTATTATTACCACTAATCACTAGTACTTTCAGACTTTTAAGGCTAATGGAAAAGTGTCAGAAGACACTTTTACAGTGATGTCTGTAAATCAAAAAACTGGAGCAGTGAGACTGATCCACCCTTAGTGCCAGTGTTGGATCTGGGGGAAGCCAGACTCTTGCAAAGGCAAGCTGGACCATGCTCTGGTGCAGACAGGCTCTTGCTGCACTGGCGTGGTGGGTCACACTCAGAGCAGTCACAGATAGAGCTCCAAACTCCCTGTTTATCAGTGGTCCCTAAATGCTTGTCATGTAGGAAATTTCTGTACTGTTATAGACACATGCACAATACTGGTGACATTGCTGAACAACAAATACAAGCATCCTACCGAAAACCATAAGAATATATTATGACAGCTTTAGCTGCATCTACACGAGAGTATTTGCTGAGATGGAAAAACCATTTAAAAACTTGCTGACAATTTCTACAATCAGGAACAATGCTAAGTGAAGACAGTCCTTAGGGGATGATTTCTCAAGTTGTCAGTTAATTCCTGGTGAACAAACATAACGATTTTACAATTGTTGCTCCTAAAGTCCTTTCATTGCTCAAATATTAAAATGTTTTCACATTTAAAATGAACTAGTAATCCTCACCAAAGAAAAAAAATTAGAAAATATTAGGTCCAATGGCAAATATAAGGAGCACTCACACCACCTCTTTAATTTCTTTGGCATGGCAAAGGATCTTGGTTCTTCTCTTCCTCTTTTTTTTTTTTTCCTTTTTCCCTTGAAGTACAAACCTGGCATTTTAGATTTCCAAATTTGCAGAAATCAGGTGAAAATTCCCTCTGAGCATCAGTGGGGACATGGCAGGGTTCATTTGCAGCCTAGTCCCATATGCCCTATTGTGACTGAGCAGCCTGGAGCAACTTCAGTGGTTGCACGGGAGACTTGCAGGATCAGGGCTGGTTTGGCAGATGGCTGAGCACACCTTTCTTTCACCCAGTGGGTGTCCTGGCCTCTAACAGAGGCTATCAGTAGGTCACTATTCCTGATAAGAATGCCATCATACACAGAGGGAGTTCTTGAAAAAAGCTGCCTCTTGAATAAACAAGGGGTGAATATATCTTCAGAGAGGGATGGATGCTCTCTCTCTCTTGTTTTGTTTTTGTGAGTGTGAAGGAAAGAAAGTGCTTAAGATAAAAAGTTACCTACTTGTTCTGTTGTCATGAAGCTGAAAAATGTTTAGACAAGATTTATTTAATACTGAAATTTAAGCTTAGAGGATTTTTCATTTTTGCAAGTGCCTGATGCTTTGAGTCTACAGAAGATAAAGGACTCCATTTGTTGTGTTTCCTTTCCCTGAAGTTTTATTATTTCCTCTGTATTTGTCAAGCTACCTCTTCTTTAATAAAGACGTCCTTTTTTTCCTAAAGTATTTTTAGAGGTAATCCATTAAAACCCCCACAATAAGGATTCATTACACAAACATATATATAGAATTGTGTTTTGTATAATGCAGCTGATCTGGTAAGAGTAATTTCTGAATTTTCTAAAAAGGAATGTGGAGAGTGGATGTACTGTCCTTACCCTTCCTGCTGTTCTACACTTAGTTCACTCACAGATAAAGACTTTTGACCTAAAATAAGATCAGGCCTTGCTGCCATTCATTAATGCATGGACTAACACACAAAACTGATGGCAAAATGGAGCAAGCTTTGCTATAATCTTACAGGTCTCGTGGGTGTCATATTAATAGTTTAGGAAAATGGGTTTCTGGCCATCTGTAGGAAATGATGATAAAATGAAATTTAACAACTCATGCACATGAGAGGTTAGCAGGAGGCTTGAGACTGCTTCAGTCCAGAGCTGAGTGAGAGGAATGCCACGTGGCATTGCAGCAGTGTGGTAATCAGGGAGTGTGTACATTCTTGTGCCTCAAATGCTCCACATGAATGTCATGAATAAATGAGAAAAATATTAAAAGGAGATGCAAGATTTTTCTTGTTCTCAGTGTGGGCCTAAGTTGCCTTTGGTGTAACTTGAGGTAATTACAGAGCTTTCCTTCTTTTGTACTGTTAATACATAAAATTCAGAAAAGATTTTTTGCTAGTATTTTCTTGGGAAGAATTGATTTTCTGGCAACAGTTCCAACATTAAGACATATTTATTCACTAGTGCCCCATTTTGTATTCCTTGGGTAGAATCCCAAATATCTTCCACTTTCACCTCCGAGGAGTCATTACCATTTATCAGGTAAATAATCTGTAAAAAGCAGATAATACTCCTATAAATCCATTATAATTACACCGATTTCAGACGTGTTACTAAAGATTTATGCTCAGGTAATTTGGCTCACAGTTGGTAAGCTTTCTGAGGAAGACTCTAAATATTTTCTCAAGAGAAAACAGCCCTTACAATGTGCTATTTTTTTTCTCTGCTATATGTCCTCACCTGTCATCATAATGAAGTATTTTATAAAAGTACAACATGAAGTAATGACAGTAACTGTGAAGGAAAGTAAATTCACACTAGAACATCAAGCTGAAGTCTTCCCATCTGCTTTTTATTAAGAGACCACCATCTTAATGTTGTTTAGCATCATATTCTTATTTAATTCAGCCTGTATATTCTCTCTTCATCTTGCCTACATGACAAAAACCTTTCTTCTCAGTGCACTTTAATACCAGGAATATCAGTTTCAATTGTCATCTTCACAGACTAAATTCTATTAGAGAAAGGCCAATCATCAGCTATTTTCTCCTGCATATCCAGACACTAACACACACTGCTGTGCCAATGAACCATTTTGAAGTGTCAGCTCAGCCTTCACTGAAGCTAGGGTGAAGCCAGTGATTTATCATGGATACTGCTTTGGACAGGTTCACAGGAATCCCAGTCACAGACCCTGGAGCTCTTTGTGTTGCTGCTCTGTGGACAACATCACATACATTATTTCTTGACAAAATATATATACTTAATTCACTGTACCAATATGAATAATCTAATTCAATGGAGATTGCAAAAGGCATTTGCTCATTCATGCAGAAGCTCTAGTGATTGTATGATTCAACACAGTCTCAGAAATGCCATAAATTATTTCTGTTTCAGTTATAAACTACTAAGACTAAGACTAAGTTTTGCAAAAAGGCAAAGAATTATTGATAATTTGTATGTTTATTTGTGAGAATTTAACTGTAATTTTTGTGGGAAGAATTGGAAACGTGTGGAACACAATTGGCTATAATTCAGGTTATTTTTTCACATAATCGAGGCATGCAGAAGCTGTATTCCAGAGCAAGAGTTCAGAGGTGTGGGAAGACTGCAGCAGCACAGAAAGCATGAGTGGATGCTCTGTTGGAACTCAGTTACTGGGGATCATGCCTTGAACCTCAGGTTAGCAGCTTCATTTAAAAGGAAAGCCAAATCATATTAAGAATAAGTAAATGGTTGGAGAAAGAAGAAAACAGAAAGAAAAGCATATGATCAGGTTCATCAAACATTTGCACAACCAGATGACTGCAGATTGTGATGTGCTGTTTATTACACAAACATGCTTATTTCTTGCTTTAGCTAGTAACTTTCACAGATATGTCACAGTCCAAGAAAAAAACCCCACACTCCTTTTTATTCCAACAAAGAAAGTAGGGAAAAGGTGTTTCCATCTTTGATAAGACTCTCTGCTTGTAGAGGTGGATACCAAGATAGTGAGTGGAGTCTTGCTTGTCCCCATAACCCTGATCAGTCAGTGTAAGGGTCGATCTGAAGTTTCCGTCGTTTTTGCCTCACGACGGTCACAAGAAGACGCCAAGGACTCCCACCTGGGCTGACTCTGGACAATGGTTTTCTGGCCTGGCCGAGGTGGATGCTTGCCAAGTGAGTGTTTGCAGGTGTGCTGCACTCACTGGGCTGTGCTGTCATGGTACCAGCTGAAGCCTGCATGTAATGCACATACACACTTATCTCCCGCAGCACCTCACAATGGTCCATAAATCTTCCCACCTCTTGGCCAGAAGCGACTCGCTTTGGAAAAGGGCTATAAAGGAGTGATCCTCTGGAGAAGCTTTTGGGATCCCCCCCTAGATGAAGACCTGTCCATTGGCTGGACCACGAGGATGCCCATCTCGTCTGTTGGTAGCTATTCCCCCATCCCTCTCTTTTCCTCTCTATACTCTGTTTCCTGTATCTCGTGCCTCTATCACAACTGAGTTGTTGACATTCAATAAAAATGCATTGCTGTGAGTAAACTCATTTGTCCCCCACTGTTTGCCTTTTGCATCTCTGAGATCAAATGAACCATCATAACCCCCGCCTGTGTTGGCGGATTGTGACAGCCAGGAAAAGCAGTGTTTTAAGTCTGTGTCACTGACATCTTCCAGTGATGCCACCTGGGGGAATAAGGGCAGAATATCCCCAGAAGGTTAGGAAAGGTGGCATCGTCAGTGGTCTTAAGAAAATTACTTTTTCCCAAAGCAAATTTGTGGTGGTGCATTCCCCCATCCTGCAGGCTGCATTGAGATCTGAGCAATGCTGGTCAGGACTCAGCCTTGGGGTGAGCTCCTCTTGAGTTTATGAGAAATACTGCCTGATCCCAGCAACATGTGCTATCTAATGAGCTCCTGCTTTTTTTTTTTTTTTTTTTTTTTACAAACACTCTTGGACATTTTCTGTGTGAATGACAGCCCAAGTGCGATAACATTTTTGTTCTCAAACTTCTGAAGAAGATTCTGACCCAAAATGCAACCAGGATGAAACATTGTTATGACAAAATTCTGCTCTCCTATATGACCCTATAAACAGCATGATCCCACCCTCTCTCCCCTGCCTCCACCTCCACCTAGATAATTTCACTTTTAATTTTGGATTTATTTTGGTTTGGATTGATTGACAGTGTTTTGGGGATTTTTGCCTTTCCCCAGTGCACCTAACCATCTAGTAAGTAGTAGAGTGAATCATGCCAACAAACTTTGTCATGCTGTTGCTTTTATATGAAACCTGTTTTCACTGATACCTTTACCAATGCTTCTTTCAGTGATCTTAAAACTCATTAACAATAAAACTCTAGCCCTTGCTCTCATGAGACAGCATGTTTACAGAAACATTGAATAGGTTAGGTGGAAAACATCCTTAGAATCATTAAATCCAGCTGTTAACCCAGCACTGCCAAGCTGGGTACAATCTCCTTTCAGGCAGTTGTAGAGTGGTAAGGTCCCCTCCTTTTCACCAGGTAAATACTCCAATGTCCTTCAGCTCCCAGCTCTGTTGTCCTTCTCTGGACTTGCTCCAGCACCTCAATGTCCTTCTTGTTATGAGGGGCCCAGAACTAAACACAGGATCTGAGGTGTGGCCTCACCAGTGCCAAGTACAGGGGGACAATCCCTGCCCTGCTCCTGCTGGCCACACTATTGCTGATCCAGCCCAGGATGCCATTGGCCTTCTTGGCCACCTGGGCACACCCTGGCTCATGTTCAGTCACTGCCACCAGCACCCCCAGGTCCTTTCCAGCCACTCTGCCCCAGCCTGTGGCACTGCCTGGGGTTGTTGTGACCCAAGGGCAGGACCCAGCACTGGCCTTGTTGAACCTCACACCATTGGCCTCAGCCATGATCCAGCCTGCCCAGATCCCTCTGCAGAGCCTCCCTGCCCTCCAGCACAACAACACTCCTGTCGAGCTTGTGTCAACTATAAAGTGACTCAGTCTCCTCATTCATATTACTGACAAAGACAATAAACAAGACTGTCCTTTATACTGAGTCCTAGGGAACAGCACTTTCGACTGATGACCACCTGGAAGTAATTCCATTCACCACCACTCTCTGGACCCAGCCATGCATTTTTTTGTCCAGAAAAGAGCACACCCATCCAAGTTGTGAGCAGGCAGTTTCTCCAGGAGAATGCTGTAGCAAATGCTGTCAATAAAAACCTCTTTTAGGTTCTGCCCTACACCACAGGGGTGGTTTTGTGTAAATGTTCCTCTTAAACCATCTGACAGTCAATCCATAGTACACTCAGTCTCAGTACGTTTCTTTCCTCACCCATCCAACACAATAATTTTCCATCTTGTCTTATAAACCTAAACATAATCTCCTATTTACTAAGAAGAAAAGCAAATGCTAGTGCCTTTTAATGCACCCAGATATTCTCCCATTTGCACTGCAGGGCAATATGGCAAGAAGACTATGTGTGATGGGTTGTGCTCCTCTTCTAATACAAACACAATTTCTCAAATTCCAGCTCGGCTCCTGCAGAAAAAAAAAAAAAAAATTCTGAAGGGTTTTTCAGCTCCTTTATAGCTCATCTTTGAAACTACCCAGTCTTTATAGAAAACACTAGGTTCACTTTCCAGTCACTTCACTTCTTGACCTTGCAGATGTTAAGAAGTGGACCCAGGATGTATTTATTATCTTGAAGTTTTCTGCAAAAGCTCTTTTTTTTTGTGCAAAAAAAGCTTTTTTTTGTGTTTGTCCTAGAGGACAAGTTGAACTATGAGAAACCAGAATCTTTGTGCTATGGCTACCATTCCTACCTAGAAGTTCAGACAAGTGAAATTGTTATTCAAAGTTATTAACTGATATTCAGTTACAGGATCATGGTCTAGATGAAAAATAAGATCCATTGCAACAGCAAAACTTGCGCTTGTGAACCTGCACACACCTGCACAATAACAAGACATACTTGTTTTTGGCTGACTCCAGGTCTGGTTTGGGAATGCTAATCAATCTGTTCAATGCCACAATTTTTGGATTTGCTTCATAGCACTTCATAATTATCTACAGTCTGTTTTTCTCCAGTTGCCTATAATGCACCTCTCTCTGACTCAGTGAGGGACATTCAGGCCTTGCACTGTACTGGCTACAGCCTATGTTTGCTGGGCTGATGTTAATGTGGAACAGTAACTACTAAAACACCTCAAGAGTTTATGAAGTCACTGCAACGGAATAAAGCAGAAATTTAACCAATAGTAACACATCTGGGCACGTAACACTTTGCTGCTGCTGCTGCTGCTATTAGCAATAGCTGTTTCCAATTTTGCAGTCTGTCCCCCCCCAACCCTCTCCCCAGATGCCACTCAAAGCTGGCCATAAAGTACAGATGGTAAGTGCCATGAAAACACAGCTGTCTGCTCCCACTGGGTAGCAACCAACCAGAACAAAATAGGAGAGTGGGAAAAGTAATTGAAAATGCTTAGGACTATCAAAACACAAACAGTAGGTTTTTACCAAGTCTATCTGATGACTCCCTTACTTTGCTGGGTATAATTCTGGCTTTGGACATCCCCTGACAGAACAGCATTGTGATTTCTAGAAGGGGCTCATAAGAGTGTGGGCAGCCAAGACCATACTGACATAGTTTCTCACAGCTCCAGCTTTCATCTCCTAGTCTGCAGCTCTGTAGTTAAAACCCACCCTTTGCCTCCTATTGAAACCACACTGTGTCGTTCCTGGGTTATTTGGCATTCTCTTCTGAGTGGTTAATTTTGTTTAAGTTATTCACACTTTTTATGATAATGTTGCACCAATGCACTAAATAATGGTGAGAATAATCCAAGACAACAGCATTGCTCTATTTATCAATATACATTTCTTCTTGCTTTTATTCCCAGTATATAATAAAGCTTCCCCTAGGAACTGGAGGCACCAGTGGGCACTTAATTTCAATCTCCAATAAGAAAATGAAGCAAATAACAACCTTTTTGAAGTTTCACCCTCTGGCAAGGCTCACAGAGTCTGGTTTTGCCTCGTTCCAAAGGTTTAATGAGACATGGGTCTTGTGTGCATGTGTTTATGGAAAGAGAAAGAAAGAAGAGCTGTCAACAGCTGGGAAGCAGGAGACTGTGAGAAACAAAATAGGTTTTGTGGGCTGACCTCGGGTATCCTTCACCTACCTAGGTCTCCACATGGAAAATAGGTGGTGCCAGAAGAAGGTAAATATGTGGAAAAGTTAATGTGCCTCCAAGCTTATCTGTTTTCCATGACCAAAAAGCACTACCTCTCATAACCAACTGCCTTGTTTATAAGTTTATTTATAAGTTTTATTATTTTGATCCAGCCCTGAAAGAGTTTGTTTAGAGGAAACTGTAATCAGTTTTCAGCAATGCCTGGAGCACTGGCTGTACTGGTGCTGAGAGACCAGGCCTTCAGTAGGTGCTTAAGGATACACAACTTGAAGAAGCAGTCCCTGGGAGCAGCAGGACTTCACAATACAGGGGTTTCATTTTGGCAGAGAAATCCATGGGAAAAGAAGCTGGCATCTGGTTGGTATAGCAAGATGCAGCTGGGTTGCCCATAAAAAGACCTCTATCCCAGAGAAATTAAACAAATTCAAGACATATGAGGGCTTTGGTCTTTTGATTTAGAAGTCATCCATGCGTGGAATGAATTTAAGGGGTTGTTTAAAATCCTAATTAATAATGCCTGGCCTCAGACTTTGCTCAGCCATTCAGTTCCCTCTCTATTCCATTTCCACTTTTAGACAGATTTTTCAAATTTCTATTACACTGCATAGTGAAATAACAGTGAGTAGCTCTAAGAGTAAAGAATAGCCACTCGTCAGGGCCCTTACTGAGTAAACACATGCCTACTAATACTGATATACTTCTGTTGTGTGATATTCCAGATGACCATACACATAGCCAATGCCTAATGCTGCCTCTACCAATAACAAATCTGCTCCTCCTCTGGATTTGCACAGATTTCTTCCCTTTGAATGGCATAGAGAAACTTTTTTCTACCACTTCCAAGCAGACAACTTAATTACGCTAAAATGGCTTTCCTTCCAAAACACTAATAGGTGGTTACCTTTGCTTTCTATTGGTAGTCCTAACAAACTGACTGTAGATCCTATAATGTGAATACTAAAGCCATATTCCCAAGACAGGGAAAAGAGACAATCTCAGTGATGCCAGCTAAGATTAGAAATTCATGATCCCAGGACAGATGTAGTGGAAGATTACAGATATTATTTCTCTAAACCAGAGTATTATAGAGCCAACTGAAACAACAAGGAACCTTGGATATTCGTTTTGCATTATTCGTAATCAGAGATCTTGTTATTTCCAGAGCTGGACAAGCAAATGATAGTAATATTGTGATTTTAAAAGTCTCTTTTAATCACAGAATTACAGAATTTAGACATTGCTTGAAAATATTTTCAGAGAAATTCTGTAAGACAAATGTCACCCTATAGGATAAGCAAGCTGTTTGACATGAACACTGAATATATTAAGGACTTAGTTTCCTTAGCCACATTGTTCCTGTGCTCTGAAAAGATAAAAAGAACTTTTCCAATGAGCTTTCTTCTGCCGGTACTCATAATTTGGAATTGGATTTCTACTTAGTGCACAATGCTTGCTTAAGTTTTGCTCTACTGGTAAGTAGTTTTGAAACTACTTTTATTGGCTACAAGGGGCATTGCAAATGGAAGCAAAAGAAATATAAGGACATTCTGAGCAACGCAAAGAATGTGAAGAGTTCCTCTCAGATAATCTTCAGACTGTGTTTTCATATTATTTTTTCAGGGAAATGTAAGGAAAATTAGGCTTGCAAAAAATAGGCTCATTCAGACATACAAAATAGTTTGATTCTATCTTAAAATTTCTTGCAGGTTGTTGTATTTCAGAGCTTATTAAAATGGCAGTAATTATCACAATTATTTCCAATCTTTATTTGCTGTAAATCTGCTGAGATTATCATCACTGGCAAAACACTTGCTGAAAAAGCATCACATTCTTCAAAAAAATATCCCCAGTTTTGGAGTGTAACACTGAAAATACAATAAAAGTTAAAAGAATAATGAAAATTTCCGGTTTTGCTTGAGAATGAGAGCTGCTAGTGCATGGATCATAGAATATTTATCTGAAAATACTCTTACATTCTTCCTCTGGTGTTTTGATCCCTACTATTCAGCAAATATATTTTCTTTATGACATCAAGGCCTGATACTTCCTTGTGCCTACTAGATTCTTCTTTCTGTTGTCTTTATTACAAACATAAAGTAAAGCAGCCCTAGCCAGCTTGCCTCAAAATTTCCACTAAGTCTGCTCTATTTGTTAAGAGCATTGTTCTCTATTCAGGGGATTTCCATTGTTTATTTTACTTCTGGCAACATGGTTTGTTCACAGTTTCCCCATAGCCAAGGAGACCCAGGCCTCCCACACGTACTTTAATCATGTTCTTCTTAACTGGAATCAGGCAGAAAGGCTTCTGCTGAGACACCTCTGTCCCTCCCCACTCAGTGTTTCATTTTGAAAATGGTTATTTGAGCTCCACGGTAAGGAGAGGTTGCACATACTCAGCACTCCAGAGGAGCTATCCCATCACAATACATGGCCACTCAACATGAAAATGTTTAACCTGAGAGGTGTATCAGGAAAAAAGCTAATTTTAGAGGACAATGTTTTTCCTCCACTGTACTATAGTGAGCGATCTGTGTGCCACAAGCACATGGTGACCTCAATATATTGCGTATTTCTGTGCTTGTGAACAAAGCCTGCTATGTATTTGCAAATGCTTGTTTTTTGTTTCAGTAACAATACTTTCCCCCCCATTAATTACAACGCTTAAAACACTGTCATAACTATCTCAATAATTCATCCTAGAGATAAATAGTAAAAGTGACAAGAGAACAACTTGCCATTTCCCTGCAAATTAAAGCATCTATTCTCTTACCTTATACTGAGCCAGACAAAAATGCCACATTCTACAGACACTCCTACAGAGGCAGGTGTCTCACAGCTGAATACACATGCTGTCAAATACTATTTCAGACACACCAGTTTAAGTCCCTGCTCACCCTCACTCTCCTTTACCAGTTTTGCATTCTGCCAGGACAGAGCTGCACACTTTTCCTTTCCCTTTCTCCTTCCCTAACAGTGTCCTATAAGCAGTATATATTTTCCTGTCATTTCTGCATAGCAACAGAAGTGCAGAAGGAAAGATGAATCAATGAGTAGGCCTTCAAAAATCACAAATCACACAGTTTTTTCCCCACAATTGATTTCCTACACCTGGTAAAAAGCAGCATGCAAAAAAAAAATTCCTTTATAACACAGAAAAATTTCATTGAGCTAGATCATAGGCACATCCTTTACCTACAGAGCAAGTTAACTGAGATGACCCAAGCAGCCATAACAGACAGTAGCAGATGTCTCTGAAGCATTTTGGCAGACTCAGACATGATCAACACTGAAGTAATGAATACAATATAACTACCATGAAAATTCTTACCTCAATACTTAGGTCACCTCTCAGTCAGTTGCTTCAGAACTAATCTAAAGGCATTTTTAATTTGTGGATTTTCTGCCCTCTTTATGCAGATGTATTATACAGTATCTAAAAATAACATGTACCATAGTCCCCAGTTTTGCATCTGTCCTACAGGAGAACAGAGCTTTGCCTCAAGTCAAATGATAATTGAGAGAAAGGCTGTAAGAAGTGTCAGTGTCTCTTTCTAATAAGTGGGCAAAGTGGGAAAAAGCCGCAGGCAAAATGCTGTGCTAGTTCCATACGGTGAGCTAATAGAAAATGTCAGCAGTTTTCATGTTCAAGGGGCTGTGTTTTGTTTCAGTAAGTCTTTACTGAAGCTGGTAGAATAGAAAATATTTGCCATCCAGCACAATGGGATCTGGTGCTCTGTATCACATTGGGAAAGCTGTCAAATGGAAAGGAAAAAAAAGCCTTTATTATACTCCTTATCCATTTTCATAAATTTAGAGTATTTCAGGCCAGGAAAAGACAAGATTATCCTGCTTGGTCTGTGCAGTGTAGTCCAAGAATCCTTCCTTTTCAAGAATAATTCCTCTGTCAAGTACATATCTTGTGGCTGAAATATAACATAATTTCTGCAATGCAACACATTTTCCAATTAACAGCTTTGAAGTAGCTCGAGTTCCCAGATAAACAGAACCAGTAGTCAACTGTTCTCATGGGTATTTGTGAATTTGTCCAGCAGCCTACCACCAAATTTTGTTATGCTGTTGTCTACTAGATTTATTATGTTTCTCTCTCTCGCTCTCTCTCTCTCTCCTATCTGAAAATTGTTTTTAGGTATGGGTTTGCATCAACTGCAATAAGTCACCTCTTAATCTTCTCCCTCAGCTTGATATACTAAGTAGACCTTCTTACATTTTTCTCCACAAGGTAAGCCTGCCAGACCTTAAAACATCTTATTTTTTTGTGGTTCACTCCTAAATTTCATGTGCTGTCTTGAGACGAAGCTACTGGGTTTAACACAGCCTTCTGTTCCACAGAAAAGTAGCATAATCTCCACAGCTCAATAATCCCGTGCTTGGATGTGCACTGCTCTTGAAGCAGAGCACCAGGGAGACATTACTGCTGACTCCAGTACAAGCCCAGGTAGGGAGTGCCCCCTTCTTGGCAGGTTGGGATCCAGCCTTGGCTGCTCCATCTCCTTGCATCTCTGAATTCTCAATAGCATTGAACAAGTAGCAGTTTATCCCTGATGTTCATGTGTAAAATGTTCACATTTTCATCTAAATTACACTTACTAAATTTTTACTCTGGACATCAGCATGCTAATGCTCTTTAAAAAACACCAAAACTATATTTCTGTGAGGCCATAGTCTCTGCAAGCACAAGAGCACCAAAAACTGCAGCCCTGCATAATTGTCCCTAATGGAAGACACATCATTTTCCATAGCACACATTAAGACCCATGTTCTTCCATCCATGAGGAATATTTATACAATGGTTTTACCTAGCAGTTGCACCATTAAAATCAGTTAAAGTTTTGATACAAGTGGAATTACTCACATGCAAAATTGTTTGCAGTATCGAAGTCCACACTGCTTTCCCTAGCTAAGTATAGAAAGGAAAAGCCTTGATAGTTTTCCTAGCATGCAAATCCCTTTTTCATCAGTAGAATTAGTGATGCAAAACTCTGTCTACATAAAACTAATAGTGGGATTGAAACAGAAGTTAAAAAACGGAATCAGAATATAGAGGTAATCCTATGGCCATGTTTGTGACAGAAGATGGATTGATGCAAAAGGCTATGAAGGTGAATTGGCACTGAGACACATACAGAGACACTACATAGAGAATATGGCATCTGAGTAGGAGTGAAAACCCTACCGAGGTTATAAAAAAGCAACACAGTCTTCACCTCAATGAGCTTTACCTCAGACTGAATTACACCATTGATTTATTTCAAACTGAAAAAGTAAAAATGATACAATTCTTTGAAAGACTGATGAAATGCAGTGGGATATGAATTTCAAGACAGTGCTATGATTGTTTTGCATATCCTCTCAAGTGTCTTTCAACACTTGAAAAATGTTTTCTTCCACAGAGGAGCCCTTGAAGTCCCATGCTGTATCTTGCCATGGGAGAGTGATCACAGTATGCTTCTCTTGGAGGCCTAGTGGGGCATCAGGGGCCATCAATGCAGCTGAACGCCAGTGTTTGCACTGCACAGCTGGGAAGGCTTTGGGAAGGACTCACCAGAGGGTTACTCTATGGAAATAGCTGTCATTTCAAAAGCATATGCTTCCATTATAAGAAAAGACACTTGTAAGGAGTCTCTCACAAAAGTCCTGAAGGCCATTATATGTAGGATCAGCATGACACCCCATACACAGCATCTTATGAATCACAGATTACTCTTCTCCAACAAATATGCCTAGCTGAAGTACACAAAGCCTTTGGTCTGCTTATACCCTGTGTGCTGCAAGGTGCCATTCAGCAGTGCACTGAGAGGCTCTCCCAGGCATTGGGGCTGTTTGGATTGCTATCTGAACACAAGTCTTCTCATACAAACTATTCCCAAATAGACCTGCCTGCATTCCACCATGACATATTTCACTGTAGGAAATTCCTGTGATAATGGAGCAATATACCATAGCTGCCACAGAATGTATCTTTCTAACTTGTATCCATAGCTGCAAAGAAAATTTTTCTTTGCTGAAGCAATTAGTGTCATCTTGCTTTCTAAAATGGAAATCCTGCTCGGATTTCAAAGGCTGGGAATTTCCATCTAGCACCAAAGATTTTGAAAATCTTGGTCCTCTGATAACAAATTTCTTTTTACTATTCATACATCAGGTCTTCAAGATAATGACTTATTAAATTGCTATTGTAACACTCTGGGCATGTAAAAATGTTGGCGCCTACCTAGAAAGCAATATGTGTGATTTACAAATGTTACCTTAATCCTATTTCCCAAACTCCTATGCTTTTGCTCCTATGTTTGTAGTACAGGCACACACAGAGGTCTCAGACATGATTAGGACGTCTTTGGACTGGCTATTGTATGAGAAATGTATGAGGACCCTATTCCTTAAGAGGGTATCACAGAAAAGACACAGCAAACAGGAAATCTTTTCAGAGTTTGTATTTCTTCTGTAGGACCCCGTCATCAATAAACCCAGCTTCCTCATCAGCTCAGTTGTTAAATACAGCTTTCCACAGGGAGAAATTTAATGTGACATAACAAATGCTGGCACCACTGATTACTGCCTCTTAGGCACCCCTGTTTCCATGCATTAGTGTGGCAAGGCACATAGCAGGAAGGGATTTATCACCCCTAAAACCTTCTAAGCTTTGATCAGGTTACTGATCAAAAGTGTAAGAAGAGAAAAAAGGAGCATTATATTAGCTTCACTGCTATGACAACAGATCAGTGAGCAGTAACTGCCTGTCATTTCACTCCCCTTGAGGCCACCTCTGTCAGTGCCAAGACTCAGTCATTTCCTCTAAAAAAGGTGCATCTCGGGAGGCTGATACAGCAGGTTCACAGCCAACAAGGAGGCCAGTATCTCTGCACCATTGCTCATGGATATGCTGTGTAGAAGCGAGTCATTCACCTAGTGCAAGATTTGCCCTGCCAGCATCTGTATCTTTGCCAGGCAGGGCTCAGGACCTTCGCCATGCCTCATGCAGATGCTGTGAAGCACATAGTAGGCAACTTTCTGCAAAGGCAACATCAGAATACCTCTTGTGGGTCTATTGCAGAGTGAGATTTCAGTCTGTCAAAGGTATACCTCACAGCCATCTTCAAATCCCTTAAGGAACTAATTAGTAATTTTTCAACTGTCCTGGGATATGCCTTGCTGCCCATGATGATAGGATATATGTGAAGTTATCACAGGACAATGACACAGGGATGAAAGCTAGCACCATCATTATCTATGTCACTAGTGCCACGAAGTACTATTATAGGAACACAGGTAGAAATTGTAACACGAGAGATTTTCACAGCACTCTGTCTCAGCATTAAGAAACCTGCCAGGATGTGGAACAAACAATGTGAGTTACATTTACCAGACCTTGGAGTGCAGCAGATAAGTAATACTTCCTAACAATGAATCTGAGGCCAGGTACAGGGTGTTAGTGATAAGACTGTTATTTATGCCTGTACAAACACAGAGCACCACACACTGAAAGCCACTCCATTAACCTCTGGAGGTTTAATGAGTTACAAACTCAACAGAACTTTTGAAATAGTTGCACACTGCATGGAGCATGACTAAAGTGTAAGATAGGTCTCCTGTCCACAATGCTCGGCAAAGGTCTTGGAAGAAATTGTCTGTGAGAAATGCCTGGAAATGAAAGGAAAGTCACCTCTTTGTTCAGTTGGATTTGGACTGACAAAGTGACATGGCAAGATGCTTTTAATACAGTTTAACTTTCTTTGTTTCCAAGCTTAAAGAGAAAGGTAAATGGGAAGAGGATTGAGAGAGCCTTGTGAGACTAATCACAACTTCTGAGGTCCAAATTCAGTGTTCCTGAACCAGTGTGGAATTTTTTTCTAATGAGAACATATCCCTTGAAAATACTAAGCACTTTAGCACCCGTTTAACTAAAATAGTCCTTTTTACATGTAGACAATAAGTCAGCTGCAAGCTGGAGGTAAATTTGCTCAGATTGAATTTGCAAAGTTTTGTTCCCCCTGATGAGGAAAAATCAAGTGTGCTGGGGAGGAAGAGGAGAAGAAAGGTGTGTCCTGCTCACACATACTGCCTCTGAGATCTAGAAGAGACTAGGGCCAGTTGTGTGGCTGCTACCATTCTCGAGAGACCTATTAAAATTAACTGTTAATTTTCTGAGTCATTAAGGACATGCATCATTGTTGGATAAAGTCCTAATATCAACCAAGTGTGCTCCTATGCAGCAAGCCTTGCTGGCCTGGGACAGAATCATGTTCCCAGACTATTAGCACACTGGAAAGCCCTTCAGTTAGGTGCAATTTTTCTCTATTTCTGTTTTGTAAGACTTTTATAATCTCTAAACATGAGGGAATTCAAATGTTTATTTTCAAAGTTATTAAAGTCAAGGTTATACTTTAATTACTTTAAATAGAATATGCTTTTCAGAATTATTTTCAAAAGGCAATAGAAGAAATTATGCAAATATCATATTGTTGGCAATATCTCTTTTACTCTTTTACATGTGTGGTGTTTTAAAGCCTTAGTCTGATCCACCTAGGTCTTGGGTTGAACCCCTTTAGCAGGCTATAGGACCACTGACTGAGACCCGGGGCAGTTTTTCCGTTCAAGGGGGTCATGTATCACCTTGCAGCTTCTTACATCACATGAACTTAAGAATAATATCGATCCCTTTCAGAAATTAACCTCACTTTGCTGACATACCTGTGCTGGAGAACACATTAGATTTGGAAGTCCACCGTGGCTATTTTTTTCTTTTAAGATCATTTACCCTGTCATGCTACATCAACCTAAACACTGTACCCTATATTCTTAAACTGGCATTTTGAAGGTTTCCCCTATTTTTGTGGCTACACATCTTGAACTTTGACATCTTAATGTGGAAGAATACAATGGGTGAAGAAGCAGTGATTTCTTAACTGTTTTAGGCAGAGGTCAAGCAGGGCAATAAGCTGAGAGTCAAGGTAACAATGCAGCTGACGGTCCCATTGTAGGCGCTTTGTGTGTCAGTGAACTTGATTCATACTTAGTGTGAATAGAGGAACTCAGCTATTTCAGGAATGTCAGCAATTTTGTCGTAAAGAAACTTTGATCTTGCTCCAGTTTCCCAGGCTCATTCATTAGCTGAGAATGTGGAGGCTAAGATAGGCTCTCTCTCTTCTGGGAGACTGACTGCCTGATACTTAAATAAATCACCTGCTTTTCCTCCCTGTCCTCCTTGCAATAAAACAGTCCCTCACAGGTCCTCTTGGCTTAAGATGAAACTTTTGACTCCAAGGAAATCTCTCTCTGATGCATGGACTGGGAGGAATGCCTTTGATTTTTGAAACTGAAGGTCAGATTTTATAAACATACCACCCCAAAGCTGATCGGTCCCCATCTACCCCTCCCCAGTAACATGAGATATGCTAGTGACCTTTTGATACTTCTGACAATGTGGAAGTTGAAGAAATTTCTAGCTTTCGGAAAAAAAACACTCGTCTTTGTCCTGCAGCTCTGTGTGTTTTGAATTGTGGCGTTCTGCTCTTTCTTCCTGGGCAGGCTCTCTCACACCAGGCTGCTGAAGTAGAGTCCGAGTCCCTGAGCACCACGAGCACTAGAGGGGCTAAACTCTGTGTGGTGATGCTCTCTCACCCTCTCTGGAGAGACAGAAGCATGTGCAGAGGAAGGTCTTTCTGGGCAGGGTTTAGAGCAAAGGGATCTTTTTCTCTATTCTGATTTGGGATAAAAATTAATGTTCTAAGCAATCTTTCATTTTCTGTGGTATTTATTATAATACTTTCACAACAAAGACACTTTTCTCTAAGGATCTGATTTTGTTTCTTTCAAAAATAATTAAAGCTTATTTTCTACCTCCTTTTCTCTCTGCTTCTGCTGTGAAGCAGAAAGCCACCTTTAAAAAAAGTGTTAAGTGAAATAGAGAGAATCTAATTGATTCATCCGAAGGTCAGAGGGGGTCAGAGCAGAAGGAGAGAATAAAGCAGAGCATTGCAGCTCTCCTGTCCTAGCATTCAGAAAACATGCTCCGCCTCAGGTTTCCTCTTCAGCACCACTTATGTTTTTTAATTTCTCTCAGTTCATTTATCTCAGATCCCAGATTTTCAATCGTCCAAAGTTTCTGGCTTTGCAAGAAGCACATTCATATTCTCAAACAAACAACACCCAGAACTCAGCAGCACAGTTGTTAAGACTCCTAATCTTACATGTACTTACCTTAGGAAAAGAAATCACAAGCACACTTGTTTAAACAGTTTTTGTGCCAGCTTTCCCCACGTTTAATCTTATTAAAATGTTTCCACTATACAAAGGGATTCAGAAACATGTTTAAGAACATTTTCCAAACATTTTTAAAGATTATACTTAAAGTATTAAAGTTGACAAGTGATGAGATTTTGAAAGGAGTGAAGGCAAGATTCTAGAGCTCCATCTCCTCAAAGCCCACTCTGTGCATTTTCCCTCATTTCAGCAAAGGTTTGGAGATGGAAGCTCTGTGTTAAGCACAGTTGCTGAGTCTGCCAGTCATTTCTAAGGGTGCCAGTGCTGACCGGATGCAGAACATGTGTTGGGGTCCCCACAAAGCCAGTCTGTTATGATGTGGTAAAGGCTGGCTCTGTGACTATCCGTCTACATACAATATGGGTCAGTCCTAATGGAAGAGAAAGCCATCTTTTCTGCTTACCTCCTGGTAAAATTAACCTTCTGGATGCCAGAGGCAGTATCTTTTGCACTCATTTTTATAGCCTTGCCATGAAAACCATGATATCTTTTACTTGCTTTCAAGTTCAAAATGTTTTAGTATCAGCAGAAATCATATTTTTTGGTCCTAAAAGCAGCCTCTTCCAGTGCTTTGTGTGTGTAATGACTGGGGCTGCAGGGAGGAACAAGATTCTCTTCTTATCTGCACACTGCTTTTGAAATCACTTACAGCTTTCTTGGACAATGAATGTATTTTCCCCTGTTAGGCAGGGGGGTCTGCTACAGTCTTGCTCTGATGCACAATAAATCAAACCATTCAAGTATGCCATAATAAAAATACTTGCTTTGAAGTACAACCTTAAATGTCTAATTTTCTAGTGGTAACAACAATGCCTTATCATAGTTTTTTTTCCCTTCAGCCTGTATTCTCTGTCTGGTTGTTTTGTTAACACGTGTGACTGTCTAACAGTTGCATTTTTGATTCCAGATGTTTTGGCAAGAGAAAGCCTTAAAGGGTCATATACATCCCAGAAACCTTATGCCACCCAAGTAGCTGTTATATCAATTGACTAGTGCAAGCCTACCAAGATAATTCCTCCCTCTTTCTTCCCCTACTGCTAACCCTTTAGTCATCAATAGAAAATGACAGAAATTCTTTTCCACAGCACATCCAGGGTGGAGAATTTAAAGCCTCATGCAAATAAGATCCATGTGGTTTTGGTGGAGGAAGAAAAAGATATTTTAACTAAATAATGAGCTCAGGCACTTTCATGGTGGACAAATGAGCAGCTCATTGATAAAGGCATATTTGGACACAGAGATGCATACATGCACACATATGCATGCAAAAGTATTTCTTTTCCAGGCTGTTTTTGACCAGTTTTGTACAAAGTTTTTTTTACTGCAGGACAACAGAAGTAGCAAGAGGAGACCATCACTAATTTTATGTACGTTTTCATGGCAGAGGTGTATTTTTTGAAGAATCTTGTGTTTTACCACTTACTGTACAATACCATTATCACTTGTTATGGACTTTTCCAAGGTGTTCCTTCACTACTTGTAGTCATGAGTTAACAAAGGAATAAATTGAGAGATCCTAGATTTCACCTTAACAGAGATTAAACCTTGAAACCAGCCAAAAAAAAAAAAAAAAAAAAAAAAAAAAAAAGAAAGAATGACACATAACAAGTCAGAGAAGTAAAAAATTATGGATTATTTTAAACAATTTTCTATGTCTCATCTCTCATGGGAAATAAGGATGTATAAATTACTGGCCTATTTCCATGCTTCCTCCTACATTTACTCCCACTCTGAAAACCTTATCACATGTTGCAGTAATTTTCCTTTATTTTTCTTAGAGTTGTGGTCCCATCATAGCCCCAGGGCTTTGGATTAAATTGGGCAAACCGTAGCCAGATTTTCTGCTCTGTGTTTTCCGAAGAATCTATCAGTTTTACTCCGGATGGTAGCCACAAGGGAGTGATCAAAGATGTTAATTCCTGAAAAAAGTTGAGTGTAATGGCCTGTCAGTTCTGCCATTGCCCATAAGGATGAGCAAAAGCAGATTTCTTTCTCTCACCTATCTGGTGCAAATTCTTGGCAGATCAAATATCAGATCTTCAGATGGCAAGGAACAGGGAACTTCATTGCCTTTAATTACTGATAGTGCAGGGAAAACATGACCAAAAGCTAGATTGAAACAGTCAGAAGAACAGTGGAGTAGAAAAGAGATGAGTCATGAAAGCTGCAACTGGGCAGAGACCTTGGAAATGTGGAGTCTAACCTGAAATCTTGTCTAGAAGATGCCAATTCAAAGAGTAATGACTAAGTAAAAGTCACAGTCAAAGAAAATTATTTTAGCTATTGCATTTTTAATGGACTAAAAAAGAACAAGACAAAAATGCTCTACAGAAGAGGCAAATGCATTATGAGAGGGGAGAAGCAGCAGAAATTACGGATAAAACTTGACCAGAGAGATGGAGGGAGAGAGAGAGAGAGTTATGTCAATAGAGGGGCAGTGCTGATGTAGAACAGACTGGAGTTTTGCCAGCCCAGTACTTGCTGGCCCAGTGCAGTGTCACAAGCCATGGCAGCTCCTCCAGGCAAGACTGCTCTCAGCTTTATATGTACCGGGACAGAAATAGCAGGAGCTGGGTATTGACAGAGAAGGAATCAACATCAAGACTGTGAAAATGTGGGAAAGAGACTCCTCCTGCTCCCACAGGAGCTCTTGCCCTCTGTCTGCCTGAATATGGGGACTTCTTTAGCCCCAATGCCATGACCCTCTAAATTTCATACCCCTCAACTATGGCGTGGAGATGATAGAGCTTTTCAAGGATTTCCAAAATCATCAATAAAGCAACTAATTAGACAATGCTGAAAAAAAGAGACATGTAAAGCATGACAAATTACATTATTTAAACTACTGAGAAAGCTACAGAAACTGTTTTTACTTTTCTTTTCAAAGATGACAACCAAAGATAGCCTTGATAATAATAACATTAATAATAACATACAGACAATCTCTGAGCAACAGAAGAACTTGAGGGAAAGTTATCCAGTTTCAATGGTGACCGACTCCCAAATAGCCAAACTATTTATTGTCAGACAATCCTTTTGGCTCAACTCAAACAATATCTGAAGTCAAATTAAGCACTGTGAATTACAACTGCACATCTAAGACACTAGAAGGTACCATTCTTGGTGAATTATACAACATCTGGAATTCAGCCTCATGCAGTTTTAAGCCTTTTTCTGTTTCTATAGATATGTGAATATGAATTTTTCTGGTCAAGGAGATCTGTGACCCTGAATATGAATGGTGACATTGTCAGTGCCATATCTGTAAAACTGACAGATACAGTCATGTCTTCTCTGCCTGATGGAAAAAAACGTACAGTGGTCTATTTTTAAGATCAGCTTTTCCTCAGAGTCTTTTTAACCATTAAGTGAACTCTTACCATAGTAAGGAATGCTGAAATGAATGTCTGCAGCTTTAAGCTTTGCACACCCTAGAACATAGCTCTAGGGCTAACATGTAACAGTAATATTTCAAGGTCCTCCATTAGTTCCCCAATGCCAAATTCACCAATCTACTTTCTTAAGAGTGTTTTTTTAAAATCTCACTTGGTTTCATTCCTTTTTTTGCTGGAAGATCCTCTCTAGCTGAAACTCTAGTATTTCCTTAGCCAGGGAGACTGACATGAGCAGAATGGGTATCTGAAGTTCATTAAAAGCAAGTCATGTGGATAAGAACCTACAAAGAAGCTATTAATAATGCCTGAGAAGCCAACAAGGTTTCAAGATCTGGCCAACTTGTACAGCTTTCACATTAAATCATAGTATACTGAGCCTACTGGATGGAGCCAGTTCTAGGGAGGTATATGATGGCAAAGGATGTACTCCTGTTTCAGTTTGTACAGATGCCATCCCACTTGTCTCAAACTGATAGGGACTGTTATAGAGTGTTCACAAACAAAAACAGAAGACAGGTACTTTATTTTAAGTAAAATAATACCATAATTTTTCTTGAGGAAACCAATGTTATACGGCAGGGTAAATAATAGGTTTTTTTCATGTAAATAATTACAGAATTAGCATAGCTAATGAATTCTAACCAGCCAAACTTAGCCACTGCTATACTGCAGGTCACACATACACAATTTTTAAAAACAAAAAGGGTGCTACTTTAATTAGGTTAAAATCTCAAACCCCAAACTAGATCTTGTTCATTTTTACAGTGCTCCTGAATATTAAAAGACTAAAAATTCCAATCTAGAAGAGCACATTCTCTGCCTCTTTACAGATACACATATATATGTATGTATACAAATACATTCAGATCCATATATAATTTATCTTCATATATTCAGGAAATCCACTCATGATATTCAGCTTCAAAATGTTAGAAAAATGACCTGTCAAAAGTTGATCAGAAGGCTTAACACAGTGCAAGTTCTAACCAGTTCAATTTATCAATAACTATAATAAGTGATAATGACCTAGTCCGTGTGGAACATATTCCGTTTTATTTACCACACTAAAAAAACCAAGCTTGAGCTTCTCCATCATCTGTCATCAAATCACCTGCACAATTGAAAACTAAAAGCAAACTGAGATTTCAACTGGCAAGACACCTGGACAGAAGATCAGACCCCAGGTTTTTTTCTCTCTTATTCAGAAACAAAAGAAGTGAGCATTGGAACAAAGGGGACTCTAAACGTTCCTCTCAAAGGAAGCAAATACTGGACAGGCAATCAAATGCCTGTGGGAGCCAAGAATATTGAGAAAGAATCTGAGCCCTTGGCCGCTGGAAGCTGTAAGAATGCATCAGGGGAAGGTTTACCCTGCATGTGCCTTTTGCAGACACTGAGCATATGCTGACCACTGTCAGCAGAGATGGGATGCTGGATAAGACAGGCTCTTTTTCAAGCCCAATACATCTACATTTACACTCCTGTGCCAAGCAAAAATGGAACTACTGTAAAGGAAAACAAACTAGCAAAATAAAAATAATTTCTTTACTTCCACAAACGCACCTGTCATTCTGTTTTTCAGTATTTGCCTGCCAATTTGCCTGAAACTATGCTGAAGAAAAAACTTGTGATGGCATCATTTATTGTTGGGTTTTCCTCCACTATAACAGTCAGTCAAGAGCAAGACAGCTGGCCTGAGCTTTGCTCTGTGGTGAGACATGTTTTCCTCAGCCTGCCATTGCAATGACAGATCCACTTCTCTTTCTTGATGGCTGCCTGTGTCCTCTCTCACCCCTACCTGCCTCACTAAAACTATTTATTAATGCTGTGAAATTTGGCCCTGTGAATAAAAGCTTAGGTGCTGAAACACAGAGATGGAAAGATGCCTCAACTGAGGCCTGAATTAAAGTGGGCCGATCACATCTATGTACATACATGTACAAACATGTCTACAATATATGTACCTTCCCTTTTCCACATCCGTTCTCTCTTTCAGATAAATATTGGTATTGAGTGTAGATAGATCACAGTGAGCCCAGATCTGAAACTTGGAAGGTGTCTACCTTTTTATTAGGATCCTAAACTAAGAGCCACTAGAGATTTAGATACATAAATGTGAGTTTCGATATGGCAATGTAGAAAGCAAGATATTCAACACCTGTTCAGGAGTAGTTGTCCTTGTTGGGGTGTGCTGAAGATATCTTTATTTCATCACACTTGACCAGGAAATAGCCATTACTTAAGGTCTCATATTAACCCTCTCTGTGCTGAATGTTGAACTTCTCTAACTCTTGCTCTGTGTGTAACATTTACTTCATTTTATATAAAATTAAATGGATGTCTTCTTTACCCTGATTTTTAAAATTTATTTTCCTTCAGAGGAGCATTAAGAAACTCTGATTACTATCAAGCAATTTTAAACAATGTGTTTTCAACTCTGTCTCCATTCTGTTACTGCTAAGTCAAAACATACTAAGTGTCATTATTAGTTTTCCAGTCTTCTCCTAGCTTGCTATCATCAACACCATTAACTTGTTTCTCTAATTAGCTGGCTACATGTATTGCCAAATCAGACTGCTAATAGCTGTGTCTTCTTACATGGTCTGCTTATTACCAAATCTTGTTTCAGCAAAATATAAACAGCTAAGAGTTTACCAATTATTTCACAGATGCCAGGTTATTTCTAGAATGATTACTATGGTGTCCATGTCACTAGCAAGTGCTAATCCAGGCATGTGAGCCCTGACATTTATACCTACTAGATAAAGGATGACTTTATCTATTTAGATAACTAAGTTATACTGGGAACTATTTTGACAAACTCATGGGACTTAAATGCAGTTACCTTTCAGAGAGAAAGCAGAAGACTTAATTTTTAAATGTACTATTAACATCATGACATATAAGCAATAACTACAGATCCTAACTCCTATGGTAATTAGGAAAATAAGAAAGAAAAAAACTTGAAACAGCTAGAAATCCCTTCATGCCGACCTCCCCTCCACCTCTTAGATTGTCAATACACTAGTTAAAGAGATTGCAGAATTTCTCATTACTCTGACCAGAACTGTGGGATCCTCTGCTCCAGAAATATGTATAATATGTATTTTCTATTAAATACTACCGTGATTTTCTTCTGATTCTAGTATCATCCAATGTATTCTAAGTTCTTAATGTCTAAATAATACAGCCTCGTTTCCTTTTCTGCTCCTTTGTGTTGTTCTGAAGTGATTCCTGACGTGCTCTATTAACAGCTCTATAAGCTAATACTAATCTGCCTTCTATAATAAGGCAAAGTGAAGCTGGAAATCTTCTCTGGATTTGCAGGACATGAACTGAACAGCTTAAAGAGCCAACAATAGCCAACAATATTAGAAAAAGTCAGTTGTGGAAAGCTTTTACCAAGATATTAATCACTACAGTATCAATCAAAAATGAACAAAACCACACAAATATAGGAAAGAAACACCCAGAAGAAAGTGATGGAAGCTTATATAGAAACAAAAGTTTAGGACAAGTGCCAACTAATGTCAGAAAAGCCATGGAAGGCTCAGTCTAAATTCAGTAGAGTAACATAAAGTGCTGTGGAAAGATTTAGCTGCATGACTCCTGCTATAATCAAAGGAATCTAAGAAAGGCTAGAAAGCTTGCAAAGTATCTTAAAATACAGTATCTCTAATGTTCTTTTCACTCCTCCATCTAACCTCATTAAACTTCCTATATTAGGTGTTCTTCCTGTAACAGTTTAAGTAACAGTTAGTCTCCAGTTGAGTTGCCAGCATGTAAATCACAGTTTGTGCTCATTTTGGTTTTTTTTCTGGAGCTTTAAAATGGTAGTGGGGATAGCACACCACAAATGTCAGGGTTCATCTATGCTGCAGGTCGACAGATCTGAAAAGTCACAGAACCAGTGCAGCTGGAATTCAAGCACAGGCCGTCTTAACTGACCAGTGGGTTATATCCTGGCCACAGCTGGTCTCTTCCTCAACTTTTTGGCAAGCATTAGAATAACTCGTGAATTTTCCATGCTACTGATTTGATGCTCAGAGGTCTTCTTTCTTGGGAACTATGGATTGGTGAATAACACAGGCCAGCAGCAGCACAAGCACAAAGGTGAGGTCAGCATTCTGTTGGGTGTCAATGGCAGCCCAGCTGACATGATTTTTCACCCTTTTTCCCAATGTAAAACTTCACAGTTCTGCTGAAATTGATGCATTTTTACTGGAGTGGAGGGAGCTTCATCTCTACGTAAGCAGATGATTTCTTATAGTTTTTACATTCTGCGTAATAAGAATGAAACATCGTCTTTGAACACTAAAATGTAGTTATGCACCCTGAATGCACTTCACTGGAAAACGCTTTGTGTGACAAGCCAGTGCAGCTGGATGGATGGCTTCCTCTCCATTTGAGGACAAACGGAAACAGGAGGATAATGCAACGCCTTCTCCAGCCAGAACATGCCTCATACAGAAGCCTCATTGTATTCAGGTGCATTTATAACTTCGGGCCATGACACAAAGTCACAAAAGAAGTGCAAGCTGCTCCTTACAATGGCCTGATGCCTCAGCCGTAGAGGAAGAAAGTCTTTGGCTGAGCAGCACTAGCAGCAGTCTGCAATGGAATCCTTCTCAGCTTTGGTGTGAGTGATGTGCCTACTAATGATCTCACTGGCTGTTCTAAGCCAGTGGCAGTCTGTATGTCATGAAACTCAAAATGGCTCAGAAGCTCAAGGGACACACTATCTGATTGAGAGAGCTGGAAGGGGATTGAGGGCCCCTCAGGAATGAATCACAGAACACAGGTAACATTTACCATTGAAGTGCAGGGCTATGCTGGGTAAGCATCTTAGGCCTGAGGCTCACTTCCCAAGTTGTCTAGTCTCAGACAATTCTGGCCCAGCAAAAGGAAGGTCACCAAAACAGCACACAAGCCGTCCAGGGCCACCCCAGCACAGTACTCCTTCCATCAGATTAAACACCACTTCCTCACTCTCCCAGCTCCTAAGCAGATTATGCTCTGCTCCATTTGATAAAGAGCTTGGCTACATGAGAGGATTCACACAGCCCACTGCTGTCTTATAGCATAAGCTCCTGCTGAAAGATTCCCAGCACAGCTTTTGGGTATATGTGTGCAGAAAAACTGAAAGGAAATTTTAAAAATGCTCCTATGGGATACAGTGAGAAACTTGATGACCTTTGAGGTCCAAATCAGAGAGCAGAAGCTGATTATTTTGTCCCACATCCTACAGAGATCTTAACTCTCCCAATTCATAGATTTATAAATTCTGCTATGCTAAATTTGGTTTAATTAACAGGAGATTAATTTCTGCTGTCTTATCCTCTGACAAGCTATAGTAATGCCAGTCAAAATGTTTTTGTCACACCTTGATGGTAGGAAAGCTCAAATAGCAGACTCCTAAGGCGACAAGGTCTGCCTGAGTGGTCACTGGCCTTAGATGGAGGTTCTGGAGTTTCTAATATGTCACTAATCATCTCTGACTCAACACCTCCATTTCAGAAGCTACTTAGCTGGATTGAACTACCCAAATAGGTGATGATTCTGTTTTATATGGACACCAAGACACCAGCAGAAATCCAGGAGCTTAGTGGGACCACTTTTCTCACAACTGCAGGGAGAATCTCTGAACAGAAAGAGCCAAAAATATACGGGCAGATTTGGCTACAGTAGAGAGGAACATATCTAATTCTGCAGAAAAGCAACCCAGAAAAAGATCTACCCCCATATCCTCTGATCCTTAGTCCATCTCATGCCAGCCCAATACGCTTTAATTTGGGCTGAAAAGTTTAATGCAAGAATTTCAACAGCCAACCTCCTTCTGTCACCATCATACATGAGAATGGATAGAAAAAAGCTCTGTCTTTCTGATTGTGTTGTTGTAGGCTGTTATCCCTCAGGACGACTTCAAGTAATTTGCACATTGCTTCTCATAATGGAAGGCTATTTGGTCTAAATGAGACTACCTGGCATTTTGTTCTGGAAATTAAAATATAATGTTGGACATTACACACTGAAATCTTACTGAAATAAAGATTCTTCAAATGCTCAATATTTATTCAATGAAGACAGGAATTGCTTTTCTATAAGCAATTCTGTATCCACATTGTTGTAATCTCAAAATGGCGCCTTATTATCAAAATGAGATCAAGGCTTGAAATACTATAAACACAGCTGGAAATAGCAATTTCTGAGAAAAGTAGATTGCTCTATGGCAGCTACCCCACCCCCAAATAAAACCTAATTAAAACCCCAAATGACAACAAAACATTTAGTTCGTAGTGCTGTCTTTCATTTAACACTCATCTCTAAGTATCTAAAAGTAAAACTAGCACTTTATATGCAAAACAGGAGAGAATGGGATTTGGGTTTTCTTGTTGTTGGGGATTTTTGCTGGTTTGGTTTGGTTTGGTTGGGTTTTGGTTTTGTTTGTGTATTTGTTTGTTTGGGTGTTTGTTTTGTTTTTTCTTTAATTTACTCTATAAACATGTTTCAGGGCTTAAATAATGAGGCAAATTTTGAATTGTCTTTGTTCTTCTGCTAGAATCCAAAATGAAAAATTTTGGTCTTTGAGATTGTAGAATTCTTGCTTTACGTTCTTGTGTGAAACTTATAATTCAGTTTTAAAAACGATCTGGGTTTCAGAACAATTCAAAGGTGAGAAATGAGACAGAACTTGTATTACATTGAAATCCTGAGATATGGCAGATTTTCCTAGGAAATCCAATTCACACAGCTGTGGCTTTGTAAGAATTAGACACACCTAGTAGATCAAACCCAGATGCCAAGAAAATATTCCCAGGGCTGAAATTATAAACATGCTGACATCATAATAATTGATTTGTTTTTAAAATGCTAAGGTCTGTGCAGAAAGGTTATGCTTTGATAAAAACCCCATCATTTGAAATGCATAACTATTTTCTATAGAAAATTACTTCCCAGAGCGACTGGAAAAACATGATCTACTAAAGATAAAATTGTTCCTACAAACACATTAAGAAGGACTAGAGGGAATGAGTTATAAGACAAGTGAATTTAGAAAAGGATGTAATGAGTTATAGCAGTAGAGGAATGTTATTCCATCCCAATCAAAGGCAGTTTCCCCAGGTTACAAGGTAGATCTGTGTGCTGGTTTTCAGTGAGTTTATTTTCTTCACAATAGCTAGCATGCAGCTATGTGTGAATTTGCATTGAAAGTAATGTTGGTAACACAGGGATATTCTGGTTATTTCTGAACAACACTTGGACCTTTTCTGCTCCTCATCCCAACCCAGCAATAAGGAAGCTGTGGAAGCACAAGGAGTTGTGAGGGGACATAGCTGGGACAGCAGGAATATTTCATACTGCATGGCATATTTCTCAATGTATACAGCTGGGGGAAAGAGAAGGAAAAAGGGGATGCTCCAAGTGATGGCCTTTGTCTTTCCCAATAACTTCTGTGTGTGATGGGGCCCTACTCTGCTGAACACCTGCCTGCCCACAGGAGGCACTGAATGAGTTCCTTGTTTTGCCTGGCTTATGGGATGGTTTTTGCTTTCCCTATTACGCTGTCTTTGTCTCAACCTACAAGTTTTTTTCAATTTTACCTTTCCAGTTTTCTCCCCTATCCCACCAGTGGCGAATGAGCAAATGGTGGTGCGGGGATCAGGAAATAGCTGGGGTTAAACAAAAAAAAAAAAAACTGAAAAAAATCTGAATTACCTTGAATAACTCTCTTTTAGAGGATCTTTCTCATATTCAGAACCAAATCCCACTTCAGATTTCACATATCACTTCTGACTAAATAAAACAGAGTATATAATAATCCACACAGTATGAAATTTAGATCCACTGAGAGACAGAAATATTTTCTAATCAGGATCAGTTGTATGGTCTATAAACTTAAGGAAGCCAATGCACCAAGATGAAGTTTATACAAAAATTAGTAAGACATGAATAGTGTTGGAGGGAAAACTCATTTAATGGAAACTATCCATTCATGTCTTTCCACCCACTAAGAACTAGGTTTACACCAAGGCACTGGCATGTGGAACAGAACAAACTTAGATAAATCTTAGAAACATGTTTTTGGAGAGGATGCTGAATTCATTATCTGTTTTTATGAAATTAGGACACTTTTCAGTCCTGATATGACCAACTACACAAATTTCAAACACCCTAATTTTTCATCACAGGTTTTTGTGTAAATTTTAGCTGCATCAAATCAGTCAAAATGAAAAACAAAGCCAAACTGTAAATGTACTCTACCTTTTAATGATTGAATTATGGGTGATAAAAATATCTGTACTATAATATCTGGAATAAATAAATAAGGGATAATGTTTACAGTATATTATAATAATACATGCTGAAAGATCAATTAAGAGTCACTATATTTATAGAGTATAAATATTTTATATGAAGAAACAGGAAGAGAGTGGCTCAAGGTCATTAGATGAGCCTTCCTATTGAATTAGTGCAAAAGTGAAGATATGCTAAATAAGTACTTTATGTGAGCACAGTTGGATAAACTGTTTTGCAAAAGGTACTTCAATTGGATAATGCCCTGCTAATAAAGAAGGGCAATAACTTCTTTACAATATACAGAGCTCTATTATCTACTCTGCAAGTGCTTCTTCTCTCCCTCTTTTTCCCAGAGGGTAAGGGGTGTGGAGTAGATTCAGTCACTGTTCATTTAAAGAAGAAGCTCTTAATTTAAAGAGATTATTAGGCGTTAATTCATAGTAAAGAATTACTATGACTGACAGACAACAGAAGGGAAATGAGCTCAGAAGCCATTTCCTGAACAATACTTGACCTTTCCATTGTTGGTCAAATGGTCTTGCAATGAGAACCAAAGTTGTTTTACCATGGAAATTAACAAAAGAGAAGAAAGCTTGTCAGCAGGATTACAAAATAAAGTGAACTGATTTGATAATATATTTATAAATTACCACACTTTATCTACACAAACAAAACTCATTCCAAACAACATTTGTCAAAATATTTAATCCCCAGTGGTCTCAACTTATACCTTTGAAGTAAAAAGGGAATTTGATATCTTCCTCTAATACTCACAAACAGAGTCTCAGGCTCCCTGAGATATACTGTGTTGGGGCCCTGGCCCATTTTGAAAACAACAGAAACTTGCCCTCCTCACCTCACATCCACAAGCAGCCAGTCTGGACCTGTTCTCATAAGCAAACAATTACTGACTTAAATAACCAGATGGATGTAATTCAGAAGTCTGTCAATACGATAATGTTGCACATACAGCATGACTCCAAATCAGTAATCTAGGTCACCCAGTCTCATTCTCTCAGTCTACAGCCAGCTGCAAGTGGTTTGGGAACCACTGCTGAACCATAGAACAGTTTGGGTTGGAAAGGATCTTATAAGGTGATCTAGTCCAAGACCCCTGCCATGGCCAGAGACATCTTCAACTAGATCAGGCTGATGCTTGAGCTTACAGTTCCATCCAGACTGAACTCCAGTGTTACCAGGAATGGAGCAGCTACCACCTCTCTGGGCAGCCTGGTCCATCGTTCCACCAGTTTCATCATAAAATATTTCTTCCTTACGTTTAGTCTGAATCTACCCTGTTTTAGTTTAAAACCATTACCCCTTATCCTGTTGCAAAATGCCATATGAAAGAAGTCTGTCCCCATCTCTTTCATGAGCCCCCTTTAAGTACTGAAAGGCCTCAACAGGATCTCTCTGGAGCCTTCTCCAGACTGAGCAACCTCAACTCTCTCAGTCCTTCTTTATAGGACAGGTGTCCAGCTCTTTCATCTTTCCTTCTCTGGACCCGCTCTCTTAGATCAGTTTTCCTGTATTGAGGACTCCAGAGCTGGATGCAATACTCCAGTCACTAATGAGCTGTGGGTCTCATTGCCACAGGAGATCAAAATGAAAAATGCATTCAAAAAGTAATCAGATATTTTTTTTGCAAAAAAATCAATCCGAAGCTAGCATGCATACCTACCATTGGTGATCCTCGGAAGACCCTAAGCCACAGATTGTAGTAAATTTGGACTACATGCAAATGCAATGTAAAAAGGGCAGCATTCCTCAGTGCCTGCTTCATGCCTTAATTTTTCTTAAGCATTGGATGTTTCCTACTTCCAAGGGTGGGACGATTTGCCAAACATATTTTTTGGCTTTAGCTGGTACAGCTTTGCAGGTAAACAAGGACACAGAGGTGAGGATCAGTAAAAACAAGGATACAAGTCTACATTTCTAGCAACAGAAATGCAGACAGAGAAGATGGCAGGTAAACATTGTTGGCACTTCAGGAAATGCCAGTATTCACTTTTTTCATTGTTATTTTACCTTCTTTTATTCATCTGTTTTCTAGATACTTAAAGAGGAATAACATTTAAAATTTCTGAGCTCCATACCCCAAATGTTTTTTTATTTCACTTACAAAAAATGATTTTTGACAATTTGTTCATACTCTCTCTCAGACCCAGGTGAATCAGGAGCAGAACTACTCTGTCACTGAGCTAGAGCCACAAACTGATCATAAAAGGCTTCAAGAGTTACTGTGACATTTTGCAGCCTCAGTACTGTGCCTAATAGTGTGCTCCTGTTTGAATATTCATTAACTGACGAGAATAGTCAGACAAAATATCTCAGAAAAGATGCAAACTTACTTTATCACTAAACCTAAGGCCTTTAAAATCCTTGAAAAATGCAAGTCAAAGCAACTGAGAAAGCGAAATTTATTTTTCAGAGGAATGTTCTTTATACTGCCTTCAGCAGTAAGGGTCTAGGAGCTCCCATAAGGATGATCAGTAGTTATCAGTTTTATTTTGCAGTGGCTTTTCACCTTTGAGACTTGGTTTGTTTCATTCTAAGTGAAAAGAAAAGCTTTCTGAGCATGATCCAACAATGGGATTGCCTAATGACTTTCATTTGACTAAAGGGTTACCTTTTAATTTTACATCCTCTACAAATGAGCAGTGAGACAACACTAGTTCTCAAAAATCCTCTTATCAATACCACAGCAGTTCTGAGAAACAGGGTGTTTCATCAGAGCAGCATATTTTCAAACGTGTGTGCTCTGGAAGTGCCCAAGAAAACTTTGCTAAGTATTATTTCTTATACAAACCAACTGGAGAGCCTGCACCCACCATCAGACTAATTTGCTTTGTCAATCATTCATTCCAAATAGCTCTCATGAACATTATGAGAATGAGCCCCCTTCTCCATTTCCTGCCCATAGGCTTTGTTGTCATATGAAATTATATTTTCTCCATTTTGGATGTGCTTAAGAAATACCTAAGTGCTATAAATAAACAGATAATACGACACAAACAAAAGTTGAGCCTGCCAAGTCCCAACAAGTCAAGAAGATGATATAGTTTGCATATGCTTCAAATTACAGAGCAGTGATTGCAACCTGAAGTGAATGTGCTACACCAGTACAAACAGAAATCAGTACATCCACATTTCTGACATGTTTCCTTCACAAAGTTCTATATCCTGCCACCATGGAAATTTACTTGGCATGTGGTTTAGTTGCTTGGTCAAACAGTTGAAAATTAACACCATAAAGAGGCTTAGGTGGGTGTGGGCTCAAGATCTTTTCTGGGTGGAGCCATCCTTTGTAGTTCTCTGCAAATTACACCAATTATACCTCTGCATGTCTAGTTGTGTAACATCAGGGGCACTTGGTGCATGACTCAGATGGTCACCGTGAACAGACACAACAGGAACCCACTGCAAGCCCCATTTGAAAACTCTTCAAGAATTGTAACACTGACTTCAGTGTGTGTGCATCACTAAAGCAAAGTTGGACTTTGTCATCTTTCCGCTTTCCTCAAAACCAAAGGTCGGCTTGAAAACCCACAGTTTTAGTCTATGCACTGGAGAAGTGATTCTCAGGAAAAACAGCAATCAACCTTCTGTGCAGGTTTTCCATTCTTTTCTGTTACCTTTGCAATGAAATTATGTTATAGGTGCCTCCTGCTTTTATTCACACGTCAAATATGCACTTTCCTGCTGTCTCAAGGAAATGCTAAGTACTTTGATACCTAGTGAGGAATCACTGCAGTAGTTGATTCCCCATTTAATCCTTTGTCACCTTCTGTAGAAAGGATAAGACTTGCAGTTCAACTTATGGTCTTTTTCTCTAGTATTCTTATTGCTTACTCTTTAACTGACTGGGTTCTGTAAAGAAAAACTGCTTCTGACATAAAGTGAATGAGAAAGCTTATTACGTTAGCAGGAACAAGGGAGAAAGTTCACAAGATGAATTCTTGTGATGACATGAGCCCTTAGATTTGCAAAAAGCTAGTGCAAAGAAAATACCACTCTGGTTTCTAAAGTGGTTTTTACTATTTTGTGTGACTTTTACAGAAAGTTGAAAGTGAAGTAGAGACACCTCTTTGATATGATCCAAGTCCAGGTAGAATTTTTGATGATACACATTTTCTTATGTCTTACAGTTATTTTCTTAAGATATGTATTGCCAAGTACACAATCACAGTTTTCAAAGTGCTGGACCAGCAGGTGGCTTTTTCAACACAAAGGTAATACATTTATTTAAAGGATGGATGTTTAATTTTTGAAACTGTATTGCAGAAAATTCCTATGCAAGCTCAAATCTATGTTTCCATTGAATAAAGTAAAGTAAACAGAGAATTTTGAATCAGAACAGGAATAAAAAAAGACAAGGCCTGTGTCTGCTCTTGAGGAAAGAGAAAATAAAGATGTATTACCAGAAGGCTCCTCAGCACAGCTAGTGAACACAGCTCCCAAGAGGAGGCATTGAGGAGGCCAGTGGTGCTCAGTCACTTCCCTGTCTTCCCAGTGGAGACATCCAGTGACATCAAGAAAATCAAATAAATAGAAATTCTGCTTTTGAAACACTCTTATTCTAAAGTAGTTTGCAATTGTATCCTAACATTTCGCCCAGTCAAAAGAACATTGTTTTCTTTCATGTTAGATCTTGACGAACTTGTGGGCTCTAGGAATCTTATGATCACAGATTATATTAGTTACTCAAAGCCAGTGAATGCCTATGAAACTGTCCTCAAAGCCAGCAAAGAACTGTGAGAGGCTCACCACTAAGGACAAGGTCAGCCCAAAGACTGGCACTGTCAAGTATCAAGCTTCAGAAGAAATGGGCACAAGTAATTCTCTTCCATGGAAAGCACAGTGTAGCAACACTCCTGACAGTGAGTAATGCCAAATCATCACAGTGAGTAACTGCTAAAACTGGCACTTTGACATAGCATTTGCTCAGTGCTGGCTGACAAGGTGCAGTCGGGAGGTTTGCCAGGAAAACAGGAAAGGTGGCTGCTGTTCTGGTACAGGATGCTGTACATGTAATTTGTTTGTGTTTATACATACAGGGTGGCCATGGCATTCTTGAGTCACCTATTTCTTTTGACACTTCTAATTAATACTTACCAAAAGTTCTGATAAGAAAAAGTCAAAACACACCTACAGGGCTAAATTTAGATACAATTTTTTCTTTGACACTGAAATCATATTTGGTCTATTTGAAAAAGAAAAATAATTAGATTAGGGTATAAACATTCTTCTAAGATGACTAACCATAAGTGTCACATTGGGTAGGAGATCAGTTTTAGATATAATAGGGCATCTGAAATGTCACAAATACCTGTTCTTTGATGAAAGTATTTGTTTTATCTTTGAAAGATAAAAACAGAACCTTTTCACTTTTGAACTTATTTTCCTTTGGTTACGATTTTGCTAACATATAGTTCTTTTCTTACCAGTAAAGTGGCACCACAGGACCTCTCCCCCCCTCCAAAAAAAAGGAGAAACATATATATGAGGAGTGTGAGCCAGAACTTGTGATAAATAGTATTAACATCCAGGTCATGAAGCTAGATATTAAACCATTCACATTCTCCTGATCTGATAGGATTGCTCTCTCCAAGGGTTGAAAGGGATTTCAACCTCAATACTCACTGAATAGTCGGCTGCTGTGTGGGAGAGAGTGACACCAAGGTGACAGGAACAGTGTATAAACACAGTCTGACTTGGATTCACTCTTATTTGGTGATTCTTTAACTGTCTGAGGCTCAGATTCTAATTTCAGGGAAACCCAGCCATCCTGCTGACATCCCTTTGTATTGCTACAGGTTTGAAACTGACCAAACCTTAAGCCTCATCTGCTTCTTCAAATGCACAATATCAAGAGGCTCTGGTTTAGGTGGGAAAAAAAAAATTGCAAATGAATCAGCTGAGAAAACAGCATTTCAGGATAAAGACAATAGTCTTTTTAGGCCAAAGAGTATTTTGACAGCATAAGTCAAATGTATGTAAATTAATCCCTTTATCTAATTCTGAGCCTTTAAAATGCCTATTGCTTGTCTCAACTGTGGTCTAGTATAACAATTATCAGAGTCTACAAGAAGGTTTCTTGAATCTGGTGAAGGCCAGAATGGACCATTCTATACAGCACAGTTGTCCTTGCTGTTGGAGAACACAGCACTCACAGGGGCACAAAGAAGAGGATCTGATGTTACTTCCCAACACAGAAGTAAAAAGAATATAATTGTCACTCACATGCCTTTGAAGTTTAACTTTTCATTTCACTAAAAATACAACTCAAAACTCTTTGGGACACATATTTGTTTCTTCAAGAAGCTTTCCTCACTGAGAAACCTTAATCAGATTGTTTCTTTTATAGAATTAGTAACCCAAATTCAACAGTCTTGTACTCAGCCTGTTTGTTCTCCTGCTCTTCACATCTCCATCAAGATCTTTGTCTTTCCTCTCACTGCTTATGCATCTTAGCCTACCCTGGAAAGTGTTGCTGAATACATGCAATATTGTTATGTGGGAGAAATGCCACTGTTGGACAGAAATCTGCCTAATTAACTATTCGTAAATTCATAGAAGTCAGCATTGAATTGACCGGCAGAGATCCCTGTAAATTAAGCACTAGACTTCTCTACATGGATTTGGTTGCGGGCAGGCCTAAGATTGTAACTTCTATAGCCACAGAAACAAGGTGTGGAATCCAGGCTTGAGAACAGCCCAGCATGCACTGGAAATCTTCATAAATGCCACAGTTTGAAATGTTTGACATGGTTTTGCAGAACCTAAAGAAGAACTCAGGAGAAAGCAAGTTTATTTCTGTGTGATTTCCTGGAAGGCAGGCAGAGAATATTTCTGTTTGGAGGGAGGGGCTGAAAGCTAAATGATTCTTTCACAGCTGCTGTGCTGAACCTGTGGGAATCCCTTCAAGGGCAAAACTATAAAAGGTCACAGGTAACACCATTGGATCATCCAAGGATGAAGGAAGTGACGTTACCTTTCACTGAACTATGCTCAGGTGCAAACCCAGAACAGGGGACTGTCTCTGAGTGGATGAGCTCAGGTGAGGAAATGGCTGAAAGAAGAACATCTACCTAATGGAGAGAACCAACTGAAGGACTTACATGTTCTACTCCAGGCTCCAACACTGCCAGAGCAGGAGAAAAAAATGTGTCTCTTTTATTACAAGTATTATTACACTGGGGATTTGGGACTAGAACATCTCAATATAGCCTTTTTAAACTCTCACACCTGAGCAACTTTGATGTACGCGTTTATATAGTAAATACTTTCCAAACACCAAACCTGCTCATTATTGTCACATAAAGCATCTATCAGGATCCATAAGGATCTCTGTGCAGGATCTAGTAAGAGCACATCTGCAAAGATACTCCCAGATCAGCAAGTTCACAAAATCATAGAATAGCTTGGGTGGAAGAGACTGGTAAAGGCCATCTAGTCCAAGCCCCTGCAATCAGCAGGAACATTTTCAGCTAGATCAGGCTTCTCACACCCCTGCCCAATTTGACCTCGAATGTTTCCAGGAATGAGGAGCACACCACCTCTCCTGGGTGACTTGTCCCAGCATTTTACCACCATCAACATAAAAAATTTATTTTCTTGTACCTAGTCTGAATCTATCCTATTTAGTTTAAAACCATTCCCTATTTAGTTTAAAATCATTACCCTATCCTATCATTACAGGCATCCTATTATCCTATCATTACAGGCAAAACCAGACCAGATCTTTCAGTCGGTCTTCATAGAGAGGTGTTCAAACCCTTTGATGATTTTTGCAGTCCTCATCTGGACCTGTTCAAACAGGTCCATATGTTTCTGTACTGAGGACTCCAGAGTTGGATGCAGTACTCCAGGTGGTCACATGTTGCCTTTGAGTTTTGCCTTCTGATTGTTGACACATTCTTGCTACGTTTTCTCACACTCTTTTCTGATAAACATAGAGTTGTTTGCATTCCTCTTTGGAGGAAGAAAGAATGGATGGACATTGGAATTAGCCAGTAGAATCAGAGACGTGTCTTTAACATTGTCCAATCCATGATCACTGTAAAATGTCTTTATATAGACAAATCATGTAAATAAAGTAGTCTTTTCCTGTTCACCTAACCTGGTGTGAGGAGCCTCTCCTTTCTCCCCTCTGCTTGTGGGTGTGACACAGAGCCAACAGCCACACTACTGCAGAGCAGAGGGGCATAACCACCTCGCTTGCCCTGCTGGCCACACGTTTTCAGATGCAGCCCAGGGTGCAGTTGGTTTCTAGGTTGCAAGGGCACATTGCTGGGTTATGCCTATCTTTTCATTCACCAGTATCTCCAAGTATTTCTTGGCAGGGCTACTTTCCATAGCCTTCATCCTCCAGTCTGTGTTGATACTGGAGTCGCTTCAATGCAGATGGAGTTAACATCTGGCCTTGCTGAATCCTGTGAGATCTCTGTAAGTCCCTTCCTTGAACTCGTCTGGGGCCCTCTGGATTACTCCTGTTCCTCAGGGGTGACAACCCTATCACTGCTTGGTGTCGATCTGCAAACTTGCTGAGTGTGCATTTAATCCCACTCTCTGTATCACATTAAAGACCAGTCCCAGCACAGACCCCTAAGGGTCTCACTCATCATTGATCTGGACATTGAGCAACCAACCACTACTAAATTAATCACTCCAGATTTTATACAGCAATTAACTAACAAAAGAACTTGTAGATGGTATTTACTCATCCCTTGCAATCAACTCTGATTATGTGACAAATGTGTCTGCACACAACTGATGAGCCAGCATCATTTGCTGGATGGGCCAGTGATGAACAGGGTTTTTGCCACTGACTTTCACAGAAGTAGGTCTGAATCTTCCCAGCACTCTGCTCTGTTGCTGAGGTTTTCTGATCTCCCATTCTGTGGCAGCTCACACACACTGTTCAAAGATGAAACTCTCACAAGATGAGACACCTTCAGACAGAGAGAAGAACTGAGAGTCTCTTCCCCACGCTGCCAGGGATATGTCTGGATGTAGGAATCCCAAAGCACACTGAACCTCAAGAAAGTGCAAGGATAAAAAGCCACTAAGAAGGCAAGAAATATTTCAGTTAAAAGTAATCTCAAATACCACCAGAGCAAATTTCAAAATCAATATCTTCCCTCATCCAAAGTCATCTTTATTGCACATTTTGTCTCTTTGATTAGATTACTGACAATTCAGAAGCATGGCTTTGATTTATAATTCAATCCACTTGTCATCAATAGCAGGTCTGAAAAGACATTTGCAAAAGAAAAGAGTCAATCAGATGCAGAGGGCAAGCTGCCAAAAGGCAGCCAGCTATTAATTCTGAGCAGAATTTGGTCTGATTTGATATTAAATAGCTGACTCACAAGTTTTCTAGGATGCAAAGAAGATAGAAATAATCATAACTGAATCAGAGAATTATGAAAGTATTTTTAGAAAGAATTAGCACCCTAATTATCTTTCATAGTATTTATCAAAGCTTCACCCATCTTGGGAGAACTGCTGTCTCATTTTTCATGCAATTTTAAAAGCCCTCTTAACATTGACTTGAAGATGCTTAGCTATAGTCATAACATCCTCTTACTAGACATGAGGTATTCTCAGGGATGCATTTCCCTAAGGCAGTTAATTTTTGGGCATCCACTCTAAGCAACAGAAGGACACAGCAGGTTCTTGAACTAGCAGCAGTCTCTACCTGGAAAGCACATGGGATAAAGTCTATGAATGTTGCACAGTGTTTTCATCCAGAAAAAATACAAGGTTAGATTCCATCAGTATTAGGAACTAAAATGTTCTAAACACTCTCTTGAAATCACAAATGACTGGGTTATTTGGGGCCTTTTGTCTGCAGATTCACCTTGGTGCATATCACACTGGATTCCACCCTGTAAGCTTTCTCAGCTGGGCTGTCTTCATAATCGTGTGTGGATTTACTACCAGCATAGTGGCACAATTGATAGCTCCACTTTCAAATTTACCATGGACTTGCAACTTTCATCTTAGAACTGGGCATTTCTCAGGAAGATTGATTGTCACAACCTGAACTTAAGCACTTGGCTAATTGTTGTCTGGAGCCCTGCTGAGTTTCAATTTTACTATTTGTCTTAAATTTAATTACTTTTTTGTAAGAGTGTCAAATTTGATCAGATTAGTCTTTTCCAGTATAAACTTGTCAGAAACTGAAAAGTAGCTCCATTTCCACTTAGGCTTTTGTCAGTACAATAGAAAAGTACATTTCAAGTGATGTATTTATACAAGCAAATTCCATTCCAACTTCACTCTTTTCTGTTTAAAGTGTCAGATTTAATCCCTGAACAAATTAGAAAGCCAATATTTATATTGTTTCCCTAAGTCACATGCAGATTTTATTGCCACCTGTGAGTGGAGATAATACAAGCAGCATTTCTTCTGCCTTAAGTAATGTAATTAAATAATAAATACTAATGATTGCATTCTTCTAGAAAATATATTTAATTTTTTTGATTGAACATATTCCCCTGTGACTTGAAAAATCTAGACTTCTTCTAAGGAAAATTTAGAGATAAGCCCAGAAGCAACAGGAGGCACAGTATGTTCTTACCATAGAGAAAAGGAAAATAGCGTTGGAAAAGATCATTAAATATTTAAAATATACAAATCTCATTCTTGAGAGCTCTACAAGGACAGTGGAAACAAGATGAAAACTGATAATCATCTACCTCATAATTGGTGTTTTTTCTCTTCCCAGTTTCTCTTGTCACTCTTTAATTCCATCTCTCAGGCTTTTTTTTACTGTCTCTTCCCCTATCATCCCTTTGTTTCCTGCACGATGTTCCCTTCAGCTCTCTTGCCATCTGAGTAACTTTTTGTCCTCTCTAGAACCAGAGCCTTGCATTCTTGCTGTGCCACCCTCTTCCTTCTTTCCTCAAGTATCTCCAGCTACAACCCAGCTACAGACTTTTGTCTATCAGTGCTTTCCTCTGCATCTTCCTATATTTTTCCACTCCAACTATTTTCCCTCACTGTTTGCCAGTTGGCTTCCATTGTCTTTTCTCTATTTTGACCTTGCTTCTCCTATTGTCTTGTTTTCTTTCCATAGGTACCCCAGATTCTCCTTTCTCTCATTTCTATTATTGTGACCTTTCTTACCCTTTTCCAGCTTTCTTCAAGTCTCTGTTTTCCAAGATTCACAATCTTCTCACTTTCAAATATGTGTTCTTTACTTTCTTCCATTTCTGTATCTTCTCTATTTCTTTCCAAATCCCTTTCCTCTCCTCTCCTCTTTGCTTTCTCTCTCTACGACCTCACTGTGTTCAGGGTCTGTTTCAGCACTAATGTTGTAACACTTCTTTGGCCACTTTGGCATACTACTGTGGGGAAAAGGCAGGATGTCAGCCCATGGCAAGGAACCCAGAGTAACTCTTCACCTCAAAACTCACCAGCTGAACAAGAAAGTTAGTTGAAGGTGCCTTGAGAGCTTCCTCCACATCCTTAGACAGCACAGAGAGACCCAGATCCCGAGGCTCCTGCTGTGTGCACAACCCCTTTGTACTATGGTTTATCTAAATAATCTGTGTAGCTCCTGGGACCATGTGCTCAGATGGCTCACTTGGCTTTTTTTCTCCTTTTTTTTTTTCCTGACAGATACTGAGGATTTGCAGAGAATCAAGGAACATTGCAGCATTGCAAAGGGCTTTACAAACCAAGGCTAGCTTTGATGTTGTATCAGGCTGCTTGATGACTCATTTGGATACTCCTATTTCACAGTAATCCTGCTTCATGAGTCCTGTACTATGCAGATAAGCCCTCTGCCTTGCTACATCCCTACTTGTACTCCTTTCTTGAATGTTTGTCCCTTTGTTAGTTAGAGACATGCCTGACCATACTATGGAGAAACAGGCTTTCTTCCCACATCTCAGCTCTGACAAGACTTGGAGGGTACAGGAAAGCCAAGTTCTGCCCAATGTCAGCCCACAGGAGACTCAGAGTTCATTGTCCTCCTAACACTGCTCCTGAACTGCATGATGAATATTTCACAGGACAGCAGAGTTGTTCTCTACCATCCTGTTATTCCCACTGCTCAACTGTACTGGTGTGAAACAAGCAGTTCTTGCTTATCCTGCTACATCTTTGTAGCTACAAACCCAGCTGAAGCTTTGCTGCTACAGGCGTGACTAGAGTTCAGAACAGATGGTCTTCAAGTCTGTCTCTACTTCTTCCTTTATAGGACCACGGAGATGGTGTATAAAGAAGCCAGAATGCAGACCATATAGCCAAGGTCACAGATGGCCCTGCTTAATTACTAGTGAAGCCAAAAGAAATCTAATTTTTATTGAAAAGAGGAATCTCTAACATGCTTTTTATATAATTCTTTTCAGTTTAGCTCTTCTAATGATTTTCTTGCAGCTGCTGCTGTGTGATGGTGTTTGTGGAAGATGAACGCGAACAGTTATGGGCTGTGGATGCAGGGGCCTAAATCAGTTTGCCTTTGGTCACACCCTGGATGATGAGAGTGATTCCCATGCATGATCAGCTCTCTCTGGCTAGCCAAGAAGCAATATTCTAACAGCTAAACAAGCAACTTTTTGTATTTCCTCTTAGCTACAGGGTAAAGTACAAGAAATAGTCAAGTGTCAATGAGGAAAAACTCAAGGGATTAAAAACAATAATTTGTTTTTGTAGGATGAACGACTCCTCTCCTTACTGTGATATAGCTTCCCATGTATGGTAGCCTTCCCCTGGACTTTAAAGCTAAAGGCCAAAAATTAAGTAAAAAAATCTCAGTGTAGAAAGGTATCTGCTTCTGAATTCTCCCTCACCAGCTGAATTTACCAATCAAGGGGAAAAGGAGTTACTGATCAGTTACCTGTCTTCTTATCGGGGGAGTACATAATTATCATGATCCAAACTGTAACGTCTCTATAATTTGAAGTTGTTCCTTTCTGAGGCTCAATTTTGATTTGGACTGCACCCCAGTCTGAAGAGAGAGGAGCCACCCGTGTGAACATGAAGCTGAAATGATGCTAGACTTCCCCTGAGCAGAGGGGCCTACAGAATTTCAGCCAAGGCACAGCAGCACAGATTCAGCTCCAGAGATAAAATTAGGGCAAGAAAGGAACAGTATCTGTTAGAAACATCAATTCCCAGGAACCTGCTCTTCAACACCTTATTACTACCTACAGAACAAAGCAGACACTATGTGAGTCAGCAGTGGACTCTTAATAAAAAGTATAGGAGTATTTTTGGTTTTGCAGTTTTAGCAATTCTCACAGCTCTCTGTAATGAACACTTTTTAGTCTCAGAAAATCATAGGAAAGGACATTTGATTCTGCACTAACCTTTCCATGTAAAAAGATACTAATTAAAATCAACGGTTTTGTTAAAGCTGTTAAAGGTGGCCCTCCCCTGCCTACTCTTTAATGTGAAATTGTTGCCTGCTCTCTGACTGCTTTCTGAGTCGACAATGTGTGCCTTCAGCATATGCACAAAGCCAGGCTTTAAAGCTCAATCTTTGCCAATTGAACAGCACAGAGGAGCTATGGCAAGCTACATTTGGGGAGGGAAGGATGGTGTCATAAAATATGCTGAGAGACCAAAAGAAAGATTTTGATTCTTTGTACAGAGAGAGTGCTGTGGATATCAACTCTTTCCTCAGCTTGTGCTCTAAAGAAGAGGACAATGGTAGTGGATCTGGGGATCCATACATTGCAAGAAGATATCAATAAGGCATGAAATATTTGGTATCTTTGCAAGAAATAATAGGCTTGCTACCAGCATTTTCCATTCTCTTCAGACCTGAAAAACTGTATGAGGAGCCAAAATGCAGGAGGGGCAGATCTACCTTTCAAAATGTATGAATGGGCTGAAAGGGTTACTATGGACTTAGATTTAATAAATGCAAAATGCTACACATGGAAGTGAACTCTATGCATTGGTACAGGCTGGAGACTTTTCAGAAAAGGAACTTGGGGTCCTAGTAGGAAAGAATTTGAATTCAATTTGAATCAGCAGTAAGCTCTTGTAGGAATGCAAAAGTATCAAAAGTAGGTCAAAGGAAATGATTCACTTTTACTTGGCACTTATGAGGCTGCATCTGGAGTAGTCTTCAGTTCTGGGAGTAAGTCCAGAGAAGGCCAGTAAGTTGGTGAGGAGCTGCAGCATATGACCTTTGAGAAGATAAGGGAAGTGGGAAGGAAATAAAACAATTCTTATAACTCTCTTCAGCCATCTAGTCAGGGCTACAGAGAAGGGTTGTAGAGAACACAAATCTTGCCTCTTCTGAGATATACATAGTCAAAGGAGAATGGATAGTGATCACAGTTTGCAGGAAACAAAGTTCAAACTGATCATAAGGAAAATTCTTCTCCGTGACAGTGATTAAGAACTGTGACAGGCTGTGCAGAGATCATGAGATCCCTATTCTCCATCCCTGGACATTTTCAAAATTTGACAGGAAGACACTCTGAGCAACTTCATGTAACATTGCAGTCTAATGTGACCACAGCAGGGAGACTAGAGAGCTCCCGACATCACTTCCTGCCTAGAGTATACAATGATATGTATAAAATGGCAGCATCTGGAGAGCAACTACAGAGCATCTAGCAGGTTTGGGATATGGGGTTGTTTGGTACTATTAAAAGCTGAAAGAAGATGGATCCTGTTAATCTGGTAAAAAGGAAATGGAATGGTATCCATGGCATCAACTGTCCTCCTTAGGATCTTTTTTTAAAAGGATGGCATATTATATTTATAAATGTAGGTTTGCAATGACTTCACAAGAGATTATGCATAAAGCACTGCGTTTTATTTCCTCCTCACCAAGGCTTTCCTCATGGGTAAGACCTTTTTTAAAGGTTCCTGAAGTGATCTCGGAAGAAATTTCAGGTTTTGTTTAGAACAAAAGGTTGTGGAAAAATACTGTGGTAAATGTTACCATGAAAGACAACTGATTTTCTACAAGACAAAATAGAGACAGAATATTTTAAAACCAGAAGGAGTGTCAAGATTTTCAAGTGAGTCACATGAATTTTCAAAGCCTGATTTGTGGTTGTGTGGTACCTATGATCAGTAATACTGTAGAGAGAATACAGCTGAAAATTTATTTTGGAAATGTGTTGCTGGAGTTCTTCCATCTCAAGAGCATGAGGGAACAAACTCCCCAAGCTGTGAGCACCAAAGTCTAATGCAAGGTCCAGAAGGGAATCAATAAATGCAGGATCACCTCCAATATTTAGGAGTCCTGTGTTGACATCAAAGTTGCTGATGTGACGCACTTGAGATTTAATGATGCTGGAAACAGAGCAAGAATCATTGTCCTCCGCTTGTAAGAGCAAGGGCCCTTCAGGCAATGTTCGCTTGAGCAGTGCAGTCAGAAGATGCTGACCCAGGGTAATTTTGTTTCTAGCACAGAGTGCTTCAGCAGGCAGGTGAGCACGGTGCGACAAGAGCATGTAATATAAACACTGTGAAGAAACTGAGCTGATGAAACAGTTTCAGTTTCACTTTCTGGAGATGGAAGGACTATCTCTCAATGACTGCTTTTTACCCTGTGATATTAAAAACACCAGAAGAACTTCCTGAGCAGTCTTGGGATTAGTACAGTATTTAAACTCATTTAATTACTGTGATTAATTACTTGCCTACCATTGATCTCCTTATCTGCCCCAAAGTACTTACAGGATGTTCATTTTGCCTTCTCAAAGTACTAAGTTGGAAGTGAATTTCTGTTTACTTATGTTAATAACTAATCAAAGGAATCTAAATGAGCTGTACATAACTAATTGACCAGTTTGTTTTACTGTCATGCATGGCAATGCTGATAAGGTTTTCTGACAGCATCCAAACCAAGCTGCTATCTGCAAAAGACATTCCGTGCATAAAAAGAAAAAGAAGCAGGCAAGCTGCAGTTATTACCTAAGAAGGAAGGCCAGAAGCCACTTGGGAAAAAGGAGCTGCCTTTTGAAGGAAATGTCAGGGCAGGGAGAGGGATGGGATTTAATGAGATGAAAGGACAAGAGACCTGAGGCATAATTAAGTCCCAGAAGATCTCACTGAGTGTTCAGCAGAACCCCCACCTAGAAGTCCTTCCACCCTCATTGGAATTAAAGTTTAATTTGGCGTCTAAGGGGAGAGGAAAGACCTGCATTATCAAGCACAGAAATCAATGAACCGTGTGAAGGAAAAGGTCACACCCCCTGCTTGCAGCACAGAAGGTCAAGAAGGAAAAGGTGAAGATATATCACAGCTCGACACTTAGTCTCAGTGTCGGGAATGGGAGAAGTGGATGTCACCCCATAGATTTGTCACTACCTCTCTCACCATAAAAGAATTACCATTTTCATTGAAGAAAGCAATGTAGAGGTTTTTCTCTGTGCTTGTGGCCATTGTTGCTGTTTTTAAAGTCCAAAGAACTGCTGCAGAACTTTTTATCTGGTTTAATGCAGCTATCTAGCAGATAGGTGAAACACATATTTCCATATACAGTGGACTTAAATTTATTTCAAGACATCTTAGATCAGTGCATTCTCCTGGTGGTACTGGGCATTTTATCCTCTCTGCTACACCCACAAATAGCTGCCATCAGACACCTAGTTTCTAAGTTTCCATGCAGAAACTTTCCTGAGTAACAGCCAGCAAGCTAATCAGTGCAAATCATGAGTAGCAGGAAGGAGCAAGAACAGCAGGCAGTATAAAAGTACTGCCCACTGTTAACTGAATGCAGATTGCCTGAATCCCAGGCTTTCTGCAGAAAAGTGGAGCTCTCTGCCTGGGGAAACACTGCACTGAGAATAGTGGAAACCCAACAAATACATCTGCAAATTGGTTTCTGTGGGTGACACTATCATTCTACTGAAGCCACCTTTGCTGTTCCTGTGCCATTCCTCATCAGCCATCCCTCAGTTCTCATCCCATGTCACATCAGCTGCAGATATCGTAGACACAGTTCTACTACCTGGTATTTTTCCAACAGCATGCCTGGGCACACCATATATGTAGTATTCTCATTATCACAGTGCTTGGAAGCTAAAAAATATTTTCATTCATTTCAGAATCAACAGAAAGACAGACCTTTGTAAAACAGGTAAGCACACATACTCTCCCCAATACCTGGCCCAATAGGCAGGTTGCTCTTAGGAAAAGACATTGGCTTGATCCACACAGTGGACTTAGATGTCATCTGCATAGAGTCACTTCATGGATTACCTCACAGAAGGGTGAGTGGCCAACCCTCCACTTTCCATTCATGCAGAAAGTGGCCTTGAAATCAAATAAACTATAGTCTCACTGCTTGTTTTGCTGGCAAAACAATAGGTATGGTTCATCCTGTGTGTGTATATGCTGAGTGCAGAAAGAGTAGCTTGCCATTTAGCTTAAAAAATACCCAGTAATCTTCTTGAAACAGAAAGGTTTCCTAAAGTGTCCTGTCTTTACAGTTTCCAAGTACTTTGTCATGCCCAAGCAAAAGTGATTTTAAAAAAAGGGTAAATCTTGCCTCCATGTAAAAGTATTTTTCTGAGCTGCAAATCACAGTCTCAGCAGACCATAGTTCACAGGATGCCTGCAGCTGGTCCATCAACTTTGGCTGGATTTTCAGCTATTTACACTTGTACCCCATCTTTACTAGAAGGTCTTTCCCTTCACACTTGCTTCACAGCGTTCACCATGGCAATTTGTCACGATTGAGGTTACCTGGTCAGCACTGAGCTTTAGTAGGCATTCTGCTCCCTCTGCCAAACCATATGGATCCTCCATGCAACAAACCTGCTACTACAGTTGATTTAGATCCCAAATTAAACTTTTACATGAGATGTCCAACCTTTTCCTGCCTATCCCTCACAAAATGCAGAGGATGCTGTAGTTATATGTAAGACCAAGCTGTAGGTCTTACCCAAGCTAGTTTGGCATCCCGCATAATTCTACAATAGAGACCTGAAATAATTCCTATTTCACCCTGCCCAATGACACCAGCTCAGGCGTGGATAGTTCTCCCATGCTGTCTACTGTCTCATCAAACCAAGCTTTACTCTAGCACTGCAACAGAGCAAGCCACATCTTTTCAGCTGCAGTTAATCAGAGTTCATCATCCAGCCCCTCTGAGAAACAGTGAAAACCCATCTGAATAGCTTTCAGAATTAAGTCATTATTTTCCATCCTCATGAGCAATAAACTGGGAAGTAGACTCAAAGAAAGCACTAATCCTGCTACAACTTTTACCTGTTAAAAAACCCCCACCAACTTCAGAGCCCTTGGTACATGATTGTGATGGATTTAAATTTCCTGGGTGTAGAAAAGGCCTTCATATTCACTTCACTGTGGACACTCTAATGCTTTTTTCAAGTGTTATTCCAACACTTCCAACATTATTCATCCAATGACAAAAACGTAAAAATTGAAAGATCAGCCTCCATTCTCAAATCTTTGTACAATGACTGTTTCACAATGGGAGCCATCAGATTACCAAAAAACCCAACAAAACAAACAAAACCAAAGAAACAATACAAAACAAAAAAACCCAAACAAATTCCAGCTACTACTTTGACTTCCCTGCTAAATTCTTATTACAAATTTCACTGCACAAAGTGAGATTTCAGTGTTATATGATTTTTTATGAGCCACAGATCAGTAACAAAAGCCACAGATCACTCACAAAAATACTCTCAAAACTCCAAACATACTTGTCCATCAGAAACATGTCTGCATTTTTTGCAACAGCTGTAGAAAAACTGTAACTTTCCAGTGAAATACATAGCATGTGCCAGTAAGTTTCCACACACTTAGAGAATAAATTAATTTGGGTACACAAAGAATTTAGCCAACAGCAACAAACCATATGGCTAAGTCTCAAAAGTGTCTATTTAACTAAATAAAGGAAGTTTTAAAGATGTTTGTTTGACAGACCTGTATAACTACTCTTCTGTCGAATGTGGCTAAAGTGTGAATTAGAGTTAAAATTGTAATTAAAACAGTCATTTTCATTTACATGCATCCAAACTGACTGTGTTACCACAAGCTTGCTTTAATGGTTTTTATAATCTCTGCTTGCCTTCTGCACTGTTGTTTGGACAAGCAAGATCTGGTTCACAAAAATATTTCCAGAAAGGCTTCTGAGTTAGCCCAGGTTATAAATGTTTGCAGAGTCATTTTCACTGCATTGTGCTGGTTTCAGAGGCAGATGGGACATTGCCAAAAGTGGCACCATGTTTCTTCAGTGCCCATCATCCCACATTGACAGTGAACAACTAGCTCACACAGTCTTGGCCAATTGCCTATGGATAGCTAAAACGAACCTGAAACAAACACTCACTGTGTATTCTGGAACATTAAATGTTTTTAAACCTTTATACTGTTATTTTGCAAGCAGAGAAATGGGCAAAATTCAAATAAAAGGGAGTAAGAACTTTTTAGGCCACCGTGGGTGAACTAAAGCTTGTGGGTGGCCAGATACAGAGGCAGAGAGTAGTATGACAGATCTCAGTTGCATCCTGTTATGTGCCCATGCCCAGACTATTTGCTGGAGATACTGCCTTCATTATCTATCCACTTAGTCTGTAGAAATTCAAGCTAGAGCTTCATTTACTTCTGAATTTTTCTATAATGTAATTTGATCTTCTGGGGTGCTAAATTGCTTCTGCAGTGTTGAATATCCCAAAGCTTTCCAAGCCTCAAAAGACAGCAAACTGCTGTCTTGCTCCACTCCCACAAGGATCTTACAGCAGGGAAAACTGATTTAAATGACAATGTAAAACTTTGCTGCGGGCAGGAATAAAAGCCTCTACTACCAAGTATTAATCTTAGCTTGAAACTAAAGGCAGAAGTATGGCCAAAAGAGCTACTGTCCTCAGAGAGGAAGACAAATATTCCCTACCTTGCTTCAACTAGCATAGCCAGCATCTTCATGGGCCCTTTGGGATGTTCCTTTGCCTCGTGTCTTTTCCCAAGGCACAATATTTCTTACAAGCAAGTATTAGATCAGTTCACAGAGAAAAGAAGCACACACAAGTGTTCATTCATGCCTCAGCAGAAAGCAGGACACAAGAACACCACAATTCTGCTGAGGAACAATTGTTGCCTACTGAGAGAGTAAAAGAGCAATTATCCAGAACAAGTGAGAAGAGTTAACACAAGATATAAGACCAGGCAGTGGCACCAGATCTATTGCCTGTGCTGGAGATCTTCTCAGGTGAAGAAAGCTGATCTCTGGCAGGAGGGAGCTGGAAGGCCAGCTGGAGTGAGAGTATAAGATTTTACATCACAGACATGTTTCCTTACATTTTTTCCAACATAAAAATAGTTTCCATAGGAATCGCTGATGTCAAAGCTGGTCAAAGCCAAGCAAATCCCTGTGCTTGGAGAGTACAACTTGTGAAGTGCTATGAAAGAATGAAGACTGCTGTTTGCAAGCATTTAGCCACACAACATGGTCAGCTACATCAGTCCTACCACTTAAGTCATGTATGAAAATGAGCATTGGCTAAATTTTGTCTGCCTTCAGCTACCAATGTTATGCCAAGATAAATGGTCTAGTGCTATCTGTCCCTGCAGATGATGAATATTTGTACTTCCTAGGGTGTACGTCTCCATTTTCAAACCCATGTATAACCAGCAGGGAAAAGTAGTGCATTGCTTACAAGGATGCTGGACCAAACAACTAAAAGAAGAGGTAATGCCTTGAGAAATTTTTGTCTGGAAAAGGAAACTAGCAAAAAATCTCAGCCTATATCATGAAAAAATAAACCTGGAGGAAATGGTATGAATTACCATTTTTTAGTAATAAATTTCATAGATGCACAACCCAAAACTTTGTTCCAGTCATGGTTTGATAGTGGCTTAATGCCAGGCATCCACAAAAGCTGCTCACTCACCCTCCCTTACCACAGTTGTGCAGAGGAGAAAAAAATTAACAAAGGGTTCATGAGTTGAGATAATGACTGGGGAAAACACTCCAAGGGCAAAACAGAGGTACAACTTAGAGGTACAATGAGAATTGATTACTAACAAAACCAGAGGAGGATAATGAGAAGTAAAATAAGCCCTTAAAGAACATATTTTTCCCCCACCAACAGTGCAGGGAGACAGGGCATGAGTATTTTGGTCATTCATCGCTGAGATTTTTTTTCCACTGCTCCAGGAGTCATCCCCTGTAAGACCATGAGGTCCCTCCCATAGGACACAGATCTCCATGAACTTCCCAGCATGGTTCCAATCTCATGAGCAGCACTCCTCCCAAAACTGCTGTGGCCTGGGTCACTCTTCCACAGGGTGCAGTCCTCCAAGGACAGGCTGCTCCAGCCTGGAAGCAGGGCCCCCTCTCTCTCCTGGGTCTCCCACAGGATCACAGCCTCCTCCAGGTATCCACCTGCTCTGGCACGGGCACCTCCCACGTGGGCTGTGGGTGGATCTCTGCATCCCCCGTGGATCCCCACGGGCTGTGGCTGGATCTCTGCATCCCCCGTGGATTCCCATGGGCAGCAGGGCACAGCTGCTTCACCATGGTCTCACCATGGCCTGCAGAGAATCTCAGCTCCAGTGCCTGGAGCAGCTCCTCCCCTCCTTCTGCACTGACCTTGGTGTCTCCATGGTGTTTCCTTCACACATTCTCACCTCCTCCTCTTCTCTGACTGGTAAAAACTGTGCTTACTTTGTTGTCATTTTCTTCTTAAATATGTTATCACAGAGGTGTTACCAACATCTGTAATTGGCCCAGGCTCGGCCAGCAGCATGTCCAACCTCAGAGCCATCAGGGATTGGCTCTGCCAGACATGGTGGAAGCTTCCAACAGCTTCTCACAGAAGCCACCTCTGTGCTCCCCACTGCTACTGAAAACCAGGCTGTGCGAAACTAACACAGTTCCCCTGAGCTGACTGCATAACCACTCTCTTAAAATGCCTTCCACAGCCAAGTGAAATTTACTGACTGAAGGAACTTCAGCAACAATCAAAAAACTGCAGCCTACTCTTCCCCCCGCCAGCACATCAAGTAAAATTAATAATGTGGAACCTGATACACAGTCCACACAAGTCCGTCAGAGCATCAGCCCTTCAGTGGATGAGTCCCTCAATAGCCAGCGTGGAGTGAAGAGGATTCTGTCTCCGAGATGAAGGAATGAAATAGTCTAACTCTTCCACCCAAGCAGGTGCTGTGAGAAGAGGGACACTTAAGCATTACAGCAGGCACACTGTTACTCTGTTCATGCCTGCATGGGAAAGGAGGCTCTCTAGACAGGCCAAGGCTGTGCAGTGAAACAATACACAAATCCTGCAGAGTCAAGCAGAATGCGTTGTTGATTGAAAAATAACAGAATCCCAGATAACCTGAGACACTTTTTGAGGGCTCGCCACAGGGATGGAACATCATAAGAACTTTTGTTTATTCATGGACTCTGTTACTCCATCTGCTGAATACCATTTGAAACATGTGTGCCACAAAGCAAGACAAACTAGTGCAGCAAGATCACTGGAAGCACTGCTGATATCAGATACTTTTAGTTTCTTGTAATTTCCAGGCATTAGATGTGGTGTGTGGCAGAGCTGGGGTGCAGGTTGGGAGACAGCACTATCTCTCTCTTGAGACAGCTTCTGCCTTCCTCACATTGAGTCATATGCATTTATATGATGTTAATACTGAACTTGTCAATAGCCTAAAGAAAATTGGCTCCTAGGTGTAAAATAGTTTTAGCACTGGCCTTTAATAAATAAATAAGTTCCAACTTCAGCTGTTTGTTCCATGCTGCAAATATTTCCATTCTAAGAAAATGATTTGTGGCTTCAAAGAAGACTGGTTTCTAAATAAAAACATCTTTGTCATTAATTATCACAGCCATTCCAAGAAGTTCTTTGAATATGAAGTAATTACTGTAACCAGGTAAAAGAGGATGAGACCTGTCTGTAACAGACCTGTTAACACCTAAAGGATAAGACTTAGTTTTGTCATCTGAAAACCACATTACTTTCCGTGGTTGGAAGTAGGTCAAGTGCCCTCAGGAAATAGCTATTTGGTTCTCACCAGGAAGTAATCTGATACTCACACGTCTCCAGCCTTATTAAAACCTCAGTATGAGGTACAGTCAAGGATGTCAGCTTAGTTTCTTGTTGCATTGAAAGGGTGATGTTTGAAAGGAAAAGGTTTATTATTTTTAATCAGACACTCAGGCAAATCATACTGTCAGTGAATCACATGCAGAGCTGTTTAGTTTTCCAGCAGCCCACACAAGACCAATAATGTGAGGAAAAACAGAGCAGCTAGAGGATGGATCTTGCAAGGTTGTATGCACTGAAAAGCTGTGTAATAGCTTAAGTGTGTGTTTAATTTAAAAGCCATGAGCAGTCATCACTACTATTTTTTTGATAGAAGCACTTGCTTCGACGGCTGGCTGAGAATGGGATGACACAGAGGATATAAGAAGAAACACCCCTGCATGCTAGTAAAAATGGTCATTATTATGGAGGTAGCTACAAGGACGTTTTATGGATGCTGTGTGTGAGGCCATCAAATTTTGCTTCTCTAGCTAGAACTGATGTAATCCATCAAGCATGCTCTCTGTCCTGAGCCATGTTTTTACTATTATTAACCTTTACTTCTTCAGTGCTTGCTTTTCTTTGAGAAGAGGCATTGAGGACCAAAATCAAGTGAAGGGAGTTAGATGAATTATGTAATTGTAGTGTGTGTTTCATCAGAGGATTGAAAACTAGGCCAAGTGAGCTTCCTGCCATAGGTACTACATTTTGACTTGCCAAGGGGAATAAAAGAGTTTGGCCTTTATTCCTCCAGTTTCAAAAGAAGGCAGAACCTTTCACTTTGTTTTCAGATTTCACACAAAATTCATGTGATGCTTATGGGAAAACAAAGTCCTATGAGAGAAACAACATAAAGCATCTCCTAATAAAGATTTGTCCAAATTTTAATTGTTTCAGAACATAAATACTGTGTTAAAGCTTAGCAAAAGGTCACAGGGGAGGCAGGGAGATGGTGTAAAATAGTAATTGCTTTAAAGGGTGACTGTAATAGCAATTCTCATTTCCCACAGCAATTTGCCAGCCTACCTTGCCTCACGTGTCTTGGTCTCAATGTCTTCTCCAATCTACTATGAGAAGTCCAGAGTCCTGTTCTTTGACCACTCGAACTTCAATATACAAGCTGAAGGCTGCCATGAGAATGCCACAGCATTAGAATGCCTCACAATAGTTGAGGACTTGTATGTCACCCATTCAAACTGAGCCACCCACCCCCTCCAGAGAAGGAAATTCTTTGTGGATGGCAGATGGAGTAAGCCAGTGGGGATCACAAGGACTAGTAGCCCCTGTATGGCACATCCCACACAAAAAGGGCAGTGCAGTCCTCCTCACGGCCACACTCGGTCTGGTGACTGCACCATGGCTCTGCAAGCTGGAAGACTACCTCCACTATCCAAGTCTATTTATTCCCATTGTGCAGCCCCATTATAGAAGTTCCTTATGTGAAACCAGAGGCATGAGCCAACACCAGAGAGGGGATTAGTGCCAGAGTATGGGCAGAAAGTTGCTGGCTCTCACTACATCCTCTGACTGCACCTCTTTATCATGCGATGTCTGCTTTTTGTCAAGCAATATCTGAGGGGGGAAGGAAAAACAACAAAAAGACCAAGCTATTTCAAAATACCATGCACTGCTTGTCAAAGCCTTTTATATGTCCCCAGGTGCCAAGCCAAGAAACTCTCCTTAGCAGCTTTTGTTGGAAACAATTAAAGTTGAAATTAACTTAACTTGATAAAGTTGAAATCAACATTTCAACTTTATATTTTCCCTTCTTTCAGACAGCTAAGAAAATTTTGTCAAAAATAACAATACCAGTATTCACTGAGGCTGGCTCAGTGTGCTAGGTTTGAGCCATCGCCAGCACATGCCTCTGCTAGGAGAGGGCAGCCTGAAAAGCCCGAGGAGAGTTTGATATTCCTAATGTCAGGAGGGAAAGCCACCAGTGAGATGAAAGCAAGCCAGAGCAGGAGTGATGGAGCTGTGCAGACAATGTACAGAGGCTAAAAAACAACCTGTTTCTTAAATGGCACATTAAGCGTGATTTCGAGCAATAATGCCTTTCCTCGTGTTAATACAGGATACTTTTATATAGGTGTCAACAGCTGGCATATGACATTACTCCCAGGGAATCTGTTGAATCAGTCAGGCTGTTGTTCTTTGGGTGGAGTCAAGAAATACAAAGAGGGGGAAAACAAAACCAGGGTGCCTAATTCAGGGCTTGACCTAATTTAGATTCTGAAATGTGTGAACAGAGTGATTTGCAATTACTGGTAGAATCAATGCCTATTTTCCTGCTAAAGTAGAAGTCAAAGTCAGCATGAAATGCTGATTTGTCAAAGCCAGCCTTTGTTCTGCTTGGCTTAGCTATGGTGATGAGTGCCAGGCTCATCTTCATGTGACCAGGTCCTCACCACAGCAGCTTGTCTGGGACAACATGCCTTTGTGCTTGTCACTCCAGTGTCATGTCCATTGTGTTGTGATTTTCTGGTGTGAATTTGAACTTTGTTATTTCAGGGGCACACTTAACAACTGCAGCACCCTGCAATGACAGACACTGCTCTTAGTGACTCTGTCTTGAAGCCATTCTTCTGCAAGTGTTTAATTTCTGTAGTCCCCCTCATTCCAGTAGTTTATCATGGTCTTAGAATGGGAATGAAATTGATACAAATCTGAGCTCTAGGGCCCAATGACCTCCCGAGTGAAATAAATGGCAAAAATGGGACTTTTCTCCAGAACATCCTGCCATCTATTCACAAAAAATTAGATTTGGAGATAAACAGGGTGAAAATATCCAATACGAGAAAAGGATCCCTGTCTCTAACAGTAGTACCCCAGTGTACTACCACCCTATAGTTTAACCAAAGTTTAAATGGTTGTTACTATTGCAGGCACATTTTCTTCACAGATAGAGATTTTGATGCTTTTACCTGAAATTTAATCTTTTGAAAAATGGGTTTAACCAGCAGTTCTAGAACACTTGGAATAAAGACAAACACTTGCAACAGCAATGGCCACAAAGACAGCAGAAGCACTAATTTAATCAGTATTCAGCTAAGTCAGTCTGATTAACAAGTTCCCCTTGAACAATACAAGTGGCTCTGGAAACCAGTAAGGAAGCCAGTAGAGAACTCTGGATTAAGGTATGAGATGCATACGCTAGCCTATGCCACTCAGGAGCCTGGCAGAGAATTGTGGCAGAGCTACAGCTGCTCAGTGAACTTCCCCAGGGGAGGCAGCAATGATACTGCTACTGTCAAAGTGATGAGACCACGAAAAAATACAGGAGTGTTGCTCTTGAGAGTAATGGTTGCAGCCTTCGGGTTGGGTGCATGCATTGAATGAGAGTCTGGTAGCAGCTGTGGGTGCAGCAATATCCCATTCTGGGAACTGGCAATGTGCAGTGGAGTGAGACTATTATATAAGGACCTGTGAGAATACTTGGATTGAAACAAATACATTAACTTCACCCCTTTGAGGGAAGAAAAAAAGGAATGTAGCCAACATGCAGCAGACAAAATCATTAATATACAAGTAGATTTTGGTGCAGCAAAGACATTACTGAAAAATATGAAATAATGTTGAACTGAGTAGTACTATGCAGAGCTCCCATTTACTTCACTGAACTAAAAGGACTCATTAGAAGCTCTGCCTATTACCTAAAACAGAATGAAAATCTATACATCAAGAAAAATAAATGCTAAGCTTTATCAAAATGTTACAATGGCAAATTTCATGGGAAATTATGGGAAAATGAATAAACAGCCTTGCTGGTGATATGGGTTATCATTTTATATTATAAAAAACTAGATACTAGTGAGTGGGTGAATAACATGTCTCAGTTTCTTACAGGTTTAAACAAATCAATGAGATTTAGGGTGCTAGTTAAATCCAAAAGAAGTTTTAGATCAGTCCAGGTGGAATTTAAATATTTAAGGTTTAGTTTGATGAATAAAAAGTATAACAACAAAACAGATCCTATTCCACACATTTAGCAAAAAGCCATAAAAATGGAAATGAAGTGCTAGTCTTAGGCCCCCATCTACTAAACCGATGAGGTAGAACAGGTTTCTCTAATTAATCACTAACCCAGAGGGCAAGGAGTTAACTTCTTTATATTCCCTGAATATTGTTTTATGGTATTCAGAAGGGAACGTGGTATGATGCATTTACAGTATTGCTCTGAATTTATCCTAATGGTGTTCCATTTTGCTATAAAATACTTAAATACTCGGAAGACAAATAGAAATAGATTTACTATCATTTCATGATAAACCAGATGCTCCTTGTAGAAGTAGTATATGAAACTCTATCTTAACTTGAGAAACGTGTTCTGCAGAGTGACAAAGCACGCACAGAGGAGACTGTGAGTGAAACAGAAGTCTAAAGAAAGATTCTACAGCTTCAGTATTGAAGGCACCCTCTTAAATGCGAGGCAGCACAGAAATTTGAATTCCAGGCTCCTGTATCATAGACAAGCATGCTGACTGCTATCTGTTGAAAAGAAAGGGCACTCAATGTCTCCCCTGCTTCTTGAGTGCAGAGAGCAGGGGGCAAAAAAAGACAACCAAAATTGTTCAGCCTGAAAAATTTAACTTGAATCCATAAATAGAATTTCGTGTGAAGCCAAGAGATTTGCACTGGCACAAAACTAATTAGTCACACTTTAAAATGAGGCTTTCCATCTACTAAAGAGATTTTACAACTGGGGTTGACATGCTCTTGGAGCCATGCTGTTTCTCCATTCTCTCCTGATCGAATCTCCTTGGTTGTACAGTGGGAAGATTTACCCTTCTACTCTCCTGTCTAACATTCACTGACTCTCTCTTTCAATGGTAAATACTTAATGACCTCTGAAGACTGGACTATCAGACTGGAATTATGTAGTTATACAAATTCTCTTATTTCTTTATTGAGAATATAACTACAGCATGTAGCCTAGCAAATCTCATCTTGGGACAGTCTTCAACATAGAGACTACTAAATAAATGGTAACATGATAGTGTTTGTCAGGACATTAAAGGCTAACAAATAAGCTTATTAAACACAATCTTTCCTCACCTGACAGAAAAAAGTTAATAGGTATGCAAAAATTCCTTTCCACAGTATGTATCTTGATTAGTCGAAGGATTAATGCCTACTAACTCTGTTTTTACAATGTGGACAGCACTTGATAGCTAGATGTCAGCTGAATTTCTTTAAAAATTGGATCTTCATGATTTTGTTTACCTTTTAGGATTGTGTTCAAACTCAGAGGAGGTTCAGACATTGGGCTAATATAGCAAGATTTCAAATAAAATCTCTCTGAGTATAGTGAAGTAGAACGGATATTCCAGCTTGCATTTGAGACAAGACCTTACAAGAGAGCTCTCTCTACCTTGTCTCTAAGCTACAGTCAATTCACTGATTAATTTGTGTCCTTATTAAATCATAAGTCTGGCTCTGGGACATCTTCCTAATACTTTGCATGCTGTCTCTGGCACCATTTCCTGAAACATGAGCAGGAATGAGACTCAGTGAGTATTCGCATTATGTTCCATGTAAACCAGGATAACCTCAGTTTGTGCTTGGCCCTCTGAAGTCAAAAGTGCCTTCCTTTTACTCCTTTCTACTTTTAACATCCTCACTCACTACTTGAACCTATTTACACTGTTAGTCTCCACAGATCCTTGTAATAACCAATTCCATAATGTAATTAGGCACAGTGTGAAAAAGTGCTTATTCTGCTTGCTGTAAACCACTTGTTTAAACATTATTTTTCTCTTTAGCAATACTTCATGTGTGCAGAATGGGACTTCATCTGTCATTTTAGTGTTTGGTCATTCAGATACCTCAGGTCCTTCCTGCAAAAAAGTTTTGCACACAATGAAGTTCTACCTCGGGTTAGGGTATGCTAGTCATTCATAACCCCTGACATATATAATCTCAGTAAAGCAACAATTCAACAGTGTTACATCAGCTGAAGGTGACCCAGTATCCCTTTTTTGGCTGTAAGGGGTCAGGACTACTGAGAGTGTCTTGGTCTCCTGTCAAAAACATTTTTTGGATGCTATTTTGTTCTGGATTTTTGCCTGATGAGATTTTTTCCTATCTTAGTCCCAAGCCAGGGCTCTGGAAAAAGGCCTGTAGCAGGCCTTTTCAGTTACACTGAAATAATTTCACCCTGTTTATACCCCAGTCTGCAGTTTACAAAAAGCTTGTCTCCTGGGAAAGTCGGACTTTACTGTGAACTTTAACCACCTTTGGCTCAGAAAAGAGGTCTCTCATGGCACACATATATTCACTACAGTCCACACACCAATATATCTCAGTTTTCTCTTCACACAAAGTTGGTGACTGTAAAGGAGTACAAATTATTTCCTTTGCAATGGGAATATCCACCCAGAGCTTGCTGTCTAGATGCCCATGACAGCAGTGCTCATAATATGGGCATCCTATAGGTACACTCACACCAAATGGGAGCAATACCCATTGCCTGTTGTCTGTCCATAAAACAGCCTGCATTTGGTAAAGTTGAATCATATTCAGGTAAAATTGGTCTTAAAAGTAATTGAAGAATATGCTTAGTTTTCAGAATCAGGATCACTTTATAGACCTTTTGGTTTCAACTAGAATCAGCAGGTCTTCTTAGACTATGACACCACGCACAGGAGGTAACAAAGCTGGGCTCCAGAGTTGCCAGCAGACATCTCCCAAAAGATAAAACAGGAGAAAAACACATTTCGGCTTATGTTTACAAACAGGCAGAGAGTACACATGAATGTGCAAAGCATCAGCAAGCCAGGAATCAAAAGGGAGAGACACCTGAAAGTGTGGCAAATGTTGTTCCTACCGACCGTGGTGTTAGTTGGCAGTGCTGGGACAAAATGACTTTCAAAAGCAGCGTCATGTGTTTGCAGACTGACTTTCCACACTGGTACTTGTTTGTATCTGTGGCCTAAGCAGGCTTCCACTTAATGATGTGCCTATTTCCATAAAAACACAGATGCTGCAGTAACACAAAACAAGAATGTCATTAAGTTGGAGAGAGTCATGTCTGTTGCTTAAACACATACATCAGTGGAGCCTGAAGGGACTTTGCAGTGTTGTCACAGGTGATCCGGCTGCAGGGACACTGAAAGGTTGAGTGAAGCAGCCACAGCACAATGCAATACTTGCTGTCATTGCAACACCACCAGCAGCATTCACTTACTGCAATAGCTGGGGCAGAGAAGTGGAGACAATAAGATGCTGAGACATGTCTGGGATACACAAGAGCAGGCCACTGAGAATGAGATTCTGGCCAAACACATGTATTAACCTGTCAATGTCCAAATTTCTCAGATACACCTCCACAGACTTCAGGTTTACCTGCATTAACCTTAAGGGGAGAAAAGGAAGAGGAGAAAATCCATGGAGAAGTTAAATCAGAGAAAATAATCGAATGCATGCCAGCCCTAACTCTAGGCCTTTCTTGTACCCAGTAGGTCAATAGGCTTTCCCCCCAGCACACCGGTGCATTTGCTGCTAGGAGGAATGCAGCAAAAAGGACAACTGTTTTGTTTGCTGAGGAAACCTGGGGGCCAGGAATACTGTGCAATTAACCCTGTGCTGAGATTGCTGTTTACTAGAGATGGTAAGAAAGCAATTTAAAGAATTTCAAGTGACATAAAGAGGCAGGGCAAGATTCAACTCCAATGACACAGGCTCTGATTGGCTGTTATGGGAATCAACCTCTTTTTCTGCATGGCCTAAATCACAAATGCCACCAAATTCTTCCCGCAATGTAAATCAAGAAAAAGGTGCAACTATGTTTACTTTATTATATCTGAGATTAATTTTTGAGACACTAATAGCACTACAGTTATCCTTGTCTTTATAAAAAACATCAGCTTTGCCCTTGTGCTGATTCATGGGGAAAACTTTCTGCCAAGCAATACTGAATTTTTATGGCCAAACATAAGTGCAAGTCGCTAAAGCAGAGGCACGTGTACAGTGCTGTAACGATGGCTATTTATTAACAGTCTTTAGAGCTGAAACATGCCATTTTTAAAACACTTTAATGCCGGGGGGGATTAGATGCCCCTTTTCACTAATACTGCTCTTACTTTATGTACTTTCCTATTTCACCATATGCCGCATTATAGTTTACTTCTTGATTCAGCCTCTCCTTGTGTTCTCCTGGCTCTCTATACCCCCTTTATCTCCTGTCATTTTATTTTCTTTTCCTACTATACCATAAGGTATTCCATAAGAGCAGCAGACTGTGTACATCCTCCAGGTGGGCTGTCATCAGGCAGAACAGAGGGAGAGACCTCTCTGCCCTGGCATGCCTGGAAAGACATTCTCCATGATGGAAAGGTCCTGAAGAGCACTTTGCTGCCATAGCCTTGTAAAGAAGGTCTAGGACTGCCAATTGGTTCTTGTGTGGTGCCCTGGCTGCTTGTGGAAAACAACTCAGTGGTACCTTCATGCCATGCAGGCAGCTCTTTTGGTCCTGCTGGCGTCTCACTGAAAATAAGCACAGTGCAGCAGTGGGAGCAATCTCCTTGCCCTAGAAAACATGCTCTTCCTTCTCAGAGGGAGTAGGGAGAGGAGAACAATATGTGATCACAAGGTTCAGGGGTTTCTTCATACTTTTATGAAATATCTGGCATTTTTCAGAAACCTCCTTGAGATCTCTTTTTCCTGCAGCTTGCCTACACAGCAATTGTGTTCACTGTCAATCTCATGCAATTGTGTTTAGTGGCACCCTACTGTTCCCTGCAGCCTTAAAGTACAGCACTGATCCAGAATGCTCGAGGAGGCAGCTGGCAGCATTGCAACAATTTCTCACCTCCCAAATCCCCTTGGTCTACAGACAAAAATATTTTGTAGTGGGTACAGACCTGCTCTTTTTTTTACCCTAGCTGATAGCAAGTTTATTCTGCACTAGGCAAACTCCATGACAAAGAGGAAGGTGGGAGGAAAGTATTTTGAGCACACTTCTCATCTTTCCCCATTAGAAATCAAGAATAACAGATGGCAAGGAAGTAACAAGTACCACTTCACACTGCGTGGTGCATTTTAGAGCCCTCTTTGCTGCAACATTTGCTTGCATACTGTCAAGTTCTTGCGTGTCACCAATGTATTTCTGGTCCCCTTTACAGCCATACGGCTGCCTATGTTACACATGGCAACAAACTGCAATTTTTCATGCTATATCAGCAAAATTTTGCTTTTCAAAGTCTTCTCTTGTTCCATCTAGCAAATGATGCTCCACTTCTATGCCTCAGGAAAGGTATTTTTCCCTTCTGCAACAAGAGGATTTTCTTTTTGAAACCTCAGCTCTTACAGGAGCTGTCTACACCATAGCTGCAAATCCAATCCAATCCAATCAAATCAAGACAAATAAGTTTATTTTTTTCTACTTTCTGCAATGAAATGTGACCAAAATAAATGTTGCCAGGAAAAGCAATAGTTGTTTTGTTTAAGGGAGCTTTTTTAAAGAAAAAGTAAACACAAAGTTGTCATGTTCGGGCAAATGAACATATTCTTATTTCACCCTAGGATGAATTATTTTTTGCTTATTACCTCCCATTAAATCATTAAAAGAAATTTTTAAAGAAATTATAGTGTCAGAAATTGTATTACTTCAAAGTAAATTGTTTCTGCTTCTTTTCAAGTTAAAACTGACACATTCAGCTATTGAAAAATTTTTATACACAAATGCATACACCCAAGCACCTGACGTGATTATATTTGTTCACAATTGCCTGTGCATATACAGTTGCCTAGGCCTGGAAGTAAGCACTTAAATTCCTGCACTGCCCACAAAGAGGTTTCTTACCCTGGAAGGTCAATTGGTTTTTGTGGTTATTAATTCCTCTACCAAAGGTTATTTCTGCAGGGAAATAGAGGATTTTTGAGATTCTGAGATAATATTCAATTGGATACTCTTGTCAAGGTAATATTTTAAAACTTCTGATTATATTCAGGCTGCTTCATCCCACCTTCCTTCCCCTTCAAGAAAGCTTTGTATTGCCCCTTGCTGAATTCAGAGAGGAAGCAACTGTTTGTTTTCCTAAGGGTGAAAGTTTTGTGCTGTTACATTCCCTATATGTGTTCTATATGAATAGCTCACAAACCCTGTGAAGCAGTTTCAACACAACAGCAGAGGTCTCACAAGTGTTGAATGTCTTAAGTTTCATGAAAATAGATGGTGTACTTAACACATGGTATGGCTGGCCCAGAGTTGCAGTTTGCTTCCACTCTCTTTGCTCCCACTCTCCTTTTTTTCCCTTTCCTGCTACTGCTCTCTCGAGAAAGAGGCAGTCAGGAAAAGGTAAGAGGGGAGCACAAACTTACAGCAACAGTCTAGAAAGGAAATGGCACATCTAGGAATCAAAAATATGCACATGGACTGCTCAGCCCGTGATTTCCATCCACTTTACATCCCTAATTTCTCCTGACAGACCTGACATCACACACAAATACAATCACTGGCACAGGAGGTATACCCCAGATGCAGCAATGTGTTAACAAAAGGACTGATGAAGGAACAACAGATGAAAAAGAGAAAAACCTTTTACTTGTTGGCATTAAAAAATATTGCTCCCAGGAAATTTAGAAGATGTATATAGCATAAAGTTGTCTGGACATATGCAGGTCACTGTAACATTTCAGCTGGATCTGGCTTCTGACACTCCAAGTTTGTGCCGCTCCACTCAGAACCAGACATTCAATGAAAACTTCCAGCTGTGCAGGGAAGCCATATTTTACTATCCTTTGTAATCACCTGGCTTGCCTGAACTGGGATACCACACAAAAAACACAAAAAGATTATTTTATTTGTTAAAATAATATCTTGCTTTGCCTCTTCTCAAAAAGACACTAAACTAATACATAATTTTTAAAAAGTGAGAACACTGGTTTCAGCCAAAACTATGGCTACTTATTGGAGTATGGACACATGTTTGCAGAACCAGAAGTAGATTTTAAAAGTGTCATTTTTCTTTGTTTGCATCATGAAGTATATTCCCCTTCAAATACACACTCCAAAATTGCACTTGAAAAAAAGCTGTTGCTAGGTGGTAAGCAAAGTAAACGGTATTGTCCATACTTGCCTTGTTCTTTTTCACTGTATTTCAATCAGGTTTTCAAGTCTGGTAGACTACTGACTGACCTTACATATGCACTCAAGGCTCAGATATGAAAAATCACACTGCCACTGATTCCTGACCCTAGGTACAGAGACACAGATGAAGAAATACTGTATCTCCACACAGGCAAAATCTTGACTGCTTGGACTGTACCTGAATACATACCACCAGGGCTCTGACATGACTTTTCTTCTGCCCTATATTCCCAAAGAAGTTGTCTGCCTCCCTACTGTTCTAGAGTGCCTACAGACAAATGCCAGTACATAAACCCAAAGTACAGCTCATATATCCATCCCAGAGCCAATAATTTCTATACTGTAGCTTTTGTATGGAGATCCCAAACCTGTGGTCCAACTGGCAGTGGACACTTCAGCTGTTCTGTGAGACTGAGGTGCATCCAGGGAAATCCCCTATGTCCATTGCAGCTCTCTGAGTATCCTACTTCTGCTGAAGCACTAAACATTTTGATGAATGCCAAGTGCACTCAGATTCCATTTACCTCAACTACCTGCTAAGCACCTAGCAGCATCCAGCCTCGAAGATAATTTCTGGCCAGTCTGCATCTAAACTTTGTCACTAAGACCCAGGCTCACATGAAGTTAATGTTCCTCCTTCGTTGATATAAACACAAAGTAAAATCTGAGATGAGAAAACATCTTGCAGCAAAATAATTTCTGACACTTCATGGTTAAAAGAACAGAAAAGTGAAATTTGAAATCACTGCTTATGTAACAAGAGCCTGAGAACAGCACTAATATTTAGTTGAGGGAAAAGTAACTGAAGGAGAATTGCTTGGAGATCTGCCAGAAGGATTTTAACAGCTGGAAGTTGAAAAGTGATTAATTTTGACAGCAATAAACGCTCCATGTTCATAAGCAATTATGTTTAGGTTCTGAGCTGTTTGAATTATTTTCTGTGTACTGTTAACATTTTATTATCCAGATAGGAATTTGGATTAATATAATTTAGGAAATTAATTAAAACCCACTTTTCCCCTGGCAGGTACCAACTTATCTTGGGAAAAGAAAAGTGAATGCATGCTGGAACAAAGAATTCCTAAGAACTGATCTCAGTGAAAAGTGACCACACTTAACACCATCTCTTGAGAAAAGACAAGGGATGACTAGCAGGGCAAGGCAAGCCCAAGAAAAGAGAACAGGAAGTTCTGCAATATGCCTGCTACCTAGCTTTATAATCTCTCCTGACAAACAACAAATGGCTACCCAAGCCATAGAAGTTATAAAACACAGTCTCCTTTAGAGATACAGATACACACATAACCCTGACTGCATCAAGACAGAGGGCAAGGTCATTAAGGGTAAGCTAAAATAATTTCTCGAGTGTACTACATAAGTAGATACCAGCATTGGAGTCGTCAAAGTGAAACACATTGGCTGCACTTACTAACTTCATGGTGGATCTTGAAGCTGCAGTGGAAACAAGGTATGAGGAATGGGAGGTCTAAAAAGATAGGTTTAGGGAATATCAGGTGAGGGGAGGGCATTCTCAACCATGGAACAACTCCCAGACATTAGTGCATGGAAGATGGGGTATGGTCCTAGCCATACAGAATATTTAACCACTAAAAAAAGCCTCCTTGGACATGCTCTACCTTAAGCACAATCTGGTACAAACCTCCAGCCAGCCAGGAAGGGTGGCCAGTCTAATTATACCCCATTAGAGGCAGACACTGAGATGAATGGATACAGCTCTCCAGTTGTAGATGACCATCTTCTGAAGCCCATCCTTAAAAAATAATAAGGCACCACTGATAGCCCAGGTGGAAGTAAAGACCAAAACTAGCTCTGCCCTCCTATCTGTGTCTGAAAGAACTTGTCCAGATGGCTGGAGATAAGAGAACCCAGAAGAAACAAATAAAATTACCTTGCTTAGGGAAGAATATGGCTGGGATTTTTTTTCTTGCAAGTGTCATGCTTACAGCTGTAAGAAAGCTTTTCACAATCAATAGCAAGGAAAGGCTGCTGCAACAGCCAGTTCTGAGGTACTGCCAGTTCCGAGGTACTGCCTGTTCTGAGCTACTGCCAGTTCCAAGGAGCTCACAATGAAACACAACCTCCTTCACCTGCCCATATTGTCTATATGAAACAAAAGTAAGCTCAATTTGCAGTGGTTTTCACAGGGAACACTTTGTACTGATAATGCAAACATCAACCCTCACGTCTGCCATCAGTGAAGCCTCACCACATGTCCTGTGGGACTGAACAAAGCAAGTAGTGGTGCAGCCCCATGTGCAGGCTGGGGACGGCAGCTCACAGAAAAAAAAAGTGCAGGGTGCTGCTCTGGCCTATCAAATGCACTGTTTACCTGCTAGATAAACACGTGTGTGATCTCAGTGTGGAACGGGAGACTACTTCAACTAATCCTTTTCTCTCTGCTGCACATCACCCAGCCTGTACAAAGTTGAGTAGAAGCTGATTTGTTGCAGGGCACTTTTATCCTAGCATGGGAGATTCCCAAGTTCACATTTAATCTCCTGGCTTTCTTCCTCATTATAAGTGGAATTTAGAAGATTTGCCGAGCCCTTGGCATATTTTATGAAACCAAGAACTAGTAAAACAAGGTAAAGAATGAAGTCGCAGGAGGGCGGTTACATTTAGAAAGTTGCACTTGGGAACTCTCTGGTGTTACCTTGATCCAGACATTTCATAGGTGTTTAAACCAGTCTCTAAAGACAGTGATTAACTTATACTCAATACCCTGTTCCCAAACGGCTTTATTTCAGGAAGATGAGTTAGCTCACGGGCCGTTTCGTAGACTAGGTTGCAACTGGATGTATTTCTTATACCAGTTAAGTAAGAGGAGGATCATCACCAGTTTTCCTTAGAGTGGACTAATACATGCTTAATTGTCCCTCCATCTAGTCAGTTTAAAATAGAAAATTCATTCAAAATGCTTACTTTCACCCCCATTTTGCTCATTTCACCTCTAGATACTCCCAAGCTCAGAGATAGCTAGAAAGAAAGGAGGACAGAGTAACTGTATTAGAGAAGTAAAGGACAGGTGAATCATAGGTTTTGTTGGGCCACTTCATTTTTATGGATATGTTGAAATTAGGCAGAGATCTAACACAGTACCTATCACCAGGTTTTCCTTCATGGGGAAAATAACATGGCCCCCATAATTTGTCAGAGATCTTTCACAGGTGGAAGCTGAGAACAAGAGCATGAAGCCCACATGTGGAATGCCTGACTCACTAACGTCTGTGCTGAGCCAGGGGGGTTTATTGGGTAAACCTCTAGACAGTGTCAAAATTAAAGTTTGTTTAAAAGAGAAATCTGAGAAGCTGCCAAGAATGAATGGACATTTCTTTCTCTGTAACCTCCCAGGGTTTTATTTCAGGAAGGGCTAAGCAGGATCTTGGCGTTTAGCCCCAGGAAGCATCATACTTATCCAGTCCCATCCAAACCACGACATCCCTGCATGCATGGGCATTTCTTCCACTGTAATTTCACAGTGTTTTATTTCACTAGGTTTCTTCAATTTTAGAAAAAGAGGTTTTAACCAGGAAGATGGTTACAATGAGCATCATGTGCTATTAAGTGCTTTTGATATTTAATGTCATGGCATGTATAAGCACCATGCAAATTGGATTAGATTCAGAAATAGTCTTCTTTAGAGTGCACTAGTGCGTGTTTATTGAGCCTCCATCTAGTTAGTGTCAAACAGAAAATTCCTTCTAAATGGCTGATTCCCATCCCTGTTTTGCTCATTTTATCATTAGATTTTTTCATTGGAGGGCAATTAAAGAAGGAACAGTTGGTAAGAAAAATAAACAACTCTTAATTTAAAAACTCCCTTTAAAATCTTTTGTTTTTCCTGTGCACTTTGGGGATCCCAGCCACAAGAGGGTATTATGTGAAAAAGGGATGATTCTGGGTTTCCTACTTGGACAAAATAATTTGAGGACATTTAGACTTGCCCAAATAAGTGCAACAATTTACACTGGCTCCAGGATCAGACTTGAACAGACATGACACAGTAAGCTAACTAAATCACGATCCTGATACTTTTTTTGGTTTGCATTGATAAAATATGTAAGACATTTACCTCTCCTCTGGCAACATTTCTTTCCTTCCTCATTATTAATACAGAGTCTTTTTATTGCAATCATCTAATAATCAGCTATCAGCAAACTACTTTCACAGCCACTGCAAAATGCAGCTGCACATTTGCCTTGCAGAGAGTGCAGAGGGGTAGGATTCATTAGGACATGCCATGGAATTGCACTGCTTTCCTTGCTGGCTGTTAGTCATCTTAGATTCTACCTAGTGCTAGCTAGGAAAGCTAGTTCAACTGCTTAGTGCAGAAAGTGGGAATTTTGGTATGGCCTTTGACAGAGCCAGTGTATCAGGTCAGCTGCAAAAAAAGATGCTGCAGGATGTTAAGCATTTGGTCTTCTCATTTAAGAACTGAAAATATTTCATACCTCCTAACAGCAAAACATCTTTGAGGTGTCACATTTTTAACAAGACCCATGTATCTAAAAATCTTGTGGTCAGTTTGGCACTTGTTCTTACACAATCGCAGAATCATTGGCGTTGGAAGGGACCTCTGGAGATCATCCAGTCCAACCCCCACCACCAAGGCGGGGTCACCCAGAGCAGGTAACACAGTGGCTTGGTTTGAAAGACAGGTATTTGCTAAGAAAAAGGCAAGAGCCCCTTCCCTGAGAGGAGAGTGCAACCTCCTCCCTTCCAATTATTATAGTTTTGGAATCAGGGTCTCTCAGGCAAAAATATATGGGGATAGGAATAGCAGTTCTTTACTGATATCTAACAAGGCACACAGCAGAAACAACACCAGCTATAAAAACTGACAACAGACCAGAGCAGTGCAGCTCAGTTCCAGTCCCTTTGGCCAAGGCCTCTCTCCCTGCGCTCAGTTCCCGGTGCTGGGGGCAGGGCAGGGCCCGCGCAGCTGAAGGCGCTGGGTGATGGCGGCAGCGCCCAGGGGGGAGAGGGATGGAGGAGCCGCTCCCCCCTCACGGTGTCGGTCGTGGTGCTCGGCAGAGTGCCCGGAGGCAGGAGGATGAAGTGGGAGAGGAGCAGAGCGATGTCTGACAGCAGGGAACGTGGCTCTCGGTGTTGGGATGGCGGGGAGGACGCTAGGTAGAATCACCGGCCGTCTTCCTCTGACTCCACGAGCGAGCAAGAGCGAGAGCCCAGGCCCCTGTCCCACCTTTCCTTTCCTGGTGTTCCCCTTCTGCACACCCTCTGCGAGAGAAACTGTTACTAGCTAGGGTGTAGCCACAAATACTTAGCATAACAATGGGAAAAATTCCACAGGAAGAAAAGGGAAAATTCAACCCCCAACACACAGGAACATGTCCAGGGTATTTTGAATGGCTCCAGAGAGGGACACTCCATAGCCTCTCTGGGCAGCCTGTTCCAGTCCTCTGCTACCCTGCAACATAAAGTTCTTCCTTGTACTGAGGTAGAACTTGTTGTGTTTTAGTTTATGGCCATTGTTCCTTGTCCTGCCACTGGGCACCACTGAAAAGAGTCTGGCACCATCCTCTTGACACTGGCCTTTGAGATATTTATAAGCACTAATGAGAGTCCCCTCTCAGTCTTCTTTTCTGTGGACTAAACAGACCTTTCAGTCCTTTCTCATAAAATAAATGCTCCAGACTCATCATCTTGGTGACCTCTGCTTGATCCTCTCCTTGTCTTTCAAGTAGCTCCTTGTCTTTCTTGTCCTGAGGAGCCCAGACCTGGACACAGCACTCCAGATGTGGCTTCACTAGGGACAAGCAGTTCTCATTCTCCCCCTCACTCTAAAAAGACAACATCTCTTCACACATGTTTAATGACCATGAGCATTTGTAGTGAACTCCAATAATATATAAAATAGGCTATCACTGGGAAGTCCTCCATCTTCTTTCTAATGCCGTCTTTCAGAATGCAGAAGTGCCTTCAGTGCCTCATGTGCTCTGTAACTCTGTTCCATCTTTATTACTGCAGTGATACTTTGGCTTTCTCCATGGTGGCAGTTAATAAAATTTATTGTTAGCTACAAAGTCTATAAATCCAGTCTCTGGAAGATAAGCTCATGCAATATGCTGGCTTCAAAACTGGCAGGATCATTTGGTGGATTTCTGCCTATAAGAGAGCTGAATGCCAGTTCATGCAGGGTAACCAAAGGCAAGTTATATGTCTCACATTGCAAAGCAAACATAACTTAGACTGAGTCCTCCTTTAGTTCTTTAATCTGCCAAGGTAAGGATGGGGTTAAAAGAAAGGATTTTCTAAATCCAACTCTGTTCCAAAAAGGTTAGGGATAAAACTAGCAGCAATTATGTACTGTTATTAAAATAGCACCTAGAGCTGAGTGCCAGGAGCCTCACTAAACACACTGAGATGATTCCTGCACCAAAGAATTTCCAATATGAACAGACAAGACAAAGACAGTACTGTTATTCTCATTTTGCAAACACCGAACCTAGACACTAAGACTAAGTCACCACAGCACGGTGATTAGGTCACTTGCCAAGGTCATATAAGGGCTCTGTGCTAGAGCCCAGACCTGAGTCTATTTGTATGAGTCAGATATAGTTCCGTGCTTTAGAGGAGCTTATTTACCCTGAGTTTCCATAATTGTCTTGATCCAGTTTTGACTTCCAGAATAAAAAGTCAGAAATATCTGATTGCCACTGCTCCCAATCCCCTCAGCAAAAAAGTTTGAATGCAGGAAGACTACATTTCTAGAAACCGAGGCCTAGGCTCACATCTAAAAGAGCATCTGATTCAGTCAGATCTGTATTGCTGCCCTACCCACAGCTACATGCATGCAAAATCCCACCAAATAGGTCATCTAATATTTGCTTGTTGTGTGAAAATGCCCGTTTTTAATTGCTTGCAAAATAGCGATAAGCAATCCTGTCTAACAGCAGCCTTGGCTAAAAACTTTTGAAGTGATTTATTCCAACAATGTTATAAAGATTGCTTTAATGACTGTCTTACTTCAAAATAAAACCAAAGCCAACTCTTTATACTCAAAATCTCCATTCTACAGTTGAAAGTAATGAAGTGGAGATATCAAAGGTAGAATTGCCAGTGTTTAATTCTCACTTACTTTCAAAGACATAAAGAACTTGATGACTCTTTGTGTGCCTACAAAGCTTTAAATATTTTGGGTCTTACATGGAGAATAAAACCAAGAATTACCCACATCTAGAATGCGGTTGGGTATTGGGAATTACTGAGAAGTCTTTCACTTCAAACTCAAACTGAAATATTTTATGTGTACAATAAGACATTGCTTTGTTCTGAAATAGATTGCTTATCTCTTCTGGTTCATACTGTCTTCTACCTTAGCATTTTACAGGAAATTAATGGAGATGAGAGATATGTTTCTCCCCCACTTGCATTTCTTGCTTAAGAAGCAAAACCATTTTATTCCTGAGTAGTATGACAATTAACAGCAGTAATTTCTGGTGAGACTTGTACATCTTGTTGACATGTCGTTTTTTACTATAAAGAGGGCAAAGCCTTTTCTATTACCATGTTTTGCAAATGTTATTTCAGGTGAATTTTTGACCTCCGTTACCTCTTTCACCACTATCTCTTTACTTAGAGGTCAAGGTGATTGGTTAATTTATTTCCCATTAAAATTGATAGCTCTTTTTGGATTATTCAAGCTAGCAGGAGTAAGGAAATATTTCTGCTTTTCTTCCAGCATTCATTCATGCCTTTAGATAGAGCTACACTAACTTTTCTGGGATTGTGTGCCCCTAGTTAATGGAAACAATCCCTGAAAATCACTTTTTTCTGTCTGAGACCACACATTGAAAGAAAATGTGAGATTAGAGTGTTCTGATGATGTAGATGCAGAATCTCTTTTGTCCCAAGTTCTGAGTCCCAGTGTTAAATTCACCTCTTAAATTCTGTAGAAGGATGAAAATAGGAAGGAGGAAATAATTTCTGGAAGTCTGTTACTGCTGTTACAGAAATACTGCATAAATTTGTGTCACATTTGTAAAAATTACGAAATTCATAGTTAATTAATAATGTAATTCCCATTATTTATCACATAGACCTACACATGAATCAGTGATTTCCAGCATGCCTGAGAAAGAGTCTGCAAGGAAGTACAACTTACAAACAGGAAGTCCAGCTCACTAACATAATAATGGAGGTCTGGCATCTTCAAAGATATCAGACAAAAACCCAAAACTCAAAAACCACAAAACAAAACAGTGCACACTTGTTTTCTCACTAAATCATTCCAGCTTTGCAGATAGCATCAAAGCATTACACAGGTTTTGCTGCTTTTAAAAATAGAACATTTCATTATTGATTCATATAGATGTTCAATAAAAACAGAAGGGTTTTGTTCACTTTGAAGAATGCTAACAGAATACTAAGGTGCAAATTAGAATATCAGATAAGCTAGTCCTTATTACAAATTAATTATTTCTATAATTCATTGCTTTTTTTTTAAATCAAAAGCGCATTAAGTCAGTGGGGGAGCTGTTCTGAGGAAGAATAATCAGAAGATAATCATGCCAGATTTGAACAATTTTATCACAGCTCTTCCACTTTATGCTTCCCTAGTGATCCAAAGGGTGGGATTTAAACTTCATTACCAACTGCTTATGAATATAATTCATAAGGATGGGAAAGTAATTTGAAGAATTTTTATCTTGATAATGAGTTGCCTTTGAAGCTTGTGAACTGGTTGTTAGACAAATTTGTAAACAATTAATGCTTGTGTACAAGGAACTAGGACACTAAAAGTTTTGGGTTTTATTAATTAAACTCGTTTCTAAGCAAAGACTATAGAACACGGTATATAACTTTTTCTTCTGTCTTATTAAATACACCTTCCACTGCTCTGATGGCTGAAAGTTTTTAAGGGCTCCATCTCACTAGGCTGAGACCATGTAGCTTTTTTTTTCAAGCTACATCCTGGTCTAACAAAAGAGAGGCTTTTCTGCCTTACCTCCCTTACGTCTCTTAGATACTCAAAGCAACTTCATCAATATTCCTTGGAGAACCTGCTCATGCAGCATGTGCTCACCCTGTGCTTTTGCAAGGGCTGTATCTTTGCAAATCGTGTTACCAGCACTATTCAGCTGCCTCAAAAGACACAAAAACCTGGCCTGATAGGTGGTGCATCACGATCACTAGAAAGCAGCGGCTGCACAGCATTCCTGCAGTGTCGGACTCATAACCATTACCACCTGCTCACCTCATTTGCCTCATACAGAAAGGGTTTTGCAGTGTGTGCTACCAGGAGCAGGGGTTCTCTATATGGAATGACCCACTGAAGGCCCTGATCCTCCATGGATCAACAAGCAGGCACCATTGCTGGCAATCTTGTTTGAGTCTCTCCTAAGACTGTGCTCTGCAGGACTGCTGCAAAACAGGAAGGTTTTAGTGATGCATGCATACACACCAGACCTACTTGGTCTTGGGCGACTCTCATGGAGGTGTGCAGGTAAGGGCAAATAAGACAAATCCACAGATATTTTCAATAAACCATTTTTCCTGCAGCTGGCATCTCAGCACCCCACAACCATGCTGCAGGAGCTCTATTCCTTAGGGCCATTCTTGGACATGCTCCCTCTGCCAGAGCATCACATGCAGAAATCTCAAGGCCTGAGACTAACAGCTGAGTTCTCAGAGCAGTGCATTGCAGGCTGGGTTCAGCCTAGCTCTCAGTACCCTCAAGAAGCGAGTCTGTACAACATACTCCTAGCAATTCCAAGCTTTGGCATGGCCAGAGTTTTGAAAATTTCATGTTTCAGCTAACTGAAGTCATAAAAGCACCAACTCAGTAACTCACTTTAAAGACACATTCCAGTGTGTCATACTAAGCCTCTAACAGCTTCAGGAGGCTGTCTCAGCATGTGGCAATGTTACTCCCATGTTCACACACCTGGCAGAATAAATGCTTCTTTCAGTTAAAAACCCCTTCAGGAATGCTAAGATAAGAGAGAGGCACACAGTGCTTGTTTGTACACTGGATCTACAATTTTCAGTGTCAGACTATCAAGCAGACACAAAGAAAGCAGCAAACATAGATTGTGCCTATTATTAATAAACTGGTTTTCCTGAAAACATTTTCTCCTTGAAGACATAATCATCAGTACATTACATTACATTTACATCAGATGTAAAATTCCGAAACACCGTGGGATCAAGGCTGTCCAGATAACATGTTTAAGTACAAGCATTCTGGTCCATGCTGAAGGCAACATCTTGTTTAACATGTCTCTTAGCAGTTTTTGACAAAATGCTCATTACAGATAAGCCCTGAGCATAAGCAGTCTGGGTAATCTAAGTGGGAGAAAGAATAGTGCTTTTCAAAAGAATGAACTGACTGAAGGAGGAAATTTAACTTCACCAAGGAGACTGTTTCAGTAGCAGCTCCTATAATGCAAATAATGGAAATTTCAAATGCTTAGTGTTTTTCCTTGATTTTCCTTCAGTTTGCTGTTCTTAATGCTACTGGGGACTCAGACAAATTGTTTAGGCTTGGAATTGGTTACATACGAAATAATTTCAAATTTTATTTTCAAACTTAATTTCTACCTTAAAATTATCTAGGGTTCTTTCTAAGCCTTTGACAGGTCACTTGAAATGCTATTAAAGGCTGTCACATTTTTCCTAGCTAAAACCCTCTTAACTTCTAGCCTAAGCCCATTAAGCCAGGACAATAAGTCTTCTGCTAACATGAAATTCTGCATCCACAGAAACTAATGGCAAAATTTCCACATACCTCGGTAGGTCACAATATTGCTCCTTCAGACTTTCAGTATATGAATATTAATTTGCCAGAATATTAAGCCAGAAAGAAATATTTTAGACAAGACTGTGCAATACTGCATGCAAAGTGCAGTATAGCAAGGTTAGTAGAATTTATATCAGTGAGTATATGTAGAGCTGTACATCAATTGCTGAGCTTTATTACTCATTCATGCTGGGAAAAGTTATTATTCCTTGCTCCAAATTCTTCACTTTTAAAAACATATATATTGTCAGTATGTAAAATAACTGTTGCTTTCTTAAATGTTTATTACTGCCCATTATAAAAGAGAGCTTTAAACAAAAAGTATGTTGGAGCACTCTTCTAAAGATTGATTAAAAATGGAGAATTAATTGTTCTTTCTTGCAATTTTTAATTTTCATAAGAAGGATATGCATGTGTTTCCTAGAATTTGGTCGTTCTTTTCTTCATATTAGTGATCAGGTTGCTTCACATCCTTTTTATGGAGTACCCTGTACCTTGAGATTGCTTGTTCATCACAGAAGGTGAAGGGAGATCGTTTCCTGAACAGAACTGCCTACATTTCTGAAGGTATTTGTAATACTGTAACTTTAATAATTTTAAATAAACCTGTACCTTTTATTTCTCTGAAAATATCCCTGACATCTGGTGTCCCTTACTTAGAGCTGTACTTATATTGTTTCACAGTCGCAGTGTGCAACCAGTGCTGAGGCAACTGCTGTTGCTGAGCCAGACCGTGGGGGATGTCTGCAGTCAGGTAAGCAGCTGCGTGAGTGCTCCCTGCCACCCACATCGGGGAGCCTGAAGTCCATCCAACCCTGCCTGCAACTGGAATGAGAACATGTGTTTGCCTGCCTGCCTGCATGCATGCAGACACGCCTTTTATCTTGTCGTGGTACAGCCAACACTTGGAGGATCATGCCAGTTCTCAGACAGTTCAGGTTTTGATGAGAAACCCTTTAATGGTGAGAGGCAAGAAAACTTCTTGCTATCCTAGGACAGACATTCATTTCATTCTGCTGACTGTAAAGGGCACCCAGGGTAGCTGATTGAGATGAAGACATCTATGCTGTAGACATCTAAAAGTGGAAAAGCTAAGACTCATTTTAGTTGACAGTTATGAGTTTCATACTTAAGAAAATTTCACAATGAACAGCTGGGGAGGTCATCCTTTTGCAGTGCATGTCTTTCCAGAGCACTAAACGCTAACTGAACAAGCATAAGCTTTAGGTGTTCTTTAAAAATCAGCTTTGAAAACAGTGGTCTGATGCAAGTCTGAAGACCTCTAGTAAAATTCCTGATTAAGAGGGCAAAACAAAGCAAGCCCTTCCCTGTTTGACAGGTTGCTGCCAGTGACAGCAGGGTGGAGCAGCAGTGAAGCTCAGCCCTGCCATGGGAAGACAATGATGGACCTTTAGTGGCCAGGGCTCTGTTTAGGGAGGGAGGAGGTGGGTCTCCAATTAATTATAGGCCTTGGCACAGGTTCAGATGTTGTCATGCCTGTGACTTGATAGGTTTAGAGGAAATATATATCTGAAAGGAGGATCTGTCCAGAATGATTGAGTTATACTGCAGTTGAAAGCAGAACAGATGTATAAGCAGAAGTGATGGTGTCACTGAGAATCAGTTACATATCTCATGGGAAAACCTTCATTTGTTGAATAAGGACAATATGTTATACTGCACAGATATCCTCCCATAAATGTAATCCATTTGTCTTGCTCTGAATGTGTGACAGCTGTTCTGCCCAGAAGCAAAACGACATTTTATATCAAAAGCATTATTGATTTCCTCTCTTAACTGACTTTGGTAAAACATTCAAAGCAAACATTAATATACAATATAAATCTACAGAAATTGTCAGTCTGCAAAATGGAAAGAGTTTTGCATTTTCTGCTAACTCTTCATATTTCACACCTTTCTGCATTTTCTAATTCTAATATGGATCAATCAGAGCAGTTGAAAAAATGCAAGAAAAATCTGCTCAGGCAAAATTCACAGAAAAAAGGAGGTAAAATTTGTTGATCTCATACGTATATTCAGAATAAAAATGACCCAGAACAGGATGCAGGTAGCCAAGTTTGTCTGTCCTGGCTGTGGGACCAAAGGATTACCAGTGCCCACTGGAGTATTGGTACCTTTGCTGCAGGAATGGAATTTTTCTTAAAAGCAGGTGACAATCAGTTCCACACAAAATCTGCAACATGTTCCCTGCTGTACACTTTCTCCTCCCACCCCCCATCTCCTGGGGGATGGTAGTCCCAGGCCAGCTACCTGGAAGTAATGGGTCTTCACTCTAATCCTCCTTGGACCTCGCTCCCTGAACTCAGACAGCCTTTGTATCTCATCAGGACTAACTTCATGTCTCTACGTGCTTACCATATGGCCTAGCACTTACTCTGTGTAGCTGGTGGGATAAAACACACCACAGAGAGGGCACAGGTGACTCTTAAAAGAAAGAATAGTACCTTAGTAGCTTTTCAGAGAAACCCTACATGCATGCTGTGGGTTTCTGCTGCAAACTGCTGAAAGGCATTGTCATCAGGATATCTCAGCCATCAGCTTAATGCTCTGCAGTTAAATTTTGAATGCTTGTGAAATGGTTCCCATGTTCTGTGGCTGAAAGTCAGTGAATGAACCCTGTGAGCAAGTCCAATTTTTCTGCTGCTTTTGGAAAGAAGCCAAGACCATTGGAAACAGGTTGTGATTTAAATTTTTTTTAAAAAAAGAAAAAAGAGATGGTGTTCACTGGAATGGGGAAAATTATTCAACAGCAGTCATACGGACTGAGAAAGACCAAGTCTTCCATCCAGAAGAATTGTACTTTTACAAAATGGAACACCTCTAGCAGGCACTACAGCAAGAATTCCAATTCTAAATACCTCGCAATCAAGCCACAAATGGGCTGTGGGAGGACGTTCATGTGCCATATAAATGTGAGAAAAATGCATTTCTCTTACTTGCCTGTCAACAGAGGGATGTAACTTCACACTAAGTTTTGGTCTCAAAAAAAGGTTGTTTGATCTAAAAAATAAAAACTTTTATAGGGAAATTCCAAAACAGCTCAATTTCTAATATTTATCTCCTGGGAATTCATTTATCAGGTGCATACAAGAACTGGGAACATTTCCTTTTTGGCCAGCTCCCCTTACTTGTGCTGGCTGCAAGCCATACAGGTGAGCCTCAGCTGCTGTTATCTAAGCTATGAAATACTTCAGAAAAAGGGAGGAAGATATAGAATGACATCTGTATAATCAATGAGCCAAAGTCAGAAGTTTCAAAATCAGAAGCTTCTGGTATCAGCAGGGAAAATACAATGATGTTTTCAAGAAGGTTATATTCATAAACTTTGTTTATCTACAATAATCCCTGTGGAAGAGTAGTTTTGCAGTAGCTATTATATTTATCATTTCCTTGTTTGGTGAAAATAATTTTTTTATGCACGTATTTTGTCTATGTATTGATAAAAAAGAGAGACTTAATCCAAATAAGGAATGAAGAATGTTGGCTTTTATAATCTTATAGGTGAGCTTAAATCCAGCAGCAAATTAAATATGCAGTTGGAAGATATTTGTGATGGAGTTTCAGTTCAACATTGAAGGTTAGGGAAGTTGTGACTAATTCATAGTTCTCACTGGTATACTCTGTCAAAACTGTAAAAATATTCTACTGAAACTTGTTTCTGCCAAATTGGCTATTTTCAATTCCAGCTTTAGAAGTAGTAGATTCTTAAAGTTTTGTCATCAACAAATTGATATTACATGACAAACTTGCCATTGTCATAATGGATGACGTATAATGGTTTCCAAAACACAATTCTCAGTTTACTGCAGATACTTGTTGCTCAAAATGGTGACCATTTGCATTTTCACATATGCTACCACTTTTGTTTCAAACACAGTAATTTTCATCTACTCCAGATGAACAAAGATATTAAATAAAATGAATACAGTTACTGGCAGGCATTCATTATGTAGCACATTTAAATTCTGGATCATCCATTCCATAATCTCTTTGCCTGTTTTGTTGCTTTGGATTTAGGTGAATTCAATAAACATTTCAATAAGAGCTTCGACAAGCCTGATTTCTGTACTGTCTTACTGAAGCATTTCGCACTTGTTTTTATACACAAAGCATGTTACCCCAACAAGCCCTCCACATCATTTCTCTTCTGTTTTAATTTAGATTGGAGATGTCCTCCATGGTACAGAATTTTGATTTTCATGTGTGCAATTTTTTTCTTTGTTGATGTGATTGAAGTTTGTGTGATGTATGCAGGTTTTAATGCTATTTCTTAAACAGGTGGTTCACAGAGGTGAGGGGTGGAATGTATTGAGTTGGTAGTGAGGCTGCAGGGGTGATTTCTGGTAGAAGCTGACAGAAGTTTCTCCCATGTCTGACAGAGCCAATCTCAGCCACCTCCAGGACGGACATGCCACTGGCCAGGGTTGAGCCCATCAGTGATGGCAGTAACACCTCCAGGATAACATGTTTCAGAAGGTGGGGAAAAATTATTGGGCAGAAGCAATTGCAACTAGAGAAGAAAGGAGTGAGAACATGTGAGTGAAGCAGTTCTGCAAACACTGAAGTCAGTGGAGAAGGAGGGACAAGAGGTACTAGAGCAGAGATCCCCCTGCAGCCCATGGTGCAGACTGTGGCGAAACAGCATCCCCCTGCAGCCCACTGAACTCCATGGTGGAGCAGAGATCCACCTGCAGCTCATGCAGAACCCCACACCAGAGCAGGTGGATGCTCAAAGGAGGCTGTGACCCTGTGGGAAGCCCACACCAGAGCAGGGTCCTGGCAAGACCTGTGGCCCTGTGTAGAAAGGAGCCCACACTGGAGCAGATTTGCTGGCCAGACTTGTGACCCTGTGAGCAACCCAAGCTGGAGGCTCCTGTTCCTGAAGGACAGCAAGCCATGGGAAAACGGAGTCCCGTCTCTCCGGACCACTTTATGAGAGGAGGTAGAGAATAGTGAATAAATCTAAACCTGGAAAGGACGGAGAGGTGGGGGGAAGGTGTTTTTTAGATTTGGTTTATTTCTTGTTATCTTACTCTGATTTTGACTGGTAATACATTCTATTAATTAATTTACCCATGACAGTAATCTGTGAGTGACTTCTGTCTGTCCTTATCTCACTTAATGTGTCTTTCACTATAATCTCTCTCCCCTGTCCAGTTGAGGAGAAGAGCGGCAGAGTGGCTTTTGTAGGTACGTGGCATCCAGCCAGGGTCAAACCACCACACTGCCCCAGGGAATGGTCTGAGAGAGGTGATCCTGCCATTTGCCTAGCCCTGGTGAGGCCTCACCTGGAGTGCTGTGTCCAGTTCTGGGCTCCTCAGAACAAGAGAGACATGGAGCTCCTGGAGGGAGTTCAGCAGAGGGCAACCAAAAGGATTAAGGGACTGGAATGTCACTCTTACTAGCAAAAGCGGAGAGAGCAGGACCTGTTTAGCCTCAAGAGATGACTGAGAGGGGATTGTATCAATCTATGTAAGTACCTCAAGGGAGCGTATCAAGAGGACAGATCCAGACTTTTCTCAGTGGTGCCAAGAAATAAAACAAGAGGCAATGGGAAGAAACTGATGTACAAGAAGTTCCCTCTGAATATGAGGAAGAGCTTCTTTACTGTATGAGTCACCAAATGCTGGAACAGATTGCCCAGAGAGGGTGTGGAGTCTCCTTCCCTCAAGATACTCAAGAACCATTTAGAAGTGATCCTGAGTACCCGAGCATCCTGCTTGAACAGGGAAGTTGGACTACATCACCTCCAGTAATAAGACAGACATGCAGTGGTCCCTTCCAACCTTAAGCATTCTAAGATTCTGGGAATCTGTGATTAAATACCTAAGGAATTTAAAAGATGTGTAGACATGGCATATAGATACATGATTTAGGGGTAAACTCGGTAGTGTGAGATTTATGGTTGGACTCAATGAGTCTTTTCTAAATTATTCTGATTCTTTGATCTTGGTGGAGATGAACAAGAAACTTAAAGGGGACCCATGGACTTTCTGAGTGGTACAAGCCAGCCAGATGTGCTACTCCTCTTGTGTCTCCAGATGCTCTGGCCATGTAAAATGTGGATGACTGAACCCCAGCATGGCAGTCTCACTTCTGTGGCTGGATATGAGCTGTTTCCATGAGCTTGTTTCCTTGGAACCAAGAAGGGAGATCTTCCTTCCATCTGCTCTGCCATCCAGAGAAAAAAAATTTACAGAAATAACTTTCCTGTTCAGAAATAACTTCCTGTATCATCCTGGTACACCCAATAGATAGTACCTGATACAATTGCATATATGTTCCTAGGGCCAGGTGAGTATTAAGATCTCCATTATCAAGTACCCCAGCAGAGGAAAGAAAATGTCAACTAGACAGGAGAGTTAAAAGTGTCAAAAAATGTGCAGCAACTCTATTTCCTTCTCTTTCCCTTCTATACATACAAATAACTTTATTCATACAAAATAAAATTCATTTTCAAACCCTAACATAATCCTTAAAACAAGCTTTAAGGAACCCAGGGACCACAAGGATTCTGACAGGGGTCCTGCAATCAGACAAAACTGGATCTCTACTTGTAGAATCAGAGAGAAAATACTGGAGATTTTGTTTCTGAGACAGCAGGTAGCCACATACTGAGGAACCATTTCAGAAACTAAACCCTACAAAGTCTCCATTTCCCCATGGTGTAAAGTGAACTTCTGTCATGCTTCTCCTTGCATGAAATTTTTCAGTAATCCCACTTGATTCTAAAGAAGATTTTCCCATCACTTAGCTTTTTTTTTAAAGAAGATAGAACTGAAGATTAGATTCATGCAGCCAGTAACAGCTAGTCATTCTGTTGCTCCAATGCCTTTAGGAATTGCAAACAATGAGTTTCCGGTGCTAAAAAAGGAAACCCTAAACAAGCAAAAAAATCTCTCTGCCAGAGCATCTGTACAAGCCTGTGACTTATACCTCTTGCAGTCATTTTTCCTCAACAATGACCCAAGTGTCCTTGTTTCATAGGAAACTCTCTTGTCAGGAACTCCCTCCTGCAAATCCAGACATGCAGTTCAGCACAGGAAGTTAGGTTGTCATGGCTCCAGGCATTGTTAATCATTTTAAAATGATCATTAAAAACCAGCAGCAGTGAAAGGATGCAGCTCTGGTGAGGTCAGATAACAAAAATGCCTCTTTTTTGGCGGGGGGGATGGGGGATTTAGAGGGGGAGCAGTATAAAATAAAAACACATTTTGCAGACTGAGCTTTAAACATTGTATTCAATGTCTGGGAGTTTAGGACAGGAAAAGAAAAATACAGTACTGATCTGACAGTTTCTGAGGCCATTCCTACCCTGCTTCCTGTGGCCCCTCATTCCCAGCAGATAGACCCACACTCCCTCTGTCTCTGTGCAACGGAGACTTTGCTGTTCCCAATTCTGCTCAGGTCCAATACTTCAGGTTTCCAAGACCAGACAGTTCTCAAAGTGCTGCACATTGCAATAAAACTGCTTGGTATTGCAATAATACTCCACAATTTTTGGGTACTGTGCCCTGCCACGAAAACTTTAAAAATCTTTAATTTGTTAAAGCCTTTGGATTTTAAATTATTTAAATTCATATCCAATTTAAATCTTGTGACACAGCCTAATTTTTGCAGTCTATGCATGCTGTACCTATGTTTTGTCATCATTAATTATGCCCACACATGACTTCAGTGTCATTTGTGCCATCAGGTAATGATGACATAAATGTCATTGACCCTATTGTTATGAGAAATGTACAGCACAATGTATTTCTTCTCTCCTCCTGAACCTCTCCTATATACTACCATATGGTTTCTGTACCAAGGGCACTCTACCATCTGGACTGTGGAGCCTAATGCCCTGAGGAAGCCATTGACATAAACCAATTTATGTTAAGACCCAGACCTCAGACATACGATATTAGTGTGCCATACGGCCGGCCCCCACAGATGAGGATGGATTGTCAGCTCCCCAACAGCTTTCCCAGTTCCTCCCTTCCTTGGTGGTCCTGGTTCTCAGCCGTGCCAGGCTTGTCTGTGTGATCCCCTGGGACCCAGTGTGGTTAGAGATACTGCCCACCCTGCCATCAAGCCCCTCACTGGCAGGAAAAGCCCTGACTGCCCATCCTGAAGCCACACTGTGTATTCTCATGGCACAGCCTCTGCTCAGCAAGAGTGGTCTCAGTGGAGGTATCAGAATCAGATCAGTGGCCTTTTATACCTTCTTTTTTTCATGAACTCTCCCAGTTTAACCCCATATTTTCTCAGCCCTGGCTGTTCTCCTGCCTACTCTTCCCCAGATTTTGATCCCCATCTGCCTCCAGGGACCTCTTTCTTTTTACCTGAAAAACAGGTAAAAACGTGAAAAACAACCACTGTTCCACTCAGGAGGAGTGTGTGGATGTAGAAGAAACCTTTTGACTGTAGATAAAAGTAGGACTTTTGTTTCCAGCCTGTATTTATCATTGACCATCACACAGATGCTGCCCTTCACCACCACCGCTAGCCTCTGATGGCACTTCCAGCATGTGCTGCCTGGGTGAACATCTCAGAGGGTGCTCTGTGTCCCAACTCTCTGTTCAGGTTGCCAACCCGGCTGGTACAGGGGAAGCTCACAGACCAATGGCACCACGGTGCTAGCCAGCACAACCTTACAAACCTCGCTGCCCGGAGACCACATTGAAGCTTTCAATCACAAATATGTGTATTTTTCAGAAAAAAAAAAAAAAGGCAGAAAAAAACTAATGGTTGATGACCTTAGAAACAAGGCACAAATATTTGCTTATTAGTCTTCACTTAACTTCACAATTGAGTCTTGCACTTTTTTATTATGTTTTTTTTTCTCTCTCTCTGCTTGCTTCATTGCAAAGCATTGAACCAGGCTGCTTGGCAACTAATTCACAACTGTGGTTGCTAAGGAACCACCAAAGAAAGTAGATTAGTCTCCAGTAACCTGTTTCATTGTCAGAGATGTTTATTTTGCATAAAGGCAATAACTGTACACAAAGGAGTTTATTGAACTTGAATGAACAAGCAAATTATGCAGCATTACTTTTCCTTCCAATAGCTTTGTCTGCTGTCACAAAGCTTCACACAAAGGCTTGAGCATTTCCTCAGGGAACAGGATTTATTTATTCAAACTTGTGCACTATTGAGGACAAACTGGAGGATGTTGGCTTGCAGGTTGCACTCCAGCTTCCCCAAGGACATGCATGAGCAATATTTGTGTCCCTTGCTCTTTCTCTCCAGGTATGCTCACCTGCCAACCACAGCAGCAGCCCTCGGTCTTCTCAACACCTGACAACAGCCGAAATAGCACTGCTGCTGGCAGATTCAGTGGAGACAATTTCAGCTGCTGTCTGCCCCATGACAGAGCTTCCCCTGCCTGCACTGCCCTGCAGCCACCCTGCCCAGTGATCTGTCCACTCTGCTGCCCTGCCAGTTACCTCCATGCTGTTCTGCTAGCTACAGCTGCCAGAGCCCCACTGGAAAAACCTTTTATAAACACTGTCTTCAGTGAGGAGCAAATGCCTCATCAGCCATTTAACTACATCAAGGAGCCTGACTATGTTGTTTTATTTTATCTTGAGACCTAGATCCTCTTGCTATCTTGCTCCAGAACTTTCTCTTACACCAGAGACTTGCCAGTTCATGAAATTTCTGACATTTCTTCAAACGCGTTTTGGATATCAATAGATAAAGAAAGAATGAACTATGCAAGGAATACAGCTAGGAATTTAGGGATAAAGAACAGAAATAAAGGCAAACAATATTAAGACTTACAGCAGTCCTGCTCAGAGCTCCCTGTGCCATCTCACCCAGTAAGGATATCTGTGGTGCCCTAACACCAGCTGCTGACGTAAGCACAGATTTGCTGAATTTTGTGCACACACTTCTGGAGATCCATGGGCTGGTTCTAAGTGTCTTTAAGTCAAGTGATAAAAACAAACCCATCATCAGTAAGCATAAATTCCTCCCTAAATCTATCAAAAATTCATGGATTGAAAGTCAGAAATCCAAAGTCTCTATCTCTTAAGCAGTCACTCAGATCTCCAGTCCAAGACATGAAGTGACCAAGAACTCCTCAATCCTTTAAGGAACCACACCAATAAGTAATTTTATTTTTTCTTTGATTTTTGTGGGTTTTTTGTGGTTTTGGTTTTTTGGGGTTTTTTTTAAGAAAAGCAAGTCTTAGGATGACAAAAGGAGAAAAATTTCCAAACATGAAATCTAGTGCTGATAATTTTTATCAATTAGTTCTAAATTGAAAATTACAAAAAGTCCCCATGTGGGGCCAAGTTCCACAGACAGTTACAGCATGGCAGGTTTGGGTTTCTTACAGATGTATATCCTCTTCTGCCTTCCCAGTGCAGTAACCTCATTTACTCTATTCCTTCATGCCATCAGTATGCCGTGGCCAGTTGTCTTTATGCATGAAGACTGACTGACTGCAACCAAATAGATTGTCATACTATGCCTGCCTTTTTCTCTGTGGCACTAATGCAAAGCTCTTTCCTCTCTCCGGTTATTGATATTTAAAAAAACAAACACAAAAAACATTGAAACATATTTAATGTTAAGATTTCCATCATCTTCAAACTCAGTTCGAATTGGCTAGGAGGTAGCAAAGTTACCAGGACAGAGGAAACTGATGTACAACTGGAGAGATTGATTATGTTATCACAGAAACCTCCTCAGTTCCTTAGGAAACTGGCTAAAAATTTATGTACAGGCATTACAGTTATTGAGAAAAAACAAAGGTCTTGGAAGATACGCAATCTACAGTTAAAGCTTAAAGGAAAAATGATAAACCAAAAATATTTTACTTTATTTAATGCAATTCTGATATAGGCACCACTGTAGGAAATCCTAGGAAAGGTTTCCTGGACCACTTCTTTCAGGAACTTTGAATTAGCAGGGAAGAAGTCATTGTAGGTTTAATGGAGAGAATTGTTCACTTATATTTTGTGAAAACTGGTAAGTGAGACATCATCTCACAGTGTGTTTTGTGAGGCTGGGCTCTTACTACTCTAATGAACAATGTGAGATTCTTCCCACCAGCACAAGATCACAAGGTCAGTTGGTACAGCTACTCAGGTACTAGCATGGGAATTAATTCACAGTTATATAGCCATAAATAGAAATTCTGCCATAAGGACTCCTCACAGATGACATTCAGCAAAACATGGTGTCATCAATCTCTCTTCTCCATTCCATTCTTCGCCCCAGGAGATCTCTAATTGGGAATGTCTGTGTTATACTACCTTATGTTACGGTGTCTGGAGGCTGATGTAACTTTTTCAACATGCTGAAAATCCAGTTGATAACCAGTCCTAGGTCGTTTTCTTAATTTACCATTGATTAATGAGCAATCCAGCTGTTGCAGAATTTTCCCAATAGAGGGATTTGTTAGGTCAAAGAGAGGTGAAAAAAACCCACCACTTAAGTTAGAGATGCTTTGTAGAAGCTTCTACAAAACAAGTGTCACAAACACTAAATTTTCTATGTCAAATTTGTTAAACAATGGCTTGTATTATATTCCCATGGAAATTTTCTTGTAAAAGGAAAGGGCTGCAATTCTCTTCTCTGTTTTCAAAGTATGATCTCACTGTCCAGATCTAGTTAAGGACAGAAGCAGCCTGAAATTGTAATGATGAGAACAGGAAGGGCATCTGTGTACTCTTTTCACTAGTCCTTGAAAGACTTTTCACATAAGTTTACACAATAACCTGATGTGATCATCCAAAACATGCTATCATGTAGCAGGATGTTCAAGAAGAGGTTCAAAACCAGAATTAGATAAAATGTTTGGATCATATCACAAAACACACTGCAGTTATTCCTTTGGTTTTGTTGGATACTTTAGAAATTTTAAACATTTCAATAAAACCATGGCAATTGATACCAATGGTAAAAAATGTTATATATGAAAAAGTTAATTTGTTTTAAAATTATGTTTAAAAAATATTATTCACAGTTAATGACCTTAAGATTATTTAGACCATGTTGTTAATGACAGCAAGGTCATGGGTTTAATCCCTGTACAGGCCATTCACTTAGCAACTGGATTCAATGACCATTGTGGGTCCCTTCCAACTGAGAATATTCTGAATCCATAAATTGTGTCCACAAAAACCAATCAAAAACCCAACCAACCAACCAAAAAAAAAAGCCAACGAAATTACTTTTTAGAAACACAGTAGAATCAAAACTAGTTTGAGACACACTGAATTTCAAATGTATCAGAAGGTTTAAAAAAATCTCTACAAATGAGGTCCTCTATAGATCAGAGTATACATACTCACATATTCTAAAAGTTTGAAAGTCATTCCTATGAGATTTCTGAGTAACTTGAATTGGTTTATTCAGAAGCTTTTCTGGAGAAGTTAAAACTCGAAATAAGTCTCTGATCTTAAATCTTATTTCCTATTCCTTATAGAATTATTTCCTGTACTTACCCCTCAGAAGAACATTAAAAAAGCAAAATCTTGGTCAAATACCATGTGTCAGTCCTGATGGGTTGTGAATTGCTTCTACAGTTTCTCAGTCTGCAGAGCAGTACTCAGTTCTATACGCATTGACTATGATGTCAACATGATATCAGTAGTGTCAAGATCAAGATAGGAGAGAAAGAAGGGAAGTAGTGCTTTGTTACAAAATTGCAAAAAGAAGGCTCAGTCTTCAGACATTTAGGGATAATGATCTGGAAAATGAGGGTAGCTGAGACCAAAAATGGGGGCAGGGACAAAACAGGATAAAAGTGCATGAAAGGATAAGGCGTTTCCATGTTTTTCCATTCAGGCAGGGAATTATTAAAGGAGAGCCATTACAATGCCTAAACATCCTTTCCTTTTGCTGTGTCTCTGAGGTACTTCTTTGACTTCTGTTTCTGGATAAATCTGAATCATTCACAGCAGATGTCAGTGCCAAAACGTTTGCACCAAAGTACAGCTAATTTAGACCCTGGGCCCCAAATGGGTCTTCTGTAAGTAAACCTGCTTAGATTTCTCTCTGCAAAATGATAACTTCGAGGATAAATACTTTTGCAAAACAGATCATTCCATCAGAGCAGTAGCCCTTGAACTATACTTTATCCTATTGCCAGCTGTCTTCTGGAATTACAGAAAAGCAGTATATTTAGCTGAGTGTAAGAATAATTTAAAAATACAAGGTGCAATATGATGTGGATGCTGATTTTGGACCAGAATATTATTGCTGAAAGCAGTAGAGGGGCTTCACAGAATGTACTCTAGTGGAAGGGGAGTTCACTTAGGCATGAAAATTTAGTATTTCTTTGAATAAAGAAGTAAATGCTTCAACTGCTGAGAATCAACCTTCAATAAAGCCTGGCTATAAACAATTCACAATTGAATAAATCGTGATAGAAAGAAAGCTGTTGCTTTTGCTTGTTACTATTGGCATGGTCTTACAACACACATTGAAAGACATAGGTGAGGTTTGGCACACTGCATATCAAAATTAGCAATGAAAGCATACCATTTCCTTCGTAGTGTCTCAAAGATATCTAATTTTCTTCTAGTGCATGAATAACTAAAATAATTGGCTGTGAAAGCAAAGTGTCTCATAAGAGTCTCAGATTTTAAGAACTACTTTTCCGGTCTCACTTTATGCAACAACACAGACTGTAGAATATCATTAAAAGGCTGTTTTGTTAAAGAGTCTCCTGCTTATGTTGGAGTATTGTTCTGTCAAAAGTTATCCAGCCTTAATTGGAAAATATGAAATAATACCAAATCTACAATATCCCTAAGTGCATTGTTTACTGGATAATTATAGTTATATCTAATCTAGCCTGAAACTCTTTTATTGCTAATTTAAAGTCCTCTGCAACCACAAATACCGTCTTCCATGCTTTTAGATTTTGTGGGCTGAGTATCACTGTAGCAGCAAGTTGCACAGGCTGTTTGTACAACCAAGTGCTGGTTGTACAGCCCAATCTGGCTGAATGCAGGGGAGACATGGTCAGCAATACAGAGTGACCCGAGTGTACTGATTTTAGTGAGCACTCACAACCTGCTCCTGTGCTGGAGATACCACCTTCTGCCCCCACCTAAGAGGTAGAAGCACAAGGATGCTGTGGCTGCTAAATTTGTTTGTCTGCATCTAGATGATGGAGAATAGTGAGTCTGACAATGGTCCATGGACCAAATGAGTAGTGCTCACAGGCCACAGGAGATGGTCTGGAATCACAGTATCCAAATTAAGTTTTCTCTTCATTTGTCCACTTAGTTTTAAAAATATTAGACGGAACACTTTGCAAATACCCTGGATAATGCCATAGACAAGGTCTGTTGATCCCCTCTTCCGACTGTCTGTAATTCCAATCACACATTCAATGAACAAGCTCCCTTCCATGCACTCTCACATGACAAATTCATGTTCTACTCATTTCCCACCACAACTATTGAGCCTGTCAGAGTCAATGCCCTGCAAAATTCAATCTCAGGGCTGTGTCCTGTGAGTAGGGTGTATATCCCTTGTTCTTTGATGGATGATGTTGTACTTGGGTGTCAAAGGGGGAACAAAACCAAGCATGTACAGTACTGTTTGTCAGCATTAGGACATAGCCTTTACTATAGGGAATACTTAAATTTACTCAAGTATTGTGTCAAATTACTTTTAAATGACTGCAGGAAAGCTTCATAGGAAATATTGTTCAACCATCATGTTACGTATGTTATGTGTCTTCATAAAATTAGAGCTCACTAGCCTTATTAGAGCGAGCTAGTCTAAAAAACCCTGTTAAAATTAAAACCAAGAGGGTTTCAAACTCCATTCTCAAGTATTGAGGCAAAGTTCATCAGTCCAGAAAGAATGGCATGGACATTGGAAAGTGGAGATTATGTAATGAAAAATCATATATTTCTTTAGCACTGAAAGAAAAGTGTTGAAAGAAAACAAGAGGTTTCCCAAAAATCCAGAATGTTCCAAAAGTGAAGATATGGTGAAAAATCAAAACCAAATAGATTTTGACATTTAAAACAGGACTACACAGCTTTGTGGTCACAACTGCACAGGTACCCTCAGCCAGAGCTACTTTTTTGCAATTACAATAGATTTCTGAGGGGAAAAATAATTATTCCACATAAATTTTATGTTCCTCTTTAAATTTTTTCAGGGCATTTTCCTCCAACTGGTTTATCTTCAGCCTTTCTGTGTATTTCAGTGTGTTTTGTTGGTGTTGCTTCCATTTCCTGTGACATTCTTTGTCATACCTGTTCTCTTAAGGGTGATCAGAAATGTCAGAAGTGTCTAAAAATGGATGTGCTGGAGATTTATGTCACATAAAAATGGCATTTTCTAGGTTGGTCCTTAGGACTCCCATAAGGATTAAAAATGCTTTTTTTGCTTCTTTGGCCGCATTCAATTATTAGGTTGACATTTTCAGGGCTTCTTCTTCAGGGAGGTATATTATATATATATATTTAATATATTTGTATGTAAATAATGCCCTCTTTCTCCATCTGTCATACATGCATGTATTTTGTACTTAACAATCTGAGTGTTATATGTCAGTTTACATTTCAATATCAGGAGATCACTCCGTAACTCCCCAGAGTCATATCAAAAGGTTGCATCCTTTAAAACACAATAATAACAATTTGTTATAAAAACATCAATATGCACTTAGCTGTCTTTACTGCAGAGTCAGCCCTTTCTCAGATTTTCCTGTCTTGAAGATTAAAAAAAATCAGTTGGCTACTCTATTGGCTATAAAATATGTGCTTTTGTCCCTTTTTAGTTCTGACCTGTAGAAATTTCTTGCAGAATTTAAAGCATTTTATATAGTTCCCAAACTTTTTAAGGAGGATTCTCATTCAAAGCAGTTCCACAAATGTGTCCTAGCTAATCAACCTAATTTTCCCTAATCTTATGAAATCCAAGGGTCAAATAAAGTCAAGGAGCACCAAAATTTCCTTGAATGAGTCAGTCAACTCCAAAGAGAGCAATCTACTGTCAGAACAACCTTAATGTGACCCCACAGACGGACAGCAAAAAAGCACATTGTTTGGGCAGTAAAGACTACAAAACTACTTCCAACCAACACGCAGGTGTATAATGTACTACTGGCAAATACTGTTGGAGTTTCTAGAGGAGTGCACCATCTTCTCAGCAATGAGAAAGCAACAAAGATAAATGATAAGCCAGATGAAAGAACTGCAGCAAGTGAAAGGCACTTGTAAGATGGTCCCTTTGCAACTGTGAGGCTGATTACAGATCCCAGAAGAGGACGTGGGAAAAGTTACCAGAAACAAGGAGTGTCAGCTGGAAAAGAATGCACATCTGTACTAGTGCATAGGCCACCAGGCCTCCCATGGATATCATAAAAAATTACAATGCTTTGAAAACCCAAATTCAGCTTCAAGCACTGAATTTCCACTTGGCCTCATAAAGTCTATAGTATCTTCCCATTTGACTCCCTAGGGCCAGTTTTCGTCCAAGGAAGGGCTTCTAACCTTTGCTTTCTGACACCCAGCTCTGTGTCACTGGGCTAAGGAAGCAGACATCTTTTGGGTAGCCAAATCCCCCACAGAAACAGATGAGTCATATCAGCAAATGCTCCAGCACAGGGTACATATTCCATCAGCAGAGCAAGGCTGATGGTATCTACATGCTACTACATCCCACTTCTATCATAAGGATGTGTTATCAGCTGTAGTTGAAAGCAAATGTAAAATTTTTTAATTAGTGGAAGGAGTTCATTCTCATTTCATGTGGATATAATGCGTTTGGAAACGGCTTTGGTGGCTAGGTCTATCTAACAAAAATTTACATTTACATCTAGAGTAAGAAAAATACAGGTTATGATTAAGAGTTGTAAGAAAATCATAGAGTAAAGAGATAAAAATCATTCAGGTGGGAAAATAAACCACAAATGCACATTTCTTTGTGTTTCACTACATTCCATAAACTGGGGTGGGGGGGAACCCAAAACAACAAAACAAGAGTTCAAACAATTCAAATCTCAAAATGTTAACTTTACATTCCTGGCTCATCTGTTCCGGTAGTGAGATTCAATGGAGTACTGTTGACTTATAAGCCCTAAGGATCTGTCCTCCACCTTGTTTAAGTACTGGAATCCACCACCAATGCTGCATTTCAGAATGTTTTCAAGATCCTGACACTGAAAGATGAAACAAAAACATCCAGTAAACAAAAACAAAGGGAGGAACGGTCACAAAGTATTTGTCTGCAGATGGTTTATGAATATTGTGCCAGAAAGAGTGGTTTATATTGGTTTTAATTTAAAAAAAAAGAGAAATAGGAGAAAACTTTTCCACCTTTCAGCTCCACGACTGGAAAAACATGATCACTTGAGAAGAATGAAAGATGTAATGGGGATATTAAAACACCGCCGAGGTGAAACAAGTACAGCTAACCTTTAGAAGAGAGCTTGGGAGTATTTAAAACAGCATTGTGGATCACGGCTTACAGCTTGCTGTAAGTGGCCCCACTAAAACCAGTGACAAAATCTCCCTCTGATTTGAATGCATACAAATCCTGACCTGCTCCAAACTTAATCCCTGCACAAGATACACAAGAACTTGCATTATTATACATAGGACTTAACCATGAAAGGCATTTCTAGCTCCCTACACTGCAAACGCTTGCATATTGAATAAACAATGGTCTGCATATCCCAGAAAAAGTGCACTGTCCACAGATACTGCTGCATTTATTTCTGACCTACTCCACCAAAGGCAGATTTTCTCATGACTCATGTAGAAAATACATGGTGCCAAATGATGGGATAAGCCTGTGCCTAAGCAGGAGGTGCTGTTGGCACAAAACAGCAGGAAGCAGCAGGGCTGAGGTTGCTCCCCCAGGATTTTGCAAGGAATTCTGAGGATTTTTCCAGGACATTGGAAGGTTTACATATGTCTCTATGCTTTTCATCTCCTAGGATAAAACAGATAGAATTGAGTGTGGGGGTTTTTGTTTGGTTTGTTTTCTGTTTTAGTTTTTGGGAGCTTTTTTTTTTTTTCCCTAAAAGTCACTCAAAACAGTTAGAGTAATTTGGGGAAATTATCTGAAGGCTCGGAAATATGGAAATTATTTTCTGATACTAAATATGCACATACTAGTAATTATAAGTCCACAATGTACAACTTCCTTTATTTGAGTGTTAAATATTCTAGTTTTTCTATGGCAACTCAAGAAATTGCTGCCATATCAAATATCCTTCTAAATTGATTTTGGTTTGGGTAATAAAACAGAACTGCTGATGCACCATAATTTCCAGAAAGACTGAGGACACAGATGGAGGAAGAAAATGGAGCTGTCAGAAACTATGAACATTCCTATGGACTGTCATGTTATCTATCCTGATGCTTTTCCCCCAGAACTGTCTTTCTGCAAATGTGCAGTGCCTCACAACTATTGACATTCAAAACAGAACAGCATGCCCGGTCTTCTACATACACAGGTGATTTGGAAGCCACAGAAAAAGCTGTAAAAATCTATTTTTAAAGTATTATTCAACATAAACATGACTGATTTACAAAAAAACTGTCTTCTGCACTCAAGGACAGTAGGGATAAATACCATGACACCTGCTCTATAATACTTCAAGAAGTCAAAAGTACTCAAATTTCAGGGTGTGGATCTATAGCCAAGAAATATATTTGGCAATAAATTCATATCAAATCCCCTATTCCCTTTTTACAAAGTGAGAAATTTAACCTAGTTATGATTTCTTTGCTGAGAGTACACCCCTAAGAAACTAAAAAAGTGGAAGTGGTCTTTCAACCATTTGCTCAAAACTGCACAGATTTGCAACAGCATCATTGTCAAGAACCAGGCTTCTGTCACAGCCCTGTTCTTTGGTAAAAAGCATCACCTAGCTTCAGATATTCTTAAAGCATTTTAAGGCAATAAAGAAAAAAGCCAACCAAAAAGCAGTAACTTAGAGAAGGTTATTTTCATACAATCTGCAGTCAACCAACCAAAGGATAAAACCCAGTTGATACAACTCCATAATTTCTCCTTATAAACCCTCAGTGACTTCCTTTGGAATCTGAATGTCCATAACAACTCTTTGTGTCTACCTTGTTCTTGCCACCACAGGAGTCAGCCCAGCTTAGTGACTTTCAAGACATTTAAGGACATGTACAGACAGAAGAGACCTTCCAGGTAGTGCAAGTGAGCAAAGTAAAGATTTCGTATTGGAGATAATGAAGGAAAAAAGCAATAGGAAAGAAAGAATGGTGTAAATACAAAGTAAATAGTCAAGTAACTTGAAGGAACGTTCTGAAATTATACATATATATATTAGTCCAACATAAATTTTGTTTATTCAAAAGATGGAATTGTTGCTGTTGGTTAAAAAAATCAGAGAATATGGATGAGATCAAACAGTAGGTCAGTTTCAGCAGTGAGGCCAAAATAGAGTGGAAGGCAGCTGCACAATTTGGAGTTACTTGTGCAAGAACTTAAGTCACCATATTTTGATTGGTCAAAATATGTTCTACCTTATTTCTAAACACAGGTAGTATTTTACTTTACAGAATCTTTTTTCCAACCGAGCAGATTATTAATTTATGGACACTATCATTTTACAGAAGCATTTGGTATAGGAAGATAATTTCCTTAGCTGCACGTGTCCTGTTTCAATCTTTATGTGTTTCTTCTGCAGTGAAAAGAAGAATAAAATATGTGTGTTTGAACTTAATAAACTATTATTTAAGGACAGAAGAAACATCTGTAATGTAATTTCATTTCAGAGCATCTCATTAACTGGATCTACCCTTCTCCTTAGGAAAATTAATTACTATGAGCAATAGAACTTCCTAGATACTGCGAATTATTTGGTCTCACTACATTTCTTTCTAGCTGACATCTATTTATTGAGGAAATAGGGTAGGTAAATAAGGACATAGAAGCCTGTTTTTAAAAAGCTTTTTCAAACTGTGGATACTGATGGTATTTCAGACTTGATCCCACATGTTTTAAAACCAGAGCCATTTGTGATTTTTTATGTCAGGACACAAGAGCAGTATGGCAGGAAGGAGATCAAAAGCAAAGCAGACCCTAGACGTGGCATTTGCTCTCCATTCTTTATAGATCAGCTATCACACCCTGCACCTACCTCCCTTGAAAGTCACACAGGAAACCGGAATTTTGCCAGAATTTAGCAAATGGTTGATAGACACCATTGCAACTCTCCAGAGTGGCAGAGAAGTGTTTTACAGACACTTTCTGTCTGAATTTCCAGACAGAAAATACAGTGTGTATTTGTCCTTCTGATTCATACACTTGGATGAGATTGTGAGGATACCTCGAGAGGGCGAGGGATGAATCACTGCTTTGTTCCATCATGCTCTCTCCCCGGCACCTGCAGGACATCACGACATCGCTGTTGCAGGCTGGCCAGCACGGATGTGAGCATGTGCCTGCTATCGCCGCCTTGCTTTGCAGCTGATGTCTCTTCAGCAGCAGCAGAGGTCTGCAAGCTCAGCGCTCTTCTCTCTCCTTCTGACAAAAAAAACGGTGTCACAAGGCATACACAGCACATCCAACCCTCCTTTGCACCTCGTTCTCCTCTTATCCCTTCACTGTTCAGCCTTTTCCCTTGATTTCCTTCCCGCTTTGTCACATACACTAAAAGCCAGCATTGGTTCTGATAATGAGATGTTAACACTGGGTTCAGGCCAGCCTTGCTCATGTGTGCTTTAAGCTGTTTCACACATTTTATAAGCTTTTCATACATTTTCAGTTCTGTGAAAAGAGAGTTCTTTGAGGTTACTGTTAGCTCTGGTAATTCATCAGCATAAGTTTAGCAAGACAGGGACTCTGGCTGTCTCTATCACTCCAGACTCAGTATATTGTCTTTGAAAGTAAATAAATTCTAGTTTTCTAAAATGTCTTTGCAAAGCAACGATTGAGTAATATAAAGTATGAGAGAAAGTTTCTCCAAAGGATGACCCTAGTATATCCATGTTCATTGATTGAAACATCATCAAGTTTATATGACATATAATCCCTTCCTTTGTACACTTTGCATACTTAGCAGAAAGTGGGAAAGAAAAAAAAAGGGCAATATTGCATGTCTGCATGTAACTACAGTGCTGGTGTTCTTTTCAATATTAAATATGCAAAAAATACTCCAGCCCAGCACACACTTTCTACAGTGTTCTTCTGAGTTGTACACCCTGCCTGTGTTTCTTTAACTGATATATGATCATGGTCTTTTTAGAAAATATGCCTCTGCCTCGGGACACCTATGTGAAACTAAACACCACCTTCTTCAACACAGGAATTCCATACTGGGTGGGAAGGATGTTGCTGGAGTTTGCATACTCCAGCCTCAGCAGATATGGCAAGTTCGGATTCAGAGTCTTGAGGTCAAAGGTCTACCAGCAGTCCCCCGTATATGAGGTTTTCAAACTCCCTCAGGAAATCCATTTTGTGGATACCATAAGTCTGTCTCTGGTACAGTAAATACAGTGAGATTCTCTGTCTGACCTGCATTGGTATCTGTGTTATATCAGTGGCAATACTAAAGAGCCATGAAAATGGTGCAGCAAATCCATCAAAATTTTCACCTATGTGTTGACCCCTTGGCTGTGCTCCCCTCTCTGGGATAATGTGTGTATCTGTACACATACATAGAGTACATAGGCAAAGAAAGAAAAATGTGTAAGAGCTACTTGAATTGGAGACATGAGGACCATTGGCCAAAACAATCAAGGCGTCTTAGTCAGTGACAGATGAAAACCCACTGCGTTTCTGTCCCTGTCAGGACTATGGACAGCCAAATGTGCTGAGGCTGGAAGGTGGGAGGTGGACACCACCACTGCAGAGTCACAGGCAAAAAAAGTGAGACGTTCCAGAGAGCACTTGCTGCCCTTGTGCACAGGTTACAGGAAAAATTACACGTCTATCTTTGTGTCCTGGAACATGAACTACATTCACCTGCAGATCCCAGGAGAACGAACAGGTTTCAGTTGTAGCAAGTGAAGGGGAAAGCAGAAAGAAGCTGAAGAGAGAGGAGTGGAAAGAGTCTGGAAGTTACACATTATAGGATTAGCTCAAATAAAGGAAGGCTTGGTTAGAGAAACACAGGAGATATCACCATCCCGTCCCCTGAAAAGCTCCCACTGATTCTTCTTCATTCCTCCTCTTCAGCAACAGTCCCTTCGACTTCATTCCCTGTCTCAGCCCTCAGCCTGCTCCCTCAAAAGACCCACCACTCATTACCACCACAAAAGGGTTTTGCTCCTCCAAAGACAGGGACAGAATAAGGAATCCTAGCTCCACAGTTGGAAACTTATGGTATTCTGAGTCTAGTGAAAAGACTTGGACACTGAGTGGTCTCTGGTTGAGGCCATGAACAGGTGGATAAACCCGAGAATTGCCTTGGCATTGATTTTCTTTTTTTCAAGGTCTTACCTGACCCTGGCCAGAAGCAAGAGAGAGCAAGTATGATTTACAACCACCTTTTCTATTGTGGCTAAAGATAGTTACGCTGTCCCAAAATAATTTCCCTTTTTCTTTTTCTTTTTCTTTTTCTTTTTCTTTTTCTTTTTCTTTTTCTTTTTCTTTTTCTTTTTCTTTTTCTTTTTCTTTTTCTTTTTCTTTTCCTTTTCCTTTTTCTTTTTCTTTTTCTTTTTCTTTTTCTTTTTCTTTTTCTTTTTCTTTTTCTTTTTCTTTTTCCTTTTCTTTTCCTTTTCCTTTTCCTTTTTCTTTTTCTTTTTCTTTTTCTTTTTCTTTTTCCTTTTTTTTTCTTTTTCTTTTTCTTTCCCTTTTTCTTTTTCTTTTCATTTATCCATTTTTCTTACTGCAATGTATTTTCTGCCTATGTCCTTTGATGTGAATACCAAACGTTCCATTCATTTCATTGAGGGTAGGATTTGTCGGTGTACGGTACAGTGAAAGCCAACAGGCTCTCCGTTTAACACCCATGGGCAGGACATTTCACTAAACCTCTCTCCATCTTTTCTAACTGAACCATGTCAAACAGTAGCTACAGTGCATGAAACAGCTCTCACGATGTGTATTTTATTGGACACTGTAGCACGGGAAGGCAGCAAGACAGGCACCACAGCCCTTTCAGTGAAACTGAAGGCACCTCAGCTGTGGTAGGCTGGTTGTCACATCAGATCAGCTAACCATCCTCACTCACCTTCAAGGAGGGTGTAACACACCTGATATTTTGATTGGTTTTGCCCTGTGTCACAAAGTGCTGTGTTTTCCCTTCACATTTTTTCAAGCAGCTTCTTTCATGTCCTCTCTGGTAGCAGAGCCAGACATTCATTCAGAATACAGTGACTCCTAGGCAGACAAGCAGCACCAGTTTTTGGCAGTAGCCTGTGACTTTCTGTAACACTGAAATCCCCATGACAATGCTGGTCTGTCGGGACCTTACTGCCATAACTCCAGAGAAAACACTAGAGAAATTCAGATACCAGCTTTTGCCAAATCATCAACAGTATCTTTTCTGACAAAGACAGAAGAGGTAAGAAACTATTCAATAAATTTTCCAAGTGACTTCTGGCTTTTCATATCAGATTGCTGCACAACATTTCCTAAGAGCCATCTAATGGTAACAAGCCATGGACTCCAGTTACTCAGACATGTTTTGCATGCTTTTACCAAAAAACTCTGTTCCAATGTACTTCTCATAAGTAATGTGTAGTAAGCATTGAATAGAAGATTCACTGAGCATGCAAAGGAAAGTTTCATCATAATCTTTTCTCACAACTAATGGCACTCATTTTGTGTTGAAAGAGAGACGTTGTTATGACCCAGAACACTAGACTCTACCAAATATTAAGTGTAGTGTTATTTTTATTTCTTTTTTCAAAAAACTGAAAATCAAGATTATAGAGAGCTTTGACTGGTTATAACTCTAGATTATTTTCCATTTAAGTACATTTTTTTAATGTGAAATGGTAAGTAGAGTTATCTTGTCAAACAATACAGAAGAGATGGCAGAAGAGATCAGAAAGGATCTTTCAGCAGACCAAATAATTTCTAAAACAAAAGAAGCTCATATCCTACATTGTTTATTTGATGGTGTGGCAATCTGCCCGTTTACATTTCAGGTGTGTAATCTCCACCAAAGTACCTAAAATTAGCTCCATACACAGCCATACCTCTGTGGTGTGGTGGTGTGGTAAGAGAATGCATGTAAAGAACAGCAAAATGTGTGGCTCGGGGGTCATAACAACAGCATATGGTGGCAGGCATGGAAAAATCATCAAGCAAAACAAACTACATTTATATCAACATTTCTGAAAAAAAACCCCAAGCTCTCATGAAACCAGAGCATACTTACAAGGCACAGACATTGGCTCTTATGGTAGCTAATGTATCTCAATGCTCACGACATTTCATTTCTAGAAGCTGGGTTGCATGGTTACTTGCAGAACAAAGGCAACTTAGGAGACATCACAGTATGTCTCCACAGCACAAAAAAATGGTGAAAAGACGCAGTCACTGATGAGAAGCTGCATTTCCTACAAACAGCAATTTGATGTGGTGTTCCCACAGTTTCTTCATTGACATGTCTGTGTCCTACTGTAGTCCAATCACACACCTGCATTTTCCCGCACAGATGATTAGATTCTGGCTTTAAAGATATGGCATGTCTGGTAATGACAAAAGTGGATTTGAGGCAGGAACAGTACCATTAGGATCTCAGTCTAGTGACTGCACTGTAAAAGCCTTTCAGATACCTGGCTTAAATTTGTATTAATCTTTCAGAGGGCAGCAGCCGTTGCCACTCTGAAGTCGATGGTGGTCAGGGCACCACTGGATGTTGTGGCAGGGCTCTCATCTTCTGACAGAGTTTAGAAAGGAAACATTCTTCCCATGCAAGCAGGGACTAGAATTCGATCAAACACAGAAATGGGATTTCCAGACCACTGCCTTAACTTGGCTGGTTTTGAAATCAGTAAGCATAATTCCCAGTGGCAGCAGAGTTAGGTCAGTGAGATTCAGTGAAGATGAAAATTACCAATGCCTGTAAGTGCATGACAGTCCCCTGGATACAGAACAGTGCCTGCTTAGCTTTTGTCATTGTTTTGCATTGACAGGTTTGTATATTTTCTTTGAGCAAAAGTCAGATCCCCACTATTAATGCAAAATACCAGAGGCCAATTACTTCTTACTATTTATAGTTTGCTGGCTTTTTATAGGTTTCTTGAAAAAGTGATACTGCAGAAAGGCCTGTGAAATATAAATGAATACAAATTAAATTTAAAGCCATTTTGTTCACTCTTCACATCTTGCCTGGAAATTTCTTCTTTGTGGAAGTTTTGATAGACAAAGGCTTAAGTGCTAGAACATGATGTTTGTCAGAAAAACTGACACAAACCACAAGAAGGACAAGTGGGAATCGTTCCCTATTTTTTCCTGTCTTTTGTCCCATATTTTCTTTCATTTTTTGTTTCACTTATGCTAATGTTTGGGTTTTTTCTGATCACTGAGAATTTCTCTTAATGTATGAATCTACTCTGCAAAAATAGTTTATATGTTCGTTTTTTATAAGCTTCAGTGGCCCCAGGTTTAATATAATCTCTCCTAACTGACAAACACACTTCTAGATTCAGAGTTAATAAGGGAAGAAAATACTTTCCCTTTGCTGTCAGCAGCAGAAGAACTCCCAAACTCTAGAACATTACTGTGCCCTAGCCACGTCTACATTAAGCCAGTAGAGAAGTTTCTTCTTATATAGAAACATTCATCTCAAGAGGAGAACCCACTGCAAATTACCATTTACAGAATCTGTTCCATCATTTGAAACAGCTCTCCGTGACATTAGGGCAGTTCCAGGCCTCAGGTCATTTTGCAATAGACCTCAGGCATCAAACTGAGAGTGTGCCTGCAGAGAGCCAGCAAAGAGATGTGCAATTCAGCTCATTTTCATGTGTCATGCCTCCTAGGAAAGCAGGAAAGATTTTGTGCAGAAATTCCTGGATATGATTCTGAGCAGACAGAAGCAGGTCAATGGAATAAAAAGCTTTTTTAAGGCTATAACTTTTCAGATTCTACCAAATTCCAAATATTTTCTGACTTTGGGTGTTTGTCTTTTCTGTTACACTAATTTGCAGAGCTCTGATAATTTCATTGCTTGCTTTTGCATTTTTTATAATGATGAAAATATAAGTATCAAACTACCCACTTTGCTATGATCAAAGAAAAATGTCATAAGTATCAGCAGATATAAAATAGCTTTAACAGATATTGTTACTGAATGATATAACCCTCATTATTCATATAAAACACAGTGCTGCCACTGATCATTATTCCTAATAGCAGTAATCCTCCCTGAATGGGTTTATTAAAGTGTCCTCAGCATCACTGTGGGCTGTTAATAATCTGGTAGTAGCAGCCCACTTTACTATATCTACTGCTTAACCTACACTTATTTCTGTCATTGCCTTTTTTCCCTCCACATTAATCACCCTCTGAAAACATTTTCAATATTCTCTCTTGCAGCACAGCAGGAGAATGCCTTCTAATTGTCATTCTGAGTCTGCTTATTCTGGTTCTTCTGCATAAATATAATTGCAAAATCAGCAGCCTCTGATACCCCTGCCTTTCCCATCCTGTTGCATGAGCAATTGCAGTGGTGGTGTCTTCCAGTCTTGCTAAGAGGGAATCACATTCTGCCTTCCATCTTAGAGACTCAGCCTGTGAACCCAGACACACAGAGCGTTGTGGCACCCTGCTTCCTTGGCTGTCCCAGAGAGGGTCCCCTTTTGGAGCATTTCAGACTCCAGCCTGAAGCACTCCAGATGCTCCTATGGAAACCACATTGCAGGAGGAGTGGGATGAGCCTGCATGCTGATGTGTGCTGTGCACCCTCATGCACGCTGATGTACCCTGATGCATGCTGGTTTTCACTCAGATACAGTGTTGGGAAAAAAGCCCTTAGCATAAAAATGTGGCCAGGAACCAGAATAATCTCATCCTCTGAAGTCTACATAGAACCCCAGAATACCACTCACAGTGTATAACACAGCAGAAGTTCACCGTATATTTTTTTCCATTTCAGCTTTATCTGAATTTTGTTTTGCAGAAAGCATCCATTACCCCAGCCAGCCAACTTTCCAAATGCATGGACCTCTTTCAATGGAAAAAGGTTTAAAAGTCTTCCATTTTGCAAGTCTCAGTTTTCAGTTTACTTCCCTTTCATAGTGGAGGTTTTTTTCCCCAACAAAAATAATTCTAATAAAAGATCTAAGTGTGAAAATTTCTGTCAGTAATGCAATTAATCCTACTGTTGAATTTCTGCTATCTTAGATTAGGTGATCAGTTGTTGCTTTGCAGAGATGCAGAGGGAAAAATCCTGGCACTGATTTTCTTAATAGCTTTGCTACTGCTTGGTGTTGAATACTGTTAATATCAGGGCACAAAAATATGACTCAATTATGCAAAGGAAATACACATAATATTCCCTATAATTGTTCTGCTTAGATAGCTTTTTCTATCTTTATAGATGAATCAAATTGACAAAAACAATCTTTGATGCCCTATTCTCATAGGCAGTAGGATTAAGGATTATTCACAAGGCGTGATGTTACTTGACATCTCATAGGAAGAGTAGAGTCTTTATTAAAAAGTTTCTTAAATTACTCCTTAGACAATATTAGAATTCTTTGCCTTCTTCTTTATTATGAACAGTATTAGAATTGTATAGAGTTTCTCTCCTTATTGTTAAACTTTCTGACACCTTTTCAATTTGCTTCTTTAATTCAAGGCCACAGGAAAGTGTGCATCCTTCTCAGTCACCTACATCCACCATACAATATTTTAAACAGACAAAGCACAGAAGTTTGTCAGCTATATCATCTGCATTAAGCACTGAAGGGAAAACGTCACCTAAATCCAACATAGAATAGATGGTCTCTTTCAGAGATAACCTTTAAATGGATACTACACACTTAGATAACAGGTAGTGAAAAGAGGTATCAGTTAATCTAGCCTAGGTGTCAATTAGACAACTTCAATTTACTACTCTGCCACTGTTCATTGTACATCTTACTTTCATCTTAAAATACAGTTCTTATTCAAAAGTTTGGAAAACAGATGTCTGAGGAGGTTCTGAGGAAAGAACTGGCTATGAACATGAAAGATGCATGAATTGCTTTTGTCTTGTCTAGCTGTCTCTGGTGCTCTTAGACTCATTTCATCATAAATGTGTGCGACTGCCTTGGAAGACCTTTAAGGTCAAAAGTAATGGAAAGAACAGAAATTTTAGTGTGCCTGGAGGATGTCCAATCAAATTACAATTAGATAGATCATCTTCTCTATATAACTGGCTGCCCAAGAATACATTTTTTTCTTCCAATGGCAAAAGATATGAGGGTGGTAAATTATTAAGTGAGGTTGTGAAACACTGGGACAGGTTGCCCAGAGAGGGGGTGGGTGCCCCATCCCTGGAAACATTCAGTGTCAAGTGGGACAGGACTTTGAACAATCTGACCTAGTAGAAGATGTCTCTGCTCATTGCAGGGGGATTGGACTGGACTATGTTTAAAGGTCCCTTCCCACACAAACTATTCTATTATATGGCACAACAAAAAGCAAAAACTCCCACAGCAATTTCTAAAGGAATAAAAGGTTTGTATTTCTATTTTATGCATACAAAAGACAAGCCCGTAGCCAAGACCTAAGTCTCTGAGCATATCCCTACAATCAAGAGTTGGGTCTGAATCCAAAAATCTCAGCATTCATGCTCTACCATTAAACTCTGACTGACACTATATTCCAAAATATTTCAGATTTGGGGAGTAATTTTGTTATTCTTAAACTGACTTTGCAAGAATGTGCTAAAACTTAAGTTCCTTCTCTTCCCTACTGTCTTCATTTGAGCTGAAAACTACCAATTGAAAGCAAAATTTTTATTTTTTTTATAACTAAAAGCACAGAGATAGTACAGAAAAAAAAAAAAAGAGAAAAGCCCAAGAACACCCACCAAACACCAACACCCTCCACACACAGTATCTTTGTCCCTTTAGAGAAGGCTTTGTACTAAGCTCAAAGGACTGGTTTTTCACTTTTCATAAACACAATTGTTTTTGTCCTGAGTAAGATTAGATACCTTAAGTATACTTATGTTAAGTAAAGCAATAATGTGAAACATAGTTAAGATTCATCAAGTCTACATTAGGAAGCTATGTTCCAGTAAGCAGAGATATTCAGACTTTCATCTGAAGCTATCATAAGAAGTAACAAATGATGCTTTATACTGCCAGGCACACATTTTCTCACAGTCTTTACAGAGTAAGAGCAGTGAAATGCAATAAAAGAGAGCAATGGTTTCATTCATGGGTTCTCATCCAATACCCCCAACTCATTTAACTGGGACCTTTACTGTGGGCCACAGTAAAACCACTTAACCAACAAAGTCAGAGACAGCATTCAGAATGATGAATAAATACATCTGACTAATTGTGGTAAATCCCCAAATTGCATGGAGTTTTGGTAGGCATTTTATCAAAAGGTTCCAATGCACTGTGGCATTAGGTGTGCCAGCTTGTTTTTTTTTTTTACCTGAAGGGACTAAAGTGTACTAGAGGTGAGGATTTCCCAGGTTCCTGAGGAAGAACCACCTATGATGCTTCAGAAAGACTCGTCTGTGATTTCACATGGAGTTCTGAAAGGCTCCATTGACATTTACTTTCACAGCATTTTCTGACATTCATGGAGCACAGTGACTTTAGTGTAGTTATTTGTCCTTTTTTTTTTTGGTCTTTACATAAGTGGTTTTGCACTTTTACCTTTCAGTATGAACAGAAGCCTTTCTTTAACTAGAAACTCACAGTTAATGCTGGAAATAAGTCACTGTGACACTGTGGAAGGAAAGTTAGGCATGGGTGAGAGCCTCTTCAGACCACCCTCAATACCTCAAAGCCACGCTGTGCTGCACACACACAATTTCTAGCACTATTTTTTATGGGCATGCAGCTACCTGTTCTTTTTTAAGAGCAAAAGTCTGTGGACTTCTCTTTAATGCTCTGCTCTTCTTATAGGATCGTCAGCAAGTCAGAAGCTTATGTCCAAGAAAAATCTCTCTCCTCGTGGTAACTTTTGAGAAGCAAGGCTGCTATTTCAGATGGATAGCTATATGTGCAATAGGAAATAATTTTATATGCTGAGAAATACATGGGAAGCAACAGACAACAGACAAAACAAATTTAAAAATGCCTCTGCATTTTGAAAGTGTTATTTAACTCATTATACATGTTTATTCCCAGTCTGAATGGCACTTACACAGTTCTCATCACTAACAGCCTAACAATAAGTAAGCCAAGGTGTGTATGTGAAACAATACTTAAAATATCTGGACAGTGTTTCTTGGAGGAAATATAGAATTGAAAATCTATTTTCCAAATTTTAGATTAATAGCAAAACCAGTACCAAAGCTAGACTGAAATTATATCTTAAAGAAATTTCTTCCAGGTACACCTAAAAGAAGATAACTTATTAGGGTCTTGTAGCTGTTAACTGCAACAACTTGTGTTTGACTTACTTAAACGAAGCATTGTATTGATCGTATTTCGTTTCTAGCTGAAATATTCTGGAAATTATGCCCCCATGGCATTGTTTTATAACAGGGGATTACTCAAAGGAAGCCAATGCAAGACTCATACAAGATACCCAGTCACTGGTTGCCCTTTGCTAGCACCCAGCTTCTCTGTAATTTGGGAGCTGCCGGCTACCTTGCCTGTGTGAAGAAAAGAAACCAGCTGTGAGATAGCTGGGTGTTTTGAAAACAAATAGAAAGAACTAGATTAGGTGTGCCACTGCAATATAATCTGGGAACCCATTGCTGTTGCAGATGAATTGTGCTTAACTGTCCTGCTTAAGGCTGTATAGAGAACACGTGAAGTATATCCACCTGTACAGCCTAGGGCTCACAGCTCTTGCAGAGGGGAAACTGCAGAGTTTTCAGTCCCTCTTATCAGTCTGTGACAAGGAGTTCAGCAAAAGGTTTTAAAATAGAAAAGGTAAGTGACTAAAATTGCTTTAGACAGCTGCTATATGAGGTAGCAGATGGTGAACCTACCCAGAGGTCCCTAGAAATATTAGTATTTAAAAGGTCTTACATTTCACTGACTTCAGAGATGTGTGTGGCACTGTCTGTTGCCTTACGGGAATGGGAGCCAAGGAATTGGGAATGAGTGAATATATTAGCGAAGGGCTTTCAGCTTCTCTGAAGTATTTCTCTCACAGCATTTCCCCAGTCCTGTTCTCCATCCTCAGCAGCTCATCAGCATACCAGGCTGACACCCTGCTGGGCTCCTGGTATCCTCCCCTACCAACAGTCTTTGTCCAGCTCACAGCAAGCAACACAAACCTAGCTAAGCACTACTCCTTCCACCCCTGCCTCTGTGAATCACACGTCTAAAATTATCATTAAAACCCACATTCATTACACAATCTTCACTTATATCAAAACCGAACACAAAAAAAACCCAAAACAACCACCCAAACAAACACACAAACAAAGCAAAACAAACAAAAACTTTATCATAACGCTGAATGGAAGTGGACAAGCTATTCACTTCCTGCTCCTTCATGACAATTGTAACAACAGACCTTCTTCACAATCGCTGCCCACTCTCCCATTGTTCAGTCATGTTTTGCCCATTACTGCTCCCCACTACCACCCCTATCTCAAATTCCTCATGCCCTGTGTTAGGCATCAAAAAGATTGTGGTGGTTTGACCATCTGAATCACAGATGTCCCACCAAAGCTGCTCTGTCACTCCCCTCCTCAGCTGAACAGGGAAGAGATTACATGACAAAAAGCTGATTGGTCGAGATGAGACAGGGAGATACTCAACAATTAACCATCATAGACCAAAAAAGGACTCCGCTTGGAGAAATTAATTTATTATTAATTTATTATTAATTTATTTTCTTGCCAATTCAATCAGAATAGGGTATTGAGAAGTAAAACCAAATCTCAAAACCGCCTTCTGCCATCACTCCCTCCTTCATTTTATTCCAGTTTCTCTATCTCTTTCCCCACACCAGTGCAGGGGGATGAGACATGAGGATTGTTCATCACACATTTCTGCTGCTCCTTCCTCCTCAGGAGGAGGAGTAAGAGTCTTTCCTCTGTTTCAATGTGGGAATCCTCAGCATGATTCTACAGCAGACAGTCCTCCATAAATTTCCCTAGTGTCAGTCATTCCCAGACGCTGCAGTTCTTCACAAACTGCTCCAGCATGGGCCCCTTCCATGGGGTGCAGTCCTTCAGGAATGCACTGCTCCAGGATGGGTCCCAATCGGTCACAAATCAGGCTAGCAAACTCCCTCCAGTGTGAGCTTCTCTCTCCATGGGGCCACAGGTCCTGCCAGGACCATGCTCCAGTGAGGGCTTTCCATGGGGTCACCACCTCATTTTGACACCTCCGTATGCTCTGGCATGGGGTTCTCCATTCCCTGTAGGTGGATATTGGCTCCATCATCATCCTCCATGGGCTGTACTGGCACAGAAGTCTCATCATGGCATTCACCAGGGGCTGCAGGGGACTCTCTGCTCTGGCACCAGGAGCACCTTCTCCACCTCCTTCTGCCCTGACTGTTTCTCTCACTTATTCTCACCCCTCCCTTCTCTGTCTGTAATTTGCTTCTGGCCAATAACTTCCCCCTACTCCCTAAATACTTTATCCCAGAGGTGTTGCCATGGTTAATGAGGCTTGACCTTGGGGAGCAGTGGGTCAGTCTTGGAGCCAGCTGGCACTGCCTCTGTTGGACATGGGGAGAGCTTCTGACAGCTTTTCAGAGAAGCCCTGAGACCAAAACCTTGCCATACAAACCCACTACAGCTTGCCTTTGTACAGAGCAGTGGTGTAAAGCCATGGCTGCTGCTGGTACTCAAGGACAGCACAGCGTTTTTCAGAGCTGACTCAATTGTCACATCAGTTTTGCCTGTAGCAGCCTGCAGTTCTCATGGAGCTGTGTATCTATAGATGCCCCATTACTTTTTTTTTAGCTGTATTGTGCAATTCTTTGCTGTTCTGGGCATTGCTTATAGCTAGAGAGTATTATGCTTCCCTGAAATTCACATAAACTCTATTGAGACCAAGTTGGCAATTAAAAAAGCTCTGAGTCTCTTTTGTCTGGTTTTTTTTTTACCATTTAATGTTACACTGTTATCTTTAGAAGTTAAGGTGCATCCCCATGTAATTCAGATAAGTAGCCATACAATGGTATCTATCTTACATCAACTCTCTCTGTCTTCTACATTATCAAGATGGTTCTTTTTTGGCAGGAAAAAAAGAGGCACACTGTGGGGGATTTTGTACTGTTGGACCGAGACAGATGCTACATCAATGGGAATAATGTATATTAATCTAACACTCATAAAGGTGTTGAAAAACTAATTATAAAGTTTAATGCACTCTGCTATAAATCACAATGTTCAAAAATCCAACTGATTGCACAAGTTATGTTTTTTAAGAAGACATTCAGCATTTCAGATTAAATATTTTTAGAGGAAAAAAATATCTTCTTTAAGGAAAGCCTTGGCAAATATCAGTGTTTCCAAAGTGAAAAACTTTAAATCTTGCAGGCTACCATAAATTCAGAATTTTGTGTGTATCTGTTTATTTCAAGAGAAAAAATTTCTAATTTTATGGGAAATTACAGGCAGTTCTAATTATATTCACACCACAATCTTAAGCATAAAAATGTATGCAATAAATTGTATACTACATAGAATAACATTAAAATATTTTAAAATAAAGATTTTATGTCATGAGTTTGAAATTACATTAGCCATAATGAGAATGCCACTGATGTGCTAAGCAGTGCTGAGACTTTTGCTCTTTGCAAAAGTATCTGACATTTTCCTTGCATTTAAACACAAAACAAGGTAAGACTAGTGCTTCTCTCAGGAGGCATTTCAAAGATACTTCAACAGCAGCCTGGCTGAGAGTTTGTGCATAATAATATTTTATTACAAAATTAGGCTAAGATTTTAGTACAGTCTAAAGGTAGGCAATATGTTTGTATCCATGGAGTTCCTAGAGTGCAGGCATTCAGGTTGCATCCTTTCAGGAAACTAAATGAGCAGACTGAACCACTACTTATCCTGACAATGCAGCTTGAAAGGGGGAGGACACCAAATTAAAAAATGTAACAAGTTTTAAAAATTATAGGATATTTTCAACTGGAAGTAATCCACAAGGATCATCGGGTCCAGCTCCTGACCCTGCTAAGGACACCCCAAAAATCACACCATGTGCCTGAGAGCACTGTCCAAATTCTCCTTGAACTCTGCCAAGCTGGTGCTGTGACAACTGCCCTGGGGAGTCTGTTCTGGCGCCCAACCACCTCTGGTGAAAAACTTTCCGTGATATCCAATTTAAATTGCCTCTCCTGACGTGATTTCAGGCCATTCCCTCAGATCCTGTCACTAGTCACCACAGAGAAGAAATCTGTCTTTTCCCAGCACTATATCTAAAGCCATATTTCTTAAATTTCACTTGGGAAAAAATAAAGTTCTCAGGTTTCTCCAACAACACAAAAGACACAAATCAGAGAAAGTAGCCAAGAACTATTTGAAACACTCCATCACCTCTCTTTTTACCAGCATCCACTACTTGTGGGCTCAGAGATGAACACTCTGATTTCCAAATCCTCTGGCATGACCATAAATCACTCCTTCTTGTTTGAATCGTGTGACTTCCTAGTAGGAAATTGCATTTCATTGACCCATCCCACTCCCATCATGAAACTTTAATGACCTGCAGTAACAAGTGGTTCAAGGAACACATACAGCTGCCTATCTTTTGGCTTCTTCATTTCCCTGTCTCCTGGGAAACTGAGACCTATCCAAACCCTGAAATTGTCAATCTGTCTGTCTCTCTCCTTCACCTATAACAGCTTCTTGTTTCCATATTGTGTCCATATTTTGCTTGTCTGTCAAATATGACTAAAGACTCTGAAATGAAAAACTCAAAGGAATGCTGTTAAAATTCACTTTTGCATAGAAGATTAAATCTACAATTACCTTTAGAATAGTGAGTTAAAGCCACCTTTTCCTTATCAAACCAGAGAAGCTTCATCTGGATGGCCTGTAAACACACAGGCACTGTCCCACTGATTTGGGCATGCCTATCTTTCAGGTAATAGTAAGGCAAACCTATACTCAAGTGGACCAGTGTGACAGGAACTGGGAAGGTACTGGGGTGGGAGAATGGCACTTCACAGAGCAACATCAAGGTCGTGGTAAGATGGTGAGATGTTACAAAGAGAGAGTTAGTAGTGTTCAGGGCACACACAACACAAATGCTTCACAAAATTAGGCTGTCTTTTTGAAAGGATTGTGGTATGACACATATAAACAGACAGTAGGGAGGAATGCAAAACACTTTGTGGTACTGATGCAGTGGAAATACATTTTAACTCTGTGCCATATTGAAAAGAAGTGACACTATTAATACTGATCAAAGAGCAAAGTCACATCATCCTATGGAAATAGTCCTGGTCTAGACATCTGAGGAGACTTAGCTCATTAAAGAAGACACCACCCTCAGACAAGAATTTAATGAGGGCTTTCACAACACAAAGGCAAACTTAATAACTGGATCATTCAAATATCTGAGCTGACAGTGAATGGGGCCCCATTCTCTGCAACAGGAAGTCAATATTATCTCACGAATTAGCAAGAACTCAGGATGTCTGGAGTCTGAATTCTTAAAAAATCTTTCTCACAAGTTGTAGGCTCTCAGTCACTATAGTTTTGTTGACTAGAGAAGATTCACGTTGAAGTGTGCAGCACCAGTGACCTCAATCAGAGTAGATGTTTTAGCTAATTTTTTATTTAGAATTTGTCCATCCAAAAGCCAACTGTTAGAGCAGCCAGCACTATGTGCCATCAGTAGCCTACTACTAATGTCCTATAGATTTATAAGAAATTGGGGATCTTCTCCAGGAATACAGGGGAGGACAGTTCATGTCAGTATCTGAAAGAAGTTTATGCCTGGTTTGAAAGTAGATAACAGTCCATCACTCCAGCAGCCTTATTCTAGACAACTTTATGAAGGAGAGCCTTCATGTATATAGAAGAGTTTGATGTTCTGTATCACATTCACACCATCAAATTTTCAGATATTCCTTAAACTTTAAAGTAACATTTTACTCCACTTTAACTACCCTGTCCAAGAGAGTTTTATGCTTTTCTCTTTTGATATGTTTAGTTGGATAAACATGTAACCTCTGTCAAAAAATGTCAGGGAAAGTATGGAAAATAAACTAACATTTTACAGAATGCCAAATATTAGCATAGGTCTATTAAAACTAATTTCTGTGAAGCTTGCTGCTTCGACTTGGCATGACTGGCATAATTCAAAATACTATTGTCTCCTGCAATCTGGACAAAGTCCTATTGGTATAATTTCTGCATTTTCTGCAGTAAAACAACATCTGGCAGTCTTGGAAAAGCTCTTCCTGGATCCAAACTTTGCAGTTTCAGTTTTCAAAGTGAAGTCATCATCCTGACCAAATTTTTCCAAATACAGCATAACCTGATAGTTCAATGGTTTTTTTTAAATGAGCTGTATTTGTTTGCAGTTAGAGAAAATACGTGCCTGCCAACATTTAATTGAAGTCTAATTACATTCAGCAGTACTGTAGAATTGTACTCCAGCATTCTGGACAATACTGCTGAAAATCCAAATGGTTTTATTAAAGATGATCCTCTTTACACTTCTGCATTCTGCGCTACCTCTTCATTTGCCATTGTGGGCACGGATGTTCTGGGATATTTGTGACTCAGGTTAGAAAAGACCAGGAAGTATCCTGCCTACTCACTGCAAAATACAACCTGTAATACCATTGTTGTTTAATTCATTAGGCAGCTAAACACCACACAGTCATTCACTCACTCTCATTCACTCACGATGGGACAGGGGAGGGAATTGGGAAAAAGGCAAAACTCATGGGTTGAAATAATAGCCTGGGTAAGGAAGGAAAAATAATAATTAGAAAAAGAACATGCAGAACAAGTGATGCACAGTGCAACTGCTCACCACCTACTGACAAGTGCTCAGCCCATCCCTGAGCCATAGGCTCCCACTTACTACCCTACTTCCCCAGTTTTATTGTTCAGCATAATGCCATACAGTGTGAAACATCCCTTTGGCTAATTTGGGTTAACTGTCCTGGCTGCCTCCCCTCCAACTTCTTGTGCACCTCCAGCTTCCTCTCTGGCAGGACACAAGAAGATGGAAAGTCCTTGACTTAGTGTAAGCCCTGCTCAGCAACAACTAAAACATCAGTGTATTATCAACATTATTCTCACACTTAATCTAAACCTAGAACTATATTAGCTAATAGGAAGGAAGTTAACCCTATCCCAGCCAAAACCAAGCAAATACATAATAGAATTAACTCATAGTCAACATAGAGTATTCTATAAAATCAATATTTAACCTAATACAGGCAGGACAAATGACAGCACTTAATATCTGGCTTCTACCCTGAGAATGTAAATGCAAGCATCATGGCAGGGGATAAGAAGGCAAGCATCTTAATCCAGGGTTTGTAGTGACCATTTTAAATTTTAATGTTATGCAGAGGGCTCCCATATTTCCATAGGCATATTTCTGACTCCCGGAGCTGTTCCTAGCACCTTGTGCATTAACCCTCGTTTGAATAGGTTTAAAGGATTAAATGGACTGGTTCAGAGAATTAAAAGTAGTTATTCTCTTGATTATATCACAAGCCAAATATGGTCAATTCTAGCAGAGCTGAGTTACTGTTAATGGTAAAAAGGTTCACCACCTAAAACCATAACGTGTGACCTTGGACAAGTCTCTTACTTGCTGCCCCTTGGCTACATGGGGAACATAAGCATCTTGCTACCCTACAGAAATATTAAGATAAAATGAGAAAGGCAATGGAAGTTATATGCACACTTTTGAAATTTTCCATGATGAAATTTTTGCTAGATAAGGACCAATGGAGTATTGATCTCTTCTCTCTGGTGATAAGCGATAGTACCTGAGGGAATGGCCTGAAGTTGTTTCAGGAGAGGTTTAGCTGGACATTAGAAAGATATTCTTCCCCTAGAGGGTGGTTAGACACTGGAAGAGGCTCCCCAGTGGTCACAGCACCAACCTGACAGAGTTCAGGAAGCATTTGGACATTGTTCTCAGGCACATGGTGTGACTCTGGGAGACGTCCTGTGAGTATCTTCTAATTCAGGATATTCTGTGATTCAAATAGGCAAGATAAAATGCAGCTCTTTTTAGTACAAAAGTATATGTTAAAACTACAAATTATGTAAGACACAAGCTCATTAAAACCAAGATGACCTGACCCATGTGCGAAGGCTATTCAGGTTCCAAAACTTTTTCTGGTCACTTACAATAACGCTTGCAAATATCACTGCTAACTGAAAGCCTTAATACTGTGGGCTCCAAGATTCAATAACAACACAATTTTGAAATTGCTATTATCTTCCAATTTTGTAAAGCCACAGCTGAGGTGAAATCCTGCCCAATATGGATAATTCTGGGAGGTGTCAGTCACACTGGCTAGAACCAAGTAGAGTTGGGCTCTAGAAAAAGTACATAAAACAGATCAAGAAAGTTAAACTAGGTTGTAATTTACATGTGTGCTGTTCTATAAACATAGTGAACAGTAAACTCCTTTTTCCCATCATTCTTTCACATATTGTTTTTCTTTCTGCTGACCAGTGATTTCAAGCACATCACATTTTTGGCATCTTCCTCCCTGAAACAGAGTGAGCTTCTGCTGCCTGTGCCTCATCAGTGCATTGCAAGGTGACATGACAACCACCAGCTTCAAACAGGCTCTGTGAGACAAGTAACTTCTTCCTAAACTAAAAAGCAGTTTGCTCAGAGGTAAATAGCTGTATTGATAAATTATAGATATTAAACTTGCAGGAAACAATAGCATTCAGAACTTATTCGAGGTTTCATTGACTTGCAAGCAGAGAAGGTTTCTAATGGTTCAAAATATGTGCAAATACATCCAGACTTCAGTTTAGCTAAGCCCTGGAACCATCTGTTCATGCCTTTCATACACACTGAAAAGCATAGCACAGCAATTCTGGGAAAAGCACCTTTCCTCAGGGCAATTAAGTAGGTCTTAAGTTTGGGGATGCTGCTCTTTTCACTGAAAACTAACAGCTTCTTTGGTAGGCAAGATTTGCTTTATAGCAAATCCATTTATCTAGTTCAAATCAAATAATGAGAACATTAAACCTAAGCATATTATTACTAAACAATACTTTAAAAATAATTTTTTAATTCCTTTTTGTAATAATCTTATATTCCTAAATGAAATAATTTACAAATGAAGTCGAGCAAGATTTATAAGAAGCAGCAATTGTATACTAGCCTAACTGCTGCTGTTGTGGGAAGAAAATAGACAAACATTAAACAAAAATAATCTTTTAGGTCTGAAACGCAAGCAGTAAAATATCAAGATAAATACACGTAAAGAATAATTGCTCAGTTTCAGCTTAATGGTAATCAAATAAAGACTGGTTGGGTTATATTAATTCAAGAGAAGAGCATATGCCTTAGAGCAAGTCTGGTTTCTAATTGGTAGCACTAAATGACTGCAAAGGCAGCGGGCTTGCAAAAGACTGATGGATTGTTTTCACTAGTGGAGCATGTATTTTATTCCCATAAAGAAATCAGTAAAAAGTACTGGCACTTGATGCATATTCCATATTCTTTAGCTTTTTGGCTGTTTGTCCTCAGTAACTTCCTAAACCATGACTTAGTTGACTTTAGACTAAAACAAGACTATAGCCTTCTTCACTCAGGAGACTTTTTCCCAGACTGTTGAGTGTTCTCTTTGACATTTCCTTTCAAAAAGAAGTTTTCATAAGATTGAGCTCACAGAAAGTCTATATCTTATTAAAACATTTGAGACTACTACACTAATTTTTTTCAGACCTGGCTTTTCTCCATTAAAGCTCAATGAAACACTCTCAGCCAGTTGCCTGCTTTGCAAGATCATGAACCAATTGCACATATTTCTTTATAAAGTGAAGAAAGCTTTTCTTAAGACGCTGCAATGCACAGCTCTTTCAGCATTAGTAGGCAAGTAATCCCTCAGCTGGCTCAGCTGAGAGAAAGATTTGTAAGCCCTATCCCCAGCAGTATTGTTTGTTGTAATGCAGTAACACTTAAAGGTACCGTCTAGGGAATAGGACCTGCTTGTCTAAATACTGCATTTTCTCATGCATGGGAAAGAAAGGTCATTTAAGAATAAATTGGAATCTACACTATACATGCAAATTACTGTAAGAGAAACTAGAAGCAGAAATCAATAAATATTAAGACTCTCACATTTCTCTGTGTTACCTATGTAGTTCTCCAATGTCAATAGCAATTGCAGAACTAAAATTGAATCAGAATGATAATACTGCTCATTACAAAAATTCTTTTCCCGAGTAAGATATTTTGCTTAGAAAATTTGAACAAACTCTTTCAGTTCCCTCATGCCTAGCCGAACTCTCATCATTGCACCCTTCATAGGTTCCACAGTTTTTGGTATCATCAGAGGACTAAACTGTTGCTTTCAGCTGTCAGTTGCAACCAGCACTAAGCCTACAGCAGAAAGACTAAGTAAGAATGCTATGGTCAGGTGTGTGATGTTCTTTGATTTATGATCCTCTTGATTTACAATTTATGCATTAGTTATAGTTAAAATAGGAAGTGATACTAATTGAACAATAATCAGTATGTTGCTATAATGCGAGTCAAGGATAGATCTCGGACATAGGAAGTGTGTACAAGAAAACAAGTTAAATCTGATAGCATGGTTTAACAAGAGTTGTAAAACACCCCAAAGACACTTACTAGCACACTGTGATTTACACTAGCCTTAATGACATGGCCTGGTTACCTAAATGCCTTTCAATAGAATTTCCAGTAATAAAATCCAGAATAACATTGAATGTATTTGTAGAATAACTTGTGTTAATGATGTACAAAGTCCACAAGATTAATCCCTTCCACCGTCCTAAAGTTGAGGCTTTGTTTTCAAAGTCCACCATACAACTCTCATTTTGTGCCTTTTATTTGTTTTTCCATTATTTCCAAATTTAATCCTGCCAATTCCAAAATTAATGTTTCCTGATATTCCCACTGATACACAAGTACAGTATTTCAGGCTCCAGGTAAAAAACAAAGTTATGAACAAACCAGCCCATTTATTGATAAACTAAGGCATAAAAGGAGCTGAACAGTCAGTGCTGTGTCAATATTTCCCAGAGAGGTGTTGCAATGCAACCCAGAAAAAGGTTCAGGAATATCCTATCATATTCCCCACTGATGCATTCCCTGTAACCCATTTTGTTATTTCTCACATTCTGCAGGTTTTACAAGTTAGACTCATGCAATTAATCCCATTTAAAGAGCAGTCTACTCAATTAATGAAACTACACTTCATGGGAACACCTCTGACTAAGGCAGGATTAGAGCTCTGAGCTCCCCACGCCTCTAGGCTGAGTCACACAGCATCCCTTTCACTCATACCCAGTATAGGCCCTGTTGGTCAAGTACAGAGCTCCAGAAATTAGTCAGACATCAGCCAATGAGTACATTTAATGTAAAAGTGAAATAAAAACAAAATAAAACAGGGGATGTCTTTAAATTATAAGAACCAAAGCTTCATGTGCTTGTTTTGGAATTCTTCAAAAAAGTAGCCACTACCTCAAATTCTAATCCTTTTAAACAGCTTCAAGCCTTGGAAACACAACTCATTAAAATTAATCAATTTCCGTATGTGTGTTTGGCAAAGGACACTTGGCTATTTAACCCTTTTGTAATCTGCTTTCTGTGTAATTTGTCTGTAAGCCATTTTAGTTTTATCTGAGTTGAAGCCGTGCTAGAATTCAAGTCATGCTGGTTTTGTTGGGTTTTTTTGAGTTTTTTTTGTTTTGGTTTGTTGGGGTTTTTTTTAAATAACCAAAATTTATCCTTGCTTTGATATCACAAGTAACAACTGAGTTTCATTCTAGCGTTATGCTGTACATAGAACTTCAAACTAAAAAGCGACATATTAATGTGTTGTTTGGACAATTTGTTGTAGAAACTGTATTGGTGTGAGTCAGACATAATAACCTAATTATACAGAATTTCCGATGCCTTTTTCAGGCAAAAAATATTAAGAGTTCAGTAGCGTGTTTCATTCAAGCGCATTTTTTCACTTTCCTGGTCTGGATATTTGTTCTGTCTGACGTCTAATTTGTATTGAAATTATGTATTAAAAAGGAAGAGAACTCCTGACAATTTGTTACTCAATATTCAAGATAAATGAAATCTCTTTTTGCAAAATACTTTCAGCACAAAGCTTATCAGATCACTACAGACTGAACATTTGCAAGGCTGGGAGCCTCCGGCTACAAGGCAAAGTGTTTCCTGAAGTGATTAATGTCAGCCTGTAGGATAGAAAACAGTGTAGCACTTCAAATTAGAACAGAAAATTTTAAAAAATTAAGCTCTGTTAGTTGCATTAATGCCAATGATGATAAATTTAAAGATACCCTGAAGACAATAGCATGTCATACTGCAGAAATACTAAACCCTGGAAAGCTAACTGTGTATGTCAAGATGGGAAGTTGATTTCATCATTGTATTTTTATGGGGGTTTTTTTTGTTTTGGTTTGGGTTTTTTGTTGGTTTTTCGTGTGTGTGTGTGTGTCAAGGAAAAGGTTTATATTGAAGTTTGCTTCTCCAGATGCATGTACTGAACAAGCAGTGAAGTCCAGAGAGATATAATTAAGAATGGGCTGCCTACATCCTGGTTTTAGTAACCTCAATTTATTGCATGATGCCCTCTTTTTCATCTGTAGGGACTTTAAAAGGAAAGGGACTAGTTATTTGTAGTTACTAAAAAAACTTATAAGCAAAGTTCTCTGATCCTCCTCAACACGAGGATCATTTTGACTCCTGACTTGTTAGCCAGCTCATATTCCAATACAAGTCTTGGCCAGGTGTCCCCGTATGTTCTGTTAGGGATTGTATAATTATAGAAATATACAGTATTGCACAGTAACAGGAAAATTGGTCCAGATTCTTAGGAGAATTCATCAGCTCTGCTGCAGGCTTCCTGGATGATTTTAGAGAAGCACTTTCAGAGATGTTTTTCCTTTCATTGTGTTTAAATTGGTGATTTAACTCAATTTTGCCTCTGCTCAGTCTAATTTATCTGTTGAGAGCCAAACTCAGAGATCTTCTTACATGTGGTCTTCTTACATTTACTGAGGGGCATGAGCCTCAATAAATCCCAAATATTGCCTGAAGTTTGTAGGAGCAGATAAGTCTTCTACTGCCATGATCTACATACTTTGTAAAACAGACCCAGGAGTCCTGGCAGTTTCTAAAACAAGGCATTGTAATTCATCAGGAAAATAAAGCAGTTTTATTCTAATCATGTTATTTGATATTCATAGTAACATCAACATCACATCATCATCAAGAAAAGAAGAGACTGCCTACATTAGCATTTTACTTTGGATGAGAGACACTTTTCTAGAACCAATTTCACAATTAGTCCCTATTAACAGCATTTTGATTTGCACTGCAGGTGGTCTCAGAGAATAAAATCAAAATCTTTTTGGATGAAACTAAACCGTAGAATATACTCAGAGTACAGCTAATACTCTTTAAGCTCCAATGGACTTTCAACTCACAGGACCAGATGGAATATACAGTGTATATACCAATATACGTATACACAGATCATCCACAAAATGCACATAATTTGGGTGCTGAATATTCAACACAAAACATTTCAGTATACCTAGATGTTAGGAGTTGTCCTATAATTATATTTTAAAATATTTTAAAGTTACTCAGCCAGTATTCATTACTTAGATAAGTGTATGATTTTTTGACAAGATCAAAACTCCATAGAGAAGAAGGTATTAGCCACATGCAAGGGCCTTAGCAGAACTAACCAGGTCATCTCTTGGAGAGTCAAGGTCTCCATCAAGCACCTGGCAAAAAAGCTCAGGTATCTATGTAAAAGTTCAATCTCTATAAAGTCTTATTTTGTTTCCCTGGCTTTAGGCACCTTAACTCAGTTTTTCTTCTTCATAGCCAATAGCAACCGTGTCAGCAGATGCAGGTATATCCAGGTGAGAACTTTCTGTTGCTGACTTCTGAAATAAAATGTAGTTGAATTCAGAGTTGGACCTTGTCTTTTTATCAACACATGAGCTTCTCAGAAGCACTTACCAAGATTATCAAGCAGCTATCCAGTTAAGTGAGTGCCAGCATCCTCTCTCAACCCACTTTCTTTCTCCTCCTGCCTTCTCCTGTTCCTGCTTTTGTTTGCTGGTTCCCACTCCCTCAGCACACTTTAAAATCCTTCCTGAGTTGATTCATATTTCTAACCCAGTGGAAAACTATTTTTTTTTCTGAGGTAGGTGAGGGATAACTAAGTTAATGTTCCATACAGCAGGTGAATTAAACTAACTCACAGGGGCAAAAGCAACAAAACTAAATTGAAGACAAAAAATGCATAACCACAACAACTATGAACAGGAGGGAGTCCTCCTTCAGTAGCTTTCACATTGGGTCACCTGTGACACAGTTTTAGCCCAGTTACCCCCAGTCCCCATTCCTTTCAGAGCATTTTACAGCTAGAAACTCTATCACACACCATGCTGCATGTGGTTCAGAACTACATTGCTACAGACAGATTATAATAAACCTACCTCAACTTCTCCCACCAGCAGGAAGAGGATGACCTATCCCCCATCTCTGTTAGCCCTCAGCTGGATTGCATTTCACATCTCACGTACCAGCTTTTGATGACACTTCCCCATCTAGCACAGGATTTGTACACAAGAAAATAGATGTTATAATCTATTTATCATTCTTAATAATCACTCCCCTTAGGAACCATGGGCATCAAAACCTTCTCAGTTCAGTTAATGGATTAATTGATATTACAAAGTACAGGAATCCAAGCAACATAGCTTAGATATTTCTAGTACTAAGAAAAGTATATGCATAGTGTGCTGAGCCAGTTGCTGTCAAAAGCAGATTGATACTATTACTGTTATGTTATTTCAGGGAGACTTTTGTGTTTCCTCTAATTCCAAAGTGAATATTTTCCTGTATTTCTCCATATCTGAAATATTAAGGATTTAGAACAAAGGACTGAGTGTCAGCTTTGACAATTGTTTTCCAGTGGCTTTTGTAAATCAACTCAGTTGGCTTGTCTATGCTGGAAATTTTGGTCAATATATGCTGATTTTTAAGATAGACTGATGTAATCTCCTGCCATATAACCCTATTTTCATGCAAACATACTTTTTCTAGTTTAGTTTATATTATTTTAGAAATATACTATCAATAATTATTGGAACAGAGGGAACTACTTCTTAAATCCATGTGACTACAGAAATTTAACCATCACAGTGTAATCAGTAAGACTTCCCAGCATTCACAAAGCCTAAGATGCTCTATCAGCTTTTTCTTCTGGTGTTAAGTAGAAACCCCTAGGTGAACACTAAGGAAAACTAGACTAATAAGAAATTTTGACTTCTTAAAAGTAGCAGCACTTGACAATCCCACAAGTCTTTAGTGCAGAGGTATATAAATATCTAGATTGTTTCCATAGTATGAAAATTTCTGAATGCCAAAAGCCAGTTTACTTCTCTGTGCAGCTGGAGAAAAGATGTCTTATTTTGATCTTCTTGCATGATGCACTGTAATCCTATAAACAGGCGATTCTTAAAAAAACAAAAAAACCCAGACATTTTCCTTGGACATTAAGGGCTGCTGTGTGCAACATCCATGTCACACTTCCTGTTTTTAATGGATATTGGGAAACTGAAGAGCAGGCAACAAAGCAGTAAGAAAAAAAGTACAATTGTGAACAGCTCTAACGGAGAGAGGAGTGCTGGCTTCTAAACCTCCCTTTTTTGTCTAGTTGGGAAAAACATAGCAAGAAGCAATAGGGAAAAGGGAAGACAGATATATTCAAAATAGTCTGAAAATGTGATTTGCAGAACTCTGGAATAAGCTACCTAATGAAAGGTAGCCTCTCCTCTCCTGAGCTTTTGAATCAAATTTCAATGTCTTTCTGAAGTGAACTCTGAAAGATATTTACCCCATCTATGCACCAGTCTGCAAATTCAGTGGTCTGTGTGGGATTAGTTTAGAGATCCAGTGATCTGTCCCAAACTCTGCAGAACTGTGACTGACATCAAATGAATTAGCAACAGGATCAGGCTGCATAAGTTCATTAACTTAGTGAAAAGAGATCTAATGAATAAGTGACTCTACAAACATCCAGCACAATTATTTCTATTTGCACCCTCAAACGCTCCTCACTTCAGCTGCTTGTCAGGCAGAGAAGCCTGTCATTCACTCCTTTGTAACTCTACCCATTGTGCAAAATCTCTTTTCTTCTACTGAGAAACTCCTTATTTTGGTCTTATGGCGAAACCTTTAAGAGCTGAGAGAGGGAAAGGGAGCCTTTGGCTCAAAACAAAGGGAAAGAGAGCTTCTGCCAGCAGGAGGCTAACAAGTAAATGACAATTTCTGTATTTCTAGAGTCTGAGAACAGTCTCTGCAGGCAGTGTCAAGACCTGTGTCAGTTTCCTGCCCTGCCAGCCTTCCACAATAGATCATAATGCCTGGGAGAATAAAACCTTCCTTCTCCAGAAAACCAGCTCAGCTAGCTCCCAGGCTCGATGTTCCCTGGCCCAGGCCATCCAGCGTGCTACCCCTCCACAACCCCGAGGCTGACTGATGGTCTAAATAACAGCAAGTTATAGCTGTGCTGAAACCCCAGAGAAGACCAAGGATGGCTGCACTAAGGCAAGTCATTTAGCATCAGAAACTGAGCCAGCTGCAGGGAGTTCTTTGTCTAAGCTTTCTAGGCAACTCTTCCTTATTGACTGGGAGGAGAGAAGAAAAATCACTTCTGTGCAACTCAGGTCTCTTAAAGCTGTCTCCACAAAGGTCATGAGGAATTTTCTTCCATAGAAAAAAGTGGAAAAAGAAAAAAAAATGTAACTCGCTCACTGACAAGGTGGAAGAATTCCAAAGAGAGCAATTCTGACACTTGTGCCCTCCTGCATCCTGTAGGCACGTTACATACAAGCAAAAAGATCGTTAGGAATTGAATGTACCTAGTGATGATACAACATGCCAAGACTTTTTTCAGTGGCATAGAGGGAAGTCACTCGACCTGTGACATTCAGGACTTTCTCTAAGGCATCATAATTCAGTCATCCTGAGAAGTCTTCTTTCAGCATTTTTCTAATGACATTTTTCTTCTACCTGCTCCCTTTAATTTTTTAAATTTCTGGACAACCATATTTGTATTGGAAGAGAAGAATCACAGAAGAAACAATGAGGTGTATCTGTCTCAAATACTGCTTATAATATGCTGTTCTAAAGGCAGCTTGAGTTCCTCGAAAATGCATTGCTGGGACATCTCCAGTGATCAATGCCATTGGTTTCAAGGGAAGCATCAATTTTTCCCAATTCATGTAAGAAGAGATCTCCTGTTGACTTCCAAGAGGATTGAAAATTTTTGTACTCAGGCCTCAGAGTAGAAAAAAAAGTTAGAAAAAAAAGCTTTCAGAACCCTTGCAGTCAAATTCATCAGAACTAAGCAAGAGTTCTTCCTTTATATGTCCCAACAAACATTCTTTCTTTTTACATGGTCTTGTATGAAATGTTTCATAATCATTCTTTGATCATTCTTTGGTACAAATAATTCCCTTTCCTAATTACTGCAAGGCAGTAAATAAAAGAATAGCCCTTTCTGTGATAAGAGCATCTAAAAATGTAGGAAGTGTTCTTTTTTTATGGAACTGACCTCTTGCTTAGTGAAAACAGAAAGATCATTTATTATAAGTGATCCTCTGCCAACAACCCTTATGCCTGTTACCAATTTCAAACACTTTATGTTCTCCCTCCAGAAAGGCTTTGTACTCTTTCCCACTCATTAGAAGATGGCTATTATAAACAGCACTTCCAGCATTAATATTAAATACAGAAAGAAATATGTTGAAACCGGGTTATGGCTGTAAGGCAAACTGATACAAGCCAGGAAAATCGTAAAGCTAAATCCAGCCCTTAGCTAGGGCTGTTGTGAAAACAAATATGTGGGAGTTAGCAAGGTGCCCAGGGTGAGTGCAGAGTGTGCATTTCCTGGCTTTTGTCAGACGGTGTCAAAACATCAACCTGACCTAGACATTAGATTTGCCGTGTTGAAAAAGAGTGTTTCATGCAGGAAAGAGGGGAAGGCACACCTATCTACCTTCCTGTTGCCGCTTTCCAGGATTCAGGGAGGGATGGCACATGACCTTAATGCCTGCCCTGGCCCCCAGAGACAGAGAGTGTGAACCCACCAAGCTGGTGAACCACCAGCTCCCAGAATGAACACCTCACAGCACACACATTGAGAGCTTCCCCTGGGTAGCAAATGGTCTCAATTGTTCGGTTTGTCTTCGCAGAGAAAATTAAAAATCAAGATCTTTATCTTAGGCATATCAAAATTCTCTTTGCCTTCACCTCATGAGCATCACAAGCGGTTCTGGGTGGAAGGCAGGTATGTAGGCTGGGTTGAAGGACCATGCTGCTGTGCTGCCCAAGGGAAAATGGACTTGACAGGCCAAAGGGTCTGCCAGGGCTGGCATGAGGCACACCAACCCCTTTAGACAGCCTGGTGTACCACAAGAAACAAAATGCCCTGTTCTTCCCTAGCAGAGTGCACTTGGGAACACACCATCCCTCAGGCTGGAGCACAGCTCTGCAGCTTGGCAGCAGCTCTATACATTCCTGTGGGTTCAGGAAGCCTGTCCCTAGCTGGCTAGAGGTACCAGCTTCTCCCCACAAGTGCTCCAGCAGTGTGCCAGTAGCTTAAGGAGGCAGAAAAAGGGTAAGCATCCTGATAAATCTTCATTTAATGCAAAAAGTTAAATTACTTTGATGAATATTGACTTGACAGTCAATATGGTAGCAAATTTTCCCAGTAGGCAAAAAGACACATTGTAACTTACCGAGAAATAATTTTGGTTTTGTAGAAACAGTTTTTCTTGTTCCCATCTTGTTTCCGTGTAAAATCAGTGGGCTCTGGTATTTTTTCTAGCTCAAGAAAGCAGCAGCTAATCTCCTCATTGCCCAGGAGAGGGGAGGAAAAAAATCTTGGCCTAAATCCTTTTCTTTTAAACAACACATTCAGGAAAAAAAAAGTTTCAGTATCATAACTAGTATTTGATTTAAACTAGGTTAATTAAATGGCTTCAAACCTCATATAATTAAAAACACACTGTACATAGTTGTATTGATACTAATTCCTGTCAGTTCAAATTAAACTGAAAAGAGGTTGAATCAAGCTGTGCTTAGGCTGTTGGTGCAGCTTTCTGGACCAGTTCAGCAAGCACACACCATCTCCTGTACTCTGTACGAGTACAGATCTCATACAGCATACCCTGAGGTCACAATAAATATTTAATTGTATGACTTGTATTTTATCTGACTCAGGAGGCTGACAGAAATACAGGTGGTCAGCTGAGCGCAAGCTGAGAGAAAACAGATGAGTCAACCTCATGCTGAAGTGTTAGCCTATTATTCCATGATGCCCAGTCTTTGAAGGAATACTTGTTTTCTAACCCAGGAGAATAATGAGGAGACTGCTTATGGAATTAAAAGTTCCCAGCTTCTAATTAGAAGGAGAATAATTGCAGTGCCATTTGTAGGGATCTTAGTAATTTATTTCATTTTCAAGACAAGTGTATTGGTGCTGTATAATTTTCATTCATATGCCAACCAAAACAAGACACTTTTAAAATTCCTTGCACTAGATGTTTTCCTTCACTTTAACCCTCTATTGAATCTACCTGGGATAAAAAACACATAACAAAGAAATACTAAACTTCAAAAGTGACAAAGTGGAAAATTTAAGATGTTTTGGAATATTCCATATTTTCTTTGGTTTGTTTTCTTCCTCCTTAGATAACCTGTTATTCTTTGAAGTAGTGCAAACTCACTTCAGCTGTCATTTACCCATTTCGTTGGTGCTTTTCAGAAAAAATAAGGAAACAAATAAACCAACAATTCCTTCAGAATTCCACTGAAACACTCTAACTATCTACTCATGGCCAGGAGCCTTTTTTTGGTGTTTTATGTAAGAAAAAGAAAGTCCCCTCTACTTTAGGCTCGAAGTCTGAATTGGAGACAATATCATCTAAGTCCAGACTACATCAAAGATGAGACTTCAATTAATTCTGGAGTTATGTATTTAAATGCAAGTTTTTCATTGGCAAGCTACCACTGAAAGACCTCAAGAGGAGCATGGAGGCAACAAGGGAAATTCCATTATTCCCACCCCACAACCTCCTCTCCCGGGCACAGGACCAACACCAAGAAAATAAACCAGACACCAAATCCAGCACAATGGGCTTCTTCCTCCTTTATTGCCTTTTAAATTCCCAGCCGAGCACACGGACCTCACACAGGATTTCTATGCTATGTATTAGCACTGGTTCAGCTGAGTGATGAACCTCAGAAAGTAAAAGACTCCATGATGGAGCTGCTGACACAGCAGAGAGCATCCCGGCTCAACAGTGCGGTGTCCCGTTCACCCCTGTCCCCATCCCCATTCTCATCCCAGCCCAGCCCGAGAGGCGTTTCTCCCTTTTGTGTCTCACACCCCCATGGGCTGCTCCTGGCCGGGCTGTTTGCTGTTCTTTGGAGGCTTCTGCTGTTTCCTGCATCAGATGGAATTTACCTTCATGTAATTATCTGTTCTGGGAGCTTTGATCTCCACTTCCCTTGTAACTGCAGTGTAGTCACACTTTGAACTACAAGAAAGTACCAATTTAAGGCTCTTGCTGAAAACACCATAATAGTTAATCCTAACAAAAAGGTGTTAATTGGTCTCCTGGTGATTCTAAGCCACAGTCACAATTGGTGCTTAGATTTGTTTACCACCGCTGTATTTCCTCCTTATCCCAATAAAAGTGCGCTAGATCTGATAAACTTTTAGGTGAGCTTAAGGTTTCTCAGTTAAGATTTAGAGCAAAACCCAAGTACCTATCAGCGTCAGAGGAACAATTCTGGCCCAATCTGATGACATTACAGACTAGCTTCGGAGTCAGCCATTGGAAACTGCCTACTCAAACAGAAGAAGTAAAAATTTAAATAATTCCAAAACTCCTTCTGAAGCACAATAAGGCCTCTGTATGAGATGAAATCTATTTCTTCACATAATATATACAAACCTTTGGCCCTGATAGAAAAATCATGGATCTAGAGAGGAGCATTATTCTTCTTCATTTTGGAATCTATCTCATCCTGCTCAGCACAAAGAAAATGTTTAAATCATTCAAATTAGTGAAAGTGGCTCATCACTCTGGACTGCACTAATGGATTTTCAAATTTTTTTTTTTTTTGCTCTTTTTCTTACACAAACAAGGCACTTACTTTTAATGTAACCATTGAATTTTGGTCAGATTCAGGTACATCACCTGTCTCTCCCAGAAAAAAAAAAAGCACACATATTTGAATGAAGACACTGAAAGTGATCTTTTCAAGCCCTCTGGCTGTTTCTTCAGTGCTCTCAGTGCAATGACAAAAGAACCAGACAGAACAGCAACTTCAATGCTTAGACTGCATATTTGTGGAGTGCACACAAGTCTGCTGTTCATCAAAAGGTTACTCATAAGATAAATATGAAATGGTGCAGGACACCACCATCCGATCTTGCTTTCCTGACTTCCTATGGATATTTCAGCAGTCTCAATGAGGAGGAAACTGCCACCTCTTCCTCCCACTTTTTCAGTTGATATTCTCACAGGCAATTAAAAAGTTTTTATTTATTTCTGCTCAGTCAGCTCTTCCCACTGACCAGCTCTCCCAAGGTGAGTTTTTCTTTCATCTTCTTCCTGTGATTACAGTATTTCAGAGTCAAACACTTCAAAATTCCTGCTGAAAACAGCAGGAGAGCCAGCCCCGGCTCACTGAGGACAGCTCTTGAACCCTGACTGAACTCCCAATTCCTCCTGGGGTATAGGGATGCAAATTTGCTGTGGCATGATTGCTGTCAAAGTACATCCCTGCAAGAGCATTCTTGAAGACCTGTACAGCCTTCCTGCTGAGAGCCTGTCCTCCACCCCCAGCCCATGTGGAGTCGGTTCTGTCCCCAAGAGAAGCCCTTCGTCCCCAGCCAAAAGCTGCCCTTCCTCTCTCTCCCCTATAGAAGCAAGATACATTGAATTCCTCAAATTATCTTGGTAGATGCCCCATGTGTGAAATGCCTCCACAGTGCTCTCCTGCATGGAAAATCCCACTAAGCCTGTGGATGAGCAGAAAAATTGCATCATCATGACGTACTTCAAACTGCCTCTTAGCCATGGGAATTCAGAAAGGGAATATTGGTTGTGAGAGAGGAAGCAGTGTCCAGCAAGCTTGAAGGGAAGAAGATGATCTATGTGTAGATCTAGGCTGAAGCAAAGGAAAGGAAATACTTCTTTTTACTATGCTACATTGCTCCTACATTGCTGCAAGCAATGATCCCACATATCCAAACCAGCATCATGTACTGACATTTTCCTATTAGTAAAGCCTGTTGTGAGTTGTTAAACGTATGCATGCACACTCAGGTGCAAACAGCTAACCCAGGGTATAGTGAAATGAAAACACCCTGAAATGAAAACAACACTTCGAGGGTTTATGTCAGAAAAATCTTTGTTATTCTTTTTCATGTTTGTTTTGCATGACTTTCTAGGATCCCTTGAATACAATCCCGACCCTTGGCAGCTGCAAGCTACGGTCTGAGGCCCTGATAAATTTGTTTTCCAAAATATCTGCAATATTCTCATTTTGTCACAATGTCTGCTGTGAATGAGGGGAGGCGAAAAAATCTGTCTGATTTCCCAGCAATGTTACAATTTAGAGCCTTTGCATCTTACCCCTGGGGAAGCTGACAGTCACTCTGAAGATGCTTTTGTCCTCACAGAGCTTGAATCTATGCCTTCTTTTTCTAGCTCCTAAGACGGTTTTGTTCTCAACTACTTTTTCCATGGTTTTGTTTGGTTTTGTTTGGGATTTTTAAATCTAATCCTATTAGATAATTAAACATTACATGCGATTTTATTATGTGATAGTTGTTGGATTGGGGGTTTCTTTTTGTTTCAGGGGTTGTTTTGGGGTGAGATTTTTTTGTGTTTTGAAAGAAAAAATAACAACAACAATAAAGCTTTTAGAATAAATTGGGCAATATCATCCCAGTGGTCCTGCTCCCAGGATATTTATAGGCCCACCATCCCAGGAAAACAAGGAGGTTTACAAGAGAAACTTGATACTACCAATCTAATCATAACCATAAATCACACTTAAAAGTTACATTTCAGGATTATGCAGGTTTAGCAATCAGTCTGGGGGGTAAAAAAGAGTAAAATTCTTGCTATGACAGGTGACCAGTTGAAGTTTAATACCTTTGTTTTCAAAGTGCAATTCTTAACTGGGGAAATGGGTCTCTACTGTATATTATATAAACATTCCCTTGCAAGATACTTGTCTGCAAAAAGTCAATCACAGCACTTTTTTTCTCATCTGGGTACTTCATGGTATGTGTTTGAAGTCCACAGCTCATATTACAGCATGAAGATGCAAGGAGGGGAATTAAAATTATATGATTACCTGGAGTAGAATGAAAAGGACTGAGACAAGTTTTTTTTGCAATTTTAACTGTCAAAGCCAAGGTTAGCAAAGAATTTTAGTCATGCCCTGGGGCTTGGAGTCAGATGGTTTTCTTGCTGAGGAAAAGGGCTTCTGGTAGTAAGGCTTCAATCTTCAGCTTCTTTGATTGATTTACCCTATTTGATAAAAACAATCCAAGGGAACCATATGTTTTATGGCTGCTGGCAGCCCTCAGTAGGCTCATCCTGCCAGAACATACACAAATGTAGGAATTTGAGACTGAAGCAGGAAAAAAACTCAAAGAGAGTAAACAGTAGTTTTAGTGTCACTCACAGAGGTTCTGAGGAAACAGTCCTTGTTTGTGGTCTGTTCAGAATCAAATGCACTCTTGAGTCAGATCCAATTCTCATCCTTCTTTGCAGGACTTTCAGTCTTAACCAGCACTGATGCTTGTTTGTAAAAAAAAAAAAATCATTAGTTTTAATTGCTGATGTCGCCTAAGTAAATCTGGAGCAAAATTCTGATCAAAGTCAGCAGTAAACAAAGGCATAACCAGTTGCAAAGCCACTGACAATGCATTCAGACTTCTTGCAGTGCTGTTGCAGTATGTGTCACTTAGACACCACAGCAACAGGCATGGCAGATATCTCAGGAAACTATCCCTCCCTGATTTTCTAGTCACTGTTCCTCAGCAGATGAAGCAACGCAGTCTCTCAAGCCACTCCTCCTCAAAAAGTACTAACATAATTGAAGTTACAAAATATTAAAAAATAATCGACTAGTTGATCTTTTCAGGGATATATGCCAAGAAATCTGCAACTGAAAATCTGTAAGGACAGGCTGTCTCCTTTCATGTGTCCTGGTACTTCCAGCTGCCATCATGGTAATTCAGCATTTCTGGTAAAAGACAAGTGGAAATGATAGAGCCGTAAACTCATTGTAATTTACACCATATGGTAAATTAAAACAAATCTTTAAAAAATTAAATTATAATTGGATTAGTTCTGACAAGCATGCTTCATCCAATCTCTGAAATCCTGTAGCTTGTGCCATGGCTATTAGTCTGCATATTGCTATTTCAGAATAAGGGAAGAAACCCTATTTAATTGTAAAGGCAGCATCCAGTGCAAGGCTGGATACAGTCTGTGTAGACAATGCTTGAAGAATTCCACAATTCAGGATAAACATTAGGCCACAAAAAGCATTATTTCCTAACATGTAATTCTTTCCATAAAACACGCTTTCCCCTTCTTCCCTCCTACATGCCAGTGTTCTCATATCCCTCATGACCACTCCCCCACCTTTTTATACACATTTCTCCTCTGTCCCTTCCCACTTTGTTGCAATGTCCTTGCTTTATAGAGTTTTGCTACACAGCACTCACAGATCTCAAATGTAGGCCACATTCAGGCTGCAGTTAATCTAACCTCAGCTACATTGCCACATAAGGATTCCAGGCTCCCCCAATCTCCTTAGTTAGACCACATCAAACCCTCTCAGTTCTTCCCCATGTCCCCAGTCTCCTGCAGGAATAGTCTCAGCTATCCCTCTCTCTCCTCTGCTCCCTACAGCATCTTCAACATCCCTCTACACTATCCTACAGCCCCAGCCTCAGCTGCACACTGACATTTGCCAAGGAGCAGCCTGCATGCACCACAGCTGGTGGGAAGCCACCCAGGCACTAGCTGGTATGCATAAGGCAATAGGCCTGACCACCCAGGAATCCAGGAATTCAGAGAACAAGGTGTGCACCAACAAGCCTGGCACCTGGCGCCTCTCAGGAAGCCAGTGTGACATGCTGCCTACCAGATGCCTGGCAGATGCAACAAATGTGTCAAGGATAGCATCCCAGGCCTCTGCTGTTTCTGACAGGTCCCATTCAGTGAAACAGGAGTTTTGCCAGCTGTTCACATGGAAAATGGGATTGGATCTTGAAGAACAGAATGGGCACCAGCCTCCCCTTCCTGTGATGTTACCTTTGCTTAGCATGCTTATAATATGACTGCACCCTTACAGCTAGCACCTCCTGGCTCTACTCTGGCACTCTTATCCTTGGAAGGTGCACCAAGCACAGCCACAGAGCTCCTTCCTCAATGTCTTTAGAGGAGTTTTCCTTGTCAGGATGCAAACAAAAGTCTGAGCCTGGGGGTTGGGATGCAGAGGCCCAAGCCCCTGTTATTCTGAATGTGCTTCCACAAGACACTGTGCTTACTTGCTCATCTACATGCCTCTGCTATCTCTCTAACATCCAGAGTGCACAAGATTTTGGGGGACAGCAACTGTCTTTTCATTCTGTTTCCACACAGCATCAAACACATCTTCCTGCCCAGGATCACAGTCACCAAAAGAGTGTCATTAGCAGTCCAGCAAATTCTTACCAGACATTTTATTTACAAACAAAATGCCTGAAATTAGAAAGGAGAGGCTTTGCCATCATAAGCTCAACAGAAAATTGCTCTTCCTTTGGGAGAATTGTTTACAGTGAAGAAAGGCCATTTGCTGGCTTTGGGGAGTGAGCCCTTTTTCCAGCTGTTGGCAAATAGTCTTAGTTCAAAGTCTCCAATGGAGCTTCCAGTGGAGAAGCCCTTTCATCTTCACAAAGGTGAATTTATGCTGTTCTTGCCAAAATAAGGTGGCTCCCTTTATTTCCCGTTATTGTTTTCCACACTTCTAAATCCCCAGGAACAGTCTGCTGGCACATTCCAGAGGGGATATTTAATATTTTATTGCCAAGCAAGTACTAAAGAACTGGTTCCCATAGTCACTATCTGCAAAAGTTTTCCCCACAGGGCTCGTGTAAGCAGAAAGCATGTCCCTTTCTACACCCACTGCTCCTGCTGAATACAATGCCAGGAAAAGCCACTGCTTCCAGAGAGGCTCATAAATCTCCTTGTTGATCCCTGACAGTTTTGCTTGCCTTGAAGAAGGAATGAATACACATGTTTGAGATCAGCATCCTAAGCCATAATCAGACCTTTAGAAAGATGCCAACTACATTACCTAAGAATAGCTCAGGTACCCATTAGAAAAGATTACCTGCCAAACTGTAAGCTGGGGAGCCTATTGCCCAATAACCTACCTCTAACAGCTGAGAGGAAAGCAAATGCACACCTCAGAGGTTTATATATGAACTCTGAAGAGAAGGTACTTAAAGTGAATTCATTAGGGTAAATACTTCTTACTGGGATAGCCATCTGTGCACAGTACTCTTTAAATTTTTCATCTTTGAGGCTGTCTGTAACCCACCACATCTGCATTGGATCTTGCATCTTATCACGCAAGTATTTTAGAAGCATGATGGTTTTCAGTACAGCACCTGTTTCATAGCAAGTCACATGTACTGATTAATGCTGCCTGATTGACCACAACAGCTCTCTTATCCCTCCTATCATGCCAATTCAGTGAATCCTTTCAATCCTTGTGCCTATGCATAGGCAAGACTCTAAAAATGGCTTTCTAATTATTCAAGTTATTCAAGTTATTCACAAGTCCTCCTGTCCCTCCCCTCCCCCATAAATCCCAAGCCATAGCCATGCCAAACAAACAGATATACTAACCAGTGTTCTACCTTGCCACATTCTCCAAGGCCATGTGCGCCCTGCTTTGTTTCTGTTGTACATTCATAGTATCTCTCTTGTATACTGTGTACGTCTCAGGTAACTGTTTCCGTGGCTCATGCAGTCATGTACACGGGAAAATGCCTATATTAGCACTGTTGAAGAATGTAGTTCACAACACATTTTCTACTTGGCAAAGACGGTTTAGAAGCTCCAGTTCCTCCATCCCAAGAGCTGCCTATTTCTTTGCTATGTCACAGCCTTGTGTGCCTATGCACTCCTGTCTGCAGCCTGGTTTGCAGCATGTTCCATTCTATCACCACCACTGGAAGGGTGGTGGCTGCAAAGGAGGGTGGGAAAGAATGACTGAATGAAGACCTGAGGACAAAGAGAGATTTCCCAAGCTGACTTTGTTGTTGAAGAAAACATGGAATGACATCCTCAGATGGAAAGGATTTTTCTTATCTGCCCTCCTGCCAATTATCATCCCTCCCATATCCATAATATGAGCCAGCACAGCTACACAAACATGTAAGATATCACAGAATAATCAGTTTAGCTGCTGTGAGAAGCCTTAGATCAGATCAGTTCTTAGGAAATCTGTTTGGTAAGACAGGAGATTACACAGCTTCTCCAGAGTAACGTTGCCAAGCATGTAATTTGAACACTGACTTTTTGAGACAAAGAGCTTGTACACCTACTTTCAAACTATACTCTAAAGTCGCACCTGGATGACACATCAGTGGTGCTCTGCAAAACAAAAAGAAAAAAAAAGAAATTGTGCCAACACAACAAAACCCACTTAGGTGCTGTCACCAGATTAATTCAAAATCAGCTAGGGGCCACCTAAACCAAGTTGAAAAACAGGTACAGTGCCTCTGACCAGAATCACTACACATTCCTCAGCCCATGGCCCAAAGTCCCACATGAAAGTCCACTTGAACATGAGATTGTGGGGATTGCAGAGTCTACATGCATTAGTATTGTTTTCTAAGTACTGTGATCTCTTGATCTGATTACTAGAGAAAGCAAATCATGTAGGAAGAGAACAAAATGGATTTTGTCATCCTTCAGGCAGAAATTATATAAGAGAACAGTTTTATTTTGATCAATTACATTACCATTGAGTAGATAGATCAGTTAATTCCAGGGAATCAGTGGCATAACTCCTATTGATTGTAACGGAGCTCAGATGTAATCCAGTAATCAAAACCATTTTGGTTTTCTTTAGACTCTGTTTTGAGTTATGTGATACAAAACATGGTGGGACAAACAATCCAAGGATAGAACAAACAGAGTAGCATTCTCAATTGAGTAATTCTCAAAGATTTAGTATTTTTCTGTGCACACAACCCATGGATTACAAAATTTATATACATAAAAGACTTGTATATCAGAAAAACAGAACAAAATTACCATTAGGATAAACTTAACCTTCCTTTACTTGCATAATTCATAATCCTGATGAATCACATGTTTAGTGGTGGATAATATGTGAGTACAAAAAGGCTGCATTGAAAAATTAAAACAAAACCCACAACAATAAAAAAACCACCATTCACAATGTTAAAAATGCCCAGTAAGACTCTTATTGTGGCAGGAATTGATGGGGACATTTGAACAGATCTGTTAGACATCAAAAGGAACTGAGATAGCACAGTGATATAAACATGTGAGCACAGTTGTAATGGGCCTTTGGCTCCCAATTACCTCTTTGTAGAATCAAGACTGTTATGGATTAATGAATGAGTCTGCCTGCTTGTACACAAACTGCACAAGTAAGATGAAGAGTATCTCAAGATACAAGACATTTACTAGATCAATACAAGAAAGGAAGGTACTCACATTTAAATGATAAAACAGCAGGAGACAGAATAGACAGAACTAGTTCTTTCAAGAAAGTTTCAGGGAAAACAACCAGGTAGATAAAACAAATATTCAGGAAACAAACACGACAATGAAGACACACAGTCAGAAGAGGAAAGAAAGAACTATGGAACATAAGTTTTATATTAACTCATTCTAAACACAAGATGGCCAGCAGTCCTTTCCAAAGTAAGCAATCATTACACCAACAATGAATGGGCAAGATACAGCAAAATTAAAAGACATGGCAATGGAAAGAGTAAAGAAAAAAAACATGGTTGAAGGTAATGACTGCTGAGGAGAGAAGTCACTTGTAGTCACTGTAAAATGTAAAACATTTTAAAAGATCCCAGTACTAGCTTTACAATGTTCCATAGGCAAATAATTTCGAAGTCCATCATAGGAAAAGGGTAAGGATAAATGAGGAGCAAAATGCATTTAAAAGCCCAAAATAAACCAACAACCCAAACACTAATGCTCTTAGTTCTGCCCTATCTTTTAAGATACTTCAAAAACATAAAGTGCTTAACTACTTTAGATCATCAGTGTGATTGCCACCAAATAACAAGGGACATTTAAAACTTTGCTTCAGTAAGCTTGTGAACTTACTTTGGGGCAAATTTTGGAAACATAAATACTGAATGAAATGTCAAATGACTAGCCCAACTGCAACAATATTGACCCTGCATATGAGAAAACCCTACATCTAGTGCCCTCTGCATTTGTACACCCATTTAAAGAGATATTTCCTTCTCTCCAGGAAGCCAGATATCTACTAATATGAGCATGAGAACATTCATAAGTACTTCTTACATAGCCCAGGAGAAAAGAAAGCCCAGTCTGGGCATACTTTGAGTCACCAGAAATCAGAGGACAAGCAGAGAGGCATCATGTGGGTTGTGGAATGTTTCTTCACAGGACTATCTTGGTGAACTGCAGCAATTAAGAGTTTGTCTGAGCCTGGAAAAATACCATATTCTTAACTCCGCAATTTTGATTTTCTGTGTCATCTGGTGGCTACATATTTATGTGTCTCCTCCTACTTTTGTTCTCATCCTGCACTAAGAGAATATGCAAGGGTGGCTCCACTACAATCACCTCACAGCTCCTTCCTATCCATTTCTCAATGGGAACAAAGCAAGACATCAGCCAAGACAAACCTCATGTGATCACTCACTTCTGCACCCCTGGATTGGAGAGAAAACAAGCCTTACTAACAGCCTGGGCTCTCACAAATGGAGATAGTTTCCTGCTGCTTCCTACAAGTAAAGGTTACCTGAACTTTCCCCCAGATGATGCACAAATAAGTTGGAAGAGAATGAGAAAAAAGTCCAGCAATCTAAAAGTTCCTCCAGACATAGGTTTCTCCTTTAAATGCAGGATGACTTCAGGACATCAGTTACAATGAAGTAAATGCCATCAGAGGACTCACTAAGTTTTCACTGGGAGCAAGCAGGGTACCTCTACCATATACAAAAAAAAGTTGGGTCCCCATGCTGGAATTATTTTAATTCTTAGTTTCCATTTCCTCTTGTGGCTTATGGAGTGCAAAAGGGCACTTACTTGGGTTTGGCTTGCATAAATATTGACCCTATATTCATTTTATTTTCAAAAATTTAGCTAAAAAAAAAAAAAGGCTCAAGATGATTGATATGAGGACAGTGCTGGAAAAGTCATATTACAACTTTACCCATAACAGATTTCACTTGGTGCTATTCTGTAGGAAATTAAATCAAATATGGTAGCAGAGCAAAGAAAGAAAACTGGTTTCACTGAGCAGCAGAATCCACTTAAAAGTATGTAACTCACAAGCATATGAAACAAACTACTTTTTCATTTCTTTAATTTCTCATGTCTTAAGAAAATGGAATCTAATTCATAAATTGCAATATACAAATCAGAAAAACTGTGAGTAAGAGACGATGTGTATGGGTTAATCTGTTAATTCAAAATTATTCAGCAACTTTACCTTCTTCCCCAAGGCTTATCTCTCAGCAACATTTGTCCTAGTAAGAATTACGTGATGTGAAATTGCTACAGAAGAATGTGCAGGGGAATAACTGACTAAAGGATTAGTCATTGTACTCCTGCAATGAACCAATAATAACAAGGTATTACCTTTGCCACTGAAAGTAAATTTTCAGAGTGACATTAAACTATACTAGGAAATTTGGGAGAAGGGCAGGCTGTGTAATATACTGGCTTTTCACAAGAACAACAGAAATAATTGGTCATTCAAAGTCACTTCTGCTGACTCTACAGTGCAAGTCTTGCAGGATAGTCTGTCAGTAAGTAATTTGGCTTGAATTTCTCAAGTTTACCCATGCAGAATAAAACAGTTCAGAAATGTGTAGACCTCCTGGGTGCCAATGTTGATTACTCAATGCTATAAGGAAAATTATCCCATTCTAGTTTTGTTTCTTTTTCCATTAGAAAAGAGGAAGCTTTCAATTTTTTTATGGCTTCAAGGTGTTAGGCTTTGATTTGCACTTCCTGTTGGTTTCAATGGAAATGGTTGGGATGGACTAAAACTTAAATTCTCCATGAGCTTTCATTCAAATTTTATCACTTTTAAAGAGGCAGCAAATCACAAAAAAGATTCAATAGTTCAATAGTAGTTTAAATTAGTGGTCAGGGCTGTGCAATGTGGCAGGCAGGAGCCATGGCTCAGAAACCTTAGCACATAATTTATTTTTCTGCTACTCGACATCACCTCCTTCTATGCATATTATTTTCCCAGTCTCATTTGGACCTAAAGTGCCAAACATCATTTGTGGGATTTAAGTCAGTATTAAATTCCTAACTTTGTCATGATAAACCACCAAAGCACCATATCCAAGCAGCAGCTCTCTCCAACTTGTTTTAACTTCTCCTCTGCCCCTCTGCCTTTTCTAGGCCTGCATTGCTTTGACAAGTCATCCATGCAATGCAAACATGTACATCACACACAAGAGTTCTAACTTTTCTTGTATGGATGATGTGTTTTCATCATGACACTCTGCCTGTCACTTTCTGTTAAACCTCAGTATTACATTTCAGCAGCAAGGAAGAAGTCTCCTCAGTGGCAAAACTATTTCATCAAGAAGAGAAATGTGCAGAAATACGTAAGATACCTTTAACTGCAACCTTTCCCATTACAGTACTGTATCATGTTATTTGAAATCAGGAAAAACATTGCATTTGAGGACTGTTTATAGTCAATATATATTAACTATCGACTATATAAATTAACTGCAGGGCCAACAATATTGTGGTTCACTTAGTCATTCTAAAGCCAGCTAGAAATTAAAGACATTTTGATCCATGCTGTTGCATAATTAGCAACATATCACTTTTCCGTTTTGCACTCCAAACTGTTTCTCTACTGCTGAATACACATTAGGATTCAGTGCAAGTCAGCACCAAAAAAAAACAAAGTGCTAAATGGGGATGGAAAAAGGGATACATATTTTCTCATTGTGTCCTTTACTCATATAAAATGTAGCACCAAAGTATTATAGAGGAAAATACATACTTGAGGATATCAGAAAAGTAGCCCACCACAGCAAAATTATATTGCTATAATTTCACAGGAATTCTTAGTTCCAAATTTTTTGATTTCTTGCTGTCACAGTCAGCATATGTCATCAGGCCAATGAAATGTCTTACCTGAATCACTGGGGAAGGGGTCAAGCTCTGAGGTGAGAAACAGTGTGGTGGTCCAGCAGTTAAAATAGGTAGCAACACAAGCAGACGTGCCTCAGGGCTTGCAAGAGAAATCTAGATTTCCTGGTCCTTGTATGTTCTCACTTATTAAAGAGCTGTGCAAATCATTTGCCCAGACTGTGATAGATACTGTGCTTAATATTTATTCATTATTAATGAGTACTGTTCTCTTAGCCAGGTAGATCACACTTCTGCACTGCCTTGTGTCAAAGGTGCTAATGGTCTCCTTTGATATAGTACCACCACCACCAAGAGCATGAGGAAGAAACTTATCTGATGATCTGATGGGAAGAGCAAAGGAGATGATCAAGACAGCACTCCTGTACAAAGCTCCCTGCCACCAGAGCAGGAAAGGTACTGTGGACACACACATTTAGAGAGCTAGGAAATTACAGCTTGGAAATTCCTTTCAGGCCTGGATTTCTCCTGTCTCTCAGGTCCATTCCCAGGCTGACAAGCTGACTGCAGCTTCAGTTAAGGGAGGCAGTCTCCCGGAGTGATAACTTGGTGAAAAACAGAAGGGAATTCATAATAAAGATTAACACCTGGTGTCTTTCCCGTGGGACATCTGGACATGCTGTCCCAGGGATATTTTTCCCAATTGTCCAATGAACTACTGTCCTGTCCTAGCTGCAAGTAACACACTTTAAATATGGGATGTCCGTACAATAAAGTTGGCCTTTTTTCCCCAAAACAAGTCCGTGTGTGTTGCTGTCTTTTCTCCCTCTCTGCAGTGCAGTAACCACAGGTACTTCTGACTGTGGTGGGACAAGCCCAGAACTGGCCACAGCATGCAAATTCTACATCCTGGGGAACTGAACAGTTCTGGGAAATGTTTTCTTTTTAAATCTGAATGAATGTTTGATGAAAGGCTGAAGATGCACACACACACTGTCAGGGACACCCTTCATGGTGCTCACTTGCTGGGAAGGCCAGACTGCAGCTTTTGTTATACTGATCTGAGGCCAGGCTTAGGACCTGATGGTGAGAGCCCCGACCCCACGGCTGCTGTCTGACTTGAATGTGCTCGTCTTCTCTCTCTTCTCATTGCCTTTCAATGGAGAGTATGCAAAGAAGGCTTACCATATGTATTCCATGTTCTTAACCTCTTTCCATAGGCATCTAGATTCAACATAACAAAAAATAGGATCTTTGATCTGATCCAGTAGAGTCAGATGTATGTGCTCCTCCATTTCTTCCTCTCCCTTTTCTCTGGCACCCACTCATGAAGTTCCAATCCTTTGTGAGAAGCCTTTGCTAGCTAAGCCTTCAACAGAGTTGCTACGTTTCTCAAGAAAGATCGCTTTTCAATGAATCAGAATTTTGCAATAATGTTTCTCATTATAGAAAAATTTTCCAACTCAATCTTTTGGAGAATTTTCTCTTACAAAAGGGATAAAAACAACTTTGTCCTTATATTTTGCTGATACCATTGAGCTTGTCATGCAAATAAAGTCTCCTTGACTGTGTGTGAAAGTGTTTGAAGTTTAAGCCCTGACTTTTTCCTATGTAGTAGCAGTTTGTCTCAGGCAACAGTGTTCCTGGCATCCCACCAAAGTCCATGGAAAAGTTGTGATATGTCTCAGGAGGCTCTGGTTTAGACTCTATCTGCATAAACAGGAGGCTGGGCCAGTACAAGATATACCTATCTCCATTTAAAAAATCACAGCATATTAGAATTCAAAACCGAGTGCTACCTCAAGATTATCCTACTTTGACAGTTGGCTCTCTTCTTGAAGAGATGCAGATTATTTCAAGAGCATTTCAAAGAAGATCCTTGATACTATTGTATTGAAAACAGAACAGATTTGTTCCTCAATGAAACTAAATATCATGTTTTGTGTACCTGTAAGGAGGTGGTGTATAGAGATGGAAAATGTCCTGTCATGCTTCAGTCCTGGTGTTGGCCCAAGAACTGCAACCATGAGTCTGGACAGACTGCTGCCCATACCAGCCTGTTCCAGCATGCCCAGAGTTCAGAACAGGAAGGAAATATAACACTGAGCTGTTATAGATGAGACTCCTCCAGGCATTTAGTGCATCAGAAAAGAGCTATAGATGCTTTAGGATCCCTTGTCCCTGAAACACTCCCTAAGAATTAATTGGTTTTCAGTGACCCAAACTTCAATAGACCAATTAATTACTCTTACAACATTCCCCAGTGACCCACAACCCAGAACTGCAACTGTAGAAACTTAGTCTGCTTGAGCCTTGTGACTAGCAAGTCCCCAGATGGCCACAGCAGGCAGTTTTGTAGGATGTGGAATAGTCGTTCTGACCCCAGGCTCCTGACAGCTCCAGCAAAGCCAGCTGCCTTTTTCCTCAAGAGCCATCAGGAATGACTGTGCTGAAGGCAGTAACTGCACTCAATGTACCTCCTGCCAGAGCAGCATTGAGCACGGAGTCCCATCCTGCACTTAGACCCGCAGGGCTGGCCTGTACTCAGGGAATCCCACAGGCTCTTTCAATGGCAAAAATAATTCTTCCTAATCTTCCACAACTCAGCTCAATACATGTTCCAATTTTCTCAAAGTATAAAGATGAAGGGGAAGTAAATTTTAAAATTGCAAATCGGATTTAACCTCTCAGTTTTAAGGAAAGCTTCACGGATATAGGTATGACAACATAGTCACTTCCACATATTTATATGGAAAAATAAGGATGCCTTACAGAACAGCCAACAAAGGAGTGTAGGTCAGCAGTTGATCTGTTCTGAAATTACAGCCATAACTCTGGAAAGTTATTCCCTCTACACTAACGCTGCTGCAGGCACTTACACAGTACCTGTGATCCACCTGAGTGCACACAAATGAATTGGCCCTCTGCTCTGCAGAATATTCTTCAGCTGCAGCATCGGCCTCAATACCTGACAGGATTGGGTTTTGAGAGAGGTCTCTGATGAGACTTTCATACTCCTTCATACTTCTGCTTGGGAGCAATCAATGCAGGTTGGTGTTGCCATTTCTGTGGGGTCTTCCCTTCTCTCTAAGACAGGAGGGACACCATTACCTGCAAATGACAATAGTTTCTGCAACTGATAGTGAAGGAAAAGCAGAATAAAATAATATGACTCTGCGTGACAGTATTTCCCCATTCAGCATGAATGTATGTGCACATGCATCTGCATATGCACATATTCAAAAAGTGAACAACAGGCAAGTCTCAAAGAGGTCAACTCCTGGTTTCAGCCTTTGCAACAATCCTTTGTTTTCATTCTCCTAGGTAGAGTGGAAGATATCCTAAAAAATGGGTCCTATTTGATTTCAAGATGATTTTCAGGTCGGGAGAAAGAAAAAAAAGGGGAGGGAAATGCCCTTTCTCTCCACCAGCACGTGGCTGCATGTTGGTGGAGTTGAACAAAGTTAGAATTTCACTCCTCGGTCCCTCAAAGTCAAAATATCTTGATGCTGTCTTCAAATCAGTCCTGAGACAATTTATAACATTTGGAAGCCTTCAAAATAGATTTTAATAGAAAAGTTAGGAGGCTATAGACAGTTGATTTTAGAATAGTTAGACAAGCCATTTTTAGAAAGAAAGGAAAAGATAGAATGACTAAAATGGAAGTAGTGGAGTTTATAGTGGAGCACACAGCAGAGTGGAAGAGTAGCTACTCTGAGACCAGTGAATTGACCGGCCTCATCCAGGTGAAACACATGAGGAATGTGTTCTCCTTGGAAAGGCATGATTAGGTGACACCAAGCTATGAGTTATTCTCAGGCAGCAAAGTGGTTTCTGAGCTACATGACTGCCTTGAGTTCATTGTGTAGCACTAGCTACACAACCCCGGATGCCCTAAATTTTCCCCCTTGCACGTGGTTGCAAGTTGCTTTTGCAGTATCAGTGACCTGAATATATGAGAGCAAAAACTCTCAGGGAGAATTAGATTCAAGAGACTTGAAGCTTCCCAGGAATCTGAAAGAACTGGCATTTCAGTCTTCATGGCCCACTAGAGCCAGTTAAAAGGTCAGAAATAAAAGGTTATTGACCTGTAGATTTTCTTGAGACTCAGAGGGCACTATGACTTCAGCCCTTGAGTTCTTCTCACAACACAGGGATCATAAAGGTTTTGCAGGTCACTGACCTCACAGCATATGAAATCAGGAAAATAACTGGTAAATTTATTCTGCATTTTATATTATTGCAATTGAGTTTAGATAAATTACTAAGCAATATCACTATCTGTAAAAACTTGTGAAGTGCACAAGTAATCCCACTGCAAGAAATACTAACATTCTTCACCCTAAATTATATAGTCAGTCCAATTAGAGATCAGAAGGTCCTATCTGATCTTACAGTCCATGGATCTGTTATTTCCCTATAGCAAAACTAAGTCCCTCTGTCTCTGATTTTAGTTCTTCTTGTATTTCTTAAATTATATTTCTCATGGTCTTCCTAAAAGCTATGCAGCTACCACTTCTTCAAACAAATATATTCATGCAACAAACCATATTATTATATATTATACACAAGAAGGGTTTGTTCTTGACATGTAGCCAAGAAAGCTTGAGAACACAAGTCTCTCTATCACTTTGATCATGAAAGACAAGTGGTTCCAGTTATTTGAAACTTTATTTGACAGGATGGAAGTAAGATAGGAAGTGAAATGTTAAACTTAGCTGTAAAGATCAATGCTTGAGAAACATATAAACAAAACGGAACAGAAGTGGATTTTCAAAAGGCAATACAAATGGAGGGAACGACTCTGGTATACATTTTATCAAATATCCCTTTAAAAGCACTCTCCTCATGCAAGTGACCTCTTGATTGTTGCTGTGCTCAGAGCACTCTTGCTAATTCTAGAAAGCCGCTGGCTGGCAACAGCAGATTGCTAGTGCTTAACAGTGCTAATCGGCATCAAAATGCTGCTGCAGCTTTATGAGCACCTTTTCACCCACATTCTTCCCTCACAGCGACTAAATCCTTGAAGTCAATAGTATTAGTCCTGATCCAGGCTGGTGGAAATGAGAGCAGAATAAGCAACTTGTCGCTTCAACTGATAATCCTTGTAATAGTCTTCTTCCAAAGGAAAGCAAAAGCCACTGCCTGAAGAAGTACCACTGCTTTTAGCTAGATTGAATATTTTACATACAAAGGAAAGCCTTGGAGAAATTACATCAGAAGTGGAAGTTTATTTTAGTTTGGTTCTTTTGACTTTACTGAGCAGCTCTACTTTTGCCTCAGGCCAAAAACATATTATATAGATGAAAGACCAATAGCTTATCTAGCCAGCCTGATCACAATTAGGATAGGACTAAGCAAGAGAAAATTTATAAGATGGAAATAGTTGCAGTATTTTAAAAGAGCTGAGGAATTCTTTGTGCTTTCCTTGGTATGGAGTGTATGATTAAAAACCACTGGCAGCCAATATACTGAACGAGACAGAGCAGGCACTGTGGTATTCCCGCACCACTGCTGTTTTTGTGATCTTCTCAAAGTCAGCCAGGTTAACAGCCCCAGAAGTATGCATCTTTCCACTAGTCAAGACAGAATGTATCTGAAGCACTAACCACTACTAGGGACCACTGCACATGAGACAGAATGCAACACAGCACAGCTGCCATAGGCATTAATACTTTCTGAACACTGCTTTGTACTCACTCCAGTGGATGATCCTGTGGAGAAGGACACATAACATGTAGCCATTGGGTAGTAAACTAGTAGTCAATTTTTTCCCACAGTAACTGCTCCTTTATGGATGTTTTCATCTCACAATATCACTGGGCATATGAAAACTGGTTCATCTGTTTTTCATCAAAGGGCACACAATTTCAAACTAGCTCACCCTGACCATGAAGGAGGAGCAGGCATGGGAACCTGCGGATCAGATGATGTACAGTAACCAGTGACTTCTTCACATACCCACTATTCAAGAACTCTCATGCAGTTCTGCTGTATTAAAACCACACTACTGGGAAATCCATTTTCAGTTTACATATGAGAAACAAGAATTCAGTCATTTCCAACTAGAGATTTATGAGCCCAGAGACTAAGCCACTAACCTTCCTGCTATTGTTTTATCTAAGAAAATCAGTTTCAGCTGTTAGCCTTTTTCTTCCTCAAGTGAAAACTTGATCATAATTCCTTTGAGACTTAAGTGCACATCAATATTTGCAATATGAAGTCTGGTATAATATATTAGGACCTCAAGTACTTGTTGAAGAGATCTCTGAGATAAAATCAGTGACAGACATCATTGCCTGGCTGATAGGCCAAATAAGAAAATGATGTATCCACTGATCTGCTTTCAGTCTATTTGATTCTGAACAGATTTTGGAGAAAGAAGGAAAGAAAATAAAATATTCCCATCATATTCTCCCATAAGGAGGAATAGAAGAACCAGAAATGCATCAGTAGGCATCACAATAAGCACTGAAGAATCAATAGCAATAGACTGACATCTGTAATTCCTTCAGAGCACTCTAACAGCATAGCCCCCAAAATGTATCTCCACTTGACCTTTCCACTGTTTTCTTATGCTCTGACATCTGAAAACACTTGTTGTTTTCTTGTGTCTTATGCTGGACATCTTGCTCTGGGTGTAGCTAGGTACATCTGCATGCTGTGAGGTGAGATATATTGACATATGGCATTACAACAATAACAGATTACATTTTGCTTTTGTTATATTTAATAATAGAGATACTGCAACTGTTAACCCCAGCAGGCCTGGATCTTTTATGTTTGTGCTGTTCTCCACCTAGTACTGAATGCCTCCACTCCATTCCCTTCCCTGTTTGTGAATTGTTCTTAATCAATAGTCATTGATCCTCTCTATCCTTTCCTTCTATAATTTGGTCATTACTAAGAGCTGAAAGCCTTCTCATACCCAGCTCATTATTCACTAGCTCTTTTGAAATTGCATCCAAAAGAAGAGCTGAAAACTGCTTCAGGGTGACACACACCCTGAAGAAACTGAGACAGAAAGCTCAGAAGATCATTCTCCTGCAGAAAGAACCACAGGACTGTATTCTTCATTGTATTCTTCCATAGCTGTTTCAGTTAAATATTTTCTTCCCATCCCCTTAGTACTTCTCAATCCCATGCTTCTAGGAGAATTTGGGCACTGCTGCTGCTGACGCAGTGTTTGGGCTAAACCCAGGCACCAACGCTACTCAGTAATTCTTGGATCAGAGGTAAAGGTTAATCTTAGAACACTGTGGTGGTGACTGAAGCAATAGAAGTATTTTCACATAGATTAATCCACCAACACTAGTATATAACTATTTAAACAGCTCTTTGAATTGCAGTAACTGGTCAAACCTGTTCTAACAACACCTTCTGGCACTGAGAGCAAGCAGCTCCAGTGAAGCTGCTGCTGGAGGGGAGCTGATGTTTCAAATGGAAGTATTTTACATTAGTTTGGACTTTCTCCAGGCAACTGTAAATGATTTTTGGGACAGGGCAAAGTCCTTCAGCTAGATCAATCATCATTCTTAGTTTGCAGTATTCAGTACATTTTTTTCCTACCTTAGCAAAACATATCACTGTAGGCATATTGTATATTCCCACCGAGTAGTTTAACACAAGCTGCTAATGACTTGCAACTTCCTTATGCAGTCAGGCAGAGAAGACTTGTTTCATACTAAGCAGGTAAGCAAAATTTAAACCAGATGATTCCAAAAAGGACAAGCATTAAGAGAAGATAAATTAACATAATTTTATATACATAAGCAGTGGGACACAGCATGGAGGAAAACAGCAACAGATTGAGAGCTCTCAGTGCTTACTTCGGGCAGTCATGTTCCAGAAATGACTGAATGTGGCACTTACTGTCATAGTCCAGTTGACAAGGTTGGACTCAATGATCTCAGAAGTATTTACTAACAGAAATCTTTCTGTAATTCTGTAAGGAAAAAGCTCAAGGTAGGAGTTCTAGAAAAATGTCAGTAAGGAAGTTCTCCAAAATACTTATAAACCTTGACTTAGAGAATTCATTTAATATAACAAAGTTCTTGGTCAACTTCTGACTTGTTCAGTTGGACTGTCAAGACACACTGTGAGACATCAGTCACATGACAAGAAATCAGGTGTGAGAATACCACTTTAAATTTCATAAGCTGTTATGTGAATCCAATTTCTCCTGCCTTTCCAGTTCAAACAGCTGAACTACATGAACATATAGATTTAAACAAGTCCTCCCTTTACGTAATAGCAACATTGGTTGGAGTGGAGGGATGATGCAAATGAAAGCTTTTTGTAACACTTTACAGGAACACTCACTTGAGCAGGGAGCAAACTGGTATTTGCAATAAATCTGGTTCCAGTAATTAGAGGGATCTTCTAAATCTAGTCCTTAGTGGCAAGAGACTCTATTTACTGGTTAATTAAAGACTCATCCTTAAGCTCTTTCAGAAGAGACATTAAAAAACAGGAAAAGAAAAAAATAAAAAAAAAACCAAACAAAAAAGAATGAGAATGCAGGCTGAAAATACTGGTTAAGCTCTAACCAAAAGAAGAGATTTTACATTTATCCACTAGCTCATGTGCACCTCTGTTTTGAAATGTCTTGTTTCCTTTGATAGAGCTGAGAGTGAAAATGAAGGTGGGTATGTCCTAACAGCTTCATGGACACAACTGAGCTCACCACAGCCCCATGCCCTAGCAGTGGTGGCACACCTGGGTTCTCTCTCGAATGTGATGGCTGCATGGCAGGTGACTCTGTCATCAGGGCTGCAGGGGACCCTACAAAAATTAGGTGTTCCTAGGCAGGTACTGTATGAGAGAGGTGGAAGGGCAGTAAGGGACGGATTAGCATAGGTGCAATATTAGCACAGCTTTATGACTGTCAATTGATCAGGGAAAAAGTATGTATGTGATATCTTTACATGTCAAGGTATTTCACTTAGAACAAATATTCTTGTGTTTCATTCTAGCCATCCAGCTCATTATTTTTCAGAGTAAGGTGGTCCAGAAGTCTGCATGCTATTTAAGGCTCCAGAAAATCAGAACTTGTTTTCGTCCCACACCACAAACTTCTTTTTTAACCCCTTGTTATCACAGCACAAAACAGTAAAAATTACAGTTTTCATGGTCATATCCCTGTGACTCCTTCTACTCAAGTGAATGCTCAGTAAAATCACCCACACAAGATTCTCTGTCCCTCTGCCAATGCGTAGAATGAAGCCTTCCACTGTGGACTTATTTTAAGAACAAATATATCAGAAACCATCTGGTTCCTAAGATCTGTGTCAGTGGGGACAAAATAGATATATTAGTTAGGGCAACACATTTGGGCTCTCCTTAGATCCTAACGTTAAACTGCAAAATCAGACTTCCCAAGGGCAAGAATTTAAATGCATTTTGATAAGGCATCTAATCAGCTGTGAAAAGTGCTTTCAGATTCATTGCTAAATTGTGTGCTTGGTGTCATTCAGTTAGGCAGAATTTCATTGTCTTCCTGCCCAAGCCAACAAGTAGCACTGGGCTCAGGATAGTACCCTCAACAAGTTGCTACTGCTTCAGCTAATACAGTCTGACCCTCTACAAGGCTTAATTCCTCAGATTTGTAATAATGTTAGCTATCCCCATACAACTTGCTGTCAGTCCAGGTCATAAATAGAAAAAAATATGCTCTAGCCACAGACTATAGCACTAATTTTAACAGATTGTTGTTAAAAAAAATGGTTCTGCACTCTTCCTCTTAAATGTAATACTCTAAACATTTGTATTAATTTACTGCATAATAAAATATTTAATTTGATAATACTTCTCTAGTTCACAGCTGTATTTGAAAGATTTATTCAAGTACAATGCAGATGTCTCTTCTGCCCCGTGCAACTTCTTACTCCATCCTTATCAGCATACAAATGAGTGAATTCAAGCAGTGTGCTGAGCACACATAGGTGCTGCAAAGGACAGCTGAGTATGAGGGCAAGGGTGCTTTCTGTGTTTACACCTGTATTTATACATGCATATATATGCACATGCTGGTAAGCTTTGATTCAGAGAAATCAACTGAATGTGAGCAAAAGTGCAATTTATTGGCCTTTTGATTCAAAGGAAGTTAATTTCAGGGTTTTCTAAAGAGCCTGTTCTTACTTATTCCCTCTTGCACATCAGCTCTCCCTCACCAGAAAAGTCCCATTTCCTGCCTGTGTTGTCCTAACCTTCTTGTGGAAGGGCTAGGGAAGCAGACTCCAGTCAGATACCTGCAGTGCTCAGTGATCTGACAGAGTACCACCCAAGAGTCATACACCATGCAACTCTACAAAGAAAACCTTTGACTGCTGTGATAGCTGTAATACCTTAGCAGATAGGCATGAAAACAGGATAAAATCTGATACAAAAACATCTTAACTGTTGCATTTTGTCCCAAATCAGCTGCCTTTTTTTTGAATATGGTAAAATCTGGCTGAGTATTTTGGAACAGAGGCTGCATAAAAGACATCAAGAGGTTAAGTTGTATGGCGGTGCTCCCTATACTGGTTGTGTTCACAGTCCTGAATTCAGCTGAAAAATACACTCCTGGTCTTCTGAGGACTGTCTGTCTTATTGCCAGGTCTTGCCATCTCATGGTGATTTACTTTCCCAGCAGGAATAGTCTCCTGCTCCCCAGTCTCTGTATAGTTGGGAAGTTTCTTTCTCCACCAGTTAAGTTAGCTTTTGCAAAGCTCCACCTCTATTTCCTCTGTCCTTTCACATATCTCCTCTAAGTAATTCTGCTTATTTAATGATCCCTTTGGACTCCTTCCTCATTCATAGGAGGGAAGTGTGACAGACAAATAAATCTTCAGCTGTCATCACTTCTCCCCTGGCAAGAAGAAGAACTGACAACCAAGGCTTTTCCCACGGCTGAGCAAACTAGAACCCATGGGCTACACATTTGTCAGTAAATTAAACCACTAACCTGCTGTGCTTAACTGTTACAACAGGTCTAGGCATACTTTCTGTCAGGGCAAATTTACATTCTCCTAAATTTACTAACTTACAGATATTACTGATTGAGTAGTAGATTTTGTTCTTCTAATGGGAATATTTTTACTCCTTCATTGCATACTTTTCAATAGGAGTGATCTATCTCAATTTACTGGCCAAAAACTGATCACAACATGCAAAAGGCAAAACCTGCTGTGGTTAAAGTCAGCAAAGTGCAATGCCATGCAGCTTGTTCTGTGTAAGCAACTCCAACGCCCAGCATCAATCAAGAGGTGAAAGTTGCTGACAAAGGCCATCTTTCATGAATTTCCTCATCCCACCATTTTCTCAGCCCTTTGTTTCTCCCCTGGGAAACAAGAAGCTTTTTTGCTTTGCTCCCAAATTCTCTAAAAGAGTATGTTTCCCAGCAATGCCTAATGAAGTTCCCTTGGAGCAGATCACAGTTCTCTATCATCTTCTGGTGATGAAAGAGTTATGAAACCTCATCCTTCCAATATTCACAGGGAAGAGCATAGAGAGCATGCCCTCTGTACAATATCCTCAGCAGCAGTCACATACAGCCCAATCTCCTTGCTGACAGCAGGGACAGTTATGCAGTACACAACTCTTAGCCAAACTCTTCAAAACTTTGTCATGAACCGGACCCAAAACACGAGGCTATTCAAAGCACATCATATTCAGCACTTAGGAAGATTGCCTCCAGACGGGAGACACACTTTCTTATTCTTCATACATTATGTGGTAGAACAACCTAAGAACAACCTGTTACTTCCACTCATTTATTCTACATAGCCAAAATTTCAAGTTTCACTTGATTATTCAAGTAGATGTACCTGTAAGATTCGTAGCAATAAGTCAGACTTGAATCTCATTGGCTTTGCAGTCAGGAACAAGTCCTGCAGAGAACATGGGTTTATATAATGGTACATTTTCACAGTGAACAGACACTCCTGCAGATTTAAAAAGTATGTATTTTTGGTTGGCATAGCAGCATCAGATATTTTTTCAATTTCTCAAGATAATAAACACCAATTTGCATTAATTTAAATACAAATTTAATGTGGCCAGCAAGTTTGAGATTTTTCCATTGGAGGCAGAAAGATTCCAGTTCCTGAACACCTGTAGCAGGCCTTATCAACAAAATAATAAGAAGGTTAAGAAGGTTGTTTAGAAGGTTGCAGAGAGATTATGTGTGATCAGATGAAAGCAGGATTAGATATGAATATCTGAATCACTCTAAGTGATACCTGAGGGAGGCTGGAAACTGAAATTCATATACAGATATCCAGCACTGATCTGACAGTCTTACAGCTCATCAAACCTTTTGTAGTTCGGGCCTGTGGCACTATGATCACACTTCTTTAATGCAAAGAGAAAGAAGTTAACATTTTAACTATTTAAAATAGCAATTTTTAAAATAGTAAATATCTTGAAAAAATAATATCCAATTTTTTGTTTGAAAATATTTTTTAACTGTCATGGTTCAAAAACCATGTTCATTTCACCACTAGGTGAAAGATTGTGTCTGAAATTCATGGTAAAGGGAAACAACATAAATCTAAGTGTTGAATGTTCAAGGGCTCTTCCCTACAAAATTCCCCTGTTCTGGAGATATTTTTACCCACATGGACCTGTTTGAAAGAATGTTTGTGGGCAGTGGCCACAGTCAAGGCACCCTCCACATTTTCTTTTTTTTTTTGGAAGTAGTTTTGGAAATCTCAAAACAAAACGCACACAACTAGTTCTCTCTTTCTGATCTATAACACAGGTTATAACACTCACCTGGGGAATAAACCATGTCTTCTACTCTCTGTGTCAAACACAATACCCTATTGACTCACTTGCTAATAAACTTATACCTCCTAAAAGAGCCTCTCACACTGTATTTTAGAATTTTCAACACCACCTTCTCTGCCTACAATATATCAGTGCCAGAAGAATGCGCAATTAGCAAGATCTGTACTTGTTGGCCGTAGGTCTGCAAAAGTTGTGCTCTGTTTCATACACCCATTTCCTACTAATTTTTTTTGTGAGCGCTGCATCACCAAAAAGATTCAGAATCAAGATCCAGCTACAGGCACAAAGTGTCACTTACTGGATAACAAAAGGAAATATTTTCCCTCCAAAAATTACAGATTTTAATATATTTGCTAATCAACCACCCTCCATCCCAGAGGTTATCCACCTTGTCCTTTGGAAAGATGCAGCCTGTCTATAAAATAACAGTGATTCTTAGAAGCCTTATCACAAAAGCATTGATCCTTACTTTATTGTACTATGAAAATACATAAATGCATGTGGTGGAGCAGCAGACCATATCTTACATATATGATCAATAGATTGAGGGTTCACACAGTAAAAGTCCTTGTGAAAGAATCATAGAAGTATTAAGGTTGGGAAAGACCTCTCAAATCACCAAGTCCAACCATTAAGAAAACACAATATACGGAGTTTGTGATTTGATAGATACTGCCTGCTCCACAAGACACTCTAAATTCAGCAGATATATGATAATACATCTTTCTTAATTTAGTCCCAAATCTTGGTTAAATGGGTCAGAGGTAGCCTCTACAAGGTTAGGCAAACCACACATATTCATTGCAAACTACGCTAAAGCATCCTTTTCTTTCATTTCAGCAGACAATTTTAAAAAGAGAAACATCTGTCTATATTTAAAACATAGCTAAATTGAAGAGCTATAAGACCTGATGGGAGAGAGTGGAGACATATCCAGACTCCAGAGCAGGGCCCAGTGACAGCACAAGAAACAATAGGCACAAACTGAAATAACAAATTCCACTTCTACATAAGGAAAAATATTTTACTGTGAGGTTAGTAAAACACTGGTACACATTGCCCAGAAAGGTTGCAGCATATCCATTCTTGGAGATACACAAACCTGAGCAACCTGCTGTGACTGACCCTGTTGGAAGTTGGGGTGGAGGTTGAACTGCACCATTTCCAGAGGCTCCTTCCAATCTCAGCCCTCCTGGGATACAGTGATTGTGTGATGTTTGAACATGCTGGATGGGCATTCATTTTCAGTCTACATACCAATAAAACTACAAAATTATTATGTGCACTATTTTCCAGTTCAAGATCTTCTGTCCCTTACTGCAGGGTCAGGTGAAAAATGAGGTGGAGAAAGCATTTCCCAGAGCTGTGGCTGCTGGCAGACATAATAACTCAGACACTGGTCACAGAGTGCTCTGGGAGAGGCAGTACACAGTCTCAACGACTTCAAGGAAACTCTCTCATATCCAGGAAAGCAAAAAGAAACTCCCCAGGAAGATTAGCTGTGTCACAGGTTCCTACTGCAGGGTTTCTCACAACTGCTCTGATGCATTTTATCAGGTGATTGATCCATGCAGGATGCTGAGCTAGAGTAACAACTGTCTGCCCCAGCCTGACTGTAGCCCTAGTCCAAGCATTTGATTCCAAGATATTCTCAGTGCTAACAGCACATTCACTGAGCACGTCTCCATCAGAGGTGTTGCCCGTGTCCAACAGCAGCAGAAAATGGGTGGATCACTAATTCTCATCACCATAAGAACAGAAAGAAATAAATTTAGGATTTTTGCATCTAATTCTTCACAAATATTTTGAATTCTCAGACTGGCCGTCAAGATCACTAACTAGTTAGTCTCTTCCTATTTATTCAGAGAATTAAAAAGAAACATCATCTCCCTCTCTTCCAATACAGTTCTTGGCAAACTGCTGGAAAGTATTTTGCCATTTTTTTAAATGCATACATCGCTGTCTAGACAGGGGAATGTTCATTGAACACTTATGTTTCTGCATTTTATGAAACTAATAAAGCATATTAAAGAAACTAATATAGTGTAATGAGAAAAGAATGCTAGATCAGTTCTGAGAGTGACAATATAAAAGTATTAAAATTGTACTCTTTAGATGGGATTTTCCAAGTCATTACCTACTGTGTTGTTCAAGCACCCTTAACTGAAAGTAAAACCTGTTTGTCCATGGACCAATCTTTTTGATGGCCTCAGTAAAAAACTACAGTTTGGCTCTTTCTCAACACTTCATTTTAGTAGTCTGCAGTGCTCCATCACAAAATTGTTTCCTGTTAGCATGTGCCTCAATCCTGCAAGTGATGCATGCTAACATTGTGGTCTCTGAATTAATCCACTGAACTCAAAAGGAATACTCAGGCTGTGTGAAGTTAAGCACACACAGACATGCTTTCAGGGTAAAGACTGCATTTGAGATGACAGGGAAAGCTAAGGCATTTTATAGGCCAGCTTTTAACCAGATTAGCTTAACAAACATAGGGGATAAAAAAAGGTTTTGTCTATTTTAGAGATCAAAATTAATTCATTATTTGCCTTTCCAACAAAGTTAAAAAATACTGTTATACATTTTTATTTAAATATTCTTATTATAGGGGCTTGATTGTACAATTGTCTGAACAGCCAGCTAGTTTATCTTTGAATTTGTAAAACCCATACCACAGTTTTTCATGGTTCAGAGGGTTTTTTTACTACAAATACTATCTTCATGATTATAATTTGAAATGAACTAAAGCAGGAGAAGGAAATTACTTGTACTTCTAAGGACCAAAAGAGCAGCAAAGAGTGAGAAAATGCACCTTAACTTCTTGGCTGCTGCACCTGTAATTATCAGAAGTTGGCCCTCAGTGTAGAGTCAGATTCCAGGTCCACGTCCCCAGTTTCTGGGGCTGCAAACAGCTCCAGTAATTTTTCCCATTTACTGCCTGTGGTCTCAGTTATGAAACACCAAGCAGCAGCTCAACACAATCCTGCATGAAGCTTGAGGTGAGTGTGCTCTACCCTTTCATAACAGCAAAATAGACCATAGATGTCTATGGGCTTTTGATCAAAAAGTTAATATTGTACTGCAGATATCTATTTATTCTACTGTAGATTTTTATTTGTCAGATAAAATAACTTTTAAGTAGAAATCCAAATACACTATGTGAGGTTAACAAAGTAGAGTTGCTTGACAAATGTCATGTTTTCTTGGAGGAAAAGTGCATGACAGGAATATTTTTTTTTCCCTCCAGTCTTGCCCAAGCCCAGCAATTGTGAGCACTGAAGAAACCCCACAAAATCTTTTCTGGGTTCCGAGGAAACTCCCTCTAGCATCTTGGAGGCTACTGGGTCTGGTCCAATTAGAACAAAGTTCCTATGTTTCTCAAGGTGCCACTCTCAACACTTTTACCATCTCTGGGCAGAACCAAAGCATGTCTCACAAAAAGCTGCTGTAAAACCAAGCACATGTCCTTTCACCCCTCACCTTCAATGCTGTGGCCAGGGGGACACGGGTGCCATTTCCCAGCCATTGTCAAGTCACACTTTCAAAAAAAATTCCACTTTTGTACAGAAAATCAAGTAAACTGAATGTCCATCACTAGAAGACTGGCAAATAAATCTGCAAAAGAAGACTGGATGATAAAAGACAGACTTACTGCTCTATGACTAAACAGGAGGTATTTTCACCAGTGTGGGAAGTGGGGGAGAGGGAATTGCTCACACCAACACAAATTGTTTTGCTGCAAATGCAAAGTAGCAAATAAATCAAGACATAAAATACCTCTAGTAACCAGGAAACTGTTTGGAGACTCATGAGCAAGGTGAGGCAGTCCCTTGTGAGAGCATCTGCATCCACCCAGCTGTTCCAGAACCCCATTTGCAGGATCAAACATGTCCTCTTCAGCCAGAAGAGGACATACAGAGAACATGCATCAGCACAGATGACTAACCCTTCTATAACCAAAAGGCCCTGGCTAACACATTACATCGGGTGTTACCTTATGACACAACTACTTCCAGGGTTTTTGACAAGTTAACCAGAAACAGCTAAGCACAGGTCTGTGGAGGGAGCAGAAAACACAGAAGGAAGTTTCCCTGCATCCTCAGAACAAGCTCCTTGGAAAATCATAGCTTAGAGATAAGAAATGGCTTGTGAAATGGCGAATACAAAAGGAATTTAGCTTCCCCCCCTTGGAAGACCCTCTCATCTATCTTCAATATTAGTGGTTCATTTTTTTTTTTTAGTATCCATAGGCCAGCTTTGAATGTAAAATCCCTCAGGGATTGGTTAGGAAGTAGAATTCCCTTGGTAATTGGTGCAAATTGTAAAACCCTCAAAAGATATAAAAAACCCTGTAAAACAATAGCCGTTGGTATATGCTGGATAGGATGCCTTCATGGAATAAACGATGGATTTGTGCCTCTCTGCATGTGCTGGTCTCTTTTCCCCGCTGGTCTGAGAGCTCACCACGAGCCACAATTCTATCTGGGCAAGGCTCAGGAATTTGCTCTGTCACTGAGGGCTGCAAAAGCAGTCTCAGGGATCCCAAAGGGACCCCGAACCCCCACCAGTGACACAGGTCTGTGCCACACAGGGCTGCAAAAAGCTGATAGCTACAAACTGTGTGGCTGAGACATACAGGTAGAGTAGGAAAAAGGCAGATACTCCACAAGATTATCAGGCCATGGTATATAGCTCCTGGGCCATATTCAGTGGCAATATGTAAGCAAACGCCTTCAAAAGTTTTTTACCTCCCTTCCTCCTAATTTTGCAATACTCACTGTTCCCTGTCTAACTATAAGGCCTGGGGCAACAGCTCCATGAGGAATTTACACAGGTATGGACAAGAAGAGCAAAGATAGGGTGAGGGAAATTAAAGGATACATTCACAGGAAAATGAAAGCTGGACCACTATGCTGTGTACTCAGGGACACTTTCACCAACCACTGGTCTCCTCTCATGCAGCTGCTTCTGAAACCTTGAACCAAGACACTCCAGCCAGTCATTCACCCTAGGAGGAAGTCCACATTGATTGAGTCCCTTTACAGGACCTCCAGGCTTTAAAATACTCCTTCCAAGTGTTTTAAGACAAGATGTTTCTATTCTTGGAATGGAAAAGAAAGCCTATTGCCTCAAAGATAAAAGGCCCAATCTGCATCTTTCTTTTGCTTAGTACCTCTCCGTACTGGGAGGGATGCCACGGAGCAGGATAACACTTAAGTCTGTGTTAATACTCTGCTACCAGCAGTTCCCTAAACTTTTCTGCTTCTTATCAGCACTTTTTAGGTAAAGAGTAACCATCTGTCTGAAAGAATTATTGTTCCTCACTGCTGCGTAAAAAACTAGGTTGCTTGTGTTTATCTGCTGGCAAGTCCTTCCTATTTCTTTTAGACCTGGTTCTGTCAGTCTTGGGTGGCAATATCTCTGTAAATAGTTTAACCCTTCTCAAGCCAATTAACAACATGAACGAGATGACAAGTGTTCACAGTAAGTCTCCAAAGCAGCCTGACATCTTGTTCATTGGTGTAGTGCACCCAGTGCCTCCAGGAGAAGGTGCTGGGTGACTCGAGGAGCTTCTGCTACTACTTCTGCTGCACACTTCAACAAATCCCCCATGCCCCAGCTTCTCAGCCTGAGGCTAGGACTAAGTGTTTTTCCTCCTTAATGAACTTGTTGTGGGGTTGAAATGTGATAAAGTATTTTAAAATCCCTTGGAAAGAGATGCACGTTTGTAAAGTCTTGGTTTGTATTTGTGTCTTTGGCTTGTATATATATGTAATTGCAATTAAGTAACACAGCCATAAAGTTTACCTTTGAATCAGAGCATGGACTATGACCCACAAATTCCAATGTGATTACAAAATATCTAATGAACTTCATCTACTACCGAGTGCTAAGTCATTTACTGAATGTCTGATAACATAAGAGAAGGATTAGGAGGGGTCTTGGAAGAAAACTCCTGTGGCTTTGCCTCCTTCATAGCTCCCCATTGCTTCAGAGATATAGATTATGGTTTCTAGGGTAACTAGACACACACACTCAAAAAAAGGACACATTGTCTAGTTTGGTTTCCTGAGAGTGTCAGAGCATTGTCAGGCCAAAAGCATTGCCTAAACATGATTATGAAAGAGATTTGTAATTTATTTAGCCACGTATTTTAATTCACAGTCACACCTTATGTACTATGTTTTGTTTCAAGGGTAATTCTCATACTTAAATGTACAGTTTCTAACAAATAGTGAAACTTTAAAATTCACAGACCATTATTAAAGACACACAGAAGACAGTCTATTGTGTGTATTGTGTATATGCGTATGTTACTACTGAAGCTTGTACTTGGTTTCACGTCACACACAAACATAAACATTTGAATAAACATAAGGCTTTTCTATGGTATTTATGTTTCTGTATGGTTTACATGCATACACACACTCAGATGACAGACCATTTCAGATCACAGCCTTTCACACACTGTGGACGGGAGTAAATTATACAGGTGTAAGTGGTGTAAGGGCCAAAAATGGGACCATACAGGGTAAAACTGGGGACTAATGGTCCTTTATAAAAAAAGTGACTTGTCTCATTCGGTGTTTGCCAGCCAGGGTTGTGGGCACACAGGTTCCCATGTGCACACCTGTGCTACGATTCTGATAGAACTCTGCTCCACTTTCTTTTTTTGAAACCAGGAGATACCATGCACCTGCTGCAAAGCCCACAGGGCACTACCACCAGGATGGCTTTGGGCACACAAAACATTTTTCACCTACAGTGTGGACATTCCTACCCTCTCTTCTCTGCACTTCCAAAGCTTCATGTTGTTGGATCTGAAGAAGCTGCATGACTCTACCTCTTCAGCACCCATCTTTCCCACTTACCAAGGTCTGTGTCACTCAGGAGACAGCATTCCTTCCTCCCTCCACCTTCCTCAGCATTTAGGTTATTGATGCTGGGTCATACAACCAGTTACCAGTCTGCCCAGCTATCAACGACCTAAAGGTGATGTTACTCATTATTCTGGATGGGACAATGGCAATTTATCAAATTGCATTTGGGCATGCTCCCAGGCACAGAACAGGCTGTCCATTCTGCTCAGTCATTTGAGGCCCCAGCGTGGTTTTGGCCCATGCAAACTCGCACTCTTCTGGAGTGCTCCTGCATAGGGTTCAGGAGCCAGAGCACTCCAGCAGCCACTCCAAACAGTTTGCATGCAGCCACCCTGTCTTGCCAGGACAAGGGGCTGCTCAAAGTGCTCAAGGCTGTTTCCTGCCAGCTGGCCTCCATGCCAGACCATCCCTGGGCATATTCAATTTACTAGCATAAACAGGGTCTTTGAGACTTTAACAGGTCAGGGCTGATCACCCCAGGATGCTTGATGAAGCCATAGTCAATGCCAATGAGCTGATTATTTTCTAATCATTTAAGGCATTTCATTTCCATACTTACTATGAATAAAGCAAATGCCTTGCAGATGTCTTGTACAGATCATCAGTTGTTTAAAACCTAAATGTAGTTTGTTTTTTCACTCTCACCATAAATATCAGAACCTCCAGTATGAGAAAACTTCCAAGCAAAGGAGTTCGAATCCATGACCAGATAGAATAAGTAACCCAGTGCCCTAAAATGACATCAGTTGAATCACTCTACAGCAGTTTGTTCATGCCCAGTGCTGCTGTAAACATTCCATGCCCTGGTGAAATCCAAATAAAAGAAACCAACCCAGGTTACTGTCCAGCAAAAAGCTTGCAATAAGCAATGAAAGTAATTTAACCTTATCTTGACCTGTGAAAAGGCTGATTTTTTCTGGTGTTCTTCATATTTAAAGACTGTCTAAGTGTCCCAGTCCCCCAGCCAAAACTGATGGCAAGTATCTCAAACACAGGTTAACCAAGCCATGCCAAGGCCAGAAAGTCATTTAATACTATGGCCCCAACTATTTTGAGCAAAGAAAGAACCATAAAGAAACCTGTGGCTTTTCTCAGGGCAGCTGCAGGAGTTTTAATAGAGGTAATTCAGAAGATGTCAGAAAACTTCCTATTTTATATCTGGACAGTGTTCAGCAACAGGTTCAGGCCAGACAGTTGCTAAGTCAATGCAGAAAATTAATAGCATTAAAATGCACCAAACAACCAACAAAAAAACCACCACCACCGTGTATACACAAAAATGTAAGATGAGGAGTTCAAATAATTTGACTATACATGTATATAGAACAATTGGAATGTTTCACATGCAGACAGCATTTTTTGACTTGACAATAATTAGCAAGGATTCAAGATGCCTAATTCCACTTCCAAGTGGTATCAGGCACTAACTAAACTGCAAGCACCAACAAACTTGCATTTCCTGTTCTTAAATGTTTTGAGGCTCTCTGAGTTTTAACTGCTGAACTTTGAGATAGAGATCATAGTAAAAGCAGCAGAAGAGAACAAAGGGAAGGAAAGAACAGCTGAAGCAGAAGCTTAAACCAAAGCATTTAATTGCATGTTGCTGATGTGCTTCTTTTAAGAGAACATTAAAAAGGGCACTATAATGGATTCAAAGCATTTAGGGGGTGAAGAAAGAGGGGAGGAAGAGACAACATTTCAAATAAACATTCAGTGGAAAGGAAATACCTAATAATTTATTGACCATCAGTTTCACATTGTGAAAAAAAAAAGTGAGTTTTACAAAATCTTAAGACATAATAGCAAACAACTTAGACAATTTTAATTCTTCACTTGCAGTTTTCTTTTAGCACATAAGCCACATCTTCAATGGCCAGGAATGGGAACATTATTCTGTTCTAATCACTCTTATTCAGATAGGTGTCAGACATATAGAAAAGGGGCTGCACAATTATCCAGAGGAGGAAGGCTGTCCTTTGTTCTATGTTTCTACAGTAACCAGCCTGCAAAATAAGAGGAACCTTCCCATTTCATGCCAGGGTTTTTGTGTGCACTCTGCTGTGAACTCCATTTGCTTCTAAGTCTGGGGTGTTTTGCAGCACTGAAATGGTCAAGTAGTTAGCCAGGATTCCCACAACAGCTCATAGAGCAAGAGTCTAGTGTATTCCCTGCAGAGTCAGAGGCCCACCCTGACTTCAGTTTCCTTCAGCCTACACACAGGAATTAATTGAGGACTTGAAAGCAGACCACAAATTTGGAAACAGCTGCAGAAAATTCATCCCACTTTTGGAAGCTGCATGGTGCTACAAAACAGATTTCATAAGCTAAATAGTAAGATGCAAGGCAGCTTTACCTCTGGACTCTGATCAGCTTGACAGAGAGCACATATCTCAAAGCTACATGTCCTTGTTCAAACACAGGGGCCCCTCGGGACCCAGTTCTTTACTTCCTTGTACCTTATGTAATTGCTAGTGCCTGGGGAGAGGACATGCAAAACACAGGAAGTCTGATTTTATGGTTCCCTTCACACTCCTGAGAGTGATCTACAAGATGAAAGGCCAACAAAAATTCAAGGCTGTTTGCTTCAACATGGCAACCTGTGCAGGTAAAGGGATATAGAAAGGAGACAAGGAGACCTATCCTAATCTGTTCTCCTATTCCTAAAGGTCATCTAAGGGGGGGCAAGGGTAGAGAGGCTGTGGGTTTAAATACTCTTTTTTATCTACCACTTCAATCAGTTTCATCAGTGGAACTATAATTTTATCACATATACTCACCCTTTTAAAAACTGCAAATGACTGCTGATTAATCAATGTTCTCTCAGTATTCACAGAACTCCAAATACTTTATTTCTGAAATGTACAGAATCTACTCCAAACAGCAAATCAAATGTAAGGCAGCGCAGAGAAATTTCCAGTGACCAATGTAAACACTTTCAGATGACAAAGCTTTCACAAACACAGCTACATCACTGTCACACAGAGAAAGGCAAGCATCACCAATGTGACTATTTTTGTTTTGCATGCATACATGCAGCTGTTTACTTATACCACAGCACACACCAGCCATGTTACTGAATGTGCCAGTTATATTGGGCTCCAGAAACATTTAAGAAAAAACACAATACAATACAAGCTTCACGACAGGATCTGGCAAGAAAGTATCTGTGAAACACAAGCTTCTGAAATTCTTAAGAGTAGCTTCACCTCTGTCCAAAGACCAGAACAATAAGAAAAAATTTTATTTAAAAGTCAAAGTTTGGTTTCTCAGGATTATCTGAGCCTTCTGAGCAACCAAGTGATTAAAGACACACCAAGATAACAAAAATAAAAAAAATAAAAAGCAGCAGAGTTTGAGGGCTTTTTTTTTTTTTTTAAGATAAGAGGTTTGAAATTCATTTTCTATCCCCATAAGAATTTTTCTAGAGCACTTGGGTCTTTGACATCTGGCCACTCAGATGATCTGAAATCCAGATGGATGAGGCAATCCAGTCAGTGCAAAATTTCTGCTCTTTTTTTTCCTGTAAGACTTCATCATTAACCTATATTGAGGTTTTTTTCTGTTTTCATTCTTGAATCACCATTCTCCACTCCTTCAGGATAATGTGGCTATATTGTAGGTAACCCTCCTCCAACCAAATAAATAAATAAATAAGTTTGGACAATGACTTCATCTGGGCTTGGTATCCAGAAGCTCTTCCACAGTATTTGGGTTGCAATCAGGAACCTGCACAAAATGAGTGCTGCAAGAGACTTTGGCTATTTCCAGGTTAGAAACTGAAAGGCATGACCAACAAATGAAATGGTGCAAGGACACCATCTACAAGACACACCACATGCAGCCTGGGGAGCTGGTGGCCTGAGAAAGTGACCTCCATGGCTTCTTCCTTTAGTACATGTGTAATTTAAAATCCTGTCTTGTAATCCTTCCATTTCCGACTGGGAAGCCACTCCTCCTCCCACCTCCAACTGTTACCCAATAGTTTTCTTTCTTTGTGCAGCAGAGCAAGTCAGCAATCACAATATGTGCAAAACATACAATTCACACAAGCCCTTGCAACATGAGGACAATTGCAGGCATTGTTTCAGCATGCAAGCACTGAACAATAAATAACTATATCTACAACAAGTAACATAATAGGAAGGGGACAGACTGAATTATAAATACAGGGAGGAACAGGAACAATGAGCATTTTGGGGATGTAATATTTGTTCCCCACTGTTGCAAAAATATTTCACCACTGGACTGGTCCTTGTGAAGCAGAAGGTCACTTACTGCACATAGGACAATGCAACACAGGGTGTAACAGATGCTGTAGGCACTGCCCACAGGCAAGCACACTCCAGCCAGCAGAGTTCAGCAGCAATGCTGCTGTATCTTCATTCACAGCAGCTTTTTGCTGTTTCAGACCTGGCCTGGTTCCCCTGCAGCTGGCAGTGTCACCACAAAGAGAGGTGACAACCATTTCAAATTTCACATAAAAACAGTGGGGTCCCTGGAAATCAAGTGCTGTGTGGCGCACAGCTAAGAGAAGTTCTGTCTCTGTTTTTCTTCATCTTTGAAGAACTGATTAACATTGGCATTAATCCACAATTACTAGCACAAGAACCAGATCAGAGGTTCGTCCATTCATATTTAAACCACGTGTTGAAGCTCTGAGACAAGGGCTTCTTCTCCCATTCCTTCATGTCTAGGTTGGATAATTTACAAGGTGCAGATGATTTTCTTCAAATGCAAGAGATGCTGAATGATTTTTCTTCATAAAAACTTCTCCAGATCTGAGGTTCCAATTCTCTTCTCCAAATAAAGGAGTAAACTAAAAACATGGGAAGAGGTAGAGGAAAAGGAGAGAGAAATTACTTAAAAGGTTTTGCTGCAACAATATACCATAAGGTTTTTGTTAGATGTCAAAGAAAACCTAAAACCTAGGCTTAGGATACAACCCAGTTGACGGGCTTCCCCACCTAACATGAACCTCAAAGTTTTTGTGCAATACCCAGCTACTAATACATAAACTATTGACTGCAGAAAGACTGACTAATTTTTGGGGTATAAATTCAGTCACTTGAAACCTAAATCAAAGTGGCCTGATACATTTCAAAGTGATGGACTCTGTATCCTGCATACTTCCACATTTTTACATTCCCCCAAAATCTTAAAAGTTTGTGGACTTGTTTTAAGCAAACAACCCTTTGTAACTCCTCTTTCACAAAAATCGACAAGAACACTCAGTGCAGAGCTTTTTCTACACCTCAGCCAAAACAAACTCGGTTGGAACAAAGCAGAAGGGAAGGTAAAGTTGTCTTGCCCCAATACCTCTGTTGACCGTAACAAATTCGGAATTGAATTTACTCAGAACAGAGAGAGGGCCATAGAACTCCCTTACTTAAAATACATCTATTCTTCATTTAAGCAGAATTCTGCTCAATTTCTTTTTACACAGCAATATACCATCCATCAATGCATCCTAGAGCCCTTTATAAAATCAATCATTTAATGAGAAATTCAGCCTCTGGATGCTGAGATTTGCTTTGCTTTTTCACCGTGAAGCTGTATCAAAATTCCAGCTTCCAAACCATCATCAGTTCATCACAATTTCTGACAGCACTGCTAGAATTTTAGAAGGCAAATCCTACTTCATTACAACGCAAATGAGCTCTAGTGCACTCACAGATCCTTTGAAAGCACCACATCTCTCTCAGGCTGTAATGTCTAAGAGCAACAGAGAACATTCACAGGAAACAGCCCAGCCTACATAACAGTCTGTAGTGTTTTTGCAAGTGTGGGTTAGTTTTTTTTATGTCTAAAAAAAGGGTCCAGTCAGTGTTGATTAGTCTTTTCTAGGCATTCTTCAATATAGCGTGACATTCTTCCCATCAAAACAGACTATCAACACTGAGTCAAAACAGTGTTTCTTGTCATGAGATGAACTTTTAAAAAGCTATAAACAATTCCAAAACAGAGAGGAAAAAAACAGACTCAAAACTCCCAAGTTTGAGGAGCAAGCCAAGCAGACTGAAGTCTTCCTAAAAGCTGTCAGGCTGGGGCCACACAGCACCATTAAAACAGAGTAATCACAAGTAATTTCCTTTTTGGCCCTCCCACCCACCGACAAAGCAGCAGGAGCCAGTAGAAAAAAAACAACCTACTTGCTGGATGAGCACACAGCACTGGAGAGATTTCAGCCTGTATCTACATTCAGTTATCTTGTGTGCTCGTTAAGCCAGTTGTCTTGTGTGTTAGTGAAGATAAAATAATGGCTTTTAACAAGATACTGTGGAGTAAAGGAAAGCTTTGTGCTTTCCGTTATATTCGGAGAACTCTTTTTCAAAATAAAACACTTCCCTCATGCACTGTAAACTCCAGAACAATTAAGTCAGACTCAGAAGAATAAGTCAATATTTTTCTTGGCACAGACCTCAGTCCGGGCATTCAATACTGCTGTTCTGATAACACTGAGAACCACATAAAGTCAGTAATAATACAAATTAACTGAAGATATCGAGATGTAGTTCCCAGCTAGGGAGGCAGCTGACACACAGAAATGAGGGTTTCCATTTGCTCTCAGGGGGGAAATTATTGCCAGTAACCAGGACCTGGTAAGTCTCTAGCTTTTGCTGTGCTTTCTGAAGAGAAGTCTGGAAGAACAAAGTGGGCAGAGCAGAGTAGTGTTTTCAAGGCAAACAACAACCTAAGAGAAGAGCATCGTGGCACAACACTGCTCAGTTTCACAGCAGATTTCAAAGCTGAGCTGCTGCTTTGCATGGGCCCAACCTTGTATTCTTTACTCAATCAAAACCCCCAGAAAACTGAAAGGCAACTACAAGAGTAACTGTCTGCACTATCTACACTGCTTCAAAAATCTTTGGAGTTTGCATTTACTGCAAGAGTCAGGCAAATGTCTAAAGCAGAAAAACCACCAAAAAACCTCCCCAGTGATCTGTCCCAAACAGAAGAACCTAGAGAAGTCTTCACACACTAGTTCTTCTTCCTATATTCTGGAGATCTTTTTCAGTCTGAACTTTTAGGTAACCCAGAAGCACATGCACAGCTTGTTTAATTACTGCAACTGTATTTATTTGTCTTTTTCTTATAACCTGCCTGCCTTCATCAATACAATATACACTGCCCAAATCCAAAAGGAAACTACCATTCACAGGGCATTGATTATTCAGGATCAAGGACATCACTATATTTTTTGGCTAGCAGTAACTGACTTTGTACTAAAGCCACAAGAGGGAAGTGAGGAATAAAAGCAACACAACACAAATGGGAGTCTGCCAGGTTTGTTGCGAAATACACAGATTAATAGCAAAAATCTTCCCTCCTCGTCACAAAAATAAGAAATGCACAACAACCAATCAAGCAAGACCAAATTCAGACTTGCTTGCGAGAAGATACAATGCTGAAGTTGCATCTGGTAAGAACCTGACCCATTATGTATAATTAAATTGTTTTGGAACAGTGTGTGCTATAGACTAGTAATTATTTCAGGCTGCAATATTAATTACACATCTTCCTGACACTATACCGAGTTCAACATATATAAGCATAAGTATTTTGAAAAATCTGTATTTTAAAGTGTAACAGTGGAGAAAATGCAGCCTTAGTCCATGCAAATGCAACCACACTGTCTAGATGAGATTGAAAGTTAGGCCTGAATTCCCTGTAAAACACCTATCATAAGACAGCAGCTTTCTTTAAAGGCTGTCTGCATGGAAATTCAGGTGAATTTGCTATCAGGCTGCAGATCAGAATTTACTGTATCTTTTTTTGGGTATTGCTACTGGATGCAGAGTGACCTAGCCTCAGTCACCAGAAAAATGGCACTGGAACCTTTGTTTAGCATGCACCTAGTACTTAAGGGCCAGAGTCAATTTACAAAAGATGATCTGCATTTCCCTACAAGTTGAATATGCTATTTTTTCTCTGTCTTTTACATCTAAATCATGCAGGAAAAGGCCTTGCAAAAGTGGGTGCAAGATACATGGCAAACCATTTCCAGGACCTGGTGTTATCACAGACATAGTGCCTGGCTTACAACAGACTGTAAACATATGTGTCTCAGGTGATCCAGATGTAAAATTGCATCAAACATACCCCTCCTCACAGCTGCTGCTGAAAAGTTTTTTTGAAAAGCATTATTACAGTGAAATTCAAAGCTGTTATTTCTTACCTGATAACTTATAATTGCCAACACATACACAATTAAGAGGGGAGGTGCTTCCATGTGCTGACAAATGCTGTGGGAATTAATGAATAGGGCACAGTTGTTATGCTGTTCCATACATCTAGCGTGGGATCGTAGCAGTCCAATGTTTTGCACCTCTGAATGCCAAAGTAGCCTCCGACCACATACAACTTGTTTCCAGATGCCACTGCATGGCAGCTCATTCGCTTCGCTGTCACATCTCCCACCTTAGTCCACTGGTATGCCTCACTGTTGAATTTATAAGCGGAGCATGCAGAGAATTCCGTATCTCCACCCATAATAAAAATCTGGTTTCCTAGAACAGCTGCAGCAGTGTAGCGCCAGGGCTGGGGGCAGGTGGCTGGTACTGTCCATCTGTTTTCACACTGATCATAGCACTGGACTTTGGGCAGCTTGTCATGGCTAACGCTGGTACCACCAAAAGCAAACAGCTTCAGTTTTGCACTGACTACAGCTGCATTGCTTACACCCTCTCGCAGTGGGGCAACCATGGTCCATTTGTTGGTCACGGGGTCATACTGTTCTACTTGCTTTAAGGATACTGAAGGCGAAGCTGGAAGGCAACCAGTTGCTGCAGTGTGCCCTCCTACTACATACAAACAGTGCTTCAGTTCGGCAGAGCCGTGGCCAAACCTGGCGACCAGCATGGGAGCAGCCTTTGACCACTCCTCATGAAGGGTGTCATATACCCACACGTCTTTGGAGACTCCGTTTTCTGATCCTCGCCCCCCAGTGATATACACTTTGCAGCCGATGGCACAAGCACTGAACTCCTTCCGTGGGCTTGGAATGTCAGCCTTTGGAATGATCTCCTTTGCCTTTTGATCCACCAAATACAGCTTATCACACATAAAGGTTTGGCCACCCAAAAGAAAAAGTGAATGCCCAGTTTTTCGGGGTCTGGCACACAAGCTGGTGACCACCCCATCATTCTGCAAGATCTTCAACTTGCATCTTATTGATTCTTCTACAATCTCCTTGCTTTTCCTTTGCTTGGTGATAAGTTCTTCCATAGCCACATTCTCCATAAGGTATATGGCTGGCAGGAGGGCCAGTCTCACTGTCTGCAGTAGCTCTGGCAGGTAACAGTGGCGCTTACTCAGGTCATAGTTGACCCAGTTGATAGCCGATTCATATACCAGCCTTTCATCTTCAGTTTCTAATTCTTCGCTGGAAAGGAGTTGCACTACCATGTCTTTTGGCAGTTGGAGGAAGTCTTCGCTTTTACTGATACTCTGGAAGTTGCTAAGGCACATCCTCCAAGAGAGCTCATACAGCTTGGTACACTGATGAGCATCTGACAGCAGCAGCATACCAAGACAGTTGGTGGGATGAAGGTTTTTCTCCAGAAATTCTGCACAAGCATCCCTAATGTCCTGAAACTCCAGCATGTCACCAGCCTCCAGCAGTGACTCTGCATTTTCTTCATTGATGATAACTTTGGAGGAATATGCATAGTCCAGAAGAAGCTCCAGGACTTCTGGGTGAATAGAATTGTGAAAGTTGACTTCACTGTCCTGGCTCTCTTTCAGTCCTCCGCTGAACATTGCTTCAAAGTAGCGGCTACAAGCAGCCAGAACTGCTCTGTGGCAAGGGAAGGACCTGTTTCCAGCATGGAGAAGTACATCTGTGAAGAGACGCTGCTGACGCAGGAGGTTTAGGTGAGTAAGGACACTATCAGCATAGGATGACTTGTGGAACAAGTATATGTTTATGGAGCCAGTACTGGCCCTAGACTTGCGATTTTCATGCATGCTGACCGACATTTTCTTTCACACCTATAAGCAAAGAAAAAATTTAATATAAATAAAAGTCAAAATCATTATTAGTTTTACATATCAAAAAGTGTGTCTGTTATTCACTATAGGAGGGGGGGAGAAAAAGCCTTAATTTACAGCTGAGTGGACAGAGAATTACATCTACCTTTGGCATGCGTTTATTTTTTTGTAAGCTGAGATTCATAAATGACATAGTCTAAATATGTTGCCCAAGAGCAGGTTTATCTTGGGAAACCTGATCTCCAGCTTTCATAGCAATACAGTAAGCAAGTAAGTTGGAGAAAGAAAATGAACCAGGACTGATTTTCTCACCCTTCCCCAACCTAGACCAGCTGATTCATTACATACATACACATGCACACGCTTGAAACATTCTCCTATACTGAATCATAGCAGGAAGAGCTACCAGACAGAATACCTAAGGAATGTCAAAAGCTGCATAGGGAACAAAAACCTACTAATCCCCTTAGGAAGCTTCCCTTTGGTATAGTGATTCCACATGCAACAGCACAAAATGGAAAAAAAAATTTGAAACAAAACCCTGGTATCAACCATACATTTAGATTTGTGTAACTGTAAAAAAATATTGTTAGTAAATTCTACAAATTCCATCATTATTCCACAGAATCCAGTGTCTGCTTGCTATAGTGATATAGCATATACATAGGCAGGGTCAGCAGAAAAACATGCTTTGACTGCCATCCAAAGTCACTGAGACCCTGCTCTGAAGCCACCTGGAGAGTCAGGTCCAGAGAGCTTAAGTCATTAGTTCATTCTGAAGCTTTGAGGGGGCAAAAAACAGAAGACTTCTCCTATCCTGCCCTATTCCTAACAAACAAAACCTACTCAGATCCTGTTTAGAGGTGAACGTTAGTGTTACCTGCCAGGTCTATGTATAATTACAGCAGCAAGTTTCCAGATTTAATGAAGAGTCAAGTCAAAATAGTACAGACTACAGAATAAGGGAAAAATATTGGCAGTGATATAAAGCCAATGGCAAAAAAGCCATAGTGCAAATAGTAGGAGATGAAAAATACAGAACTCAGTGCAATCTGTGGCTGTGACTGGTACTTTAATGATCTCGTTTCTCTCTCTTCAAACTGCAGAGAAAACTCAGCAAAAGCCAAGAACAAAACTTGCCTAATTACTATGCTATTTGCATGTCCAGAGTACCTTTTACTGCACCTTCAAATAAAGAACTGGCCAAAAAATCTACCTGCAAAGCATGCAATGTCCTAAGTCAGAGCATGACCTGAGGCCACTTGTGAAGGTTTTTAACGTGGATATACTTTGCTCTCAAACAGACATTTTCATATACTGGAGTATCTTTAAGCAGTAAAGAACTGGAGAATTTCATTCCCACATTTCATGCTTCACAATAACACAAGAGCTTTACAAGCCTCAAAACCAGCATTTTTAAACACACGTATTTTTCTAGATTCATATGACCAGAAACATTGACAAAATCAAAACCACATGTTTAATTTGGACAGCACTCAAGTTCAGAACAAGCAATCTGTGTATATGGAACATGCAACACCTGCAGTCGAACTGCAGCACAGCCAGTACCATCCTCCTCACTATCTGTGCTAATGTAATTGATTCACCATATTGAACAACAGCAAATCTGTCTACACCTTTCCCTTTAGTTACAGCAGAAAAGTCCTTAAACCCAACTTAAATAAGGAATAGAGAGATACCTTACTGTAAAACTACCATAGCCCATTTCCTTTAATATGAAACACAATTTGCCTGATGAAACTTAACTGGGATTGAAAACAGCAGGTAACACTACCCAATTTACAGTGCACAAACCAAAGGCCTCCAAAACAGAGAGGAGTCCTACTCATCAGAACTACAAGGCAGAGTCTCTGTCTCACTCTACCATGCAAAAGCTTAGAAAGGGATCATACCAGTGCTCTTCAGACCAACCTATTAAATGCACTAGACACAGAAAAACTTAAGGAAGCTGGTATGTCTTCAAAACACAAACTCTTTTACAAGGAAAATTAAATTACCTTTACTGAAGTTGTATCGTCTGGCAAAAAAAATACCCAGATGGCATTCAAGGATCTTGAGCACTAATCTCAGACTAAAATAACCCACTTAACCTATAGCCACAAATAAGATACTGACCATTTACAGGTTAAAATCTCCTGGAACTGAAGGATTACAGAAAGGTCTTGGCCTGACATACTAGTTTGCATGCAGTTTGAAAACACAAATTGGAAGCTGAACACTTTACTGTCAAAATTTTCAAACTTTTCCAGGCACTTTGCTTTTAAATGCTTTATGATGCAAGGCACAGTATTCACTGGATCCCTACACGTAGGTTTTCCTCACACTGAGGACTTACTCGTTCCTCACCAGGGAGCAGGATAGAAGCTAAACACCCCACTGATCAGAGACAACAGAATAACCAGTCTCTGAACATGCTCACTGCCCCCCACCCTCCATTCCAGTTAACTGAATGTGTGTGTAGACATCACAGTCCAGGCATGTCAGGGTCTCTATGAAAACACAGGTTCTCTTCTTTGCCCCCACATATTGAGGGAATTCAGAGTATACTGAAAACTTTCTTTCATCATGCACACAGGGTTCAGGTAAAGTTCACATCAAAGGCTGCAGATGCAGGCATTTAGATTTTTTACCAGGCTGTGTACTCCCATGAACAACACTTGTTCAGCACCATTCAGAATGAGCCCATAACCACAACAAAATAGAGGCAAACATAAAAAAACCACCCTACAGTTATGCATGCAGTGGAGACTAGTGAACTACAGACCACATGCAGGGGGAAGGAACAGATCACTGTCTGTTACCCAAAGCCCACCCACAGCCATAGTAACAAATACTGCTGCAAAAAAAATTTTGAAATTTGTATAAAAACCCCTCTCAAACAGCTACTGAATAAGGCACTAAGCATTTCACCCTACTATAATAGAAACAGTCTCCTGGTGAGAATTAGATTTCACTTATGCTGGTCTTGAACTGTTTCTGTAAGATTGTCTTTATCATCACAATGTCATCAATTGAGAAGAATTCAAAATATGCCAATTCACATTTAAGATAAGCTAACATATTTCCCCAAACAGAACACAGATACATATCTATACACATCTTTTCCTCCAGTATGGTGCTGAGATGCGTTTGCACATGGACTAGCTGAACAAACACCCCTCAGAAGCAAGTATCATCATTCACTAACAGGCAGTGTTTCTGTAAACAGCCTGAGTCTCTGGCAATTAGGTCAATCCAGACTCTTGTAAGAATATTAAAATGCAAAAATGACATCTCCAATTTCTCTGTTTGGTGTTGGAAATTATGCAAGCCTCAAATACTTCAGCAGAGGTAATTTACAGTCAGTGATCAAATGCTCATCTTGAATACTATTAGCCAATTCCCTTCAGGCATTTTTTTCCTTAGAAATAGCATTTGTATGTGAAAGACAAGAAGTGGTCAGTAAATTACAGATATAGATTTTATCTAGGAATAGAGGTTGAACCAAGACTTTGATTTATAATTACACTTCAACAGGCTACTTGTCACAGCAGCCCAGTAGTAAACACTACTGTAAGACTAAACAACAGGCTCCTTGTCCTACTTAACAGTTCTACAGCATGCAGGTCTCAGCCTAAATCAAATGAAAAATTATGTATCTTCAAATTACTGACACATCCCTGATGCACGCTCATTTTAATACGACTGTGTAGTTACACAGCGGTGGTTGTGTTTTCCTTTAGAACCAGTGAAACAGTTGAAAGAGAGGAAATCTACTAATCACCCCATCGATGTAACTAACACCGCTTTCAATTGCTAAATCTGCGGCGATGCTATCAGTGTGGCAGAGGCAAACCGTGACACTGCCTAGAAGTCTTGAAATTCAGTGGCTGCCTAGGACCTGCAGCGAGACAGAAAGCAGAACACGCTGCTCCTACTAGGAATGTACTACAGCTCACCCCATGCAAACAAAGAAACGCAACTCTAAATTCCCTTCAGTTCGCCCCATCAAAACGCCTAAATTACTCCGTCTCTGAGAAGAAACTTGCCGAGCTTCTTCCCAGACTGATATAAAAAACAGTGCGAGAAGTTAAAATGCATTTAGTTACCTTTATAGAGCGATAACCACGTGCAAAAGTTTCTGTACCGGCGCAGAGAGAGCAGCGCCGCAGCCAGCTCAGGGAGCAGCGAGGCGCTCGCTCATTCCCTGCCCTGCCTCAGCCCGCTGAGGGATGCTCGGGCCGCCCGGGCCCCCAGGCGGGAAGCTGAAGCCCACCGGGGAGGCTAGCAGCCTCCGTAACAGGAGCCGACGCTTTCCAAGGGCAGCCCAGTACAGGAGATAGCAAACCACCGCAAACGCCTACCCCACCAGTGTCCCGCTGGTACTTGGCGATCCGGACAGGGCGGAGGCGGGCCGGGCTCCGCTGTGCCAGGGACCAGCAAGGCAGCCCGGCTCCAGCCGGAGAAGCACCGCCGGCAGCGCGGCGGCAGCTCTGTCCCCAGCTCTGTCCCCAGCTCTGCCCTCCCGCCTCCCTCCGCGCCGGGCGCTCCCCGGGTCGGCGGCACCAACTTACAGCAGCGGCTCCCGGGCGAGCGCGGAGGTCCCTGGGCGACGCGGCGCCGCGCATGGGAGAGGAGCCGGGCTCTGGCTGCTCGGCGGTGCCGCGGAGGGCGAGCAGCAGCGGCAGAGCCGCGCAGCGCCGGGCGGAGCTGCTGCCGCTGGCGGGAGGCGGGTCGCGGAAGGAGGGCGGGAGGTAGGGAAGAGGGACGGAAGAAAGGGAAAGAGTAGCTGCTGCTACTGCTGGCACGCCGGCCGCAGCTCTGCCCGGGCGGCGGAGCGGAGAAGCGGTATATGGGTTGGAGGGGGCGGGGGGAGGCTTTATGCAAAGCCTGTGAGTGACAGGCGGGGGAGGGACGGCAGGGCGAGGGCAGCGCGCTCCCAGTTGCTGTCCCGGCCGGCGGCAGGGAAGGTGCTGTGGGGATCTCGTGTCGCTCCGGACGGGGGCTGCAGAGCGGCCTCTCCTTCCTGCCTTGCCTGCCGTGCCTCGCACCCGGCCGGGGCGGTGTGGGGACCCCGCGGGGCCGGGCGGAGCAGCCACTCGCTGCAGCGCGCTCCGGGAGAACAAGGGCCGCGCCCCGCTGCACAGACACCGGAATGGCTGCGCGGGATGGGGAGAGCCGAGCGAACGGCTGTGGTCCCGCTCCTCGTGGCGTGTCCCGTTGGGTGGCGAAGACCGAGCGAGGCAGACGGTGGGAAAGTCCTCCTCGGCGCCCTGGGAGCGGCCGGGATGGCGCGGAGGAGCCCGGGCATCGCGGGCTGTGGGCCCCGCCGCCGGGCGCTGCTCCTCCCGCGGGGCAGTGCCCCGGGCCGGCCGCTGCTCTCTCTGGAGGCCTTCACAGAGCTGCCCTTTCACTGCTGCCCTCCCGCAGCACAAAGGGAAGCCTGGCTTTAATTATTTCCCAATTAACAAAGTATGTGAAAAATGCCTTTTGCAAAGTATGTGCAAAAGGCCGATCTCGACAATAAACATCTTCTAGACATAACGATGTTTACATAATGGTATTGTGTGGCTCTATACAAGAAAAACATAAGATACCATACTAAACATTGCTCATATTGCTAGCTTACTATTTGCTGATATCACTTAGAGCAATGGTATTAGTCTAAAGAGGCTTTAAGGAAGATAAGAACATCAGCAGGAAGCTTCTTTTTAAATGTTAGGAGAATTTGCTCATTCTTCATAATGAAATGTCACCTAAACTTCTGTTGAAAAAAGGAATGCCCTGCAAGCAATTTGCTAACATGAAGAGGGTTATTTATATTTGTGTTGCTGGACTCCAGAGTCTGCAGATTAGCACACACTTAGTGTACAGCAGGACACATCTGTAATTCTAGATAGCCTGTGGGCATATGCAAGTCTGGAGAGCATAGCTGAACAGGGAGCAGATTAAAGAGTAATTTGTTTCATAGATTATTTCTTTTTACAATATTGTTTTATTACAACATGAAATATTGCAGGTTGCATGGTCTAAAAATGTTGCACATCTGTATGTAATAAAAAATGTTTCAAAGTTGTTTAGGTGTGAGGAGCTGTTGTAAATTGTAAACAACCTTGCACAAGGGGTATTCACAGACACCAATGTTCACTTGAGTCATGTACCTGTAGAGGATTTTGGATTAGACTGTGAATGTTCAATCTTTGTTGCATATTGTATTGTCCATGTTATGAGTCCAGGTTTTTCCTTTCATCGTAACATAACCATAAAATGCCTTGATCCTTTCCCCCAACTAAACCTGCAGAGATTCCACCCAAATCTTGTCCGTCATGGTGAATCTTCCACAATCTGGTGTCAGAGTCAGATTATCTCGTTCTATGCAACTGAAAACACAGGGACACGTTACTTCATACAGTTAGGACAAACTTTGAACAGGCATAGTTATCACTATGGGTGATAAACCGAAATGATAGAATAATGTTACCTATCTATTGCTTAGCAACATCTGAATCATAGCTGTAAGGAATGGTCAGTGAAAAATGAGATCCACAGAGAGGACAACATATGGGATTTATGTGGATGCCTACAGCTTGTAGATTTGGGCAGTACCCTGCATGAAAAAAACGGGGCAATAATCCTGTAAGCAAATGACCAGATGAAGTACTGATCTTCCTTTTTTTTCCATGAAATGAGGATCCTGTTAAGTTAATCAGGGCAGAATGATGGGATGAAGCTTTAAGTCATCTGCTGGGAAAACAAGTACACAGCCAGACAGATCCTTCTGTGTGTGTAAAGCAGTTGTAACTGGTGAGAACAGAGAGAGAATGAGAAGAAAAAGGAACTCCACAGTCCATGCTTGCAAATCACAGCGGCTGTTCTTTTGGTTGTGTTCTAATGAGCTCTTATATATGCATAAGTGATGAAACACCCGAAGTGTTTCTTCTCCTTTCTGCACAGTAGTTAGAAGTGGATGGGGTTGTCTGAATACCGCTTGTAGCACATTTAGAATAAGAGTGCTTGTTTTGCTAGCATGGAAAAAACACTCAAGAAATTAACTTGGTCCAAGCAAATCTTTGGTCTGGTTTATGTTGGTCTGAGAACTAATTCAGATCACAGTTAAGCACTATTCTGGTTAAGCCAGTTTTGTAGATGGGCCAATCTGTATTTTGACATTGCTGAAAACAAAGCTGGCCTAGCCTATTCCAGGACATAGTTTAACATGCCTGCTGAACTAGTTGAGACATGTTTCTCCTAGTATTAGTATGGCAGGATAGATAGGATCTTTGCAGTGTTGCTAAATATCATGATTTTATCACAAATCACAAGATAATTGGCCCTTTTCTCAAAGCCTCAGCTTCTAGAGTCATGTGAAATTGATAATCTGTTAGGGTTGGTTTTGTTGTTTGTTTGTAATAAGAAGTCTGAAAGAATGAGTCTGTCCATATGAACCCCTAAATATTTTCATTTTAATCTCTAGAATTAAGTGCCACATTTGACTCTGAAAACGTTGGGGTAGGAAAATCTTCATTCAACTCAAATCCAGCTTTCTTGCTAAGCAGAGAACACTGCTGTTTTAACTAAATTATTTCACCTTGTTCTTTATTTAAATTGGTTTGGCTTCTGTGTTGAGACAAGTTCTTGGAACCTTGAATGTGTAGCAAACTTTATCATATGGGTTTATTGACACTTAAATATTTTGCAGGCATAACTATGTAGCTAGGTCTCCCAGATTACCCTAGTAGCACCAGCAAGAGTTCTAACACTGTCAGAGCTGTCCTGATAAAATAATCCGTTTACCAGAGCAGATTATTTCACTCAGGAGATGAAAATATGTATTTTGTTTTATTTTGTTGGTATCAGCTGCATCTAAACTAGCAGGGTTTGCCAGTGCAGCTATCTTGGCAAGCCTTTTAAATGCAAACAGGCAGTATGTGCCTGCAGCACAGTCTGAGATCTCATTTTTAATGCTATTAAACAGCTGTGTCTTGGGCTTTTGCCTTGTTAGACTCTTTTTAACCACATTATTTTGTTCAACTGCTAAATAAACAGCATGGGGTTAAATGTATTAGTGTAATTTATCTTCTTTCCTTTCTAATTTACTCTTTGAATGAATTAATTAGAATGATTTAATTAACAATGTACAATAGCAGTACCAGTGCCGGAGCTCTCCCAGGGAGATGAGGCCTGGAACACCCCTCAGTGGCCCACACCTGCTTTTTTTATCATTTGCATTTGATGTGCTTCTCCAGGCTGGCCTGCAAACAAAGATTTGCATGGATACAGCACAATGCATTATAGGGCTTGTTTAGTCCCAGAGACATACAAAAAGTGTTTGGGGAGGTCAGCATTCAGTACTTCTTAGCAGCAATTACACCAGTCTGTCCACCAGTTCTGGGGGTGAGAAATCCCTCTTTGCCCAGTTCTGTCTTTCTCATCTGTGTGTGTGTGTTTGTTTTCAGAAGGATTACATTCAGTCAGGCTGGCCCTTAGATGTCATTCCTTCATGTCATGACAGCTCAGACCAAAAAGAAGAGAAAATACCTGATGCTGTCTAAACCAGCAGCATGAAGGGGCAAATATTGTTGTATATGACATAACTGCTCCTCTCCAAAATATCAGTGTGATAAATTGTTGTGAGGTGTCACTTTTAACACTAGTCCGTTTGAAGTCAGTGACTTATGCCATCATATTCTAGGAAAGATACAGAAAAAGTCAGGCTTTGGTTTCCATTTCATGAATATATTTTATACAAAAGATTTTCAGAAGGATCAATTTGGGCATAAATAATGTAATAAATATGAATAATGTCTGGAGTGAGAAAGATTTCCTTTTGAAATTTCTTGATTCTTAGAAGAAGCCCTTTTAAAGCATGACTACTGTATCTAGTCCAGAATCCATGCTTCCAGCAGTATGTGCTTAGAAAGTAGTATGAAGAAAAAAAATGTTTCAAGACTCTAAGGAGAAGGCGCTCACTTCTCTTTTGTAAGTAATTCCTCTGCCCATCTTATCCTTTTCCATTTTGTCTTTCTCTCTAATTACTCCTCAAAGTCTCTGCCATAAAAACATTTTTACCTATTCCATATTGTGTGTGCTCCTTCTTAACAAGAAAAGTGATTCCAGTTAATAGAAGGCAGTGATGATGATGACCCATTTTTGAGCAGGTTTGATTAGTAAGGGGTCCCAATTAGTACTGATACGCAAGCCCTTCCCAAAGATATGTGGATCAGCGCAGGACTGGGAATACCACTGCAAAGGGTGAGTGGTTGCTGCCACTTCTGCCATCACTCATGATGACATTTGGCAAAAGCTGTATGTTCATTGTCAGGAGGTTTCCCTATGCACATCTTTGCTGGCTATTCCCATCCCTTAAGTGACTCCATACTGGGTCATTTTCTTGCCTTTACAGGAGCTATCTCCAGTAGTGCAGACTCCAGACCATGCAGCAGGTTCCTTTTCTCTCTTGCTAAGTAGCAGTGGCCCCCAGTGGTGACAGCTAAGCTGGCTCCTTATTTCAGGTTTTACCACGCCGCACTGAAAAGCCTCCATGCTGTAACAACCTTAGAATAAGAACTTAAGAATTTCCCACATCTTTCACTTCTGCAGGAACTGCAGGCCAGTTTCTCTTGACCAATCTTTTTCCCCCACCCCAAACTGGCCAACACTGATGAGGCTTTGAGAATAGGGGTCTGTATTGTATTATTCTCTAAGATGTTTAGTCTTTAAGAAGGAGCTATATAACTTAAATGGTACAGCATGTCATCTAGAGAGACCCCTAAAAGATGAAGATATTTTTCTTGTCTCCATCTTTTATGTTAGTATTAAAAGCAAGACAACAAAAAGGTATTCATTCAAACAATTGCTTTGGCATTTTAAAGACAGGAATGCACCTCTAAATAGCTATTTTTACATTGCTGACTAGCATTACAAGCATTACACATTGAAATACAAGGTATTTAAGGACTTCATTGAATATTTTTAAGGACAAGGACTTCTGACAAGGATTTTGGATGGAAACACATATACTCTTTTGGAGGTACAACTTTGAGTCACTGAACTCTGCAAACACAGACAGATATGTCTCAAAAACCTAAAAACCCCAAAACATTTTACCTTGGGGACTTGTTTCACTGTTCCACTCCTTAGATTATATTTTGTCCACAAGTCAGAATGGAAAAAACTTTTCACTTCTTCAGGCCTGCTGAAGAAGACAAGCCATACACAGATTCTAGAAAAAAGGCAATGCATGGAGGCTGAAATGCCCTCACTCTGTCTCATACTTAGCTGAGAGGGCTTATCAGATTTATTCAGGTGAATAAGAGTAAACATGAAAGAAAAGCTTTTTCTCTCCTTCTGGTATTTTTCTGTGCTCCTTCTGTTTTTCAGCACCCAGGAGACTTTCAGTTAATTTGTCCTTATGGATATATGTATAGAGAGATCAGGATCTTAGGTATAAGTCTCACCTGTCAATAGTCTACACCTCAATCCTATTATCATCCACTGTACCAAACTAAAATGAGAGCAAACAAACCTCCTGTAGTCATGCTTTCCATTATCATATACCTAGATCTAAGTTTTCAGGCCATGATGTTATGGGAGGTGGTCCACAGAACCAACAGAAACTGTAGTGTATATTGCTTCCAATTTTAAAAGTTTGGTGATAATAATACATAAGAAATTAGGAAATAGAACATGATTTCTTGGAGACCACTGCTTTAGGGAGAAGGAAAGTACAGAATTCTCTGATTTTAGTGGGTTTAAGACAGATCTGGACAAGTATTTTAAAGCAAGTTTGTTTGTGTAAGTATGACTTTATTAATTTTCCTGCTCAGCAATTCACCACAAACATCTGGAACAGCATTATTAGTAGTTTTAATGCTGTATGTTCTTAAATAGCATTTTTACAGATACTTCAGAACACTTAAGAAAGGAACACTTTAGAAGGCTCTTGGCAGAACATGAGAAGGTTAAAACAGACTCACTCACCTAGTTTTAACCTGTGGAGTTTGATGATTGTGAGGACTAAGTAATCTGATTCCAAACTTTTTAACGAAATGTGTCCTATGGAGTTGGTGTTTCTGTGGTTTAGATCAAACTTTTGAACATGTTGCCTTCAGCAGGGGTTGTTTCTCAGGCATTAAATGTACAAGTAGCCTCAGTATACTCATCAGGCTGTATCTGTTTAATGAGAAGGACTTAAAAGGACACACTTGCTTGTTTTAAAAGACTTGTTTATGTACTTTGACACTTTATTGTTCTTGTGTACAAAGGAAACCAGTTGATTTGATTCTGCCATAGAGCCCATGTATTATACAAAGGTTTAAAATCCTTCATGGTGCTGGTTTGAATTATTTTACCTTTTTAATGACCAAGCCTTTATAGAAGATTAATTCATTGTTGGTGCAGTGTGATGAATTTAGGTCTGCAGCAAAACCTTTTCCTGAAAATAAAAGTGAGCTTTTGAATGAAGAAATGTCACATTATAACAGGCAAAGCCTTGCAAGTTACATATTCAACGGGATGAGGAAACCAGATTTCTTAGGTGAACTATATTCCAAAAAGGCCTATTACTCCTCCTCTCCAAATGTTAATTTGGATTATTTAGTTATGGCCAAGTTAAGTCAGAGGGCTTAAACTTGGAAGAATGTGTAGTATAGGCAAGGCTTCAAAAGTCTCTTGACACACTCAGTGTGGCATTTTCTCTAGTTATTGATTTGTGTCTTCAAAGCTCTGCCTTATTTTAGGCTAATGGAATTTAATTAGACATCTGATTGCTGCTGAAAGTAGTAAAAAGGAAGCTGTTGATGCTTTATTTGAGCTAAACATTTTCTGGCTTTTTTCCCCATCTCCAGGACATGCCTGGACATATTTTTACTTTCCTACCTGAAGAACTACTTGGCACATCATATGTATGTTTTGGCTTAAAGAAAAGACAGTAGTTTGGAAATACAAAAGACAGCTTCTGTCTTCTGTAACAAGTCTTGTGTGTTAAGATGTAAAAGAGGTAATACATTAAATTAGAAAGAACTTGAAGGCATAGTTGGATGATAGCTGACTGATCACTTGTGTTTTCTTAGGGAAAACTATTTAAGGTTTCAGTTAACAAGCAATTTCCTTTTCTGAATCTGCTTTCATCTATATGTGAACTTAGAATTTTGTTCAAATATAATAACAAAGCCTAGTGATTCACCACATCCAAATAACTGACTGGAAGAATCTCAGATTTTCCTCAAAGACCTAATGAAGATTAAGCTGTGGAAGCAATATCATCCTGTGATGGCTAAAAGAATACAAGATTTCCACTCATACATTCTCTAGACATCTCTGAAATTCATTGCTTATTGTGATAAACTGCACATAAGTATTCTGGACAGAAAAATACGTGGAAGCTTTGTCATATCACAATAAACAGAAGGGAGTAGAGGCTGACAGCCTTGAAACAGTGGTTAAATACATGTAAATGGATTTAGTAGTTTAAAAGAAATTTCAAAGTTAACCAAAATATCTAGGCAGATACCTCTTGTGCTCAGTAGCTTGTGTCACATACCAGTACATTTATGCTACACATGTACATTCATGTAGAGCCTGTTGTATGCACAAGCCCAGTCAGAACTCGTGTTTGTACATGTATTTAGAAAAAAAAAAAAGGATGACCAATTATATGAAAATTCATCAGATGTGAAAATCTGACATCAAAATTATCTCAAGCAAATTTTACATGATCATTGCTCAAATGAAGATTAGGAATAACTTAAAATTTCCATAAGCATTAATAAAACTACCAGATTTTAAAGCAAATGAATGCTGCATTCATATGAAAACAGAATCCTAAGACTTAGCTAGAGTATCATCTGAGGTTCTATGACTAAGGTTGTTCAGAAAAACCCTCTATTTCTCTTCTGCTCAAGTGCTTTTAAAGAAGCTTTCAATTTACTGTGGGTCTTTGAGATTCCATCCTGTTAAATGGGGAAAAATCTTAGAGGTATAAAATGTCTGACAAAAACCTTAAATGGTTTCATTAGATGCCATTGATCACCCAAGATCATAGGCATATCAAAAGAAAAAAATAGATTAAAAAACAAAACAAAAAGCTTCCAGCATAGAATTCTCCTTTATGATTGTCACAGATTTCATTTAGTTTCTATAAAATTAATAAATAGAATTATTTTATGTTGCTTGTGTAGTGAAGATGTGTTTCTGCAAAAGAGTTGTGTTGCCTGAGAGCAAACAGTTTTAAATTTTCTAGACTTCCTTCATCTCATTTCTCACCAAACGGCATTAATGTGTGAACTTCTAGAACACGCAGTAAGTAATGTGATGTGGTTTAGTTTTTTCATGCTAATGCACCTCAATAAACAGACTGTAGAAATGAAAATACATTTAAAACACAGGACTCCCATCCCATCCAAATACAAAGCATAAAATTTTGTCCGTCATCTTTAGAATAAATATAAACAAGGAACAATCTTTAGATGTCTCACCAAGTTTTTCTTTTTACTATAGTCTAATCCTATTTATATTTCAATTTATCCCAATATATTCCTCTCTGAAAAATTAGCTCAAAAAAAAAATCCAGCCCATAAGGAGCCAAAAGAAAAAGATACTTAATAATTTATTATTCCAACAAAGTTTGTAAGAAGAGGAAATCTTTTTAAACTTTTGTTCTTCTTCCACTGTTAGTTACAGCACCCACTACTGTGGAATTAACATCATCTTCAACTGTGCACTTGTTAGGTATAATGATTTAGATCCCACTTTCTAAACTGTGATCGTTGTAAAATCTGAGCTGAGTTCAGCAGCCATCTCTCCCCACTCTCCCTCTGGTGAGGTGGCCTGCCCAAGTCAGCACCTTTGCAGGCAGGGCAAGACATGAATATGCTCCTTGCCTGACTAGGAGACAACCATATGGCACCAGGCAAGGCAAGAGACTGCTCAAAGCTCATGAGAAAGGATGTTAAACTCACTGTTTAGTCAATCCATTATAATGAACAAATTCAGACATCTGAAAAAGGAATGAGTAAATCCTGGCTTTGTTGAAGATAGTACAGGGATGATTGGAGACGTGGTTATGTCTTTCTAATTATAGAGTTAGGCAATAATGCTTAGTGAAACAGACATGCATTTATATTACCTAGGCTCACAAAGATAAAACAATCTCCGCCCTTCCCTCTTTAAATACATTCCTTTCCCCTATTTTTATTACTTATGGTACAATTACTTATTCTTTATAGATAAACACATTCCTAACTCATTAGAATGTCATTTTTCCTTTCTTTTCTACATATATTCCTCTTTGCACAATTCCCGTTTCGCTCCATCTTTGCACAGTGCAATCATGTGCCTTAACTGTTAAAAACTTATATTTCTCTTAGCTGCCCTCCTGGCTTAGAAGTATTTGTCCTTAAAGGTAAAAGGAGCTGCAGAGGGAGAAGCCTGCCAATTGCACAGACAAAATTATACTCAGTCACACCCTGGAAATGGACAGATTTTGGAAGGATTGCACAGATTCCACCCCGATAGGTTTTGGTACCACATGCCCTATCTGATCCATTTATTTCAGTAAATCCCACAACCATGAAAAGATAAGTCTGACCTGTTAATGCCTGCAGGCATAGTTATCCACTCTACCTTGATCTAAAACCAACAGATTAACCCAAAGTTTCTGAAGCACATTTTTTCAACATTATTTATTTAAGACTGAAACTCAGCTCCTGTGAAGTCAGAGGGAATTTTCCAGTACTATTTTATTCTTTGGCTTCCTAAGCAGGAACTGCCAATCATACCGTATTACACAGTCATTTTACTAGGCATCCAATCATACTTTCATGAAGTAGAGACAAGTTACTGTTTGCCTTTGCTGGCTAAAGAATTGGGCATCTTCAGCAAGCCACCACATTGTCTATGTGTTTGTTTTCTTGGAAGACATAACTCTAAGCTTCAAATCATTCTGCCTTACAATAGGAAAAAACCCCAAAACATTATGTTATCATGTATATACAGTATCAAACTCCTATCTGCAGGCCTAAGTCCTGGCATTTTTCAGGACCTAAGTGTTTTCCTATTTCTTTCTGAATAGCAAAGCCTATTTGTAAAACAGACATTGGAAGATTTGAAGTTATATAGTTTTGCAGAACTAGAACAAAGAGTCAAGAAAACATAAGATAATATATGGATCTAAATCTCATTTTTCATCAGAAAATCAACTTGAGCTTTATAAAAATATGTATTTCAGACTTCAGATTCTTTGTCTAGAGGTGTTTATTTTTGACTGAGGCATCTTTTTGTGTGATTATTCTTTAAAACAATAAGTCTACATATAACAAAACAAAATACTATATGCCTAATAATATTAGGGAATCTTCTTAAAATATTGGCAGCATTGCCACTATTAGCATAGCAACTCTTCGCAGAACTAAAAGCAGCAGACAAATATGTCTTAAACTGTCTTCCTCTCTTTGTTTCCTTTTCTCTAGTTCCAACTACAGCCAAGATAAAAAGCCATCTCCAAGCTTCTTTTAACATTCAATAGCCCTTGGGAAGGGCAAGCAGAAATATGGCAGTACACATGCACTACTTAAGGAACACAAAATGGGAGTCATACAAGACTCCTCCACCCAGGGGGTTGCTTTAAAGCCATTTTGCACTGTCAGCATCAGTCGCGGCAGCTCTAAGCACCATGTGGCATTTGACTGCACATTCCCCCTATTTACACTGTTGACTTGAACAAAGCTGGCTTTCTAAGCACTCTTCAGCTGACCAAACAAAGTGCTGAAATTAATAATAAAAGACTTTTTAGATAAGTACAGTCTAGTTTTGATACCACATATTCATAGCAGTCCTATGAGGAACATTTACACAAAGTATCCAGGTCATACAAATACTAAGGACCAAAAGAAGCAGCAGCTAAATAACATGATCTGACCACTTCTGACAAATTAAACTGCAAACACAATATGCAAGCCTTAGAGCTCTTTGAACAAAAGAGATTACTTACAGATTGACAAAAAGAAGCAACATCTGTTACTGGGGTCTATACAAAGAAAATACTACTGTTTAACTGCAATCAAAACCATTCTCTAGATCTTAAAATACACAGTTCTATTTAAATGTATTGTTTGGGGGTTTTTTGAAACTCAATATTTTGTAAGGTTTTCTTTATTGCTTAAAAAAAATGCTTTTCTCCACAATATCTCCCAATAAATATTTAAATTCTTTTCAACAGGTCTAAGTATATTGAGTAATACTGCTTACAAAAGCCTTTTAGTTATATTGAGGTAGCTCTTTGGATTGTGGATCAGTGTTTAGATATATTTTCTTTGAGACTTTCAGGCTCTACACTGCACTTTTAAAATGTTATTAACGGTAAAGGTAAGGGACTTGGGGAAGTGTACCTATCAATAATTATATTGATTATATACTCAAGGATCAATTATTCACTTTATGAATACACAGAAAATTTAAAATATTTCAAATCTAAAGTCTTTCTTATAAACAAAGCACTTTAAACATAAACTCCATAAATTCCATCAAATTTACTTTGCACTTACCCATTAAGTGCTTAATTAAAGTTAATTTTGAGAGCTAAGATTCCTGTGATGACTAAAGTATATCAGATTATTTTCTCCATTATGGCAAAATCATAAACTGTTGGCTAGGAAGGGTCTTCGAGGTCTCTAGTCTAATCTCTTGCTCAAAGGAGGGTTATTTTTGCAGTTATAACAGGCTGCCTACAGCCCTTTTGAAAACAAATTTTGAAATATTTTCAAGAATGGAGAATATTAACTTCCCTTCACCCACTGGTGGTGTTGTTTATACCACTCAGGATGCCTTTCACCATCATTGCTGTGAGGTCATGCTGCTGATCAAGTTCAACCTGCTGTTCACCAAGAGGACCAGTCCTTTTCTACAAAGCTGATCTGACAGTCAGTGCTCAGCTTGTACCAGTGCATGGGGATTTTCTGCCTCAAGTGCAGACCTTTACACTTGTTGAACTTGTTTGTGCTTGTTCCATGGTCGCAAAGTTCCATAAGTTTGTGTATTTCCAGCTCATTTAAGTACATTCTAACTTGAGCCTCCTCTGAGCTATTAAAATTGTATACAATAGAACACAATAGAAAAGCCTAATTCTCTTGAAAGGGACCTACAATGCTAATCCAGTCCAACTGCCTAAGGCCAACCAGAAGTGAAAGCATGTTCTTAAGGGCATAGTTCAGATGCGTCTTAAACACTGTGACAGGCTCAGGGCATTGACCACCTCTCCAGGAAGCCCATTCCTGTGTCTGTTTGCCTTCTCAGTAAAGAAATGCTTCCTCATGTCCAGTTTGACCCTCCCTTGGCACAGCTTTGTACCATTCCCACACATTCCATTACTGGGAGAAGGGAGAAGAGATGGATATCTCCTCTCACTCCCCATGCTCAGGAAGTTGTACAGAGCAAAGAGGTCACCTCTCAGCCTCCCTTTCTCCAAACTAGAGAAGCCCACAGTCCTTAGTGACTTCTTCCAGAACTCTCAGCAGCTTTGTTGCCCTCCTTGGAGCACATTCAAGAACTGTCACATCCTTCTTCTCTGATTCTAAGATTTTTAAATCACAGGGCCTAGAACTACACTCAACACTCCAGAAGAGGCTGCACCAATGCTGAATACAGCAATAATTACCTCTCTTGCACTGGAAGTGCAGTGTTTGATGTATCCTGGGATCCTGTTTGCCTGCCGGGCTGTCAGGGCTCACTGCTGACTCACACTGAGCTGCTGCTCTCCCATGACTTATTTTCCAATTTGTACTTGTGTCCAATCTTATCCTGTCCCAGGAACAGAACCCAGCATTTGTTCTTGAATTTTATGTCCTTGATGTTTGCCTAATGCTCTAATTAGATACCTCTGCATGGCCTCTCATCACTTAAGAGAGTCAAAAGCACCTCCCAGTTCAGTATCATCAACATAATAATAGTACATTCATCTCTTGCATCCAGATCACTGATAAAAAGATCGAACAGAACTGTCAGAACCTGGAAAGCTTAGCAAGAGATTCTGTTAGTAAAGACTGAAAAAAGTGAAGCATTAGGTACATCAGCATCTTTCATGCCCTTCATTAGTAGATCACCTACCTGATTCACCACCAGGTCTCTGATTTCCCTGGTCTTCTTTCTGCTACCAATATACCTGCAGAAGCCCTTCTTGTTGCACTTCACATACCTTGTATGTTTCAACACAAGCCAAACTTTGGTATTGCTAATTTCATCCTTGCATCCCTGTGGGGGCCCAGTCGGGTCGGCAAAGTGGCTAAATAAGTAATAAAGGGACAGGAACGACTAAAGGGCTAGAAACTGCAAGCTTTAATATAAGGAGAAATAAAAAGAGGGTACAAGGGCACAACATCAAGCATAAACCAAAACGCCTGCTCATAGCTACCTCTAAGAAATAAAGTCCTTGCTCCCTAGAAGTCTGATGTTTGCAGGTTATGTAGCTTCCTTAGAAGACCTCGAAATAGGGTTGATCACACAGTTATATAGGCTATGATGGAATGTCATGGCGGGCTCTGGAGCAGTGGTGGAGTGCCGCAATCTTCTAGAGAAGCATCCTGGGGAGGATGCGTCCTGGGGAGGACGTCCTAGAGGCACAGACACATCCTCCATGCTCGCTCCTGGGAAGAGAGTGATTTCAGCTCTTTTGTGAGTTCTCTGCTTTGGCCAGTGCAGGAGGAAGAGACAGGAGCCGCATGTGGTGCTCCAAGGTAAAGCTTTATTCTTCTTTCCTTGAAGGGGTCCAGGCACGAACTGGCTCAAGGGGTCTGAGGGAGCAGGGTTAATATAGGAAAGCCAGGGAGCAGGGTTGAGCATTAAACCAATCATCTGAAGGCCCAGGGGCAGTACAAAGGGGGAAGGGCCAATGGGGTACAGCCAATTTACATGAAACAGGGAGGCATGTTGGGAGTAACTTTATTGTAACCATTAAGAGAGGGAGTGCCTAAGGGCATTACCTTCAGGGGAGAGAGGAAGACTCTTTTGCTGAGAGGCTTTCAGTCTCCACAGTGGAATGTTCTAGAAAGCTTCCAATCAATCACAGACCGTTGTGTAGTCTCTATTTGCAAGGTCACTTCCAGTCATTCCTATAATCCTTTTCTTCTTGACTTCTTGCCATAGCTTGACTGTGTGTTACCTATCTTGGCTTCTCAGTGTCCAGGGTCCAATGTTGTTACTTGCTGTATGGCTGGTTCACAGTCTGTTCTAGGATGGCCTGCTACATACATATCACCATATGGTGTTTCTACTCTTGATGTTGTATCCTATCTTCTGTTTTCCAAGTACTGCTTTCTTGTGTTTGAGCTCAGTCAGATGGTTTCTGTTTGACCACACTGTTTCCTGTGGTGCCTGCTGTATGTATTGAATATTGAGATAATATCAGTAGCCAATAAAGAGTGAGTCAAAGCACGTTGTGTCTACAGGGATGGACAAATTTCTAACAAATTGTTCATATTTGGACTTTGGGAACATTCTAATATTTTGACTTAGAATTATTTTTTCCTGATGAAACCACATGATGTCCCTCATATCTGAATTACACACTAAGGCTGAAATGTGCTATCCCTCTCTGTCAGGGCTATAGACTATGAATAAATCCATATGTGATGGTTTTAATGAAAGGTTGACAGGAACACTGGATCCTGAGCTTGAATGTAAGGCCTTTTTCTTTACAGCATAGTTTTCTTTTGCCTTCATCAATCTTGTTACTGAATGAAGCATGTATACCCACTCTGTTCATCACAGACTCTAAAGTGGAAAATGAAATACAAATCCAGTGAGAATTCTAAAAAGCAGGAATTTAATGCTGAACCTGAATTCAAAGACTGAGGGGACAGATGGATAATATACATGAAAAAGTAATCTAAGCATAGAATTTTGTGTCTCTTGAAGCCTAAAATGATAGGTATTTAGAAGAACTATTTTAAAAAGAGCTGAATAAATTGAGAGAAGAAATTATTCAAGAATTAATAAGAATTTCAGTAGAGCCACAACTGAATCAAGGAAGAAGCCTGGCAGTGCTGTAGGGATTGGGAAATGTCAGTGACACAAAACCAACCTCTATATGGAGGATAGAAATAGATCATGGGAAAGAGGATAGAAGGTTTAGAAATTAGGTCAGACTCAAGGATGGCTTCAAGATTTCTGGTCTCCACTACTACAAAAGATAATTAGGCAAACTATTGCAATAGCTGGAGTCCTTTATAAAGTTTTAAAAACTGGAACATATTTCACAGTTGCCAAACCAGCATCCCTGTGGATTTTTGCTCCCTTTCAATAAAAGTTAATGGAAGGAGGGATGCACTAGTAGAGTTCTGACCCTGACACCTGTCAAGGCTGGCCTTATTGCACTTGCTTTTAAATAACCTGTAACATATTTGGAAATACACATATAGAGGATTTACGTGTTTGAGGAGATTTTGCAGAGTAAAAAGAAAAAAAACAAACTAAAGAAACTGAAAGAGATTGACATTGACAGCTCTTGTACAGATAATAAACATGTAAAAAGACATGGAATAAAGGATTATAGCGAATGTGGAATCTCATGTAAACAAAGCTCAATGTGCTCAACAGCAATGGCAATGGTAAATGAAAGAAAGCTCCAAGTACTGTTTTTGAAAAACAGTGATGTTTCAGAATGAAAATAGTAAAAACCTTAGACAAAGAAAAGATGTAGAGGAGAGAACAGCTCAGTTACCTGCTTTTCAGAGTTGTTTGGAAATTAACAATGGAAAATCAAGGTGGGCATGATTCAGTGGAATCTCTTTTCCACTTGATAGAAGGTCAGTTCACCTTACTTGAAAATGTCATGCAAGATTGTAAAAATGGAGACTTTGCAGCTGGCTTTTATGCAAAGCTGTTGTCCTAATAAGAAAATGTGAAAGGCTGAAAAACAGTAATTTCATAGACCTGTAAATCTAACAGAACACAGTCCTAGAGAAGAAATAAACAACTCTTAGATCAAAGGCTTCATAGATCACCTTCACTGGAGGAATAAGTAGAAATTTATTAGTCGCTTTTTTTGGGGGGGGGGAAGCCAGCTCACGATAAGTATACAGTTTAATGTCAAGTTAAATTACATCTACGGTTTTTTGACAGATTCATTTGCTTTTTGAGGTTTATGTCTAACACACTGACAGTTTCTAATCAATAGGAGACAATTCCCTTTGAGAGTTATTAAAATATACCTTGCATTTAAATGCAATAAAAAGCATGACTGAACATGCCTCTGTTCCTCATAACACATAAATACCACATCTGGCCCATAAAAAACATGCATTATACAAAGGTTGTATGAATGCCAGACACATATTATTGCATGGAACTGTTTTATCCATCTAGCCTAATTTCCAGATGTTTTATTACTTGTAGACAAGAGTATTGTCAAAACTGTTGTTCGAAGTCCATTTATTTCAAGAGGGCAAGGGACAGGAATAGCAAGTTAAGCTACAGGAAATGTTTGTGATACAGTTAATGGCAAATCATGTGACTGAATCATCAGTGCTATCATGTTTAAAGAGATGCACTTAAAAATTCAATTTCAGATTAAGATTTCACTTGCTTACATTTTAAATATGTACTTATTCTTCCAGCACTAAATGGCACATAATTGTAGGTAATATTTACAAAAAACAGAGCAAGCAACTAATGAAAATTAAATGGAAACCATTAGTACAAAAATTGCTGGTAACTGTAACTATATCTGAAAATATATCAAGCAGTTAGCTAAAAATTTTGAAGACATTGAAAACTAATATCCTTTAACTTCTCCAGTTTGAAATTGGGTTGTGGGATTCTTCTTGGGTTTGGAGGGGTTTTTTGTTCATTTGTTGGTTTGTTTTCTGTTTTTTTTTTAATCTCTAAGGAACAGAAATGTGTTTTCAAATATATTTGAAATTAGAGTGGCAGTTCTCAAAGAACCATATGGCATCTGAAAAGCTTGTTTGGGTCCCTCACAAAAGCCAGGTTTCTAGTGCAATAGTAAAAGTATGAGGTAGAGGAGGAGATGAAAAGGCATGTAGGTGAGCACATAAAAGAAAGGAAAAGCAGCAGACGCTATGTCATGAAAATGGTGTTTCACCAAGATGTCTGAAGAGACAGGACATAGAAGACTTTAAGCATAGAAAAGTAGAAATGAAGAATTGTAAGAATGCCAGTAAAAAAAGAGGTACTAAAATAGGGGTTGGGCAGTAACCACTAGTTTTCCTTACAATGAAAGTACATTTTGTTAAATGCAGTGTTTGGTTTAATGAAATACAAGATAGATATACAGATATATGTGACAGATGCAGATATACAAGATACATGTGAAGGTTACCAAGTGAAAACACATTTTTAGTATAATTGATGTATCAGTGTGACACTTCTGATTTTATTCTTGAAAATAAACAAGCAAACTAAAAAGCAACAATCTTAGAATGACTATAGCAAATATACTTCACAATCCTATTCAAAATGGTATCATAACATGATCTCATAACTTCGGTTTCTAAAAAGTAACATTAACCCAGGGTCTTTTCTACCCTGTAGTATTTCCTATACTGGCATTGAAAATGTAAAAGTTCCTCTGCTCAATTCATTGTGAGTCCTGTTTCAAATTACATACTACTTCTCACACCATGACTTTTTTTTTTAGTAAGTCCCAAGCAGGAGACAGCCATTTTAAAAACAATTATTTCAGGTGAAGGGAAGCAGACCTTATAAGGTCTCAGAGAAACCTGAAGGTAACAGTCTAGGATTGACTTCATAGTTAATTATTAATTTGTTTACCTCTCTTCAAATTTACTAAACACAAATATTTAAAACAGGGCTACTCCATACCCGCTAAAAACATTTTAAAAACCAACTTTTTTCAAATACATGATGACTGGGAGAGTATAATTAATTTCAGTCCTGTGAATACCCTGACCCTGTAAATTGCATTTACCTGAAACCCAACAAAGACTACAAAAATGTCCCAAGGTTTTGGACAGGACTTAAAAGATAGGAAAACATGCATCATTCTGTCCATGACAGATCCACCATCACTGATAATTCCTCAGAAGTTGAGCTAAGATGATGATCAATAATTTACCCTACTTCTCAAGGTCAGACCTGTCCTGCTGCAGCCATAATTTCTCTTCTCTAAATACAGCCCCAATGACTGTCTGATTGGTTAGCATTTCAGCAAGCCCCCTAAACCAGTCAGAAAGCTTGGGGCTTAATGTACTGCCAACTACAAGACAAGGACATTTAGAGTTACAGATTGAGTAGCACAGCACAGCAGATTATCCTTAGTAAACATAAAGCTGGCTATTCACTTGCCTTGCTGTGAACAGCCAGCTGAATGGCTTTTCAGTGTGGTTTCAGATCAAAGCCAAAAGACTTCTTTAGACATCCCATGTCTAAAGGTTTTTGTATTATGATTGAGATAGCTGTGACAAGATTAAGGAGGTAATTAATATTTCTCACTGTATGCATTAGCCTAATTGACATTGCATTCCTCTTAGAAACTTTTTTTATTTTATTGTAAACAGGAAGCTATCTGGACCAAGAGCATACCTGATTCTGCTTATACAATGGATTGCTCAAGGAGGACAGTCTACACAGAAATATTATGTGCACAACCAGCAAGAAGAGAGAAACAATGCACTTGTGCAATGCTGGAAGGAAAATAACTTCTACGTTCCCTATGATGTTTCTGAGTTGGATACATAAGTGAATTATTCCTCTTTGGATCTCACAAAGATAGCCTGTTTAGATCAATCTTGAGGCTCTGCATGACTTCTGCTATTGAAAATAAAAACTACTTAGACTATCTGCACTGCTAAATATCTTGTCACCTCTAGGGATCAAATCTGTCATTTAGAATATGTCTATAATGTATCCAACAGAATGAAATTAAAATTTACTGATTACAGCAGTATAAACACATAACAAAAATAAATTCAAAACAAGCAGCTTGTTACACGCATCATAAGATTTACACATTTATCCTCAAATGATTGTTTTCTCCAAAGCTAAGAACACAAAGATAATAAATACTATTAGTAGTATTTATGTTAGGAGATCTCCAAACACTTTGCAAAGGAGACACTGCTCTCTAAATGTAGCCAAACATGCTAGCCCAAACCATGCTAACCAAGCCAGAGACAGAACAATAACAAGCTAAATCAGAACAGATGCAAATTATATGGCAGGTAGAACTGGCCTCATCCTCACTCTTTAGAGTAATGTATTCACCTGTATTCTACTATCAGTTTTTATTGAAAGCATCTGCAAGCTCTCACTGCAACACCCTATTGTCCAGGAGAAAGACAAATGTTGTTAAAAACAAAACAGTATCCTCAAAGTCTTCCTCTCTGGAGATTTTTTAATATACTGTTACCTATATTATTGTCTAAAACAGGGTATTCCTTTCACAGTTCTCATGAAGTCCAAGGGAAAAATGGATATAGATTTATCTTTGATTTTCTAGTCCAGAAAATGCATCTGCCTTGTATGTACTCTGGGTCTTGTTTGCATACATGTTGTAATCCTAACACATGTTCTTGTTTCATTTTATAAGGACCAGTGGAAGAGTTTGTATGCACTGGCTTCTTTAGTGCTCCATAAAGCATAACTCTTGTGTAACCAAAGTTCATGTTAAAAATTAAATGAGTCTAAGGAGGATAATTTATATCTCCTTCCTCCATACTCCCTCATCCATGCCATCCTGCATCAAGAAGACTGTACTTGACACTGCAAAAAAAAAGGGTTATTTTCTTCTTAACAGACTGGATGCAGCTGGTGGCTTTTGGGGATCATAATGCTGTATGAAAATAATTTTTAAAAAAGTAACAAGTTGCCAGCAGTGAACAATGCACCAGATCTAGTTTGGCAATATAGTAGAACGCATTACTGGTCAGCAACTCTATCTGACCTTTTTGGGCCTAAAGATCCCGAATGACAGAATCATAGAATGTTTTGGGCTGAAAGGGGCCTCAAAGATCAACTAGTTCCACCCACTCTGCAACAGGCAGGGACACCTACCACTAGACCAAGTTGCCCAGAGCTCCATCCAATCTGGCCTTGAACACTTCCAGAGATGAGGCATCAACTTGTCCATCAACCTGTTCTAGTGTCTCAGCACCTTTATAGTGAAGGATTTATTTCTAATGTCTAATCTAAACCTAGCCTCTGTCATCTTTCAGCTATTCCCTCTTATCCTATGCCCTTGTAAAAAGTCCCTCTCTGTCTCTCTTGCAGGCCCCCTTTATGTTCTGGATGGCATTCTAAGAGCCTTCTCTTTCCTTCTCTTTTCCAGACTGAATAACCTCAATTCTCTCAGTTTGTCTTCATAGGAGAGGTTCCTGCCTTGTGATCATCTCCATGGCCCTCATCTGGACTAACTCCAACAAGCCCATGCCTTTTTTATGTTGGAGGCCCCAGTGCTCCAGGTGGGGTCTCAACAGAGCAGAGCAGAGGGGCAGAATCCCCATCCTGTTTGGATACAGCCCAGGACAGTTTGGCTCTCTGGGCTATGAGTGCCCGTAGCTGGCTCATGTCCAGCCTCTCAGCCACCAGCACCCCCGAGTCTTTTGACTCAAATCTATTATCAATTATTCTCTAAGCACCCCACCTCCTCCCCCCGCCCAGACTTGTGCTTGGGATTATGAGATGTAGGACCTTGCATTGTTGAACTTTATGAGATTTACACAGACCCAGTTCTCAAGACTAACAAGGTCCCTCTGGATGGCATCCCTGCCCTGCAATACATCAGCTGCCCCACACAGCTTGGTGTTGTTGGCAGCCTTGCTGAGATTGCACTAAATCCTACTGTCTGTGTCACCAACAAATACTTTAAACAGGGACAGTTACAATACTAACCCCTGAGGAATTCCATGCATCACTGGGCCTCCACTTGGACATTGAACCATAGGCTGCAACCCTTTGAGTGTGACCATCCAGCCAATTCTTTATCCACCAAGTGATCCACCCACTCAATCCATGTCTCCCCAGTTTAGAGACAAAGATGTCATGCAGGACAGAGTCCTTTACAACAGAAAGAGCAACACAAGCACCCCATTTTTGGAGCACCTCTTACCTTTTACTAACCCTTTTCTTGCTAGGTCTTACTACCCTTGGGCCAGAACTTGATGTATGCGACTTTATAGAAAAACTCGAGCACTGAGTGACACATGCACTCTTTTTTGTTCTTCTCTTTTGCTCTCCTACAAAACTTACTTTTCTTCCAGGACCACATAATTGCAGTCATAGCTGTGTTCCATGTCCAGATCAGCTTTAATAAACCTTTCCTACCCCAGCACACAACAGTGAAGCTGTAGGGTCCCTCTGTTCAGCTGCAGCAGAGAGAGGCGCAGCATAGCCAGGTGACATAGAGCAGGTGAACCTGGCTTAGAGTATCCAAGGTGAAAAGAAGACAATATCATTAGGTTACTGTTCCTAGAAACATTTATGTCATACAAATTTCCCACATTAATCTGTGTATATTCTTAGGTATAGTGTGTAACATAGATTTACTGCAGCTTGCACTAAGGCAAAGCACCATGGCGGAAGGAATACTAGCAAGAACAGACTTCTGCATAAAATGGTTTAACAGCAACACCAGATGAGGTCAGCTTCAGCCTTACCTGGCCAAGCTCAAATGCCCTATGGATGAAACACCATAGCCTCCCCAGAGAGCTTGTTTCAGTACTGCACTGAAGAAGTTACCAACCAGCCTGTTCTGAAATGCAGGGCACTGAAGTTAATGAGCTTTCTGTTAGTCCAATCCTTAAGTTCCTCAAAGTCTCTCTGAGGTCATGCAGGCATGTCATCCTCTCTGACTAAATTGTACTGTCCATAAATTGGATATTTCAGCACAACAGACCAATGGGTCTCCACTTGAAAACACTGTATGTGTTTGTTTAATGGGGACTTAGTTTTCAGAGCAAAATTAGGAGAAAGAGATGAAAACTTTTCCAAGACCACAAAAATTTAATTCATCTTAAGTTTAACATTTTCAGTGACAGCAAGGAAGGAGGCAGAAATAAAACAAGATCTACTCTGGTTCTGAGAAATAATAATTTTAATTTTTGCCTCTCTAAACATAGATAATTGAGCTTTTTTTTTTGCCACTGGAAAATTCTTCTAGTGTCCCAAACGAGGACACAGACTTATTCCTGTACATTGGGGTTCCTATTATCCTGTAATTTTTAATCACTAGATTTGAATGTTAACTACACAGAATACAAATAGTCATTAAGTAGGCGCCTGATTTGCATGGATTTCTTCATTGACAAAATGCAGTAATATTTATTTTGCTGAATAAGCACAGCACGGAGAAACTCAGCAAAAAACTATGCGCATGGAATGCTGGGATGGTTTGTAATCAGCTAAGATGTACAGAAGAGACTAACTGTTGTTGCCATCACGCCTTCAGTTAGACTTTCAGGGTAAAGTCCCCAGGAATGAGACAGTGATGCAGTGAGAGCATAGCACCATCTGCTGGTGAAGACGTGGCTTCAGAAGGGAGGAAAAGATTTTGTCATCTTTCCCCATAATAGTTAGATATAAATAAACAAATCAATAAAATCTCTCTGTATAGACTTTTTCATCATTGATTATTAAAGAAATCTCCAACATATCAAACTTGCAAGGGCTCTGCACCTTAGACATTGTGTGGACACTCCTAGTGTTTTGTTATAAAAGACAAAAAAAAAAAGAGTGTCTATTAGAGAGGGCGCATAGAGTAGGCTATTCAGGTACCTTCGAAGTACCTCAGCCAATGGGGAAAGGAAGAGGGTGATGTGGCCAGAAACTCAGGATAAAAAGAGGGCTGTGTCTCCCAACAGTTTGAGAGATCCTAGGGGAATGCCCCATGGTGTCTCCTTTTATATAAAGTTATATAAAGTGAATAAAGTTACTGGACTAGTCTGTTTCCTTTCTGGACACAAACCTCTGGTGTTGTGAATTTTTCCACATATTTCTAATCCAGGCCAGCACTCCTATGTCCTACTTGACAAACTTTGTCTGCAGTGATGACCAAAGCACTCTGAGAAATCAGCAGTTAATGAACAGGCATAAATCATTACTCAAAAAACTGTATGACTGTAAAAAAGGCTTTACTTAGCCTTTTTCTCCCTCTGATACCTCATTGCAATTGCTGCAGACCAAAGAACCAGTGCTGATGAAACCAAAGACCCCAGAGCAATCTATTTGTGAGCATCATATCTCTATCAGAATAGGAGGCTCCACGAGTCTGAAGTCCCCAAGCCCAGAGGCAGAGGCAGCACTGCTCCAAGCCTCACTTTCATAGAATTCCCAGACAGCTGTGAAATAAAAAAGACAAATCAGCAAAAGACCATGAAGAGTTTTATAGCCACCCAATAGCCTGGAACCTTTGTGGATCTAGCATATGTTAGCACTTTACCCAACATGTGTTTCACACCTTCTAGGGGTTTAGGCATTGAAGCCACAGACCTATTCAATTGAATTGAATAATTCAAATTTCTTTCTATCCAAACAACATAATAAATACTAAAAGTAGTCAGACAGTAGCATACAATGAGGCTGGCAGCCTAAACCACAGTTCCCTTTACAAAAGAACGTGTGTGTATTATATATGCTGTGTCCACAGTTTGCTTTCTAGCTGGTTCACCTATTTACACTAATCACGCACCTGGCATGTGTATCCATTCATATGTCCTTGCTATTGTTTGAAACATTTTCAGCCTGTGAGTTTCCTTGAAGTTACATCATTTAAACATCCTGTTTTCATCAGTTCTTACCCCTAATTATGTATGTCAACATCAATGCCAACATTCTCAGAGAGTAGCTCACAGACAGCTCATATATTATCTTCCATTTGGAAAGTCTCTTCAGCCAACAAACATACTTAAAGTCAGTTCTAAACCCATCATTCAAATACTCATTGGTCACACACAGGATTTCTAGGCTGTGAGGGTATCCAGCCTTCTAGATGTAATCACTGCCTGGATACTCCTGATATACAAAAGACATCCATTAAAAGATATCTAAAAGGCCAGGATAAAAAAGAACATATATTTGGAAAAATGTGGACATCCAATAACCATACTGTGAGCAAGATAGGTTAGGAACTTACAGTGCAGCAAGTGACTCCCTGCTAGAAGTTTATTACATTTCCAAGCTCCAGCCCCCGATATAAGTTTATTTCATTTCCAAACTGCAGAATCTTCACAATCTTGCCCTATACAAAATTATTGTCAGCAGCTATATGTCGTGTGAAATGATCATCCTACTTCATTCAGTCACAACACTCCCTTGGAGGCAAGACCTTTATCTGAGGTACCCTATGCCATAGCAGGTACCAAACAAGTAATCAGCTGCAAGGAAAAATTCAGTCCCATCTGCAAAGGATATATACTACTTATATGTTCCACTATTCAGATAGTGGAACAGCAAAACTTACTACAACCATGGTAGAAAACATTTACGTGCGATCTGTCATTTACAGGTAACTTAAGAATTTAGCTTAGCTTGGCAATGCAGCAAATAAAGTATCACCTGGTTTCCAAATAACAGGGAAACACTTCTTCATACTTTTCACTAACAGTGATGAATTTCTTTCAAAATTTAATGGATGAACCTTTAACATACTCAAAAAATGTATTTGTGAGACACTACTGTGCAATTCCCAGTCTTGTCTCAATTCACACCCTGGTCTACTGGATAGTAACATTCTCATATGTTGACCAGACTACAGTGGCCACAAAATATTAGTTAGTGGTAGTAAGTCACTGTTTATGTTGCTTTGTTGTTTCTCACATAAGAAGTCAACAGCAGAGACTATATGGAATATTTCTTTACTGGAGTCAACAGCAGAGAACATATGGAACATTTCTTGGCACGCTAGGAAACACTGCTGAGAGATCTCCTATAACTTTGAAATGACTGCTGTAGCTACAGAACAACTGCAAGAACTGAGAGCTACACAAATGGAAGACCTTCATCCTGCAAAAGTTACTGGTGTGTAGCCCAGTTCCACCATTTTGGTTAGCAAGGTGAACTTTTGAGATTCCTAATGTCCAAAACTTCTTCTTCTTCTTCTTCTTCTTCTTCTTCTTCTTCTTCTTCTTCTTCCTATTATTATTATTATTATTATTCCTATTTGACACAGGAATACGTGTGAATAAATATGTGCAATTCTGTTGTAGGAGTCAAGCTCAGCTATATTTACCATGTTTTTCTAATATAGCAATTTTTTTCCCCTTTTCAGAAAGGATTAATCTGCAACTAAATGATGCATAACTTTTACCTTGGGGAAGAGAAAAGCCGTCTCTGGTAGAACCAGAGGATTCAAGTTCCTGATCTGAATAATTCATGATTGCACTTTTCAATTTTTCCACAACAGTGCAAAAGAGCACTTTAGTACTCATTCAATGGGCACGTATAACCTATAAAACCATATAAGTCTTTACAATCTTTACAAGCCTAGATAGGAGTACATTCCCATTCTAACAGTTTACAATCTAGGCCACGTCAACAATAAAGATCAAAATCCATTCCTCTCAGAAGCACAATATCAAACTTACAGAACAGACTAAGGATAAAGTATGGCAAATTTCTTTTAAGATTTTGAGTTGATATTGGTGGGGTTTTTTTGGTTTTTTTTTTAGAAGACCATAGAGCACACCGATGCCTTCTTTGATTGTGCACAATGCTGGAAACAATTACAGTCCTAGCTCTGCAGTTTCATCATTCTGCTGTGTTTGGTGGAAATCCCACTAAAATCACCCGGCCCCTGAAGAGAACAATTACAGCCTGCACTCCAATACTCTTCAATTCTATGCATCCTGCTTATCCTCTACTGTGAGCTTAGAAGCAGTCCTAAGATGCAACATAAAACTGGGTTGCATCATAACACTTCAAGCCTAAGTGTCTAAAAATGCCAATGCAGACTTAGATTGTGGTAATCAAAGACACTACAGCACGGTTTAAGTAGAAAATGAGAATAGCATGTTTATGTCTGAGTACTCTGCCAATAATTGTTAAATCCCAGGGGCCATATTGAAGCAAAACTGGTAGATATATAAATATCTCAAAGATAACCAGTTTCTACAATTTTGTCCAGTGTACCAATGGGAAAAAGAAAAAACTATATTCATGACTTACACAAGGAAAGACTACCTGAGCTTTTTATCGATTATCAGAAAAATACCCAGAGAAGACAAAAAAGCAAAATTAATTATTATTTTGTGCACAGAATAAGTATTTTAAAGCATTACAAAAAAAAGTAATTAGGTGAATATTTATTAGATGACTAACGAATTAGGCACGCTTCATTGGCATAAAACAGACTTTCTCTACAGAAGATACAGCCAACTGAATGAAAAAATTCTCAGAGTGTCTGAGGATTACCTTAGGGGCGGCCAGGCTGGTTAACATTTACCAGTAAACAGAAGATTTAGTTTAGTATCTTACAGTCCCCCCTGCAACTGCAGCTACTTATCCTTACCCTCTCCTTCCCTGAGAGCTTACTGATTTCTCAGATATGTCAAAGAAACCTATGAAATAATCCATAATTTCTAAGTATGTCTAAAAAGATGAACAGAGGTAGGCAGCAGGAAGAGTTGAATCAACACAGTTGAGGAGACAATCACACCAGGCAAAGGAAAGATACGTAAGGTATATGAAACAGGCAGCTGGAAACTTCTGCCACAGCTTGAAGAGTAGAGTGTTACAGTTGCCTCTGAGAGCACCAGAAAAGACAGCACTGCCATTTCCATGTGTCTTCTGGCATGCAGGGGCAGGAGGGTAGCCTTGCAGGTGTCATGTCCTGTTGTGCCTCTTTGATATCACCTAATAAAGAATTCCTTTTACTTATAGCATTACAAGATTAAATAACATTCTGCTATGGACAGCCTGCATCAAATATTTTCTGTTAAGCTTTTGCACTCCACTTGCATAGCTGGGCAGAGAACTAGGATGTTTTGTGATCCATCCCCTTCAGGATGGCTGACCAGCTCCTCAGTTAGTCTGCAGTAGCAGAGTGCAAGTGTCAGCTCCCCCCATCATTGCTGTGGGTTTAGCTGGTGTATCAGCCAAAGCAACAATGGTGACACTTCAGCGTTTGCATTAACCATTCAATTAGAAGTGGCATGAAGACTGAACTCCTCCCCACTGTGACATTAGTCTTGAAACGTTTGATTGACCGTCTTCACAGACACTTCAGAACAACTTTCCCAATCTTGCATTGACTGGCCAAAACACCGGGTTTGTTTCGTTAGAGGCTAAAACACTTCACTGCAACTCAGACTCCTGCTTATTCACTGTATAGCTTGTAACACATTCTGTAGAAAGCCTGTGAAAAAGTAATTTCTGCTGAGACTGAAATTGTTTTGTAGCAGTACAAGAGATGCAGAGTTTCCTTCATGAAAGTGTGGCCTGCATCACACTCTTTCCAAAGAGAAATTAAGCTGGCCCAGCCATGCTCCCTTATTCTGTAGAGTGGTGCCATGTGCAGGACCTCGTGGTGTCAGCTGATGGAAAAAGTCATGGAATATGCTGAGCTGGAAGGGACCCATCAGGATCATTGAAGTACAGCTCCTAGCTCTTAACAGGATAGTCCCAAGAATCATACCATGTGCCTGAAAACATTGTTCAAATGCCTCTTGAAATCTGTGAGGCTTGGTGCCGTGACCACTTACCTGGGGAGCCTGTTCCAGCCCCCAACTACCCTCTGTGTGAAGAACCTTTTCCTGATAATAAAGTGAAGTTCTCCTAACTCAGCCGTGTACTGTTACCTCAAGTCCTGTCACTAGTTACCCGAGTGAAGAGATCGGGACCTGCCCTTCTGCTTCCCCTCACGAGGTTGAAAACCACCATGACGTCTCCCCTCAGTGTCTTCCAGGCTGAACCGACCAAGTGACCTCAGCCGTCCCTCATACGGCTTCCCGCCCAGGTCCTTCACCATCCTCGTGGGTCTCCTTTGGACGCTAACAATATATTTTTTTATGTGAGAAAACCCCTCAGAGGAGCGTGAAGAACCCATTCGCTCCAGCGAAGTTCCCCTCTGGCCCCTCCCCCTGCCGCGCTCCGGCCGAGGGGCCGCCGGCCGGGCGGTGCCGCGGGCGGGCACTGAGGCTCCGAGCCCGCCCTGACCGGCGCCGTGGCGCCAGAGGCGGAGTCGGGCTGCCCTGCGAGTAGAACGGGCGGGCTGAGGCAGCTGCCCCACTATGGGCAGAGCCATGGGGCTGGCTGGGCTGCTGCTGGGGCTCGTCGCGGTGCCCGCCGTGCTGGTGAGCACCAGCCTCCGCCACGGCGCCCCGCGGACCGAGGCCGAGCCGGAGCCGTCCGGCTGGGAGCTGGCGGCAGACGCCGTCCCGGAGGACTCGCTGTGGCCGCTGCCGCAGTGGGTCCGCACGTACCCTCGCCAGCTGCAGCTAGCGCCCAGCCGCTTCCAGCTGGTGCACGGCGCCGGCTCCTCGGCGGGGCCGGGCTGCGGGCTGCTGCAGAACGCCTTCCGCAGGTGAGCGGCGGCGGGGCCGGGGTGCTGCAGCGGCGGCCCGGGGATTGGAGCAGCCTCCTCAGGGCCCCGCCGGCGCCTCTGCTTCCCCGGCAGGTACTACGAGTACATATTCGGGCATTCCCGGCGGCGGACGCGGGGCCGCAGGCCGCTGGCTGCCCGAGGGGAGCCCGAGCTGTTCCAGCTGCAGGTGGTGATCGAGGCGGGGGACCCTGGCTGTGACAGGCACCCGCACCTCACCTCCAGCGAGGCCTGTGAGTACCGCTCGGCCGCCCACCGCGCTCCTCCTTCCCCGGCTTAGGCGGCACCGTTACGCGCTTGTTTTCCGATCACGTGCCCGGTGTAGAAGTCAGCAGGTTTTTGGGTGGTTTTTTTTAAGGAACTGGAAAGCAAGGGCTCTCGGAAGTGCACAAAAACATTTCACAACATTGGCGACCAGAAGATAATTCTTGCTCTTGATGCTGTGGGAAATCTCAGCCCACAGTGAATCATGAAGCTCGTCACCTGTCGCCTGTGATTTTTGCAGGTCAGCTATCATACAGCTCGCTTACCTGCTACTGTCCTTTCTGGCAGCTAGCATTAGGAATCAGAGATACCACAGTGTGCAATAGCCAGTTTTCTGTGATGGGATCTGTGCATACTCAGGAGATGATCCTTTTCAGTACAGGGTATTTACTGAGTGAAGTCTGTCACTGCTTACCCATCTCCTAAGAAATGACTGCATTCGAATTGAAGCTACTTACACTGAGATAAGTGCATGGTATTTCCTGTTTTTCCAGGAAAACCAGAAAGTGCTTGTTGAACTTGTTATTCATCTTGCAGTCCTATAAGTCTACTTCCTTTCTCTCTGTAGATACAAGAAAGGATTTTAAAACATGATGTTTATATTAGATTTATTTTTCTGTGCTTCTTTAGTTCTAGGACTGAAGTCCAAAGTGGAGGAATACTCTATGTAAAGTACTAATCACCAGAGAATTTCCTTAACAGAAATAAGGCTGAGCAATAATACTGCTTTTTGTCTGGGCAGGCTAACACAAAAATCAACATACTCAGTTAATCTAGTCTTGTTTTGAGATAATCTGTTGTTTGGTATCCAGGATACAGATCCTTAGAAAAAAGATCCTTTTAATCTCAAGTCATACATCGGCAGCAGGATTAATGCCACCTGACTTGTGACAGAATGTACTGATACTAAATTTACTTAATCCCTTTTGGGACATATAGCCAAAGAGTTCAGTTTTTATGTGCGAGTTTTTAATACATTTCAATGCAAATGAAATCTAGCAGCAAAAATGCTAATGCTTTTAACATTGTTCTGCCAGTCGGGTTATTGTGCTGCTTTATTATTTTTTGCACTTTGAACTGGTTTGTGAAGCTTTAGATTTTAACCAAAGCTAGTTCTAGTCTTATGTCACGGAATCTGTCAGAGCATGTGATTTTTTAGGTTGCATTCTTTAGAACAGGCAGTTTTTTTCCTTCTGCTTTAAGAAATAAGTTTTCTTTTACAAATAACATGTTTTCATCATGTAATAAGCTGAGCTTTCCAGACTTCAGCAAGTTTTGATTTTCTTGTTTTTAATGGGCTATCTTTTTAAGGGTACAGATTCTGAAAAATTCTGTTATTGGTGACTTGCTGGTTTGGGTGGTCTGGCTTGTTAATAAAGATAGTATGGAGCAGTCAGTGACTATCCTTTAGAAGAGTATTGGATATGTAATCAAACTACAGGTTATCTGCCCTCCTGCCTGCTGAGTTCTTACCTGTTCGTGTAAAATGTTTCAACTAGCTTATTATAAGATTTTTCAAGTTCATTTAAGGTATGATACTTGTTCAGAAAAAACAAAACCCTGCTGTCTGGGAATTAAATCCTTGACAATTTATTGCATTTTCCCTACAGTTTACCTGTGAAGAATGCAGTAGTCTTTTAAATTCTTTTTCTTACCCCAAACTTCCAGTATGTGTAATCAGTGCTTAGGTTAACATGGAAGCTTGAGGTACTTTCTTCATGTCACTGAATGGCTTTTCTTTGGTAGTTTAGATAAATGTTTGAACTGTGTTAATTGTAGCCAACCATTCTTTCATACTGACACAGATCAAATAAGTCATTGTACGGTAATTGAACCCTTTGATTTTTTTCTCTGCTGTTTCAGATGTGCAATTATTGCTTTGATGTTTGAATAATAATATAAATCTATAGATTTATAGATGCAGTATATTTTTATGCATATATGTGTATGTGATTTTTAAAAATACTTAAAATACATTTGTTTCTTCTCTAAAATTTACTGAATCACCTTAAATTCAAAACCAAAATTATTTAGCTTTTTTTTTCACTGGTACTTTGTACTGTACTTCACTACTCAAACTTAAGGGAGGATTGTTACAGATTCCTTCAGGTACCATTATTCATTTTATTTACCATACTTCATCTCCCCATACTGGTCAAGAGGGTGACCTGGCACCCTGTTGGTGCATCTGGCACAGCATCACCAGCCAGGCAAGGGAGGGATTGTCCCGCTCTGCTCTGCACTGGGGCAGCCTCACCTCGAGTGCTGGGGACAGTTCTGGCTGCCACAATATAAGAGAGATAGAAAGCTACTGGAGAGTGTCCAAAGCAAGACCACAAACATGGTGCAGGGTCTGGAGGGGAAGCTCTATGAGGAGCAGCTGAGGTCACTTGGTTTGTTCAGCCTGGAGCAGAGGAAACTGAGGAGAAACCTCACTGCAGTCTGCAGCAGCGTCAGAGGGGAAGCAGAGGGGCGGGCCTTGATCTCTTCACTCTCATGACCAGTGACAGGACTTGAGGTACCAGCACGAAGCTGAGTCAGGGAAGGTTTAGGCTGGATGCCAGGAAAAGGTTCTTCACCTAAGCTGTGGTGGTTGGACACTGGAACAGGCTCCCCAGGGAAGTGGTCACAGCAGCAGCCTGACAGAGTTCAAGAGGCATTGGAACAATGCTTTCAGGCACTTGGTGTGACTCTTGGGGATGTCCTGTGCAGGGCCAAGAGCTGGACTTAATAGTCCATCTCAGCATATTCTGTGATTCTATATTTTGAATAGTACCTTTTTTTCTTTGTAATAAGACCTTAGTAGTAAGCACCTGACAATATTATACGACAAGTTATATCTCTAAAAAAATATGTAACCGTAAACTATACAAAAGGAAGGTAGAAGGAGAAGTGAACTTTTCATGACTTAGGTTTGGTTTAGCCGCCCTTATCACATATGTCTTAAATGCAAAAATATAATGTGTTAGATTTTAAGTCAATTGGTTTACACGTTGCTGGAATTTTGGCTCATGTGCAATATTTTAACATTGCCCTTACTAAGCACCTTACTTCTTTTACCTTCTTTCTGATTAGCTGTTGACTCTCTGAATAGTAGTTTTCTTTATATAAAAGAACAGGTGAAAAATAATTGTATGCTGTCACCATTGAGAGCAGGATTGGTTGGAATTTAATACACAAAGGGAGATGTGGCACTTGAAGAATCTTTTTAATGCCTTTTGGCATTATCCTGTCAATTCATTCTTTCTTGATTAGTAAGCATTTTTTTCTTTTCTTTAGACCATTTAACTGTAACTGAGCCTGTGGCTGTACTGAAAGCTTCTGAGGTATGGGGTGCTTTAAGAGGTAAGCTGATGCTTTTCACATTGACTGTTTGTTTAGGGCATATATAAAGCATGGCAAACCAAGAACCAGCTGGCCATTGAGCCTTGCCCTCATTCAGTACTTCATTGGAAGTATGCTTAGTCAGGCAAGAAGGATACTCAGATGTGTATCCTTGATCCAGACGCTCAGCATCTCAGACCCAGTGGCACACTGTAAGTACATTCTTGCTGTGACTGAAATAAGCCAGACCAAGCAAAAAGCTTTTTAAACTACAGTGTGAACAGATTATTTTCTGACTGCACCTATAGAGTGGAAATGCTGAACACATCACAAAGAATAATAATCCTGACATTTCAGTATGCTGTTCTTACTGGAATGTTTAGTCTATATATTAGTAACCTATAAATGAACAGATTTTTCATGCTGAATTAGGAACTTCACCAGTTCCAGAAATTACAGGAATAGATGTACAACAAGACCAGAAATTCCCACCTTCCTCTCAGTAACTTTTTTACTATTTGGGGATCAATCTGCTACAGCTGAGTGGTAGCACAAGTATTCAGTATCTGTTCATAATAGAGAATTTGAATGGCGCTCTCCAGATTTTTTTTAATGGTGGTGCTTGAGCAATTAAAGGAACTGTGCTAAAGAGAAAGAAACTCATCTACAAAGCATTCTTTCTAGTTATGTGAATGCCTGTAAATAGTTATGGTGTTGTTTGTAACTAAAATTTTAAGGGCAAGTACTGGGTTGTAATTGAGATCCCTTTCTTGGATATTTTTCCAGGTTTGGAAACTTTCAGCCAGTTGGTTCATGAAGATGACTATGGAAGTGTAAGTATGGCTATTAACTAAATCCACTGTCTGGTAACTGGGTGTTTTTCTATAAAGAGCAGACCTACCAGTTTCATTCAGCAACGCTTCAGTTTGTTACGTATTTCCAATAACCATTTTCTGAAAAAGAAAAATTATTTCCTGTTTGAAATAATATTAAAATAAAATTCTAATTTTTAAATTTTGTTCTCATAGTTTCTCATCAATGAATCTGAAATCAATGACTTCCCAAGATTTGCTCATAGAGGAGTCTTATTAGATACTTCAAGGCATTATTTGCCATTGAAATCTATTCTTACAAACCTGGTAAGTATGCAGTTTTGTATCGTTAATAATGAAGGCTTTTTGTTGTTGTGTTTTGGCCCCTGAAGTAGGAAGCAACTGGAGCTGGTATGAAAGAAGAACCCATATCCTCTGTCCGACTTTAAAGAGACAGAGTGAATTTTGCTAAGCAAAGGTCAGAACATAGACTGGAATGAACATAGAGAGGAATTGAGTGGGCAGACACAATGGTTATTGAATCTGTAAAGGGGCTGGTGTTTGTAGTACCTCAGATTTTCTGTATTTTCTGGTGCCTAAACCAGCTTAAGGCATTATTTCTTGGAAGCATGTTTTGAGACATCTGACTGTCATCAAGCAATACAAGAGATGCTTTGCAAATTCTGGCTTCAGTGCCAGTGATTTCAGGAAAACTCCAGTCTTTTGGAGCAGACTTTGGTAGTCCAACAGCAGGCTCTGGTAGTCCTTCCTTAAGCTGCTAAATACAAGCCAGTAATTAAGTATTACAGAACAAGGGAGGAAATTCGAAGTGTTCACTGGAAGCTACTGAAAAATAAGCCCAGACTAACCAATAAAACCAAACAAAATTTCTTCCAAAAAGCTTCAGTAAGCACATTAAGAGTTAATGTGCTTCAGCCATGATGGAAAGATGATGTATTTGTCTAAGTTCAGCAGCCAAACTTGGGGATTTTACTGTTCTGCACTCCCCAGTCTTTTTATTGAAGTCCTTGTAGGAGGGATTATTTAGTTAGTTGAAGTGGAGGAACAGTTTCCTGTCTTGTCTCTGTCTTGCTTCTCCAAGATGAAGTAATCTTTGAAATTTCCCTGCCATGTTGCAGGACTTTGAAAAACAGTTTAAGATAGGCAAAGAGTGCAGACAAAAACAGTTTTTAATTTCTGAGGTCATTCTTGAACTATGCTCAGAACTTGTCCTTTTGGTATTTACCTTGTTTTCACATTCAAGGTCAGTGCCTGTTCAGCAAGTAATGCTTGTGGTAGTGTTACACTTGCAACAGAGGGTGCTTCAAAGTCTCACGTATTTGTGTCAATATTTTTTGTCATGTCTAAAAGAGATGTCCAAAGAGACTTGCATTTCTAACTATTTTTGTATTTCTGTAACTGTTGCTATTCTTCTTTCTTTCCTTAAATTGCGTGTCTGTCTCTAATAGATTATCAGAGCTACAGTTCATGCTGTTTGCTGCTTTAAGAACAAGTATGCCTCTTTTCCCACCTCTGTGCCTGCTTGAATCCAGACTAACAAAAAGCATCAGTAGTTTCTTCTCTGATGTGTGGTGATTAGATACTTAGGGCAGCAGTTCAAGTACGTTTCTTGTTTGTGTTCAACTGCTGCACTGTATTCCAGGAAGGGCATTCTCCTTGAGGAAGGAATAGGTGAACTGAAGGTCCAGAGGTAATTTTCTGTGTAGAAGGATGGTATTTGTAAATAATGCATGAAGACATGGCAATTAAAACTTCTGCAGTGTCATGAAACAGATGAGATAAATTTGGGGAGTGGACAAGATATAAACTTTCCTGTGTATTTGGTGATGAAGAGATTTTATCACCTCTTTAAATGCACCTAAGGGATAAAAAAAAGGGAGGAGTGAGTGGTGAAAACAATTGTATTGTTGCAAGGGATTGGGAGCAGCTGTGTTGCAGTCAGTCATGAATGATGTAAACACTTATTTGGTCTGCTCACAGCACACCCTTCTAGTGACTAAAAAGCCAGCATAACTCAAGGTATATGTTTAACTGTCCAGCTGTTAAAATTGATTATCTTCGAGATCAAAAAAAAGGGAAGTACTGACACTGTTATGAATGAAAACATAAAAGAAACACTGTCTTTTGCAGGAAAAATGCATAGTTTATTTTATATACGTTTGAAATGGATTCTGCAGAAGTCACTAGCAAGAAGCAATGTACTATGTAGCAGGAAACTCTCATGCTGTTCTCTCTTTGAGTACAAGGTATTTAGTTATAAAAGTATGAGCTTTTCAGTAAGCTGAAATAACTTAGGATGCATAGAGAATTACTCACAGAACCGTCTGTGTTGGAAGGGACTCAGAAGGATCGAGCCCAGCTCTTAAGTGAGTGGCCCATATGGGGGTCAAACTTGCAACCTTGGTATTAGGAGCACTGTGCTGTAAGCACCTGAGCTAATCTCAGGGTATGTGTTCTGAAGTGGAAGAAATTCGTAAGTGTTCATAACAGTTCATACTACACAGGCTGGTAGAATGGGGGTCAGATCAAGAGTTTGTTGACAGCAGTGATGAAAATAAAATTGCAGAGGGGTGGAGCAGTAGAGGTATGTGCTTCTAGGTTTTAGTGAAACAGAATGCTTTTTTGGTTTGTTGGTGGGGGAAGGGGTGGGGTTTTATTGGGTTTTGGGGTGATTTGGTTTGGTTGAGGTTTCTTTTCATTTTTAGTTGTTGCTCTAGGCATCCAGGATATGCTGGGACAAGACCACTTTTTTGCATGGATTTTCTATGAGAATGAAGTGTTAGTTAAACTAACTCTATTGACTAAGACTCTAAGACTCTATTGCATTATTTTTTACAGGATGCCATGGCTTTTAATAAGTTCAATGTTCTCCACTGGCATATAGTAGATGATCAGTCCTTCCCTTACCAGAGCATTTATTTCCCTGAATTAAGTGACAAGGTGAGTGAACATCATTGGAGCAGGGTGGAAGGGCTGAAATCTGGCACACATTTCATGAAAATAAAATGCGGAGTTTACCAGTGCTTGAGTACATCTGCTTTGGCTGATTGTAAAACAGTACCATGGCACCAGTAGCCAGCATGTCCACATTTAGGATGATGCCTGAGTTTCTGTGTGGACAATTTTTAAGTCTTCTTTTGGATGCATGATAAATGACCTTTACTCTTTTGTTCAAATTTTCTGTATGATCCTCAGTGTTTGCAGGCTTTTGAACACTAATGGTATGCAAATAAGTAGTGAACACTGCTTGGATTTCTGTTGATGGGTTTCTTTAACTGGTTGACTTCTGCCACTCAAACAAATCTAAGAGATTTTCCTGACAGCTCTTGGCACCACTGCAGTAGTATTTCTGCCCTGTCTGATACCTAGTTAGCTTTACAAAACACACCATGTAAGAGATCCAAAAGTGGAAGGTTGTTTCCTGAAACAAATACAGTGGAATGTGTTTCTTATTCCTAGACACATAGTAAGCCTTGTTACATTAGTGAGAGCCGTCATGAGGTTCTTGCTCAGTCAGATGCAGTAGGAGCCAAATCAAGATTAGTTAAAAACAGTTAAGATAGCTAAGAACAGTTAAATAGACTAAGCCTAAGTACAAGGTTTGTGATTCGTTTTAAAATGCTTGCTAGAATCTGACCCTCATGAAAATTACACTGGCAGTGCTTGAGCAGATGCTATGAAAAATTTTGTAATTCAGAAATTGCATATAATTCAGAAATTCAGATGTTGCATAGTGCAGTCAGATTATTTTGTCTAGTAAAGGCAAACTCTAGTAGAGTTCTGTCATATATATCCCACTGACAGCTAGAGAGAGGGACATGGTCTTTGTCTCAATAAGCTTCTCTTTTAAAGGCTTCTTGTCTACTGTTTTCTTTTTTAAGTAACTCGACTGTGGAAACTGTTTTCAGATAAACAGAAGCTTAAGGTGGTATTAATCATGAAGAGTCATTAGGTATTCTTACATAGTTTGGCTCTTTGGCAAGCATCTGTTTCACCAAAATGTAACCTGGTCATTGTCACATTTGTTGACTGTGTGAGAGTGGAATTATGCTCAAATTTAGTGTCACAAAAAAACACGTCCTGATGCTAAATTGGTCACTGTATCAAAACTAAGTAGAGATGTTGGAACTTTTTGCTTTTTCCATTAGTCTTGTATGTTATGTAGCAAGAGCCCTATGTTTCAGAGCTAATGGGCAAAAATAACTTGCTTCTGTACAGAAGAATGGAAAAGTGTATCTTTCAAAATCCTGAAGGAAAAGAAACTAGCTTTTCTGCCTTTTTCAGCAACTGTGAGCTAAGAAGGATTGGAAGGTCTCCTCAAGGAGATCTGTCTCAGTGTTGAGAGTTTGTTGTTTTGGTGTGGTTTTTTTTCCTCTCCACAAGTTAAGTGAAAAGTTCTGTCTGTGCAGTTGATAAACCACAGCCAACTTGTAAAACTGCTCTCCAGTCTAAATTAAAATACTTCTGTCCAAAATTTTGTGATCTACTGGTATAGTGTGTTGTCCCTAAATGTGAATATTTTACAGGGGGCATACTCCTCTAATCTCATCTATACTCCTACTGATGTCCGTGTGGTGATTGAGTATGCCCGGTTAAGAGGCATCAGAGTTATCCCGGAGTTTGATACACCAGGACATACACAGTCTTGGGGAAAAGGTATGCCCAAGAAAATATTAATTGTTAAGAGATTGTGGTAAGTAGTAGCAAGAAAATTAATTTTTTTAAGAAGTAACCAATAAAGTGCTTTGGAAGACCTTTGATAAGAGGTAAGGAAGAGGCACTAAGTGATGTCATGACCTTTATAGGTTTCAGGAAATAAAATGAAGAAAGTTGATGTGTTCTATGCTAGATGTGTGTGCAAGGGTACAGATATATTCTCCTTTAGACTTCATTCTACCTTGAGCTATGTACCTCATACTGGCTTAGGCGTTAAAAAAGCAGAGTAATAAAAAGTGAAAAGAAGCCTCTAAAGCACATTCATAATGTTTGGTTTTCTTCTAACTGGCTTCCTTCTGATATTCATTAAAACTTTTTTTGTTCAGGTAGTTATCCAAATGCTATTTTCCAGCTATTGTGACATGTTATATATAGTAATGTGTGTTAAATCACAGATCTGAAAGTCAGAGTCCTGATTGCCGGTTAGAGGGTTCTTCAACCTTTTACAAGTGGTCTTACTTCATCCTGCCTCTATTTGATTATACTTAAAATAGGTGAGCACTTAGGTCATGAATATTTATCTTTATAAAATGACTAACTGCTTTTTCCTTCTAGCAAAGTTAGCATTGCAACATGAAACTGAATATCATCTATTAATTGTTTTTATTAGGTCAAAAAGATCTTCTCACTCCTTGTTACGACAGAGGACAGCCAACTGGGTCCTTTGGACCTGTAAATCCTATTTGGAATACAACTTACGACTTCATGGCTAAGTTCTTTAAAGAGATCAGTAGTGTATTTCCTGATGAATTCATTCATTTGGGAGGAGATGAAGTGGACTTCAGTTGTTGGTATGGCAACTATTCAAGGAACAAATATCTAGTGCCTCCTAAACCTGTCCACCTTCATCAATTATGGAACTCAGTTGCATAAGACAGTTTTCACTGCATAACCAAAAGATCTCCCCTCCTACCTCTCTAACTGTTTACAGGTAGATCATTTGTGATCCTCAAAAAAGCAACTGATGTGCAGAATTTTGCTCTGACTCATAGTTTCATAAATATTCAGGTATTCTAAAGAATTTCTTTATGAAAATTACCCTGACAGGCCAGAGAACTAGTATGTTAGAGAAGTACTAGACAGGAAAATTAACATTTAAATGGTTTATGTTAAAGTAGATGTTTACACTGAGTTCTGCCCACCAGAAAATCTGGTAACAGTAAGAATTACCAAATAGACTCATGTGTGTTTGTATTAGAAGTACAGCATTTATTAATAGTGTTTTTAATTCGGTTGTGGATGTTGAATATTTTGGAGTCTCTCTGCTGGAGAGACTACGTAATAATAAAGAATTTGGAATATTTTAATGAGTATTCAAATTGATCTAGTTAGTATTTCTACATTCTTCTTAAAGATCAAATCCAAACACTCAAGACATGATTTAATTTTTATACAGAAGTAAAACCTCTTGGAAATGCTTTAACACAAAAACGTTGGTTTGATTTTTTGTGGTAGAAACACAAAATTGTTGAGTTCTCAGTTCTCTGCTGATAACCTTGGCACAAACTGGCTGAGATACCAGGAACCCCAGTGCTCTTAAGAGTCTGAGGCAGCCGGCTAGAGACTGCTTCAGAACAGTGGCTCCAGCAGTTTTACCAGAGAATTAGGTCTATTGGCTCTGTTTCAAATCAGGAGGAAACTCAAAATATCTAAGTCATGTTAACCACCTGCTCTGCAGTGAGTTCCAGGCTGTGGCATGCGTAAGGCATAATAAGTGTGCTGTGCATGAAAATGATTGGGAAATCTGGTTTAAAATGTAACAAAAATAATCTTTTTTAACTTGTTTTCTTGCTATAATTTAAGGAAATCTAACCCTGAAGTGAAAGAGTTCATGAAGAAGCAAGGTTTTGGCACTGACTATGCTAAACTGGAATCTTACTATGTTGAGAAGTACGTTGTTTTTTTAATTCTTGTTCAATTTTTCACAGCCATTGTTTGAGGGTAGTATTGAAATTCAGATACAGAAGCTGACTTAGTGATCTACATTATTTTGAAAAATTGCCACATGTTTGGGACTGTCCACTTTATTTTAATATACCAGGTCTGAAGTTCATAGCTTTAAATGTGGGGCACAGCACAGATGTGTAAGCTAGTTTTACACACACTGTGAATGTATTGGGTATCTTAAACTAGGTATCTGCAGTAGTGTCAGCACACAGGGTGGAGAGGAAGTTTTTGCAGGCATTTCTTTCTCTCCTTAAATAACATGGATTTAGTCACCCTGTATGAGTTGCTGGTAGTTCTGAACAGCAGTTTGTGTTAATGTACGTGCACATTGTTCTACATGGTAGAACATGCTCTGCAAGACAGAGCACTGAAGGCCAAAACCAGAACAACCTGCTTTTTCTTGGTCCCCTGTGCAGTGGTGGGGAAGGTCTGATGTGCCTTGGGGTAGAAAATGTTGCTGCTTTTGAATGTATGTACTTGTCTCATTAAAGTTCATAAACCTGGTTTTATTTCTAAATTCTAGCATTTTGGACATTGTTTCCTCCTACAACAAAGGACAAATGGTCTGGCAAGAAGTTTTTGATCACAAAGCGCAGGTAAGATGGGAAAAATAGTAAGGTGCTCTTGCATAACAGCACAATATTGCGTGAGGGTTCCAAAGCAGACTATTAAGTAGATCTGGCTTTGTCTCTTAAGAGTTAAAGCAAGACTGCTGACATTAGTAAGTCTCTCCATATGTGGGTCATTTCAATCCCTTGAAATTATCATCTGTTGAATGTGTAATAGGTGAAACAGGAACACCAGCATTGAAGTGCTTTCTAAAGGTGAACACAGTTACTGTAATACGCTTTAAAACATCAGAGTAAAAAGTAGAGGAGTTTTCTTTCTTTTTTTTTTCTCAAGTTAACTGTGTGTCTGGTCTAGTAACACCAAATGCTCAGCTTTTACGAGCTGGTCAGATATATGGTGCATGTAGGAATCCTTTTAGAGCATTTAACTGTCTATAGTATAACCTAGACTTCACTCTAGTTGAGTGTTTAAAACCAGCAAAAAGCTAATCAGCTTTTGACTTGGGGGGAATAGAGAGTTTTGAAATCATGATCCTTTTCCTTGATAACAGCTATTAGGATTCTCATAAATGTTTTTGGGTTAAGTTGGTTAATTTGTTTATTTTGTCTTTTCCTCTTTTAGCTGAAACCAGACACTGTAGTTCAAGTGTGGATGGCAAATAACTACGCTCATGAACTGAGCAGTGTCACTGGAGCTGGGTTCGCTGCTGTCCTGTCAGCACCCTGGTACTTAGACTACATTAGTTATGGACAAGACTGGAAGAAATACTACAGTGTCGAACCACTTAAATTCCCTGGTTTGTTACTTTTTTTATATGCAAGTTCTGTGCATGAAACTCCTTGGTTTATAGTACAGTGAAAATGGAAAGAATAGGGCTGTTTATAGTGGTCATCCATCACTGTGATTATAGTATCATCAAGGGAATTATGGTCAGCTAGAACTCTGGAAAACTCTTAAATTATAAAAAAAGAACTTTGCGTTTCTCAGTGGGAAAGGTTTTACCTTCCTCAAGCATCTGATACGGGTGTTTGCGTAAGACAGAATGCTGGACTAGGTGGGCAGATGCTTTAGGAGCAGAGCTGCACAAAATGGCTGTTTGCAGACAGACACTGAATTTATGTTACCAAGCTTCTTGAGTGTTAAACTAGTCTAGAAAAAGACATGTTCTCTCCCTCTATCTAAAGTTGATACAAACATCTTATGCTTTCCATGGGGCTTTGATTTTGTGCAAGGGATCTCTCAGAGCTCATTAAGGAAAATACCTAAGTAATTTTTTCAAGGAATGTTCTGCATGTGATAGAATTAATAGTTTCCACCAGGATTTAAATCTCTCAGGAATGTCAAAAAGCTGAGGAATCTCATCAGAGCATAAAAGGTAAAATCCCTTCTGACAGAGCAGAGAAATGGCTTCTCTGGGCAAATGGCTTGGTGGTTCTCACATTCAATAACAAGACTACCAAAATCTAAGTTAATGTTTAGGATGAGTATTTTATAGGAGAAAAACAGAACATCAGTCCTATCTAAATTGTTGATATATGCCCATCTTCTGGACAGAGAGAAATGCTGACTTTCTGCTTTGAATTCAGGATCTGAAAAACAGAAGAAACTTTTAATAGGTGGAGAAGCCTGCCTGTGGGGGGAATTCGTGGATGCAACTAACCTGACACCAAGATTATGGTATGGACTGCTTTGTCATTAGCTTTTAAAAAGCCAGTTAAAAGCATTAATTAATCCCACAGGACGGTATGCTAGTGGTAACAGCTCTGTACTGAACCTAAGCAGCTATGAAAATTAATGTTTCTGAATATTAAAGTATTATATTAGATGTGGTATTAAAAAAAAATTAATCCATTCTTGGTTATAGACCATACTTACCCTAAAACTTAGTATACCTTTACAGGCCTCGAGCAAGTGCTGTTGGGGAAAGACTCTGGAGCAGCAGCAACGTGACCAACTTGCAGGATGCCTACAAAAGGCTAACTAATCATCGATGCCGCATGCTCAGGTAAGATTGAGTAGCTACAGTGTATCTTGGTTCTCAAGTTTTATTACCAAGAGAATAACGGTACAGGCATAAACTGCTGGCCTGGAGATGCAGGAAGAGAGCTAGCAGTTTAACTTGACTGTAAATGCAATCCCATTTGGTTTTGTATCCACAGAAGAGGAAGACAGATGCATTAAGACAGCAGGTCTGGAGTTTTAGTTCTGCAACTAAAATTTTCAGAACTCATTTTTTTCAATGAAATACTAGGACTCATTGTGTTTCTCTTTCCTGTAAAGGAAAAACGAACACCATGATTGACTTATTTCAGACAAAAATTATATTAAAGAGTATGTGGGAGGAGTACACTGACAGAAGAGCAGACTTCTAAAAAAAAAGGTGGTGTTATTTATTTATTATGAATAATTATTAAAGACCTGTAGCAGGTAATCAATTGGAGCTGTTTGCATGAGAGTTGAGTTTGGGCAACCTATTCTTTCATGTACTGCCTTACTTCAGGGGCTGAAAGGAGTGGATAAGCAGTCCATGACAAATTTTAATTCATTTGTGAACTGACTTTGTTTACAGTGGTTAGAACATATTCTTCTCCCACTTCTTTGCTAAAAAGTTCCTAGACAAGTTATTGGTTATTTCTTGCTATTGTTCTTTTTGTACATTCACAGATATGAGTGATTTCTAGGTTTTAAGTCCAAGTTTGACTTCACTTTTGAAGTATAAAGTCAGAGAGCTGAATAGTTGAACTGCAGCAAGCATGAAACATACCATTTTGTTTCTCTACAGAAGTTTATGACAACTCATTGAAAATTTCAGCTTTGTGTAGTAGTAATTCAAGGTAGATACAAATGAAATTTTTAAAGAACAGGATGCAACAGCAGTTATAGGTAGCACTTGAAACTCAAGCTCTCTGCTCGTGTTCATGAAGATGTCTTAGCATGATTATCTGTTGGAATCACTTTAGAGTATATAGTGTATGTTTAGCTTACTGTCACTCTTTAATCAAGAGTGACTGAAGGACTTGTAAATTTTGACTTGCATTATTGACTTGGTTGCATTATTTCAAACTGGCTTAAAATCATGATGTAAGAAAACAGGTATATGTAAGTTGTGCTGTCTCCCTCAGTCATGAGAAAAATAGATACCTTAAGAGAGAGCTGACAATATATGTTAAAAACAAGATCAAAGGTATTTCAAAACTTACGTACTATTACTTAGCCAGGTGGTGCATCTCTTGGTGGGGCTCAGGAAAACACTGCTACAACTGAACAGTTAAGTGTACAGTGGCTGTACCACTAGGATTAGGGTTTTTCAGTGAACGATGCTGTTCCTCGACCTGGTTTACTCCACTGCTTCCTCTGCACCTTCTTCCTTAACTCTGGTACTTCCGTTGCTGTATAGGGAACTGGTCCAGATGACAGCAGCTGCTCTGGTAGTGCTGGCATGAGAGATGCTGGGGCAGACTAAGGACTACGCCCTGTATTACTTGTTGCATATAATTAGCAACAGAAAGTAGTCTAAGGAAAAACTGTTTTGCTGGCTTAGGATGAACAGTTCCTGTTAGAAAGTAACTACCGTAATAAAAATATATGTTGCCCTGAAATGATTCTTTTTATACAGGCTTTGAAAACACTAGAGAAACCATTCCCTTTCTATTGAGGAAATGAACGTTCCATGGGGCTGCAGTTGTTGTGTTTCATGGGGCTTCCTTAAAGACTGACCTGACTTAGTATCAGGCTGCTGTAGTCTTAGCATGTACACAAGGACACTGTTCCTACTAATGTTTTTATTCATCACGTATGCACAGACTGTGGCAGTTGTAGCAGGACAAAGGGCTTTTCCAAGAGAACAAACAGCTCTGGCTTGCTCTGCAGCTGGTTACTAGGGAGCAAGGGGAATCGGTAGGTGGCACATTGTAACAGCTAGATCCTGGTCACTGGAAGAGCAGTAACTCTGCCTATTGAAGATCAAGACCACTGCTCCTGAAATAGTACCGTGAATGCAGTAGGTACTATTCAGATCTCAACTCAGCTTCTTCTAGGATACAGCAGCCCAGATTGCAGAGAAATGGTGATGGGAGGAAGGAAACAAGAAGATGGACATATATTCCAGAGACCTAGACACCAAGCCTTGTCCTTACTAAGAGTATGTCCTGCTTAGGGGCAGCAGTCATTCAGCTGATCTATTACTCAGTTTCTTCCACTGCACCACTTTTAAACATTAGCAGCAGTAGTATCTATGTCTTAAACATTTGAGAAATAGAGTGTTGTTTACAACTACTTTAATTCTGAAACATGTTTTTTATACTGTCTTGCTGCACCATCATAAGCCACATGGGGTGGTTTGTTTTTAATGCCACATGAGAACAGAATAATTTATGATAGTGTAAGCTGAAATAAACCCTGAATCCTCCCCCCAGAGTGATGAAAATTATGGAATTAGACCTGCATTTGAAGGAAACATTGAGGTTGGGAGAGGGAAGAATGTGTAAATGTCAGTTGATTCATGTTTGCCTTTCTTATGACCTTCTTTTCATTAAAAGCAGTAGATTTTGTGGAACATCAAAAGAACTAGCCCCTGAATTTAAGCTTTTCAACATGTCTGCTAACAGCTTGGTGCCTCTGATTGAAACAGAGGTTCAATCAAAAGTACAATCAAAAGTAGAATTGGGCCCTTTCTCACTCCCTAAATAGGCCATCTGTTGTTTCTTAGAAATAGTTTTGTTTATATAGTTATTAAAATAGATTTCCAGTATCTCTCTTCCTACCTACATAAGCAGCCAGTTGTTCAATTATGGTCATATCCATTCTGCTTTATTTTAACAGCCGTGGCATAGCAGCCGAACCAGTATTTGTTGGATACTGCGCCCATGAAGCAAGAGGGCCATAACTGCTGCAAAGACTTTTTGTCAACAGCCTGAAGTGCCTCTGGGGATGAATATGTACATGTGGTTTCCTATCTGAATCAAGACTTAAAATTTTCACTTTTAAAATAAAATTATTTGACAGCCTTGTTGGAGTAAAAATGATTGTTTTTAACCTTTCAAAAATAGGGACTCTTCACTGTGAAATGATGAAACTTGATAGCATAGTTATTAATTCCAGTTTCCTTACACTCCAAGTTTGAAGAAAAATAAAGCTAAGACGCTATTTAAGTTAGGAGTAAACTTTCTCTTTTATTTCAAAGTATCACTTGCCACTTTTCTAGGTAACCAGGTAATTGCAACCCATAGCTTAATTCACTAATTCCTAAAGGTAAACAAACAAATCCTTTCTCAACACATTGCAGGGTGTAGGTAGGAATTACTGTCCTGTAAAAACTGCCTTTCTTGTAATTTTTTTTGCAGATATCTTACTTGATTTGCAGAAGTATTCATTTCACTTACTCGCTGAACTCAGGTAGAAATTATGCCAAGTCCTGAACTCTGGTTCATAACTGGTTCCTACCAGTAAAAGTAATACCTGGAAGTTGTACAGTGTAAAGAGCTTATTAACCATATCCTTTCATATAGCTGAAAACAAGATACAGAGTGCCAAAACTGTAAAGTTGTTTCAGTGATAGACAAAAATTTCACAAGCCTTATTTACTAGAAAACAGTCCCAGTGGGACAGTAAGGTGGAGTTAGTGCTCATTTCTATGAAGACGATTTGCATCACTTCTCATTACAGATGGCTGCAAGATAAGAATCTGCAAAGCAACAATTTGTGGTTGCATCTCTGCTTTGCAATCACCAGGTTATACCAGCAGAGCGGAGTCTCTTGAACCTTCCTCCGTGGACAGTTACAAGCAATCTGTTCATACAGCTGCTAACTCATTATTTGCCATCACCAGTTGGTCCTAGACGAACACACGGGTATACATATGAAAATATTTAACATGAGGATAGGAAAATACTGTTCCTAGAGAGTAAAGATCACGCCAACCCCATCCTTCTCTGAAGAAGTGCACTTTGCTCTTGACTGCTCAGGGCTTGATAACTGGCAAGTTCCAATGTGAAGGTTGCTGAGCCTGATGTTAGAGAACGCAAAACTGTTGAGTAGCCCTGGACAAAATGGAGAACGCACATCACTCAAGTTAGGATAAGAGGAAGATAAGTTAGCACAGAAAGCTGCTTAGACTACAGAGAGAGAAAGTGTCAGAAGTATACTGCAGTATACTAGCAGTGTACTAGCAACTTAACTTCCCAATACTACTGTATTAGAATTACAATACATGCATGAGTCAATATAAATATTTTTTAAAAACTTTTCTCCATAAAGCCTATTTTAATAGTGTTTACTACTTCTCTAACTTACAGCTGAACACATGCTGGTTTAGCAATCTGAATTGGACATAAAAAAGCTACTCACTTCATAGGGAACTTCCTTCCGACCTTCAATAATTAAAATACAATATTTAAAATTCCATTCTAAATTTACTTATCCCTAACAAAGGAAAAGTAAACTGAAGCCAAATATTTTAAAGCTCATAAAAAAGATCAGTTTTACCATTGGTAAGGTAATCACATACCATCATTTCTGCTAGTGGAACAGCAGCAACCACAACTCTGTTATCGTGACGAGACTGGATTTCCTGAATATTACCTCTCCGCTGTGCAAGATCAGCAAGTGCTGCACTGAGGTGATCTTCACTTACTGTGATTTCTAGGTTCATCAGGGGCTCCAGTATTTGTATACCAGCTTTTTTCAAAGCCTATATAGAAAGGAAGGAAGTTATACTGATATACTCTTACAGGCTTTTTCAAATAAAACTTACGTAAGTACTTACATCACTGAAGCTGACTCAAACTCAGAACTTGAAAAAGTTATACATTCCCCAGCAAGGGCATTACAAGGGCATGCAAAGAGGAACAATGACCAGATATTGACACACATCTATTTTCCCAGCAGCAGATCATGCTACTGTGTTTACAGCAGCTTACAGTTCCACTGTACCTTTTGCACGCAACGGGAGACACAGGCTGATACCATTGTGTGCGAGGTGTCTGGGTGCACTGTCAGTGATTGCACTGTAACATCTATATCTTGAACTGGGAATCCAAGCAGAGGTCCTGGGCAAGGCCATGGAGAAGAGATAAAGGGGGAAAAAATAACTCATTTGTCTTTCAGAAACTATTAAGACACAGGCAAAATTTTTCAGAATTAACTTGAAGTTCCTCACTTTCCTCTTTGCTCTTTCCTTCCCTGTCCTCCCCCCAAGGCTGCTGGTCATGTTCCTCATTTTGAGGTTCTGTCATTACTTTACTTTGCCAAAAGAGACAGAGGAAGGGCAAAAGGAATGCAGACTCATACTTCCTTATTCTTTTTATCAAAAGCACAGATAAATTTTCAGAACTGGAAGCTCTAGAATATACTCATCCAGATAACCACTACCAAAAAGTTATTTTTAAATACATTATATTATCTAAAACTAGTCTCTTGAACAAGATATCATTGCAAAACTAGGGAAAACTTTTGTTTTTAACAAGAAGCCAGAATATTCTCTGTGTTTTCCTTTTGAACACAATATAATCACAGCAATGCCTGATACTAACACATAAACAAAACTCAATTCCATAGAGGATAAACTAGCGTCCTAGGCAGATTACCTCCCTCCAACCCAAGACTCTCAACCAGACCAAACTCTTTTAGACTAGATGTGAGGCCTGAACCATGTGAGAAAAAAAACCACTTTTTTTTTTTTTTTTAACAGAGAACATAGACAGGTACTTTTATTTTTTTAAAGTACTTAATGGCATCAATTTTTGGCTGGAGACAGTTCCGAAGTTTCTTCAAGAAGCATAAAGAAAGCACATGTTTAAGAGATTCCACAGCCAAAGATGGGAGATGTTTTTGAATTCCACAAAACAACTTTGAAAAATCACTTCATGCTGGTTCTTAAAGAGAAATTCTCCTTTGTTAAACCACTAACTATTGATTTTACTGTAAAGCAGTTTTTTTGCCCACAGGTTACTTAAGACTTCCTATTTTTAATCAAAAGTCAAGGACACTTTTAGTTCTTTAGAAAACACAGACTTAGCAATTAGGTAGAGCTTTTTACTGAAAACTCATGGATTTAGCATATTTGAAAATCAAAAAAATGCATTAGTAACAGTAATAGAGTGTAATACATGCTGGCCGATGAAACCATTTCTGTTATATCACTATGCTTTACATGATGTCATCAAGTAAATGCCTTATCTCTTACATCACAGATATAAAAAAATATATATATTTAAAATATATATATATATAAAAAATAAACCAAAAGAATTCCAAGCTTACTGTTGAGTGACTGAGAAGACATCAAACTTAAAAGCAAACCAAAGAGATGCTGACCTCCCCTGGCATACAGAAAAAGGTGTTTGGCAATTTTTGTAGTTGAAGACATTTTGTAATTTTCCTTTGTACCTTACATATTTATGTTAGTCATTTGCATATGTACTGTATTTTAGTTTTCAAGCTACCAAGCCGTTTTTCCTTCTAGAAATTGCTTCTTACAAAAATATTAGACCAATATAGCTAACATAGCATTTCCTTTACCTTGAATGCATGAATTTGTGATTCCGTTTTCTATAGCTCCTAGGAGTTCTTTGGGCAGTACTTCACTGACATTATCAGCATAGATGATGATGGGTTTTGTTGTTGCTCCTTCTCCAGACCTGGGCCTCACCTCTACCTCTGCAGTTACACAGTGTCGTTTATCACCTACTGTTTTGTCCAATATATCTGCAGGGGGAGGAAAAAAAAAAAAACATAAAATTCATCTGAAAGTTACTCATATATTGTTTAAAGTTAATCAAGCTACAAAACCAGAAACAAGATACTCCTTCCATTCACTCATTTTACCTTTAGCTTGGGCAGCATTTAGGATGGTTTCTCTATATGCTATTTGAAGAGGTCCCAAATAAGTCTCAATTCCGTATTCACGTTTGATTCTGTCATGAATGATTTCTATGTGTAGTTCTCCCATGCCACAGAGGATAGTCTGGTAAGAAGATAATTAAGAGAGAAGTGGAAAAACATACAAAACTCAGGTTTTAACACAAATTCTTCAAGCAAGGACTTGCATGCTTCAAATTGTCTCATACAACTGCTTCTAATTCTAACGGCCATAATACTTCTAAGGACCTTAGGGAAACATATGGCTTTAAGTCATCTGACATAAAAATCATTTAAGTGAGAGAGTTGTTATCAGTACTGTGAATGCCATAAAAAAAAGATCATCTTACCTAACCTTAAAAACTACGTAATTAAAATATTTTTAAATACAGAATTGTTAAAAACATGCAGAGTCAACATACGTTGACTTCCTCTGCTCTGTAAAGCACAAGTGTCCAAGACACGGAACCTAGTACATGTATCATAGGAACATTCAGAGAGTCCTTTTTATTAAAGAAAATCTCAGTATGCAAATGAACTAACTGAAGTGTGGTCTTAGTGTTCTAAAATAATGTTTTAAGATGAACAATAGAAGATTCATCTTACTTGTCCTGTGTCAGGATCTGGCTTCACTTTTAAACTTGGATCTTCACGCTGAAGGCAGCTCAATGCATTATCTAAGTCTGTATAGAAATATCAAACATTATATCTGAAGTGAATGCAATAATTTGAAGATCAGAGTAATTGCCTAAATATCACTTTCCTCAAAACAATCAAAAGAATCCTAGAGGAGCATAGATTTTGGCAAAGTCAGGTCAAATTACTAGTAACCAGCAACTTCTGATTTTATCCCCCAAATTAACTGTGCTTGAATTTAATTATTATACATACTATTCTCAGAGTGATATTCTGTGCTTCTATGAAGACAGACTGGAATAATTCATGAAGTTAGTAAATAACTGATAAGAAAAATGTCAACTGTTACATGATTTATTTAAGTATTTCAAGAAGAGTTTGACATGAAATGGTCCAAATGAAAATGTTCTTCGTTTTTTTAATAGGGTTTTGGTTTTTTTTCTGATTCCTCATTATCTTAACTGCTGAGGAAGGCAGCAGAATGATGAACTAAAAGTCGAGACTGCATTCATCATACCTTACAGTCTTTGGGGGAAAAAAGCAACAAAAGCAAACAAACAAAAGCAAACTAAAACATCCAAACGCCACAAAATCAGTAACACCCAGTGGTTCACAGTACACTGGCACTTATCCCTCCTTCTTTTCACCTTCATACAAGCTCATCTTTGTTAGAACAAAGACACAGAATTTAAAGGGTATTTCCAAAAAGAGTCAAATTACCAAGCCATCTGATACAGGTACTGTTGGGAAGGAGTAAGATTACAGGACTGTAAGGATGCAAGGATGAACCCCAACTAGACACAGAGAAGTCTTGTTATAGAAACACTTTACAGAGTAAAACTGCGAGTGCTAAATGAAAAAAAACAACAACATTTCAAAGTTATTTGTACTCGGGACAGCAGCAAAACTCAGAATGAGTACCTCCATCCCTCCATTTCTAAATGACGAACTACTACTTTTCTAGACACAAAAACTACTGCTTGACCCAGTAATAGCAAAAGATACGGGCAATCATGATCTGAAGTATACCATCAGTATAAAAAACATCAGAAAGAACCACATTAGATCACTGGCCATTAAGTTTGTGCAACTCATCCAAGTAGGTGGCTGCATTGTACCTTGTTGTCTGGCCATTGAAGGTGGTTCAATGGTACAGAAGAAGACAGGCTCAGGGATCTCAACACCTGCCAGCAGAAGACTGTCTACATCACTCACAGACCTCTTCTTTTCCCCAGCATCCCTTCCAGCTCGGCGTGCTGCAGCGATGGCTGAAGCCTTGGATGACACTATGGTATCTCCAGTGGCACTCTACAGATCAACATGGAAGTTAGGTAAAAAAAAATAAAACCCAAAAACCCCGAACTCAAAATGTATGTCAAAACTGGTTACATTTTAGAAAATCTGTGCAAGTGAGATTCATGCAGCCTATTCAGACAGTAAGAAATTATTAAACTAATAGAAGCAAGCATTAAACACATTTATTTGAACTTGAAACTGTTGCTTTTAGGTAACTGATTTGGAACATCATTCCTTCCCCAAAGGAGGTTTCTGTGACATTACACTGTACTTTAAGAGTTACAGTACTAAAACAAGCTCAAACAAAATAAACCTTCAGCTTTCAGTCCTTTCCAATCAGCACTACAGTTTCCAATTACTGATATTTGTATACTGTGGTATTTAATTTTAGGAGGAAGTACATCTAAATGTACTTCAAATAAAGCAAGTTTACATATGTCACCATAATCAAGAACACATCTGAGATAGAGTATCATAGAAGCAGAAAGCACACTAGTGCAATAAGCTCCTTTACAGGATCAGTATTTTTCATTACCTGCTTTAACCCAACAGTCAGGGCAATGTTGCCAGGCATTAGTGATGGAATTTCAATTTGCTGATCAGCAAAAGGCAGGAGCAGCCGGCTCATTCTCTCTCTGAAAATTAAATCCTCTGTTACTCAGGACTTTAACAGGCATTCCAATGCTACATTGAACCACGCCTCTATCTTACTCACGTGCAACTTTTGTTAATATTATATACAGCTGACTGTGGTTTCAATGAACCTGAGTAAACACGAACAAAAACTAGTGGTCCACGACATTTATCATGAAGAACTTTGAATGCCAAGGCACACAGGTCATCCTTGTACCACTGTCTGCAAAAAAAAAGCATAACAAAAAGCATACTTCTAGGATTAATCCATTCATACTCACATTTACCTAGATTTTCACTTATTTAAGAGGTGATATATTTCTTTCTGCAATGTTAATGGAGGCAGATTTTCAAAAACTGTAATTCGTACCAAAAAATAATAATCTAAACAGTTCCAGCCCCAATAGGATATGTAAGATGTGATTCAGACAATATTAAACAGGATTCTTAGATCATATTTTTCTAAAATGAGGATGTCCTCAGAGTAACAAAAGACTTAAGGACTTCAAAGTGCAAATTTGACAATTGGAGATGAATGCATTCAATTCCAGTAGAACTGACCAAAGCAGGTTCAGTACTCAAGTGTATTTTTCTGTCCATAAATCTACTACTATTTAATACATAAAGAGGGTCATTATTTTTAAAGAATATGAATGCTTTGTTAATATATTTAATTTTCTCCTTTTGTGTTTTCCTGCTGATTTTTCCTGAATCTCCTTTTTAACCTGTACTTACAGAAACTCGTATGAACGCTCATTAGGTGCAGGCAAGTACAGAGTAATAGCATCCAGTAATGGCTGCACCCCTTTGTTCTTCAGTGCACTGCCACAGAGGACAGGGACGGCCTTCTGAGCTAGTGTGATTCTACGGATAGCAGACTGCAACTGCAAAAAAGGAATTATTTTCTGTTAATGCATGATCTACAATTTAGCCTTAGGTTGCACTCCAACTATCAGATACTGCTAACCAATCCCCAAAAAGCTAAAAAGTATGTTTATAAATACAGCACTCATCCAAACTCTTTTCACTGCTTTTAACATGCTCCAAACCATAAACTCAAACATTTAGATGCTAAAACAGAAGACACTGGTTTTAAGATTTCTAAACATTTCATACAGATCTGCTGCTGTTCTTGTTATAACAGCCCTTTTAATTCAGTATGTTGTAACTCACTCCTTTCAACATGCAGTGTCTAAATATCCAGCCATTTAAAAGTAGCTGAGATCCTATTTTTGTCACAAACTGCACTGAGTCTACTTGAAAGTTCCATTCACCTTTCCCTAAACTCTTTTGCAGCAGTCTAACGCTCAAAAAAAGAGAAAACCCCATCTTCCTGAATAAATGTACCTAAATTTTAAAATTATGCCCGGCATAATGGCATGCCTAAGAATCATAGCGCATCTTTATAAAATTCCTACTAAGTCTGAATATATTCTGTTCTAAATTCATACAATTACATTTTACATATTACATACATATTTTAATTGTATTTCAATTATATTTAATATGTAATTTTAATTACATGTTACATACAATTTTTAATTGAAAAATCTGCAAAATCTTAATTTGCAGGTGTCAAAGGAAAAATAACCCAAACCCTTGCAATATGAGCTAGTAAACACTTGTAAATGTAAAAAATACCTTGTCAGCTGGTATTAAGTCAAAATTTTCACTATTTTCTCCTAGAACCAGTTCAGCAAATTCATCATCCAGATCTGCAACCTTCAACAGAACAGTTCTTTATTATCTGGCATACTGCAGTTTCACAAAAAAAGTTACATATCTTGCTTAGGATATAAAACTTTACAGAGCAGGAACAAAGCCTTTAAAGACATCAGCAATTATAAACTCAAATCATATAAAATTACGGAAATGAAGGCTTCAAGAAAGGATAGGGGAAAATATAAACACTTAAAAAGCTGCTCTCAAGACATCAGTGGGAGAAAGAATGCTTATATTTCTCCTTGAAATGGAAAAAAAAATTCCAGCCATACAGTGACAGCCATAAACGGTTTAACTGATGTACTTCAGTCCTGCAAATATGGTGAAGTCTGAAGTAAGCAGCATGCAACCTTTGCAAGCCAATAGATACTGAGCTGGAAAAAACAGACAAGCATAAGGGCATTTGGCCTTCATGTCAAGAATTTGTAGGTCCAAGAGCATGTCTCTGTTTGCAAATTGTAGCAGTGAGCTTGATGTGTAGTTTCACTCCTGAAACATCTCACATATATCCCTGCACTGCCACAGACTCAGAACATCCAAACACATGAAAGCACTTTGCCCCCTCCTACTGGCTACAATACCAATTGGCAAAATTCTGAAATAAACCCTTGATAAGCAATTAGAAGTCTTATCAAGTTAATAGTTAAAACATGAGAGATAAAGGAAATAGTTCAGTTAATTAAGTGAAAGTTAAGTGTGAAAAAGGGCCAGTATTCAAAATGCTACGTTTTACAGGGTTTCTGATAAGGAATATTAACAGCATAGAGAGCATTTCAAAATATATTTTATAAAAACAAGGTTATCTCAATTATCACACTACTGGTCCACCCCTTCCTCTTTCAGGAAGGGCCCAGAAAACAAAGATGAAAACCAACACTGTTCTTACAAACCTTTCTAACTGACAATACATTTCTTAAGATAAAGGCTGCGTATTAACACTGCCATTTAAAACCTACTAAGTTTGAAAACCAGATTGTGTATATGTTCTACTGAACTCAAGAGCAATATAAAACACATCTCTCAAATTTCAAAGGAAATGGAAAGCTAGCATCATCTGTTCATGAACTTGCACAATGTTATTCAAACTTGTGTGGAAGGCAGCCCTTCCAACAAAAAGGATCATTTATGATTGGATTGAGCTGCTTCTAACACAATATTTAGTGCCATTTTGACCAGGCTGCAACATCCCATTCAGCTTCTAGCTGTCACTTCAGAAGAGCATGGATACCCTGCAGGTTTCAAGTCACATCTGTCAGGTTTTGTGTGAATGTACCAAATATATTTTGGCATCTAAGACAGTAGACGCTGTCTGCTTTTAGCTTCCCCAGTACAAGAGAGACTGAAAAATTGTGGGAACTCCATTGGAAAACCACTAATAGGGCTGGAGAGCAGCTGGAGGCCCAGAGAGATGGGTTTTTCTGGCTTGAAGAGGCTAAAGCAGGATGCAAATACTTTCTCTTACTATTTGAAATAGTGGTAGTGGGCCTGCTTTGGGGAAAACAAAATCAGATTCTCCTCAGAGATACATAAGGAAAGCACCAGCATGGTTGTTTCAGCTTGCAACACAGTAAATCCCCATTGGACATTAAGAAATTATGATCAAGCACTGGGACACGAGAATCATCATCCTTTGACTTGAAAACTCAACTGAATAAGTCTGAACAAGTAGACCTAGTGTTGAAGTCACCCCTGCTTTAAGCAGTTCACTTAACCAGACACCTCCAGAAGTCCCTTTTCTTCCTACTGCTCTAAGTAATGGTTTTAAATGTATTATGTATTTACTTTAGAACTTTACTTGTTCTATTAAGGTATTTCTTGCATCCTGGACTTCTTGGAATAGGTTTGGATCATCAGTCTCCAGCAGCAGCTTTTGCTCAAAATTTTTGCCATCATCCAAATCAGAAGTAGGTTTCCAAATTATTTGCTCCTTAGTCACAACATCAACCAGTCCTCTGAAGGTCTTGGCTTCCCCAATGGGCAACTGCAAATAGAACAGAGACTTCAGACAGCTGCAAAAAAAAGTAAGAAAGGAGTTCCATTCAAAAGAAAGGAAAAAAGCATTTAATTTCTAAGCTTACCTGCAATAGTAAAGGTTTTGTCTTCAACTTTTGTTTGATGCTCTCAACAGCATATGTAAAACTACAGAAAAAGAGCAGATACTAAGTTAAACAAAACTTGGTATTATGTATGATATTAGTAACATAGGCTCACCATTCACTATTTACTGCAAAAATTACTCCTAGAATTACAAAAAAATGTATTTGCATAACCAAAGAAGTATACAATATTAACATAGTTGGGTTGCTGTATGCTTAACAGGAAAATGCTAGACATTCTCTTACAAGCTTTTTAGATTGATTAAAGTAACTGCCTAAATACCTTGCCCTGTTTTTGTCCATCTTGTTTAAAAAGCAAATTCGTGGTATCTGGTGCTTGTCTGCTTGTCTCCAGACTGTAAGAGTCTGTGCCTAAAGCAAAAGACAAAATTGAAACATTAGTGACAACAGCTGAACTACATGCTCCCCAACTGAAGGTCGCTGAATGTCTGAGTTCCAAGTAGAGAAGGGAACTGTGCTGTGTATTGTGACAATCTTGCACCTAGCATCACAGATGAACTCCACAAGCAGCTTTGTCTTATCTTGTCTCTCAGCTGCTGTCATTCCCTTTTCTCCTCTAAGGGCATGCAGGCATGGTGGCAAGGGAACATGAAGAGAAACTAAGCATATGTGGGGGAAACTCTGTAATGTAGCAACTTTGTGCTTTATCTTTATGCTTTATTGCCAAATTACTTAGGCACACACAGGCAAGCATTTCTGTGGCTACACATACAATACTAAAAATTACTGTAGTTTTAATAGCAATTTATGTACTGCTGAGCACTTTATCTTAATCTTTATCACTCCATTTTAATTTGAAAATTAAAGCAGGCATATAGAAAAATCAGTTCAGATTCAGTAATAGCCTCTTACCACTACATGAATTAATGCAAGAATTTGCTACAGAGTTTTCAAAAAACAAGCAGATCTAATTGTTTTGTTGTTGAGGGTGGAAGCTATTACTCAGTTCAGGTTCATATTTAATGGCACCTAAATGTTTTCCAGTAGCAAGTCAAAGAACGTGACTTACAGTGATTAAGAGTTCTCTCATCCCTCATCCAGGAAAAGGTATGTCCCTTGCAAGCGGGATTTCACATGTAATTTTTCTACAGAATTGAACTATTGAAACATCTCATGCTATAAAAAGTCCAGTTCTAGCTTGCCTCCACTTTTTCTCCACTATGTTAAAAAGACCACTGGGTAAGGAGAAAACTTGCCTGAAAACTACCTATTTTCTACATGAAACTGGAAAATAAGAAATTGACAGATATTTATTTCATTCCATTTGTGGAGCTAGTCAGAAGCATTCATCTCAATCAACATTTTTAAAAGACAGCAACAAAACAACAAAAACATCCCAAACTTATAATGGTAATCACACTTATTTGCTGCTTATTTCCATGGAAATTCCTGTGCACTACAGGATTTAAAATAAAATGCTCAGCTTCCTGAAACTGAATTCTGGTAAAAGCATTGAGAGAGATAATACAGAGAAAAGTCTCTGTACATTATTTCAGCCTGATTTATTAAGTCATTAAATGTTGTGGGAAAATAACTGAAAGTGACTGGAGGTAAAATCAGAGAAAACTGGGAAGGTACCTTCACCATCTAATGGAATTTGTAACTGTAGAAATTACAGGGTGAAAAGCAGTTGCTACTCCCCAGATAAGATGTGGTCAGCATGCCCGACTTCCCACACACAATACACGCTGGGGAGAGCAGAGGAGCAAATGGGGGCTGGAGCAGAGTGGAGACACTGTGTCCAGGCTCTGTTGAAATCTTTGCAAGAAAGGGAACTCAATGGTACCTTTTAGCTGATAAGCCACAGAGCAGCTCTCAACCAAGGGATAAAAAATAAGATTTCTTGCTGTTGAACCAGGAACAGTGGCAAGATCACAGACATCTACCTTCATCTTAAAGGTGACCTCAGATGTAACACTGATATTACCCACCTACGACCATCCCCCACTGAATATGAGTCACTCAAGCTCCACCTAAATACAAAAATAGCATAAAAGTAAATTAAAAATGGGGAGAGGTCAGAGACTTCTGGGAACTTCTGGGATCAGACAACAGGCTGAACTTGTCTTCATTCCCACAGCGACATCTACTGAGTAAGAACTGTACTCTATCCATGGTGAATGACTACATCATGCTATCTTAGTTAAGGATTACAGCTGGCTACCATATTGCTTTGAAGACATTTTTGCAGCCAGATTCTATTACCAGAAATCTTCAAACTTTAACATCACGTTTACGTTAATGAGTAATGTTATTCTATAAACTGTTAAGTCTGAGTCCCTTAAAGGGTGCTAACAGTTATCTGCTGGCAGCAGATAACATACTGTGCTGTGGAGGCCCAGGGTCTCTCTTATGCTGTTGGCATGTGTCCCTGGACCTTTCTGAGGCACCAACAGACCAATTAAGGACCCCTCAGAAGAGTGTTGTTCGGTACCCTGAACAAGGCAGTTGAACCACACTGATCCAGTGGACTGCTCAGTGAAGGGTTCCTGGGTCCCCATAATGGGATGCTGACAGACTGAACTGGGCACAAGGGTCCCATCTTTCCTGGGGAACTGAGAGATTAATCAAACACAAAGTCTGAGAAAATGTCTCCTCTTTCCCATGACAGACTGTACACAGACACAAAAAAAACTCTTAACAGTTTATTTTACCTCAACACCAGCTGAAGCATCAAATACTGCTACTGCTCCATCCAGGACTCTCAAACAACGCTCAACTTCCACTGTAAAGTCCACATGGCCTAAAAAACAATCTTCCTTTTATAGCATCATAATTCAACCAGACAACATCAACAGGTCATTACACATTTAAACAATTTTTTTTTATTTCAAGTAACGTCAAAACAACTTTTTCTTTACTTGCAGGGAAATACACCTATCAGTCTTTGAAATAAACAAGATTATTATAATGCATTCCTAGAACTGAGAAGAATTTAATGTGGAAACATCTGAGCTCTCTTTATGTAAGCCAGATTTGTAATCAGCTAACAATAATTATCCAAAGCTCAACAGACCTTAGTATAGGCATTTTTACTGATGCAATTAAACCAGTTAAATTTTGCACCATATTTAAGACAAAGACACTCTGTGACAATCTACCTCACCCTCTCTCCCTTAACACCATGAGTTCAACTAAAGAGCAGTACCTGGGGTGTCAATCAAATTGATTCTGTAGTCCTTCCAGTCAAATGTAACAGCAGCAGACTGAATGGTAATACCACGTTCCCGCTCTTGTGCCATAAAATCTGTCACCGTGTCTCCATCATCAACATCTGCAAACAGGAAGCAGGATTGGGTAGGCAGTCAATTCAGAATCTGAAATCACCTTTGAATACAGATGTCAAGATAGAGTTGGAAATAGTCCCTTTTACATATATATATACATATAAGCTATGAAAATTAGTCTTTTTAAAAACATTAAAATGCCAGTAATTTACCCAGCCTCCTTTTCCTAGGAATAAACGCCCTGCAAGTCAAAGACAAGCAATTCCAACAATCTTTTTGTTGTTCTTAATCCTAGTAACACCAGCAACATCTTAAAAACTAAATAAAGTCCAAAACCATGAACAAACTACAGCTTTAAAAACCCTGGCTGCACTCACTGTGTGGAATGTGACTGACATTTTGAAATTTGGTAATCAAAAGGTAATTAAATAAAAAGTAAAGTATAAACAAACAAACCAACAAGTAAGACATTGGGTTTTGCTTACTTTTTAATAACACGAGAAGCTGTTCAAATTTTTAAATAAGCAGAAACCCAAGTTCAACCACTTCACAAGCCTAACATCTTCTATCTGTCATATACAGTAGAGAACACAGCATAAAATTTAAAAGGTCGTAAAGAAACACAGAGAAGCTGCTGTGGCCATTTCAATCTTGAAGAATCCTATTAAACTCGGTGTAACAAGGAATTCTTCCTGTGCCATGGCTTTCAAAAGAAATGGATACTTTTTGTTACTCTGGTTTCTTCACAGGTCAAAAGAACTGAACAAACTGTTCTACCAGAATGGCCAATGAGCAACCAGTAAAATAACGAGATTCTCTAACTAGATGTTAAACAAAATATAATGTGCTGAAAGTAAAAGAAAAATATCAACCTGTGATATCTGAAAGCAAAACCGCTTTAGTACACAAAGAAACATGCACTAAAATTCCATTAAACTGCAGCACAACTTTGGAACAACTGCCTGAGGCATTCCAACTGTACTGTAACTGTACTGCATGTAATTGTACACTATTAAATTTCTTAAACCTACTAAAATACAAAAAGTACTTCTAACCTCCAAGCGCTCTTATATACCCAGAATAATACAGCATTCTCTCTGTTGTCGTAGTTTTGCCTGCATCAATGTGGGCCATAATGCCAATGTTTCGGATTCTGCATAAAGTGAAAACATTGTGGTTAGTGCAGTAATTTTTAAATCTTGTGATAATTCTTATTTGCATAAACAGTTAATATTCCCCAAGAATAGCACACCAGATTAATAGCATTGCTCCTCTGCTGCATATCTGATACAGTGTATATTTTAACACTGAAGAACGTCAGTATTGATATGATGGATTTTCTTCAACGCTTATTGAACAGTGTTGCAACAGGTTTCCAAGCTCCTTCTTGTGCTCATGCTCATCCATCTGCCCTCCCTACAGCCCCTCCCATCTCTTGTCTATCCCAATCCCTGATACCTGGTGCCCTCAACAACCTACTGCATATATATCCTTTACGCCCCAAATACAGAACATCCAAGGTCCCATGAAGCTGTCCTTGATCTGGTTCAGCCTACTCTTCCTTCCTGAAGTACCTCACCAGTAGCTTCCAGAACTGCTTCCCTTGCTCTGCGCAGCACAGGCTTACGATCTGCCCCCACGTTCACCAGTAATGCTGGCTTGACCTCCCCCTCGGGGACACCCTCCCCTCAGCAGCCTTCCAAGGGAACTTCAGCCCTAAGGCACTTCTTTGGCAGCTTGTCCCCTAATTGCCTTGCCCTCATCTAACATGGCACAGTGCTCCCAGGAGCACAAAGCACACACCCTTGCCCACTGTGGACGTCTAGTTGCCAAGACATCCTTCCCCATTCTTCAGCTCCCAACAACACCATGGATTTGGACCTTCCCTAACAGCCTGCTCTTGGTTATGATGGTGCAAGCAAGAGACAGCACAGGACCACTCTGCCACCAGCAAGCACTCTATATAGAAACGGTAAAGGTAAGCAAGTACTGACTTTACATTAAACATGCACATGAGACAGGTGTGGCAACAACCTACAATTCTTTATCACATCAACTGCTCTGACTGAAGTTACATCCCAACAATAAACTAGCTTGATGTACCTGGATATATGAGGATTAATGACAGAATGCAGAGACTTAACATCTCCTGGAAACAAACAAAATGAAACAACTTTTCAGACAGAACCAAGTGTAGAAATATATTTAAGAAAACTTACAAAAATCTTATTTAATAAAAAAGATTTAGAGCCATAAGTCATGACAATTTGTAATCTGTACCACCTCAGTTTTTTAAAGACAGGTACTTACTTTTAAATAAACCTCTCCCCACCTCAAAAAAAAAAAAAAAAGCTTGCAAAAACAGCTGTATTTTAGAAACAACAGGGAAAAGCCAACACAGGAAAGTATCCTCTTACTCTGCAGAAGCATACCTCAGTTCAAGACAACTGTAATGCTGACATTCATCTGAACTGGTAATTAGACAATAAATTTGAAAAGGTATTTCTCCTTTAAGCCTTAAAGCTATACAGCGTAATTCTCAGGGACAAAAGGCAAGCTGACCTGTGTGGAAAAAATATGGGACTAGGAAGTCTTAAATGCTATTTTCTTGCAAGATATATTCTTTCTCACACAGTTCAGCTGGAAAATAAAGTGTCACAGTATTTTTTTTTATGAAACTAATCCAAATTCAGTTATTCAAGTTTTTGAAGTTGTGTTTCAGGAACACTCATAGTACTACAGTTCATCTTTGATAGGCCACACAGAATTCAACAATATTTAAGCTAACATTCCTTCACCACCTACAGACCATCAGTCTGATACAGAGACACACTAAAGTAGCATCTTACAGGGACCATTAATGAGGGGTTCCAGCACACTTCACAACTGACATTTTATAACATGTACCTATTACTGTTTTCTAAAGGCTTTATACTGTGAATCTACTGAGAAAAGAGCAGCAACACAAAACTCTTCAGTCTCTGAGCCGTTTAAGCACTACCTATGTTTCATGCACTAAATGTTATAAAGAATGACCAAAAGAATACAATAAAACATAAAGTATACAGAAAGTACTTTTTATTCTTACTCAATTTTAAATTAATCCTTATTATAAAGAAAACAACATAAACTTATACCTGGTGGAGAACTGTAGTTTCTCAGACTGCAGTTTTGCTGTGGTGCAGTCATGACTCTCATTTTTGTATTTCTGAAATACATGTACTAGAAAGAAAAAAGAATAATATAGAATGTTTATTGTTACAACTAGCTACTTTGTAGCTACATTTTTGGCGGTTGTAGAAAAGTAAACTAAAAAAATCTACAGGAACAGATATCGTTGTCAGGTATTTCTATAAGGTGGAAATACCAACTACTTAAAAGCAGATACTTGAAGATGATGCCCACACTGAGGTTGGAACCAAATTTGATCCCATTAATATTTGGGATATTCTGCAAAAGTTTGTGGCACCATCAAAATATTTTTCAATAGCAAAAAAAATTTAATATATCTAATTATTTGTGTAAATAATTTAACAATGACAAGAGTTAAGCAGTTCAAAAAATTTACAATTTCAATTCCCAATTCTGAAGCCCCATTCCAACATGAAAGTACACATTGTCTAGAGGCCAACTGTTAAAGACAAAAAAACCCAAACAAAAACCAACATCCCAGTTTAAAAAGTTTACCCAGAATAACCCCTTCCTCACAGAGGAAGTATCAGAATTGGGGAAAAGCTTACCTTATTGCACAAACTTGATGACTTCAACACATACTCTGAAAATTTCCCCATAATTCTCAACATTCTGGCTCCTGTCTCTAAAGGTGTTCCCTGGCAAGGTAAGTAAATGTTACACAAAATGTTTGTGGCAGGAAACAGTCTAACTATGTTCCTTTGACATTACTTAATCACAAAACTTCATTCTTTTTGATGGGAATTCGGGTTAGTATTTTTCAGGTTATTACTCTGAAAGTTAAATCAGTGTCAGATCTGTAATAATAATGCTACATAACAATGCGGCATAAATGCACAAACACCAAATATATTTCTCATGGAAATAATATATTTCTCAAGGAAACATTAAAGCAGAATAATGAAAATCAGAGTTTACACTCACTTTCAGATAAGCTCCAGAGCATCGATTACTGGTGAGTAAAGTGCAAATAGCTTTTCTAGTCTTGAAGAAGAAAAGATTGCAAGGCGAAGTACCTATTTAGGTCGGAAACAATAGAAAATATTAAGTACTATGACCTTATAAGCATAGCCAAAAACCACTGCAACAAAAAACCCAAGTGCAGCAGCATCAAAAGCATTCCTAGATGACTGCTGGTTATTTGAGGAGATGTCACTGTCCAGCTTCCGTGACTTTATGCTTTGTAGTAGTTTCACAGTAAAGAGTAGGCGGCTCAGCGCACACGCTCACCTCCACTCCCTCATCCTGCGAGCCGCACGTCTCCTGACGGCGCCGGCGCGCTTCGCTGACCGAGGGAGCGGGACGGGACGGGCGCGGTGTCTTCACGCTGCCCGTGACGAGTCCTCAAGCCGAGCGCCGCCAGGGGCCGATCCCCGGTGGCTCTCTGGAAAGCAACACGGCCTTCTTCGCCGCGTTACGAACCTCTGGGGCGTTTCAGCGCCGACTCCGGGCCAGCTTCTGTCCCCCGGACCTCCCACACGGCCTAGGCCGGCACCGCGCGGGCGCTGCCCCTGTCAGCACAGCCGCCGGAAGGCAACCTGCTTTTTCCTTCCCCCGCTACGTCGCCTCCCTCCCGCTCTCCGCTCTCCCGCCACAACCTGACAGACCAAGCAGCAAAAAGCGCCTCTTCTTTCTCTCTCGTTCCGTTTCTCCCTCTCTCTTCGACCCCGCCAAGCCCGGCACAAAGCAAAGCCCTCGGACGATGCGGACCGCCGCCTCTCCGCCGGGAGGAACCAAAGCGGCATGGGGCAGCGTTTCCAGCCGGGGCCGCTTCCCAAGCGACCCGCCCTTTCCGCCGCGGAGGAGGCCGCGGGGCTGCCGACATGGTGGGAGCCGGGGACACGGGAGCGGGGCTGGGGCGGCGGGACGCAAACGGCTGTGCAGGGGAGGGATGGAAAGGCTGCGGGAGGCAGGGTGGGCCCTGCAGTGAGGATGCCGCCGTCGGGCCGCCGCCTCCCCGCGTGTGGCGGAGGCACCGTCCCTGCCCCGCGGGCGCCCGTGCCTGTTAACCTTGCTGCCTTTGTGCCCACAGCCGCAGAACGAGCACATCGAGCTCCACCGCAAACGCTATGGCTACCGGCTGGACTACCACGAGAAACGGAGGAAGAAGGAGGGCCGAGAGGCGCACGAGCGATCCCGTAAGGCCAAGAAGATGATCGGCCTGAAGGCGAAGCTGTACCATAAACAGCGGCATGCCGAAAAGATACAGATGAAAAAGACGTAAGTGCCCGCCTCCTCTCTGATACCGTCCCGTCATCCTGAGTCTTGAAGGATGAGACGAAACGTTGATACTGTTACAAAGAGCTCACCATTGCTTGGGTCACATGTTATGGTCTTAAATAGCGATCAGGCTGCAGAAGGAAAAGGGGGCCTTGCCGCAGCAAATACATTTCAGAGTCCCTCTCTTTTAAATGGATGTTAACAATTCCGCTGCTAGAATTACTCCCTGAGAGAAGTGTTGATGAGCAGTAACCATGACTAGTGTAATCATGACAAAAAAAGGGAATGCATTTCCTTGGAGCTTTTATATCAGCTGCTGTGTTAGTGTGGCAAGAGGCACCACGCTTTTTTAAATGGTTAATAGACAATATACAGTAGCATATGCAGTATTTAAGCAGAAGACCTGTCTTCAAGGATAAACAGTGTCAATCATAGACAAATAAAAGCATTTTTCTGTAAATTTTGTCTGTTATCCAGAACTTGAAATCAAAGCTGTTAATGATGCCTGAAAACTAGGCAAGAAAACAGTACTCCATAGTATAAGGCCTATAGAGCAGGTATTGTTTATTTGATGCTAGAAGTGAGGGGAATAGCTCTGCCACAAACTCACTTGTCCATTCTTTGCACAATACTAGCTTTTATACTTTTCTTACTTAATGTGCACATTATACTTTCCTAACCTTCAAATTGCAACGTATTTTCTGATTACCTTATTATGTAAGCACTTGTAGCACATGCATGGTTTCTGCACCAAGTGGTCGTCAGCCTCCTGGTGGTTGTTTCTGATGAAGGCTCATAAGTCTTCCTCGGGCTTGAACTTTTCATCCCTGCTTCCTGTGCTTGCTCTGTAAGATTGTCAGCTCAAATAGCCAGTGGTTAGCTTTTTGCAGTTAGCTTGTTCTGATAAATTTGCCTATTTCTAAAATGCACTTTGTTCATATACCCTGTTACAAAGTAACTACTTCTTTCTGTATATCTCCAGCTTTTTGTGTAGCTCAAGCATTATATTTTGCCTAGGCATCATTAACAGTCTTATTAATTGCTAATGAGACTTGTGTTGTTTTTGCTGGTTTCAAAGAGTAGATAGCTGTTTTCCTCTGCTATTTTTAAAGATAATGAGTTTTCTAACCCGTTATTAGTTTGTAGGTCTTTTCTTCCCCCCAGTAAATGACCTCAAAATTAAGATTTGGCTCCTTTTACAAACACACATTTGTCACATATGTGAGCATTGCCATCAAATCTCAAAAGAGGAGTAGAATGGTTTTTTTGTCATCAGAGAGGAAGGCTGCCATCTCTCAAAGTGCTTGGCTGTTTGCTTTAGCTCATTCAGAAATTCCTTAAAGATGTGCATGTCTCTCTTGTGTTCCTGTACTGGTAGGAAGTGACAAGATTAAGTGAAGTGAGTAGTGTACTAACTTGAAAATTACTTAGTATTATTCCTTAAATATAAATAATACTTCACAAATATCTCTTAAAGAAAAATTTGAGCAGGCATAGGCTAAGTTGAGATGGTGCATCTAAAAATAAGTATTTTTTCTTGTGCTGTTAATATTGGTTTTCTTTTTTTGCAGCATTAAAATGCATGAGAAGAGAAATACCAAGCAAAAGAGTGATGAAAAAACACCCAAAGGAGCTGTACCAGCATACCTGCTGGACAGAGAGGGCCAGTCCCGGGCCAAGGTCCTCTCTAACATGATCAAACAAAAAAGAAAAGAAAAAGCTGTAAGTAAATGTATCAAATACCGACAATTAACGTGTTACAATGACCACTTTGTATTGCTGGTGCTCAGATTACTTAACAGCCTTCAAGCAAACGCTAATTAAAGCATGAAACTTTGAGTAACTGAACAGTTTAGAACAATGTGAGCATATGCAGTATCTTGATTTTTGGAACTTTTAAGTGCTAATTAAAATAAGTGGGCTATGAGTTGCATAACAACTGTGATCTACCTCTGTGCTTTACAGAAATTTGATTTTATGCTTTGGTTTTTCCCCCTTTTCATTTAACAATGTGACATGTAAGACTAATGACCTTTTTTTGTTTTACCCTCCTTTCAGGGAAAGTGGGAGGTTCCTGTGCCAAAGGTTCGTGCACAAGGAGAAACAGAAGTTTTAAAGGTGATTCGTACAGGAAAGAGAAAGAAGAAGGCATGGAAGAGGATGGTTACAAAAGTTTGTTTTGTTGGAGATGGCTTTACTAGGAAGCCTCCTAAGTACGAGCGATTCATTCGACCAATGGTAATGTTTTAGAGCCTTAAAGAACATTTAAGTAATTATTCTTTTGATTTACTGCTTTGATTTTCTGTGGTGAATAGGCTTTCTTGTATGATAATGCACTTAATCATTACTCATGTAGAACATTCCTGTTAGTTTCCTTGCAAAAATATAAACCTCTAATAGCATGGGGAGATGCCTCTGCAGTCCCAGTCTATGTGAAATACCTGCTTTTACTCCTATAACTCAGATGGTGCCAGCAAGTTAAAGCTACATGCTTTCAAATTAGCATGGGAAAATCTTTATCAAAGGTACTTTGTATAGCTTTTAAGGATGGAGGTGTCATTTTTGCTGTAATTCTCTGAACTGCAGAAGCCCACTCTGAACTTCAGAATTCCATCTTTTTGGCTTAAGTAAGCTTGAAGCACAGTTGTGACTGGATGCAATGGAAAAGCTGTGCCTCCAGCCTGACCTTTAATTACACATCTGCAGGGGCAGTGCCTGGGCTCTATCAGCCTGGCAGCCCATAGGCAGAAAGGCTGGATTCAGTAAGATAGTGTTGTTTTTATACTCATTCCTATTCCCTTGCAGGAATTAACAATCACTGTGCAGACTGCCTGTTGAATTGTACTTCACTACTAGTTTGATGGTCTTACACAGCAGCCCAGGAAAGGTTTTTGACACAGAAAAATTTATGGTACATAATGGTAAAGTACCCTCTATGAAGTGCAGGTAGACAAAAAGTGGTGTAGGAGATGGGTATTTCATGTTTTGCCATGCTTTTTTCATGGAACCGAAATTGTCCAAGGTAACAAGTGTTATTGTTGGGCTACTACTAAAAATTAACATCCTGAAAACATAAATGGAAAGCTTTATCTTGTCATTAGTCGGGTTTTAAAATAAGTCTGGCAATCTACAATAGGCAGATGGCATTCTGTATTCTAAGTTGATTCATTCTTCCCAGTCTCTCTAAACATAAAGATGGGGACATAATTATCAAAGTGTTTAACTAGATCAGTTGTGAGTGTTTAAAGCAAATTAACACTATGCATTTTAACATTTCATGCAACAGGGCTTACGTTTCAAGAAGGCACATGTGACACACCCTGAACTTAAAGCTACTTTTTGCCTACCTATCCTTGGTGTGAAAAAGAATCCATCATCTCCTTTGTATACACAACTGGGAGTAATTACTAAGGGTACCGTCATTGAGGTGAACGTGAGTGAGCTTGGCCTTGTGACACAAGGGGGCAAAGTTATCTGGGGTAAGTAAGTTTAACTAGTTATACTGCAGAACTACTTTTAAAAGTTTTTAGTCTTCATTGCATCATATATTGTTAAGACCTCATCCTCTAGTCATAATTGATCCATTTTTAAAAGTTAGGTTTGGGCTGTAGCAGAAGCAACTAATAGCAACTCTAAAAATACAGGCTTTAAGTGTCAGGCTTTCTATTCACACTTCCAAAATCAAATTAGATAAAATACAGAACGAAGACTCAGCTTTCTTGCCTGTTTGCCATATTGAGCAATGCCACCAGTCTGTAACCATATGAATCATGAACAATTGAATTACATTTGCAGTGGAAGTTCTATGTAGGAGCCTCATCAACAGATTCTGCACCTGGGGTGGGGCAGTCATGGTTGTGTATATGGACTGGGTGGGGTGGAATAGGCTGGAAAGCAGTGCCATGGAAGAAATCTGGGGGCCCTGGTTGATGGCAAGTTGAACATGAGTCAGTAGTGCCCTGTCAGTCAGGAGGGCCACCTGTGTCCTGGGGGACATCAGGCACAGCATCACCAGCCAGGCAAAGGAGGGATTGTCCCGCTCTGCTCTGCACTGGGGCAGCCTCACCTCGAGTGCTGGGGACAGTTCTGGCTGCCACAGTATAAGAGAGATAGAAAGCTACTGGAGAGTGTCCAAAGCAAGACCACAAACATGGTGCAGGGTCTGGAGGGGAAGCTCTATGAGGAGCAGCTGAGGTCACTTGGTTTGTTCAGCCTGGAGCAGAGGAAACTGAGGAGAAACCTCACTGCAGTCTGCAGCAGCGTCAGAGGGGAAGCAGAGGGGCGGGCCTTGATCTCTTCACTCTCATGACCAGTGACAGGACTTGAGGTACCAGCACGAAGCTGAGTCAGGGAAGGTTTAGGCTGGATATCGGAAAAAGATTCTTCACCTAGGCTGTGGTGGTTGGACACTGGAACAGGCTCCCCAGGGAAGTGGTCACAGCAGCAGCCTGACAGAGTTCAAGAGGCATTGGAACAATGCTTTCAGGCACTTGGTGTGACTCTTGGGGATGTCCTGTGCAGGGCCAAGAGTTGGACTCAATAGTCCAGATGCATCCCTTCCATCTCAGCATATTCTGTGATTCTGTGATCTTCATAGGATCAGACTGACTTCGTTTAAGAGAGGTGTTCACTTGGACAGCAAGAAACCTAAGAATTTTTTTTTTATTATATCAGAACTCTAAATGATCTATTTATAAAACGGAGCTTGAATATAATGTTTTGTGAACTTAAGTTTACACCTCAGTAGAAGGTAGATTTAGATTTCAGAATGCATTTGATTTCCTGTACTTTAGCGACTTGTTGATTGAATTTGCAAACATAGAAACATCTAATCCATATTAATTACTTCCAGTTTTTGTACACATGTAATTCTCTTTTCTCTCTAGGGAAATATGCCCAAGTAACTAACAATCCAGAAAATGATGGCTGTATTAATGCAATTCTGCTTGTTTAAATTGGATACCAAGCATGGGATATAGGCACCTACAAAACAAGTGGACTTTACCGAAATTTACAAAATCTTTGGAACCTTCAGCCATTCCAGAACAGTGGCCCCACAAGCCGATGAGGAACTTCAACCAGAAACAACTGCTCACATTTTTATATTTATGTTTGCTCAGCTGAACATTGTCCAAATAAAGAGATTTAATTTTTATGCTTTGCTCATGTGGTATGGATTTGATCTATACCTTCTTGGTGTTTTTACAGTAGCAGTTTCCTTGCTTAGGTATGTTGTACCTAATTCAGGTCACATTCCCATAGGGGAAATTTCCCATATGGGAAATACAGCCATTGTCTCAATATTGTGCTGTAATAACTAAAAGTACAGAGGAGCATGCTAATTTGTATTCGACTTCTGGAAAAGCAGAAGAGCTGGGAGGCTGCAGCTGGAATCTTCCTGCAGACTGACATTAGAAATTAAGCACTAAGTTTGATACTTGCTCCTGCAGAATCATGGTCTTGGGAAAACATGGGGAGAATGGGGGATATGTTTTACAAATGAGTGTTTGAAATTGCTTTAAAAATCACTGGCAAGGGCACCAGAAAAAAACATTTAATATTAAGCAACAGCCCAACAAAGTTTATTGGCGAGATTCGCTCTACTTCTACAAGACAGTTAAGGCACACTAAGGACAAAGCAATGCAACAAAGCAAGAAACAAAATCAAGTAAATCACGTGTGACAAAAGGATAGAAAGGGCAAGGATAAAAAGGAAAACAGCCTAAAAGCCCAACAGCACTCAAACTTAACCATACTTAACTTATACCTTAAACTTTACTCATAATTTAACTTACAACTTAACATTTTAGCAGAGGAATAACACTTAAAAGGACTTAACCTAACTTACTTATTACTTCATGACTTAGCAGAAGAAAACACTTGACAACATTTAACTTAGCTTATCTTTACATTATAGGCCTAATTTAGTTAGATATCTAAGATATTTAGGTATCTAAGAAAGCAGCATTTCTCCCAGATTTGCTGTAGCATATGTGCACATGCATGCACACAGACACAGAATCAGTGCAAAGTACCTGTGAAACATTCCCCTCCAAGGTCGTGAAACGCTCACTCTGGATGCAGAGTATGCTGGTTCAGCAATCCTGTGAATACAGCAAACAAGAGTTAGCTGGTTCTGAGAGGCCCCACTCGGAAGTTGCTGGTTGCAGCTGCTGCAGCTCAGGAGAGCTCAGGAAATCTTATTTTTGATCTCCGGTTATGGGCTGCTAGAGAGTGGGTTTAGTTGTAACAATGTTTCATCCTGGCCACAGTTTGGGTTGCCACTGTCTTTGAAAGATGTTACATCAGTCAGGCAAGAGAAACAGTTTCCAAAGCTGTTCATTACAAAACAGGAGCTTGTTCGTGGGAGTGGACAGTTCCTGATGGGCCCAAGAGGAGCGGGGCTTTGGTGCTGTTCAGTCACGGCTGTGGCCCAACAAGCACTTGTCAGCTCGCAGCGCTGCCTGGCTAAAAAGGAGCAGGGATGCTCCACCACAGAGCAGGATGAAAGATAACCAGAAGGGCAGCTGCTCTCCACCCGCCCCCTTACTTCTTGCCTTTCTCCCCTTCGTTTCCACGACTGCATTATTGGAATGAATGAAAGTAGGAGAGTGTAGCACTGTAGTTTCAAGCAAGAGAACAGTTTCAGAAATTTAAATGTATGAATTTAAAAGGGTTTAAAGATGAGAACTTTGAAAATGGTCTGGCAGTCCTGATACTACAACTATTTGTAGCTATTTTGGTGGCTTTGAGAAATACTGAAGAGAAACTAAAGGTCACAAGCCTCAGCTGATCAATGTATATTTAGTTTGCATTCTTGAAATAAAAGAATCAAAAGCTACTTCTAAACCGGAAGCCTTCAGCACTGTTGTGCATAAATAAATTGGTAACCTTCCAGTCATGGATTTAGTGGTAAACAGAAGTATTTTATCACTATAAATAACCACACTCACCACTTTATACTCTTACTCTTAAACAGTACTTCACTTACAGCCCAGGAGCTTTTAGCACAAATTACTAGCCAAGCCCTAATAAATTTCCTCCAGTTTATGCAGCCAGCAGTCATCTACAGCAGATTTGAGTATGTCTGTGTGTGGCAATTCCACCACCTCTCTGAGCAACCTGATCCAGCATTTGATTACTTCTAGTTTAAATTGTTTTTTGTTTAAATAGAATTGACTATATTCCAGGTTTTGCTCAACTGGGCACCACTGAATCTTAATCCATCTTTATATCCTGCAGTGATACATGGCTTCCGCCTCCTCCACAGGCTGCTCTACGATCTCATTAGGTATTTGCCCAGATTAATGATTCCTCCACAGTTAAACTCCCCTTGAGCTTACCAGAAACACTCCATAAATGGGAATTTCTGATGCCTAACTAAGGATGGGCACAAGAGATTATTAGCCACCTCAATAAGCTCCAAATATTGCTTTCCCGAATCATAGCCAGGGGAACACTATTATTATTACTGGATTTTTGAAGAATTCTGGTAATTACTTAGAGCCAGGATGAAGATTAACTGATGTCTAAAGTCAATCAACTTGCAATGCTATAAACAATGATCTTGAGTGAGGCCCTTTAAACTCTCCTGGGCTTAATGCCCGCAGTGGGCTTTTCTGAGTGGAACAGTTCCCACAGCTCACCAACTCACAACATGACTACAGTTTGTGATACTCAGAGGACCAGTGCCAAAAACTGACAATGGGGCCTGGGCTGATAGTTCCCCCCCACAGTACTTAACCCTCATTCCTTCAGAAATGCAGTGGCATTCGAGTATTTCACTGAAATCAAGGGGAACCTTAGTAGGCATCTTTATCTTTGTACATATACAGACTCACATATCTGTGAATTGATTTAAACACCCTGTAGCAAGTATAAGCATTGCCATCCCAGATCTATAATTAAATTATTGTTGAGTAAATCCTATCGAATCTCTTCATAAATGTTAAACTAGTCGATGATTGAGTGCTGCCAGTGATCGAATGGTTTACAGATAAACTGATGAAGTCCAGAACTAAGACTGGACTCAGTCATGCTCTATCAGGAGTTTGGAAAGCTTTGGTGTCCCATCTGTAGGGAGAAGGAATCATCCAAGATTCATAGGTGCTTGTGGTTGAACAGAATGACAAAAGTCAGAGATCTTCAAAATCCCATACTTAGTATGGAAATTGGTATGCTAGCTCCTGATTTCCCTAGACACACCAGTGGAGTTTGAATAAAGGGTAGGGTAAAAAGGAAGAGAGATAAGGAAAGGGAAGGGGAAAAGGAAAGGGAAGGGAAAAAGGAAAAGTTGATCCAGGTGATGGGGTGTCCAGGTCCTGGGGCACATGTGTACCTAACCTTCATGGAGTCCTCAACCCCACTCCTGTGTCTGCTCTGTACTGTGTTGTGCTTTATTTCCAGAAGCCAGAACAAGGATGTTTGGCTCTGGAGAAGTGCTGCCAACCTTTGTATGCCCCCATCTCAATCCATGTCCTGCTCTTGCTCAGTGTCTAATTATCGACAAACCTCTGTGCTTCTACAAAAGTAAGGGGGTCCTCTTTGAAACTCATGACTCAGCAGGTCTCTCTCACCCTTTTGCATTCTCCATCTCTGTAAACAGTTTTAGATTAATCCTAATTCAATTTTCCTTTGTATACTTCATCTCTCTATTAAGTAAAAGAGCGAATCTTGCCATCAGACTTTTTAAGGTCATGCTTTTGAGAATTTACATTAAACCTACTTTTGTTAATACTTTGACAGTGATTCATTAAGCAACTGTCTTAGGTTGCAATACAGGATGTGACCAAAAGTATGTATTCGATTACCATCTGTTGAAAACAAGTGGGGCAGTGATCCTTATCTCTGTGGGAGATATTCTCTGCTAATGGGCCATCTATTAAAATCATGTGGGGCAGTCATCCTCATCTTTTCTACCACCCATCCTTCCTCCAAGAAGATATCTTCTGTTAATGGGCCGTTGAGTCCCACTGCATGACTGATAAAATTACATCATCCCATTATGAGATGCTCCAGCCAGGGGGAGGAGCCAAACATGTCCTACCTAGATAAAAACTGAGATCTGGAACACCAAGGCAGCCTTTTTCCACTGGATCCCAGAGGAAAACCAGACCTTTCCACATCATCACTGGACCTTTGGAGGAAAACTGCACCCTTCTACAGGACCACTGCTTCAGCTGAACTACATCTGTCATGCAGGAGGACTGCAGCCACCATTTATACGGACTGCTACCAACACCCTGACTGACAGGGTGTCAGGTTGTATTCTGACTCTGTCAGTGTTTTGGGTTTGTAATACTGTATGTCTATTTTAATTTTCCTAGTAAAGAACTGTTATTCCTATTCCCATATCTTTACCTGAGAGCCCCTTAATTTCAAAATAATAATAATTTAGAGGGAAGGGGCTTACATTCTCCATTTTTAAAAAGGCTGCAGACTCCTGTCTTTCAAAGCAAAACAGCAACCTAAACCACTCATGACATACACTCCCCTTCCACCAATTATGTGTACACAAGGTTAAGACCCTCCAGGTCTTTCTTTTCTCCAGGAAGAACAATTGCAGCTCCAGCTCTTCTATCACAGATGCTTCTCCAGTCATGTTTCAGATCTGGAACTCTGGTAGGAAGTCAAGTTAGCTGCTTTTGTACAATCTTTATAACTTCTTTTATACCATAATACAGAGGCAGTAACTGTACCCATAATCTATTACAAATATTTCATTAGTTTAACACAGTGCCCTGGTCTGGACTTAGTAACTTAAGAGTTTTAGTTTGTGTTAGTGACAAGTCATTTGAAAGTAAGAGAGGGTCACAAAACCTTAAGTTACCTGCTTGGAGAAAGAGCATTTTGTCAGAATTGATAAACCTCAATTTATTCTTATAAAGCAAGTTCTTGATGCTTTAGTATTTGCTGGACATCAACAACATGAAGAGAATGATTTTATTTTCCTACATCTGTCTTGAAAAACTACTACATTTAGTGCTATAAATACATAACATTTTGGCTGAATAACACAATTGCACTTCAGACATTTTAATGTACCACACTGTAGGGGAATGTGTTACAGCACTTCTAGTTGGCTTGTCTAAAGCAAACTACATTCATAACTCCAAAGTTTATGTCAACTTACAGAACTGAGATAAACAGCAGAATGCATGCCATAGTATTTAGAAGAGCCTATTCTGCTGCTTCTTTAAAATAAAATCTGATGCATAAGCTAAAGAAAATTATTTTAATTGATACAAGATGTTTTAATTAATAATTTTTGATTTTTTTAAAAAGTCCCTTCTCTCAGACAGGTCATAAAATGATAGTTCCAGTGAATTGAACCACTTTAAAATGTGCTTCCTATATAGCAGAAAGGACTCAAATATTAAAAAACAAACAAAAATAATCACAAAATAAACGTTTATTACTACTTCAAAACATTTCAAAAGCAGCCAAGACAGTACTGAAAAAAGGAAAAATTAACACAGTAACAAGACTAAGGTACAATACTATGCAATAGCAATACATCTTTCATAAGATTTATAAACAGGGTATCACTAGTTTAGAAAACATCTAACACATTTGCAGAAATTAATTTAAAGTGTATCCCCATAGTAATATTTTAGAACAGTCACTTAGAAGAAGGAAGGTGAAACTTAGGTCAATTTGTTGCTAATAGTGTCAATGACATTGTAAATTATCAATTCAATTACTGACATTTACAAATGAAATGGTACAAATAAGCAGTAAGGTTGGACTTGAAAATAAGTTAAAGCGCTTTTGAAATGAGATGTATACATTTTCATGCTATGAAACAGGAGAACAGCAAACAAGAATTTTGCATTAAATTAAAATTGACCTAGAGAGAATATGGGAGAAGCAGTACAAGACAGACATTTGAACAAATACTAGATTCAAGTACAAAACCATTTACCATTTAAGTGCAAGGCTGAAGTCACAAATTAATGTTCTTTAAACTCTATTCCTAGACTCAATAAAGCTCAAAAATAATACTGCCTGCTTTCACTGTACACACATAGTTCCACAGCATGTTGTAATAACATTTGGTACAAACTTTTATAAAGTTGATGTTTTAATAATTTGTTGCTGGTGCAATAGGATCTTTAAAATCATTTAAGAGTTAGATGTTAATAAGATCATTAATAGTCCCCAAGATAAAACACTCCAGTCAATATAGTTGTCAAACATGTTCCCTTACATAAATGTCACAGAATTAATAAGGTATTAAACTACTGTTCCTACTGTGGGACAATCAGTACAGTAATACAAATTATTACTTAAAGTCAGTATTTTGATTTTGCTACTTTGAAAAAGCAGCTGGAGAAAGATTGATGCCAAGGAAGTTGTAGAAATAAAACGCATCCTTTGGTTCAAAGTACTGCTGCGATCACTGTCAGGACAGTGTCCATTTTTCAAGACTGTACTGGTTATTGGAATTGCTAATTGCACCACAATTGCCCACATGCTGTTTGTAAAAGTCTGTTCATCAGCTAATATCCCAGGCACCCCAGATTTATAGAGATACCTCTGTACTTTTAACAAGTGAATTTATGTTCAGTACTTAAAATTCACTCACTGAAATGAGATCAGAAATTTTATTGTTCTCAGTAGAAACCAAAACCATCCTAATATCACAATCTCGTACTATTTATGTATTTACCCTGCAAATGTCTCAAAAGAAAGATACTAATTGAAATAATTCCAACTTAGCCATGAAAAGTAAAAGCCAGGTGAGTGAAAATACCTACTCATGAATGTCTTCCAACCTCACCAGGAATATAAGTGATAAATATGTGTATCAAACAGCCACCTAGAAGTAATTGAAATTACTGGGGCTCATAAGTAAAATAATTCTTAACTTTTTCACAGTGGATATATTTGTATCAATTTAAGAGCTCAGAAGATTAGTTTTCAATAAATCTTGCCCTAAAAACAAAAGATGAATTGCAGTATACTGTATACACCAGTGTATTTTAGGCCACCAGTCCTCAAAAATCCCCAATTCTTGGCAATGCAATATATGTGTTTTCTAGTCACTTATTTTGTTTAAAAAAAAAAACAATCTCAGCAGTAAAAGAGAAGCCATACAGAAAATAACAAAAGGTTTTTCTTATAGGCTTCATAGAAAAAGCTTTATGAGTTTTAAAAATGCTTAAGGTTCACTTGAATATGTTTACACACAATCAGGAAAGATCTTGAATATTTATCAGTCATATTTATCAGTCAACATTTATCACTCATAATGAGTATCTGTATATACATTGATAAGATATTATAGCTACATGCAATAGTTCAAGAAACCCAGATTTAACTCAGTAATCTCATATCCCCTGAATCTGAAATTCAGGTAACACAGATTTTTTTTTCAATTGCCCTTTTTTTTCCTGTGAGTTCCTCTTAGCAGACAAAAAAGAAGCATGGTACTTCACCACCTGAAAAAAATAGTATGAATGTATCTTACATAGTTAAAATATCTTATAAATAGAGTTAAGCTGTATAAGCATAAAAATCCAAAATCCAGATTCTTACATTACCTCCATAAAGGGATAAAAGTTAAGACAGCATTGCAACTATTCAAGTGAACCTTGTACCTCTGTTTTTGAGACACTGGGAAAGACTAGTTCACACATCACACATCTTGGAAAAGGCATATGCAGGACAAAAAGTGGTGTAAATTCCTGTTCTCAGAATCATTGTTCTTCTATTTCTTTTTTACAAAAGGCGCTGCATTTATTGGAAAGAAACACACAGCAAACTAAGGCTAATTTAGGTACATGTGACAAGTTAAATACATGGTTTACCAAGAGAACCTCAGAAGGGAAACAAGCATAGGAAGTCTGGGTTTATTATTCCTGTCTGCATACAGTAAAGTTTGGTTGCTGCTTTTAAGAAAAGTCATCAGCTGGGAAGATATCATCCCAGGAATTACACTCAAGTTAGAAAACAAAAGTGGGAATCAGTAGTATTTGCAAGGTATCACCCACTAACTTCTAAAGGCATAGAAGTTTGGCAAAAAAGCATTTGCTGAAATACCTACTAATACTCACACTAATGAATATCACAACCACTGAAATGTCAGTGCTCACAGGAGTCATACCTGGAAGACACAACATTTTAATAGTTACCCCACAGCACCAGCCAAGTATTTGGAAAACACAAAGAACCACTTCCATTCAGACCAAAACAAGATCAAGAGTAGCCATATCCTTTTCCTGTAATGCAACAAGTAATCAGCTATCCACTCAACACATGCAAGAAGCTAGGAAGGAAGCTCAAACGATTCCACATGGAGGCTTCATTTCCTACACTCTGGAAAAACTTGGGCTTACCAAAATGCTTGCTTTGGAAGCTACAAATAGTTTACTGTGTAGGCATCTCTTAAATCTTTGCTCAAGAAATCTATTATCAGGAAGTGCTGTGGCAGACGCTGCACTGCATTCTGACTCAGCTGTTTCAAGTGATTCTCATGAAAGACAAGTGCTGCTCACATTGCATTGATCTACTGAGCTACACCTTCTTGTACATTTTGAGACCTAGAATGAGGAATCTTACATTCTTTTAATCTCTTAAGCCTGTGGGAAGGGAACAAGAAACAATGAGGGATTCTTCTTGTTCTGCTTTTCTCCACAGTAGAGAACACAAAGTTATTTAAAAAGAAATTATCTGACTTGATGTCCACTGACATAGAAGTGTAGAACAATTTAAGCGACCTTGACAGAGCCAGGATTTCACACTGCATTTTTCTTCCATGACTACCACCTCAAATATACAAACCATTCCCTTTGATAGCACAACTGTATTTATTCAACACGTGTCCTTTATGAAGGGAGGGGAATGACTATTTACTTTCATACTATGAATAAGTTAAATTTCTAGTGGTTAAATTTAAAATGCAAACAAACCAAAACTTGAGGAAAGGTGATGAACCCAAGAGGAAATCCAATCCAGAATTTTAAACGTGTGCTCTGTGCCAGATATGGTGCAGTTACACCCAAATGTTTTACACAAAATAGCCTTGTTATAAATAGATAAACTATCACTATTTGATTTTTAAGCAGGTTTTCCTTTTTTCTTGGGTGGACCTTTGTAGCCTTTAGCCTTTCTTCGCAAGTTTCTCCGATCTACAATGGGCACCTCAATTTCTGCTTCCTCAGAGCTGCTGTCAGCAGCCCGCTCTGCCACTGTCTGCGTGTAGTGATCCGCCTGCTCTGTAGACTCTTCTGAGGGCTCTTCCAATTGGTTCTTCTGTGCTTCCTGTCCAGAAGGCTGCTGAAAAGAAACACCCTCAAGTTCAGTCATTACCAAAGAGCTCTGACTCAAGGCAGCAGGGGCCTCCTGCAAATTGTGCCCTGCTTCCTCATTTTGATCTTCTAATGAGGAAGGTAAGTTTTCAGAAACAGGTTCTTCTGCTGCTTCAGTTACCACAGAGTTAGGCAGGCCATTGTCAGAAGGCTCTTCCTTCGACGCCAAAGCAGTTGTGTTTTCACTGGTGGTCTTTTCGGATTCTTGCTGTTCTTCAGTGACCTCCTTCTCTACTGATGTAACTTCTTCAGTCAGCATTTCTGAATCATTTTCATTTAAAACCTATGGGTGGAGGTGCCAAATCAAACGGACAATTAGTTAAAGGTAAAAGACACCAAAAAAATGCTGCCCCCAGCTAGCAACCTCAGACGATAGTTCAGCATTCAGGAGTTTTTTAATTCTATGCACATAACTTGACAGAACAGTCCTCCTTTTTGCACAAGACTATTTTGTGACCTGCATTTCATATTCAGAGTTGCTCTCTGATTTTCAAATTGCTCAAAAGAGTTGAATAATTTGAGGTATAAAAAAGCACTCTGATATTAATCTCAGGGGAAAATATTGTAAACAAATACAATTATTGTTTTGCTAGCATATAATAATCTGCTTTTGCACTATAAACAAAACACCAGTAAAACCTGTGTTCTGAAAGCAAAGGCATTTTGGCAGTAGCTAATTATTTGTACACCTCATCAGGCAAGAATTGCTACATAAAATAAGTATGTGGTTTTTCACTCTTACCAACCAGTATTTTAGTGAGAAACAGCAGTTTCATGACTGTCAAGGCAAACTGCTGCAAACATACCTTTCTTTTGGGTATCACACGCATATAGGTCCTACTTCTGCACATTGAAAAGAAACTGCACAATGAAACTATGTATTCTTATGGATTTACATCATCTGGCCTAATAATTGCTTCTCCCAATAATCTCATGCAATGTAAGGGGTCACTTTCTGTTACTTAACAAAAGAAAAAAGTCCCAGCAAGATACATATACTTTGAAGTAAAAGGTACTTCACATTTTGTTTTGGTTCTCTCACCTTTTCTGATTCAGTGTCTTCTGGAAGTTTTGCTGGAGCATCAGGGGTTAGTGGAACAAACAGTGTTACAGGTTCTTTTCCTTGATTCTCAGACAGCAATTTTAATTCGCCACTTGGAACTTCATTTACTGTCTCCCCTTCAGACATGAGTGAGGTCTTACCAGTTTCTTCTGCTACCTCACCATTAAGAGGTTCTGATGGCATTTCCTAAAAAAAAAAATCACATTTGTAAATCAAGATTATGCCTAGCTATTGTTCCCCAGCACTAATGGGAGTACATGTGATCTAAATTTGCAGCTCGATATGAGAAGCAGATAGCTCAGATATCTAGAATTGTGTACTAAGAAGGCAGAATTTAATGCAGATTTGCTAACTTAGCCAGAGTATTAATCTGTTGTTGCCACCTGCACTAAATATATAACCATAGCTTACAGTTAGGAGCTAAGACAAGACTTTTTAATGCATCTCTCATGCCTGCTGCAGTCATTCTTTGAACCTAACATGTGTAAGGTCCACTATCTCATCCATCAGTAAGAACATAAAACCCTGAGGGCACTGCTAAACACAAAGAATATTCAGAAATTTAAATTCAAATTGTTAACAAGGTGAAGAAAAAAGCTGGATTTAAAGTTGATGTTTAAATACAACAGGCAAGTTTTAAGTGGAGAACTAAAAAGAGCCAATAAAAGTCACTGAAACATTCCAGCAACAGACTTCTTAAAAAAAACTTTTTTTTTTTTTTTTTTTTTTTTTAATTAGTGCTACTGGGTCAGATCTTGACCTTATCCCAGTTCTCCAAAATTTCTTATTAGAAGAAATCAGTGAAGAAAATTAGGACAGTAACAAGCTAGAAATTCACCTTACTGAAGATTCTATAAGCTCTACTGTTCAAAATATGTACACTGAAATATTCCCCGAAACTAATTCTGTATTAGCCTTAACTTCTCAGATACACTTCTTAATGAAGCACTGGTGCAAAAAATTCAAAGAGCTGGGAGTCACGTGGAGCAAGGTAGCAAGGACCATATTTAACAGAAACTGTAGCTGTATTCTGAACTTATCTGCTTTTGTCCATCCAGCTCACCTCCATCTCACTTTGCTTCTCAGAGGGTGATACATGCATTTCTGCTTCCAGTACAGGCTGCCCCTCATTTTCAACAATTATTTCTTCATCCTTCTCAACAGTATCCAACTTAGGCACTTCTACTAAGTCTTCAGGGCTTTCAGATGCGTGGGCAAGAAGTTCTGGCCTGTAGCAGGTATTAAGAGATATCTTTTAGATTAATACATAATTTTGGTGACCTCAGCAGGGAAATTCTTTTATGAGCAATTATGCAGTGCATGCTTGCCATAGGAAATATGAATCAAGAAAACAAAATGCATCTAGAAATGGCTAACTCCTCATTAGGAAAAAAAATAGTATCAACTAGGAAAATTGCTTTGGCAATTGTAAAATTATATCTGTCTCACTTCCCTTTTATGGGAAAGAAATCTGGAATTTCGATAAGTTTGTTATTTTAAATTTAGGAAGTAGTGATGCATTTCATATTTGAAAGCTACAAAGGGTTAAGAAAAGCAGCACTCCTTTCCCCCCCCCCCCACGCCTACTGTAGAAATTATGGAATTATGAAAGCAACTATATTTGTATAATCATTGAAAATACAGATATTACAAAGACCATGACTGGAAAATAATTCAAGGCAATAAAGACATAATGGGTGAAGAAGTTGCCATCAGCTAGAGATTACATTAGCAAATAGCTAAAGATGAAGTGCTAATGCACTGCCCCACTACCGCAGGGTGGTAATGAATCATGGTTTTAAAAAGTTAGAATTTTTGCTAAGAGTAGAAGTAGTTTCCATGACCAAGATGTAAGTTAGATAGGTAAATGGTAGGTTAATAATTACTAGATGCTTAGGCTAGAGCTAATTGGTATAATTATCTGCTATTATAAATTTGCGTACAGAAGAACGTAAAATAAGTAAACTGCTAACCATGAAACACGGGGCCTTGGATCGTGCCAGAGGGTCACTGAGACCTGATGAAGACTCTCTTGACTTCATCCTTCGAGACCACTGACACATTTCGAGACCACCGACCCAAATTTAAGAGAAGAACTGCACACGCGTGAAGGACTAATGGGCTCATTTTAATATGGGATGGGGATGGGAGGTGCTGGGGTTATGCATATGTATTGTATGTAAGATCTTGGGGAATAAATAGAGGTCAAAGAACCTTGTTCGGGGCGGTCACGCCTTTTGGAGGTGACTCCCGTGCCACCCGCTGGTGAATAAACATACCACTTTGTAACTTTAATTAGTTAGAGGGTCTTTGTCCGTGATTATACCGGCTTTTTCTAATGATTCAGTAACAGTAACTCAAATATTCAGTTCTCATTTTTTAGATAAAATTTAGATGAAGTGAAACTATTACATACAAGCAAAGAAAAAAGTGCATGCAATAGATTTAGACGAGTGTACTTTGTGATCTCATAATAAAGGCAGAACAGGAGGGTTTTATCCTACATGCTAGTCTTGAGATTATGATACTCCATAGGAAAGTGCACAACAGAAGACCCGGTTTCATTTGTTGGTGTGCACAGGAAAGTACCAAGCTGATATCCTATTCTGTTGCCTTCATTTAGCTTTCTGCTTAGCTCTAGTGTAAAACACCATGTAACACATCTTCTGTAACAACAACACCTCATTGGCTTTATTTTGCAAGGCCTAAAATTTGACATTCAGATTAGTACTTTCACATACAACTAGCCAATTATTAGTAGTAGCAGCGTTTCTTAAGCTGTGGTAGCATCAAACTGTGCTGTTTAACCTGTTTGAACCAGCTTAGGGCGGTACACTGGCAGTGCTGCACAGCATCACAATACCTGTAATGCCACAGAGCAATTTAAATACAAAAAAATAGGCAGTATCTAGTTGAAGGCTTCAATTGCACAAAGATAACCCCCACAACTAATACTGTCTAAAGAAACCTCATAGAAAAAGCTTGAGTGAATTCCTCGAAAATAATCAAGTTATCTTCAGTTTGTCAAAAGAGGCTTTGGGAGTTGAAGTGAGTTTCTTTGGAAGAGAATGAGAGGGAGACATACATATGGAGCAGGGTGGGGTGGGCACAATGTGTCTATATCTACTTATAGTAGATATTCTGAATGGAAAGCCACTGCAAATTATTACTCCAAGTCCTGTCCTGTAAGAACTGTATTGGCGCACAAGTCATACTACTCTTCAATCCACATATGATGATTGCTACACAAGTTAACATAATTTAAACTGGAAATGGTTTTGGGTTCTTTTCAGGATGTTAGATCAGATATGATGCTTTAAAATATTGTCTGAGCAAAGAGCTTTCCTTTGAAGGCATGGCTGCCTATAACACTTGTTGCTAGCTGACATGCACTTTCCAGCTGAACAGTCAGATCATATTTTACTGCAATATATCAACCACAGCAAGAAGTTGGGAAGGGATACCTCCTCAAAGACCACACAGAGTATTATGGAGAGAAGTCCAGATATATTATCTCAAGGAACTGTGAATACAAGTATTTTTACCATTGTACAGATTCAGCTACAACAGGACAGTCTCAGCCTTCCTTCTTTTTCTATTATTTCTAGTATCTGCTGAGCTTTCACAGGTAATACATTTTGGTGCAATCACCCTTTAAATGATGTCTCACTTTTCTTTCTTCCTTTTTTGCATTAGGCTTTACTTTCAGTATTTTTAAAATCAAGCAAGTAAAGTAGGGAGAAAGGAAAAGAAATACCAGTTGCACACTCTGAGACACTAATGTAGTTTGTGACTGCCCAAGCAACAAAATAAGAAATCAGTAAAAATGGGCTCCTAGTACCTGCTTTTGGACACTTGAAGAACATTTTCCTCATCTCGTTGAGAAGTTTCAAGTCCAGGTTTCTGTCTATATTTATTTAGCTTCTGACGTTTTAACTGACCACTCCGTGTCCAGATGGGAACATGTGTTACATTAGGGTCTTAGGAGAATAACACCAAAAAAAAAAAAAAAAAAAAAAAAATCAAGTGAACAAATTCAGTCTGAGATCTATATATAACCTCCCCACCAAAAAAGAAAGTTTATTAAATAGAGTGCCACTAAAACAGCATTTCATTGTGGTACTGTTTTTCTGAATAGTATCTTTACCAAGACTCATAACAATTTTATCTGAATTCCTCTGAAAAGCGAGTTGAGTTTCAGTACCTTAGAGGAAAGCATGTTTTTATATCCATTTTTACAGATGAATGAAGTAAAATGAAAAGCTGTAAAATAGCCTGCACAACTATTGATCTAGAGTAATTGCAATACTGATAATCAATGTTATTTTTACCTTCAGATGTGCTTGCATGGACATCTGTTGATTCTTTATCTTTCTGAGAGTCAGCCTGTGGAGCAAAAGCAAAGCTAATGTTATTCTAAAATTTTCTGAATTAACTAAAATATCTTCTAGTCCTACCTGTGGTTGCATCTTTCTAAAGCACTATTTCACAGTAATGATCCTAAAAAAAAGCAGCTACAATAATTATTAAATTTATATCTAAGTCTTCTGTCTCAACAAATTTAATATTTTTAGAAGCTACCTTTATGTCATGGATGACTAATTTTCCTGTTTTTTACTTCTGGCCTCAAAGTAGAGGATAATACTTGAAAATTACCTGTGACTATAAAAAATATTACCCAGATTTTTTTCCTAACAGTTCTGCTTATAACAAGTGTCCACAGAATTAAATTATAGGAGCCTCTTTCTGTTTGTTTCCTGTTTCTGTATAAACCCAAAGGATTACACTGCCGTGGTTGGCAAAATTTAATTGTGAAGTCTTATTTTTATACTTGTCTACTACTCTATAGTTTTATTTTTATCATGACATCCAACAGAATATGGCAACCCATGTAAAAAATATGAAAAAACAGAACTTGGTGATTCATCAGTAATGCAGCTTACATGCACAGTCAGCACAAGAGACTGCTTAAGTCCTTGTCCCTAGAACTTTTTGTGTTACCTGTTTCTCCACACCATCCCAATACCCTAATTTTTTTCTGTAAGTTAGCTGAGGATTCAGCACTTGATACAGTAAAGTGAGTAAAAACTGTACACATTAAAGTAAAATAATACACATTGTTTTTCTTAGTTGCTAGTAATAATCTGGAACAGCAATTATCAGCATCCTGGTCCATTCTTCCAGTCTCACTTCCAATAAGGCAGAAGAAGGCTGGCAAAAAGTGTCCATGTCTATATTCTGCTATTTGAAGTAGTTTCAAGTGAGTCTTAAATACACAAAAATTTGTAAAGTAGCAACAAATCATTCTAGAAGCAAAATGCACAAACTAGGGAGCAAAATAAGTGAAAGGTGAAAATTAAAGTTGGGGAATGTTTTTTCACGGTTTGGGGGAGGGTGGGGTATTTTATTTTCTTAGGTGGTCCAACAATTTACAAGCCATCTGCACAACTGCAGATACCAATTTTAGAGCTGCCAGCACTTTTACCAAGCTATGAGGAGTGGGAACACTTAGGTATTTACTGTCTTTTCCTCTGAAATAGGCAAGAAGCAGGACTTAAGAAACAAACAAAAAAAAAGATCAAAAGAACTACTATCACTCTGCTATTTTCTCCAAGTGTATCCATACAGCTCTATAACCAAAACGTGTAAGTTTTTAGATCATTTTGCTGATATGATCATTACTGGAATCTATCTAAAACCCAGACATGAGGCTAGAGACACTGTTACAAATGAAAGACAACTAAGAGTTATTACTTCCAGTCATTGAGAGATTAAAAACATCACTACTTTCCTGCCAATTTTGCTTTGGGAAATACTGATTTTCTCAATTGGGAAAACTTGTCTTAAATTCCAAATTAAAGTTTAAACATTAATCTGAGAATATTGATTTAGCTATTATTTCCCATTTTTAATTAAAGCACTGACTTCCACAAAAGCATGGTCATTTCTGTAACAGACAGTCCTTAAAGCATGCAAATCCATGCTTATGGTACTTTGAGCTATAAATGATTGTCAAGCACATTCTGTATGGCTTCAGAATACAAATGAAATAAAGGAAGAGCTTCATAATATTTAATGACCCAAATATATTCATGACCTCATGTCCATGAGCAATTGTAATCTGGTTGCTATATCAAATACATCCAAAGAAAGCTGCAGTCTTTTTGTGTGGACAATGCATAACACTCCATGCAAGCTCAACATTAACAATTGTATTGAATTGTGACATGGATAGGTACCTGTAAAAATAGCTGGTCTAAACAGTTTAATCTCAGAGACAGCTGAAATATTCTCCTTTATGTAATCTGCTAGTAAATGGCTCAAATTGCAGACCCTGACAGCTGCAGTACAGACTCTATACAGCATTGGGAAACCCCACTTACACACAAAAATAATTAAAAAAAAAAACAAAACAAAAAAGCCAAAACCAAAAATCAAACCAAAACAAAAAAACACTAATCCATCTTAGTCATTAGCACTACATCACAGAAAAGCATTACATCCACACAGAAAGTAACATAACCATTTATCTTTTATATACATTATGGCAAATTCAGTTGTAATGATATGGGCAAGAAAAATTTCTCATAACTGTCTTTTTGTGTAACAACACAATTAACAAAAGAGGTAAGACTGTGCACCTACATTTAGCTGTGTTTCTACCTCAGTCCCTGGTCCACTTGCTTCAGGCACTGCAGACTGACGAAAATTATCCTCTGCTTGCAAACTCTTATTTTCCTTCTTTGAGGCCTCTGCTGTGAAGATTTAAAAGAGGCAACAGAGAAAGAGAAAATTATAGTACCTTTATATAACAACTGTTTGTCTTACTTTCAGCTGGGATAGAGTTACTTTTCTTCCTAGTAGTTCATACAGTGCTCTGTCTCAAATTTAGTGTGAGATAACACATTGATGACTTAGTTGTGCCAAATAGGGGTTACCCTAATTCAAGGACTTTTCACTTCCTTATCCTGAGTGAGCAGGTGCACAAGAAGCTGAGGAGCAGCCAGGACAACTGACCAAAGGAATATTCCATACCACATTGTTAAGCCTCGTATATAAACCGGGAGGGGCTAATCACTGCAACTTGCATTGTGTATCAGTTCTCTCTCGGGTTTTATTTTTCTGGTTTTGTTGTCTCCCTTCTCATTATGATTATTATGTTATGCTTCTGTTTAATGTGATTTCAATTATTAAACTGTTCCTGTCTCGATCCAGAGGTTTTACATTTTTTTCAGACTCTCCTCCCCACCCCATTAAGGGGGAAATCAAGCAGATGTGTGGCACTTATTTGCTTGTCAAGTGTGAAGGAAAGGTCTTCAAGGAAGAGATTCCATGTCATCCAGGCAAGTGGACCACCATTGAGAGAAAAGTGTCTGAGGGAGCTACTGTGCTAGACATGATTTGTTATGACCCAAAGAATGTGTAGTCACATAAAGATCTAGAAAAAGTCCAATGCACATAACCCACATGGTAGATATTTGTATATGTAGCACACCATCATCATGTGCCAGCTCATTGGCATAAATGACCTGGAGAGATGAAGAAGTACCCGCGGTGGATGAAAATCTCACTTCCTATCTGACTTGCCTTTCAATTGTGAAAAAATCTGTTCAAAAATTATGAAAGATAGCTCCAGGAGTTCCAGCAACAAAAAGAAGACAGCTTCTACTCCCCACCTGTACAAACAAGTATCAGCTAATAAGAGTATTCTTTTCCTCAAGAAAGAGGATAAAGACTACACACCATGGTTTTTAAAATCCTGTGGGACCACAGAAAGGATATGAAAAAATGAGTTGGAAAATCTACCTTCACCCTAGAGGCACAGGCATGTGAACTGCAGGAAAAACAATCACAAATGCGGATTCTTGGAAAATTGCTGCTCCAGTCTCCAGTAGGCAATTCCCCAGACAGAGTGAAATGGCTAATCTTGCTCCTGATTCTATGGTAAAGAATTATAGTCCTTTTTCACAAGAAGTGGGTGGAGATTTTTATATCCATTACTATTGGGCCCTGCCTCCCATCAATGGGAGAAGAGGATTGGTTAAGCTCACTAGAATGTGAGGATCCAGTGGCCTAGAATGTCAAACCCACAAGAGTATAAGGCTCTAACAGACATTATTGCACAGTCTGCCATAATGCCATCATGCTCTAGAGGGTAAGAACTGATTTGTTGTTCTGGAGTGGCAGAGTGATCCCAACAGCTGATTATATTGCAGACTGAGACTAGCCTGACTGGGAATGAGTGGCAAAAGCATGCCACTGTGACTGACCCAAAGACTCTGTGCATCTTTGGCACAGACTTTCAGAAGAGGATATTTCAAGGACCCAAAAGAGTATCATTGGGTTTTCACTACAGCTGCCTTGGAGACAGGGGAAATTAGGCATCTGTCTGCCCAGCATTTTCTCTCAGAGGACCCTTCTGTTGTGGGGCTGTTGAGTGACAGATAGTGCCAGTCACTACCATAATCATGCACCAGCAGAAAAGCTGCACAAACTTGATTGTCCAGGAATCTTGAAAGTGATCAAGGACTGGCCTGAAAAGATTTTGGAATATCACTAGAGGAGAAGGTGACCCATTCTGAAGACGGCTCACTGCGTAATAAATTATCAGAAAATGAGAAGAAGTATGCCTTATTTACTGATCGTTCTGCCACATTGTAGGAAAGGATCAGAGATCGAGTCTCTTACAAGTCACTGAAGGTGAATATAGTGAGATTGCAGAAGTGAAAGCCATCCAGCTGGCTTTAGACATTGCTGAATGAGAAAAATGGCTGATACTTTAGTTCTATAGTGACTCTTGTAGTGGCAAATGCCCTGTGGGGTGGTTGAAGCAATGGAAGAAGAGCAACTAGCAGCAAAAAGGTAAGGCCATCTGTGACAAGATACTGCTATCTAGGTGGAGAACCTGGCTGTCAAAGTATCTTACATGGAGTGATGCACCCAAGGAATGGGCCATAGAGGAACACCAAAACAACCTGAAAGTACGTCAGGCTGCTACGATCAAAGTGACTCAGATGGATCAATATAAGAAAAAATTATTTCTAGCTTGGTGCACCCATGACACCTCAGATAATCAAGGATGAGATGCAAACTATAGGTGGACACATGATCCAGGGATTCATCGAAGGACACAACTGCAGATTGTCCATGAATGTGAAACATGCTCTGCAATTAAACAAGCCAAGTGGTTAAAGCCTCTCCAGTGTGGAGAATGACAACTGAAATAGAAATACGGGGAGAATGGGCAGATAGACTATATCACACTCCCCCAAAACTCCATGGAAAATGTCATGTGCTTATAATGGTGAAAGCAACCACTGGAGTGGAGAGAACATAGGCTGAACCCCATGCCATCACCAGGAACAGTGGGTCTTAAGAAGGAAACTTAAAGAAAATAACAGAAATTCCAGAATGAGATAGTGGGACTAATTTCCTAAACAACATCATAGACAACTGGGCCAAAGACCACGGCATTGAGGGAATATCACACTCGCTGTCATGCACTCAGCCTCCAGAAAAATGAAATTATAACAGACTGCTACCCATTTATCCTGGAGCAGAGGGTGGCTGGACCTTTAAACATTGGCACACACATTTAGCAGAAGTCACATGTTAAGTAAACACTAGGGAATCTGACAGTCTGGCACGTCACAGTCCAAACTTATATACACGGTAGAAAGGGATAAATTTCCTGTAGTGTACATAAATATGCAGGGGGAAACAGTCTGGGTTATTCCTGCTTCGAGGAAAGGTAAAGTAATTTGTGGAACTGGGTTTGCTCAAGTACCTAGGTCCACTTATCAGGTAATGCAGGATGATGAGGAAGTCCATTGCATTCCTTATGGAGATACGATTTTGGCTGAGAATAGCCAATAAATTAAATTGCATGATGTTAATTGCCACATAAAACTTTATACTGTCTCTTTCATGGTTATATGCCTATTACTGAACTGAGTACCTCACAGCACCCATTTTCACCATTCTGAATTTAGGGATCTGAACCCAATTACCATTCAATTTCCATATCAAGGGTATTACAATAAAAATTACCCAGACCAATGAAGAATTAACTTTGTGAAACCAAACAAGTGCAGTGGTGACAGAAGGAGAACTGGCTCCAGCATGCAACAATCCAACTTCCACACCACAGAACATCATGTTTAGTATATAAACTGAGGACAGTTGGCTAGAAGGGGCTGCTTGGGAATTGGCTTAGCATCTGTCAGCAGGTAGTGAGCAACTGCACTGTGCACCACTTCTCTCTCTTGGGTTTTATTTCTGTTTTTGTCTCCCTTTTCATTATATTTATTACATTTTATCTTATTTTACTTATTAAACTGTTCTTATCTCAACCCACATATTTTACTTTTTTTTACTCTCCTTCCCATCCCACTGAGGGAGGAGAGGGTGAACAAGCAGCTGTATGGTAACTTAGTTGCCAGCTGGGGTTAAAATATGACACCATTCAAAACATGATCTCACAGGTCTCAGGACAAATAGAAATCTTTCTGCTAGTTTCTACACTGTTCACAAAAGTCACTCTTGTAGAGTATTTGTTCAACTTTGTAGTAAAGTGTCAGAAACAAAGCATCCATACCTGCAATTCTGAGATTTTCTTTTTGCACTATGGACATAATAGACTTTCTCTGGAACCAATCTCCGCCTCCCTCCACTTGCCACAAAAGGTTTTTATCCCCAGGGTACTTCTCAAGGTACTGTTTACAAGCTGAGCAAACACAAGAAAAAAACACTATATTATAGATACTATATACTCAGCTATATCTCATTTTTTAAAGTTTATCTGAAATAAAATCATTTTGCAATCTACCATCATACACAATCAACAAGAAAAAGAACAGTTTAACAAAATAAACAGTTTTGAAATATACTGAAACAATTGAAATAAACATTATTGCTTTACTCTACACATCCTTAATGAATCCTTTCTTAATATAACTTTAAATACTTTCCATTATTATCTTAAAATGCAAACAAAGATGAATGGATTTTCTTCTTTTCCCGGTACCCACTTGAGATTTTTGTGACTTCACTAGTCACTGTTCCTGACAACTATAAGACCCAAATCAGGAGGGAAGAGTTCTTAAGCAGAGGATGTAATCAAATGCTTTTTGTCATCTCATGCTGTAGTAGGCACCTGTGACAAGCACTCTCTGGGAGTGTTAACATGTTACCATTGAATGGTTAATCACTGTTCACTTCCAGAATATTTTCTGTGCTGCTGTCCTTCCATCTCTTTTTTCTCTATACCTGTATCAAACATACAGGTGAAGAGATATGCATGCTTTGACATTATTCTCTGTTAATTGCTAGAAAAACTACCATTTTTCACCTGGTTCACTACTGATGCAGTTTCAGAGTACACGATCCCCACTGTGTCATTTCTTGACTACAGAAATGAATAAATCATTGCATTCCGCTCAAGTAATTTTCCTAGTTGAAGCCTAACAAATCAGGTCTTATCAGATCTAGTGACCAACTGTGGTGCTTGGAAAAGCAGAAAATTTCTACTGGTTAAGAAGGCCAGATAAAAATGTTCATAGAAGGAACTCTGGCAAATGGCCTAAAAAGGAACATGCCTTGAGAAACAGGGCAAAATAAACGTTCTTGTCTGAACACAGTCACAAGAACATAGTTCCCAAAATCCATGTAGTTTCCTACATTACATAGTCCTCTTAGGCAGCTAATGGAAGAACCATGTGTGTTTTCCTTGTATTTTAGAACTGTGCCTTCTGATACGCAAGTTAAAGCAGAGCCTAGTATATCCTGTTGATCAGAAGTTCAGAGAAAACATGAATTAAACGACCTCGTGAGATTTAGGTGTGAGCAAGAAAAAGGTGCTACAAGGCAGATACACATTAGATCCTACACACAAACACCCCAGCCATTCTACAGGCTTGGTGGGGAAAACAGGACAGTGGTAAAACTTCACAGCAGCAGAAAGCCAACAGAGTTCAAACAATCTAGTTTTACATAGAGGATTAAAAATTGAATCAAAAACTACTTCATCTAAAACAAATCAGGATTTTTAGCCTTCATGAAAGTGCAGAAAATTTAATGAAGAACCTGAGGATGAGGCCACAAACATGGACAATACTCATTTGGACAAGTAAAGAAACCCCAAAGAAGATCAGAAGAAAAAATTAAAGAGCTTGCCTGTATACAGGAAGGATGACAGTGGATATCGTAGGCCAAGAGGCTCCTCAGTAAAGGAATCCACAAAGTCTTCCAACATGATTAGACCAGAGTCTTTCCCACGATGTTTCTTTCTAACAAACATTGTGTCTAGCACTGGCAACTTATACTTCTGATAAAGAGGATAGCTACAAACACTTCCTGAAATAATCAGAGGGAAAAAATATCATCAGTATGGATGACATAACTGACATGCTGCAGCATGTATTTTAGCATATTTAAATAAAGACTTTTATAAGTTATAAAAATTCCAAACTATATAATATTAAGTAACAGCACGTAAAATTATTAAAAAAAATTATAACTTTATGAAAAATAAATAATTTCTATTAGTCATTGATTAACTTTTCTGAGCAAGCTTCATAAGGTTGACAAGATACACCAGTAGAATAATGTAATAGGAAAAGTCTGTAGTACCAGAAAAGAATAGACAAGACAAAGAGGACAGGCTCACTTTGAAATCTCACTATACAGTTCCATATGAAAATTATAGTAAAAATGAAGCTGAAAGATGGAAGAGGAATTAGGAGAAAACAAAACTATTTAAGTACATTTTATGCTGATTATATGACTTCTCAGGACAAATATGAAGACTAATTGAGTTCTTGCTTAAAGACTGAAATGATTCCAATGTTTTAAATGAAGACAAAAAAATGCTAGGGTATTTTACGCTGAAATTCTCCCATAAACAATTTATTATTCAAAATTAAACAAGCATGGAACAGATGGTCACAACATATAGGTACTTCAGTATCAGAGGATTATCCAAAGGTAGCTATGAACTCAGTGGTGAGAAAAAGATGGCATATAATGGCTTTAAGACAGTCCATTAATAGCCAATTCATTTTCAGGGCCTTCAATGAATCTGTGAACTATGCCAAAGAATTGCCCTTTTCTCTAACAAGACCAATGAGACACAAAGATGGCTATATAACCCAGTTAGTCTTTGCAACCTTGTATTTTTTAGGACCCATGAACATACTTATTTTAGGGCCACGAAAACAATCAGAAGGCTGAAGCACCTCTTGCACGAGGAGAGGTGAAGAAAGCTGGTGTTGTTCAGCCTGGAAAAGAGAAGGATTTGGGGTGACCTAATTGTGGCCTTTCAGCACCTGAAAGGAGCCTACAAGAGCTGGAGAGGTCATGTAGTGACAGGATAGATATGGGACAGTGGCCTTAAGCCACAGTGGGGTAGATTTAGGTTGGATATTAGGAAGAAATTCTTTACTGTGAGAATGGTGAGGCTCTGGGACAGGTTGCTTAAAGAAGGTGTGAATGTCTCATCCCTGAAATGGAATGTTCAAACTGTGTTCAAACTGTGAAGCTGTGAATGCCCCATCCCACATTCATGCCAGGCTGGATGGGGTCCTGGTCTAGTGGAAGGTGTCCCTGCCCATGGCAGGGAGTTGAAACTAGATAGTCTTTAATGGTCCACTCCCACCAAAATCATATTATTTTCATTTTGCAAGCAAGGGAATCTTGAGCAGAGAGGTTGCATTACTTGGTGTGTTGGTTTGAAAGTAAAACCAGTGCGAGACTCCAAGTCAGTAATACAATTTAATAGGAGAAAAGAGAAAAATTAAAATACATGCAATAATATATAAGAAACAACCACCGACACAGTCAGAAATACAACCTGACACCCTGTCAGTCAGGGTGTTGTCAGCAGTCCCATTAAATGGTGGCTGCAGTCCTCCTGGATGACAGATGTGGTTTAGTTGAAGCAGTGCTCCTGTAGAAGGTGCAGTTTTCCTCCGAAGATCCAGCGATGATGTGGAAAAGGTCCGACTTTCCTCTGGGATCCAGTGGAAAAGTCTGCCCTCGGGTCCCAAACCCCAGTTTTTTATCTAGGTAGGAAAGGCTTGGCTCCTGCCCCTGGCTGGGGCATCTCCCAATGGGATGATGTAATCTTATCAGTCACACAATAGGACTTAATGGCCCATTAACGGAATATATCTTCTGGAGGAAGGATGGGTTGTGAAAAGATAACGATGATCATCCCCCTGATCTTATGAGATGGCACATCAGCAGAGGATATCTCCCACAGAGATAAGGATCACCACCCCTCCCACATTTCAACAGATGGTGATAGAATACACATTTTTGCATTGTACCCCAGGACATAATCCACCCCTTATTCTATTACCATCTACATCATACCCAAACCAATACCCTCTTACAGATATATAATACAAAATGAAACCTTACATACAGTTCTCACTAAAAATTAGGTCTCCTTGCAGTACACAACGGGTTTCCCCATCTTTCTGCATTACCCACCAAGTGCAACCAGGTCCTTGAGCAAAAACAATCCCACGGATTGGTTTGCCTTTGCCTGTGGTGGGATTAATCCAAACAGTCTTTCCTAAAATACCTTTCATGTGTACCACAGGGACCTTGTCCCCATCCACTGTGTGCAGGGGTTCAGAGTGGGCAGGACCAGCTCGATTGATGGACCCTCGGGTGTTAACCATCCAGGTGGCTTTGGCCAAGTTAATTTCCCAACTTCTGAAGGTTCCACCACCAAGTGCTTTCAAAGTAGTCTTAAGGAGTCCATTACACCGTTCAACTTTCCCGGCAGCTGGCGCATGGTAAAGAATATGATATATCCATTCAATGCCATGTTCTTTGGCCCACGTGTTGATAAGGCCATTCTTGAAATGGGTTCCGTTGTCTGATTCAATTCTCTCAGGGGTACCATGCCTCCAAAGGACTTGTTTTTCTAGGCCCAAGATGGTGTTCCGGGCAGTGGCATGAGGCACAGGGTAGGTCTCTAACCATCCTGTAGTTGCTTCCACCATGGTCAGTACGTAGCGTTTGCCCTGGCGGGTTTGGGGAAGGGTGATGTAGTCAATTTTCCAGGCTTCCCCATACCTGTACTTCTACCATCGTCCACCATACCACAGAGGCTTCACCCACTTGGCCTGTTTGATTGCGGCACAGGTCTCGCAGTCGTGGATGACCTGTGAGATACTGTCCATGGTAAGGTCCACCCCTCGGTCACGGGCCCATCGGTACGTTGCATCTCTCCCCTGATGACCAGAGGCATCACGGGCCCAACGAGCTAGGAATGATTCTCCCTTGTGCTGCCACTCTAGATCCACCTGTGATACTTTCATTTTGGCAGCTCGGTCCACCTGCTCGTTGTTGTGATGTTCTTCATTAGCCCAGCTTTTGGGTACATGTGCATCCACGTGTCGAACCTTTATGGTCAATTTCTCTACTCGGGCAGCAATGTCCTGCCAAATCTCAGCTGCCCATATGGGTTTCCCTCTGCGTTGCCAGTTGGCCTTTTTCCAGCGATCCAGCCATCCCCACAGAGCATTAGCTACCATCCATGAGTCAGTGTAGAGATAGAGCCTTAGCCACTTCTCTCGTTCAGCAATATCCAAAGCCAACTGGACGGCTTTTAGCTCTGCGACCTGACTTGATCCACCTTGTCCCTCGGTAGCTTGTGCAACTTGTCGTGTGGGGCTCCATACTGCAGCTTTCCATTTCCGGTTAGTGCCTACAATTCTGCAGGAACCATCAGTGAAGAGGGCATATCGTCTTTCAGTCTCTGGTAGCTCATTATATGGTGGGGCTTCCTCAGCACGTGCCACTTGCTCCTCTTCTTCTTCAGAAGACAATCCAAAAGTCTCACCTTCAGGCCAGTTTGTAATTATTTCCAGAATCCCAGGGCGATTTGGATTCCCAATACGGGCGCGCTGAGTGATGAGAGCAATCCACTTGCTCCATGTGGTGTCAGTGGTGTGATGTGTGGAAGGCACCTTTCCCTTGAACATCCACCCCAGCACTGGTAGTCGGGGTGCCAGGAGGAGTTGTGTTTCTGTGCCAATCACCTCTGAGGCAGCTTGAACTCCTTCAAAGGCGGCCAAGATCTCCTTCTCTGTGGGAGTGTAGTTGGCTTCAGATCCTTTGTAGCTTCTGCTCCAGAATCCCAGTGGTCGACCCCGAGTCTCACCAGGCACCTTCTGCCACAGGCTCCAGGACAGACCATGGTTCCTGGCTGCAGAGTAGAGCACGTTCTTCACATCTGGTCCCGTCCTGACTGGGCCAAGGGCTACTGCATGAGCAATCTCTTGCTTGATCTGGGCGAAGGCTTGCTGCTGCTCAGGGCTCCAGTGGAAATCGTTTCTCTTGCAGGTAACCAGGTAGAGAGAGCTCACAATCTGACTGTACTCAGGAATGTGCATTCTCCAAAAGCCTATGGCACCTAGGAAAGCTTGTGTTTCCTTCTTGTTGGTAGGTGGAGACATAGCGGTGATCTTATTAATTATCTCTGTTGGGATCTGATGACATCCATCTTGCCACTTGACTCCTAGAAACTGAATTTCCTGAGCCGGTCCCTTAACTTTACTTAGTTTAATGGCAAAACCAGCTTTCTGCAGAATCTGGATAATCTTCTCTCCTTTCTCAAAGACTTCCCCTGCTGTGCTGCTCCATACAATGATGTCATCAATATACTGTAGATGTTCGGGGGCCTCACCCTTCTCCAGTGCAGCCTGGATCAGCCCATGACAGATGGTAGGACTGTGCTTCCACCCCTGGGGCAGATGATTCCAGGTGTACTGCACGCCCCTCCAGGTGAAAGCAAACTGAGGCCTGCATTCTGCTGCCAGAGGAATGGAGAAAAATGCATTGGCAATATCGATAGTGGCATACCACTTTGCTGCCTTGGACTCCAGCTCGTACTGCAGTTCCAGCATGTCTGGCACAGCAGCGCTCAGTGGTGGAGTCACTTCATTCAATGCACGATAGTCTACGGTCAATCTCCATTCTCCTTCAGATTTACGCACAGGCCAGATGGGGCTGTTGAAAGGTGAGTGGGTTTTGCTGTCCACCCCTTGACTCTCCAGTTTACAGATCATTTCATGGATGGGAATCACTGAGTCTCTGTCAGTACGGTATTGCCGGCGGTGTACTGTTGTTCTGGCAATTGGTACCTGTTGCTCTTCAACTCTCAGTAGTCCCACAGCAGAGGGGTCATCTGCAAGACCAGGCAAGGTGCTCAGTTTTCTAATGTCGTCTGTCTCTACAGCAGCTATCCCAAAAGCCCAGCGATATCCTTTTGGGTCTTTGAAGTATCCATTTCTAAGATAGTCTATGCCAAGGATGCATGGGGCCTCTGGGCCAGTCACGATGGGGTGTTTCTGCCACCTGTTCCCAGTTAAACTCACTTCGGCCTCCACTACAGTCAGCTGCTGGGATCCTCCTGTTATCCCAGAAATAGAGATGGATTCTTCTCCTACATACTTTGATGGCATCAGAGTACACTGGGCACCGGTGTCAACCAAAGCCTTATGTTTTTGTGGGTCGGATGTGCCAGGCCATCGGATCCACACAGTCCAATAGATCCGATTATCCCTCTCCTCTACCTGGCTAGAGGCAGGGCTCCTCTATTCCTGATCTTGGTACACATTGCTCTCTCCCTGTAAATAGGTTCTTGAGGTTCCTTCAAGAGGATCAGTCATATCATCATTCTGATACTGTCTGGAGTTCTGTACACAAGAGACTGGAGCAGCATTGACTCTAGATGAGCTTCTTGGGGTAGGTGTCCCTCTTTTCAGCTCACGTACCCGGGCTGCTAAGGAGGAGGTGGGTTTTCCATCCCACTTCCTCATGTCTTCTCCATGCTCCTGAAGGAAAAACCAGAGGTTACCTCGTGGACTGTGTTCTCTCTCCCTGCCTGAGGAACGCCGGCTCCTAATGGCAGAAACTCTTGTTGGTTCGGGAGAGATCTGGTATTTGTTTCCCTTAAGTTCTTTTTTCAGTTTCTGATGGCCCTCTTCAGTCAAGCTTTGGACTTGCTCCACCAGCCTTGTTTCCACGGATGAGACATGGGTACGAAATGGGGCTGTGACAGTGTCCTCATAAATTCTTAGTTTATTGGCCAAGACGCCTACCATGTCCTCACCTTCCCTCCACTGCAGCGTTGCCAGGTAACGGGAATACATCTCTGGTCCGAGCCGTGCAAATCTCAACCACATTTGTGACGTGCACCGGACACAGTCTGGGCTCTTAGGAAATCTCTCATCTTCTGAGAAAATTATCTCCAGCACGGCCAATTCCCTCAGGCATTGGATACCTTGTTCTATTGTGCTTCATTTTCCTTGGTGCACCTGGAGATCTTCTTTACAAAGGTATCTGTCCTTCACACTTGTCAGCAGTCGCCGCCAGAGGCTGAGAGTTTCTTGGGTTCTCCCAATCCCCTGGTCAATGACCACATCCTGGGACAGAGATCCCAGTTGCCTGGCCTCACTTCTATCCAGAATGGTGTCATTGGCTGCAGCGTCCCAGATGTGGAGCAGCCAGGTCAAGATGGACTCATTTGTCTGGCGGGGGAATTCCCTCCGCAGGTCACGCAGCTCACCCAGGGATAGAGAGCGAGTGATGATTTCTGGCTCTGTCACTTCTGCTGGGTGCAAAGGTCCTGCCACGTCCTTGTCAGTCACTATGCGAACTGATTTGCTCTTTGATTTCTTCTTCTGAACGGGGGCAACTGCTACTGGTCTAGGCTGTTCTGGTTCAGTGATGGTTTGTGTGGAGATGCTGATGGCACTTCTGGCTTTTTTACTCCTCTGTGGCAGTCTGCGTAGACACGGACACTGTTGCTTTGCTTTTGGCTTTTTCCTCCTCTGTGGCAGTCTGCGTAGACACGGACACTGTTGCTTTGTATTTCATTCTTCTCCTCTTTGTGACATTCTGTGCAGACGTGGACGGAGTTGATTTGTTTCTTTTTCCCTCTTCCTCAAGAATAGGCTGCAGTACACCATGTAGTGTTTTGTTTCTAAGCATGTTGTAGGCTGTGCAGAGGAGACAAAGCAGAACTAACAACAATATTATGCTGTCCTTAGTATCCAGCGGGAGCTCAACATTTCCAAAAACTACTGTATCAGGCCGGAAAGATTGGAAAAAATCATTCTTTACCTCTCCCCCCAAGGGCTGGGTGTGATTGTTAAAACCCCGGATGTAACAACCTAGACTAGGACAAGCAAACAAAGTCGAGTATATATTCCGGATTATGTTCATTGCCTCAGAGGTTATCATGAAGTAGACATAACAGGCCAATAAAGCAATTTTTATACCATATCCTGGTTTACACAGGAGCATTACAGCTGGCAGATAGTTCCCCATGTGTGGAAAAATATAGAGAGCAAGATATAAAAGCCATGTAAGCATGTTGAGAATCATGGTGAAAACAAAATTGTAACACTGACTTTTCTCAGCACCCTTCGGGCCCCACATTGGGTGCCAATTAATGTGTTGGTTTGAAAGTAAAACCAGTGCGAGACTCCAAGTCAGTAATACAATTTAATAGGAGAAAAGAGAAAAATTAAAATACATGCAATAATATATAAGAAACAACCACCGACACAGTCAGAAATACAACCTGACACCCTGTCAGTCAGGGTGTTGTCAGCAGTCCCATTAAATGGTGGCTGCAGTCCTCCTGGATGACAGATGTGGTTTAGTTGAAGCAGTGCTCCTGTAGAAGGTGCAGTTTTCCTCCGAAGATCCAGCGATGATGTGGAAATGGTCTGGTTTTCCTCTGGGATCCAGTGGAAAAGTCTGCCCTTGGGTCCCAAACCCCAGTTTTTTATCTAGGTAGGAAAGGCTTGGCTCCTGCCCCTGGCTGGGGCATCTCCCAATGGGATGATGTAATCTTATCAGTCACACAATAGGACTTAATGGCCCATTAACAGAATATATCTTCTGGAGGAAGGATGGGTTGTGAATAGATAACGATGATCATCCCCCGATCTTATGAGATGGCACATCAGCAGAGGATATCTCCCACAGAGATAAGGATCACCACCCCTCCCACATTTTAACAGATGGTGATAGAATACACATTTTTGCATTGTACCCCAGGACACTTGGGTACCCTTTGGGATGTTTGAAGAGTTCCACCACTCTTCAAAACATCTGTTTGTGGAGTGGTCTTTGCCACATAGGCTACTCATTTGGAGAATACAACACACACTCAAACATGGATGAAATTTTGAAAATGTTTTGAAAGAAAACCTTTGGTTTTGCTAACTCAAGACAAGCACAGTCCAATCCAACTGTAAACAATTGTTCTAGAGAAGAACAACAAAATAGCTGTAGGGTATATAAAATTTCTTACAGTTTTAAATACATTTCATAAATGTGAAGAAATCTAAGAACTTACATTGCTAAAGCATGTAAGTATTTCAGCTAGAGATTTTAAAAGCCACTCAATTGCTTATGACTGCAGGAAAACATTAACTCAATTAGGCCTGAAAGACTTATAAAGCCTACTGATACAATATTCTTCAAACAAGCTACCTCCTCCCCTTTACCGCCCAAATCCCACAATCCTCAAATGTTCAACCTGTAGGTTTAACGGAATAGAACCCAATAGCCTCTCCTTTTTTCCACATGATCTTAGCGTAGTGGCTGCTACCATGGCAGAGAAATGGGATCTCATTTCTTTCCATTTCTTGTGTTCGATAGATAATTCTATTCAGAACATAGAGAACAACTCTCTCTCCAACAGACTTCACCTGAGGGAACACAGAAAAAACATACCAGAAGATTGGTCAGATTAGTTAATATCCATACATGAGAGACCTCGTTTACCACAGCTGCAGACAGATTTCAAGAGAAGGCTGCAAGTGCTAAAGCAGAGTGACTCTCTGAGGTTTGTTAAGGTGCTCAGAAGCCATTGCAATAGGTTAAGTACAAATCACAACCACAGAGGATATTCCATGTCTTCAGTGTCACCCTAATCCAATGCATAAAATCCGGGAGAAGGGCAATGTTATGATCTAACTCAAAACTATTTTTGTACTTAAGAAACATTCACCAAACACAATAGCAGTACGTCAGCCTCAGAATTCCCAGGCTAGCAGGTAACTGGAGCCTTAAAAAGGAGAAGTGATGAGCCTCAGGGTGGCAGGACTTGGCACACTCAATCACTTCTGATAGAGTGGCAGGCAACAGGACACGATGCAGTGAAAAAACTTGTTACAACAGTTTCTGTGGCATGAAATAAGGAGCTCAGTATCCTTTTCTCTATCCTACAGGGATCCTTTTATATGTGAAATTTGAGTTCACTACTATTCTACTTATTGTGAAGGAAGTAAGAGCCATAATATCTTCCAATGCTTAGTCTCAGCTACCTCCCTTGTAAAAGATTCAGCCTTCGTGATTTTCCTAACATTAAGAAGTATGTGGAAAGCCAAGCTACATGCCAAACTCTCTACAGAAAATATTAAAAATTGCTGAAATCAAAGACAAATGTCCATGGAACAGATTCGATGAGCAGATATAAACTATACCCCTGGAAAAAACATAGATTTCCAGTTTTGGAAAATTCATTGCTACACAGGGTTAAATAATGGTAACAAAGGTCAGTGATGAGCAATAAAGCAGATACTAGACAACTTACTTTTCCAAACCTCATGTATTGCCACTGCAAGCCACCAGCTCCAACTTGCTTCTGTCAAACACATTCCTGACAGTACTTGTTTACTGGTCTCCTGATAAGATCAATAGGTACTGCTATGGTACAATGCACTATTCTACCAAGATGTTTCAACACAACCAGATCACAATATTCTAAAGAACGAAGAAAAAAATGGTAACATGGCTAACATCTAAGTTGCCTACATATTAAGCTGCTGTACGAAGGTCATTCTTCCTCTAAACACTATTTTCACATTGAGGTTCCTTTTCCCCTTGTACCTATTCCTCTATTCTCTTGCAATAGTCCTTTCATTTCTAAATGAAATTAAAACATGTAATATCTTGCACACTATCTATTTGCCATTATCTTGAAGTATAGAATTAATTGCTAGTTAAGGTTGGAGTGCTTTACCTGATGAAGCCCCTGTCTAGCAGGGACAGATGTTTTCACAATGTCATCAATTGACCACCACTGGTCAGCAAGATACAGGGCTACAGCTTGAAAGAAACAAGGGAAATACAAAGTTAGTGATTCTTACCATTCCAAAAAAACCATATTCATTAAAGTTGCTACATACTCAGGAATAAAAATGTGGTAATCACATTAGAAATCTTCTAGACTGCACTATATTAATGTAGCTCCTACTACCCTACAACCAATGGGGCACTGTACACTCCATCCATATGAAATGCTCTCTAGTCCAAAACCATTTTTTGATAACTAAGACTAATAAACACTAGGAGGTTTTTGTTTGTTTGGGTTTAGGGTTTTTGTTTGGTTTTTTTTTTCCAGTATGGTATAAAGGAACTATTTTTCAGACATAAGCTCTGTCCTTCTAACATCTGTGTTAGATGTGCTCTAACATCTCCTTCCACTAAAAACTGTCTGTCAAGGTAAGTCTCACTCATACATGTATTTTACTATTGGGTGGATAACGGATATTGATATTGAAACTGTGCAAGTTTTAGGGAGTTAAATGAATGCAAATAGGTTAATAGCCATGTGAGCAGCAGTTAGGAAGAGTGTGATCTATAGGCATTTATGGCATACTTGGCAATCATATACATGACGTTAAATGGCAGAAGGAAATGAGGAGAACTGGAAGGGAAGGAAGAAGGAAGGAAGAAAGGGAAGAGAAAACCTACAAAAACTGTCATATCAGCCAGAGCTATGCTAGGACTTCAAGGTAAAGACAAATTTACACATGACACTAATCAATCACTGTTAATAAAGAGCATTTAAATCCATATGCAAATTAATGGATTCTAAGAATGTTTAATAAATACCTTTTTGAGAGGTGAAGCATACATAAGGAGATCAAGAGATACATGTTGTACTATGGTCCAGACAAGCACCACATTATTTTGCTACATATCTTTTTAATTCAATGGGTCCAGATGCGATCTAATTCATGTGCAAAGTTCTAGCACTTGTGTATATAAATCCACAATAAAAAATAATAGTATGTGAACAAAAAGACAGAACAACAAATGCACAGTGGAAAAATTGTGGGCTACAGTAGCACGAAATGAGCAAGGGCCTAGTTATATGTGTTTTTCACAAACAAAAAAGCAGTACAAAGATAAAAAACTTAAAATTAAACCTGTGAGCGAGTCCCATGGTGCAAACAGTGCAAGAACTTTGTGTGTCTGCTCTTCACCATAAAGAGGAACAAAGCCCACAGATGTCAAGCTAATAGGAACCTGAAACAAGAATGTACAATAATTCAATAGATTCTTGCTACAACAACAGTAGGAAAATACACAGAGAATGTTTATCAAGGTGAACAAGAAGAATATTGAAAATCAAGTCCTTTACAGCTAACTGTAAAAGACAAGCATCAGACCTCAGTCCTTTCTTTAGACACATCTTCCTGGAGACAAACTACATCTAAAGAGCTCAGACTCTCATGCTCTGGCAGATTTAGCTACACTAATTTGTACATCCCTCTCCTGCCAACAGTTCACATTTGTGTGCGCAAGTGAAGTAAGGTGTGCAAGGAGCCAGCATTGCATTCACTTCAACAGTCCCCACTGTGCAAGCTGTCAAAGCCAATAGAAGAATGAGGCAGTCAGTCAAGCACTAAAACAAACTGGCAAAACAAAACTGTGTTTGTTAACAAGTTCTGATGTGCTACAGTGGGAAGGCAAATTCAAAAGGATTTTGTTCCCTGAAGTTACACACGTTAGAAATTCTGAAGTTATCTACTTGATTTTCCTCCTCAGAAAAACATGGAAAGGGTCAAATAATCTTTTAAGAAATCAAGTACCTCCGTGGAAATGCATTTTCATATTTAAATTCACATGATCCCATTATTATATTAACATACAAAAAACTTGACAGACATGAATGGTGTGGTAGACAGACTTGCTTAACAAATTTAAGATGCTATTGCCACAAATGAGAACGTCAATACAAGCAAACATTTAGGCAAACAGCACTTGCATAAATGCAGGAAAGTAGTCAAGACTCTGCTTCTGCCAAAGAATCCATGGCACCAACCTTTAGACCCCACAGAAAATCCTCTCAACTCACTTACTTTTCATTAAAGCTATAAACTGCTGGTTTTATTGGTACTAGTTCTAATACAAGCTTTCATCTGGACAGAACCAACACTGACCAACTCATTACATAAGGGATAAGTGTTTAAAACATAAATGTCACAGCTATTCTCTAATAGAGCTCAATAAGAGCACAGAATATCTCAGATAAAGAAAAAAGAGTCACTTTTGAAATTAGTGAACTTTATTAATCAAAACTTGAGCCCAAACATGAAGAACACTGAAGGACTGAGGCACAAAAAGAGCCAGTTAGTGTAAGTAAATCATGAACCCCTTAGTGATGATAGGTTTGTGAGAATGCATGAGGTTTGATTCATCAGTGGAAAATCTAAGGTTATAGTCAGAAAGGGTTTTTTTGGGGTTTTTAAAAATTGCTTAATATATACAGATCCATTGCCTAGAAGCAAACAGTAACTGAAACTCAGATTTAAACCCAGTTAGAGAGTGAAAAAAGTAGAGTTTAACACACGAACTCTGAATTTGGAAAATATAAAAGCTTTGATAAAATAATTCTGAAATTCAATAGCATTGGATATCTTGAATCTTAGATCTACAAGGACATTAAGAAAACCAGTACTACTGCATTTGCTGGTTTTTACCTTACGGTGGTCTGGCAGAGAAAAGAATTCAGGAAAGTTTGGATTCCTCCACCGAAGCTGAAAGAGGTAGACCTCTGCTGAGTTCTCCAAGTCTTCATGACTGTAACTGCTCAATATATCCACAGGGAATGGCATGCTCTTGAGAAATAAAGCAACATTATTAACGTAGGTAGTTTGAGACATATAGTGCACACATAAGCAAGACTGTTGAACACCCACACTCTGCTGTTCACTACAGTCCTCTATATCCATGACAGAAAAGATAAATGCTCCAGCATCTAGGATTAATTAGGATGGTGACCAATAACACCCAGTCCGTAAAAGAATCAAATCTGTGCTCATAAGCAGAAAAGAATGAGATTAGCCTATAGATGCCCCTAGACCTAGTTGTGGCAGATTTCCAGCATACAAGCCCTATGTTTGCTGCATAAGTACATGCTGCTTTGAGGTGGCACACTTAGTTCTATCTCCCTCCCAGATCATGTTTTTTATGTCATTGGTCAAGCCATAACTGGGTGATAAACAAAAAGTAAACTACCCAGATGATAACAGGATGGAGTTAACTTGAGACTTTGCATTTACATCCACCTCTGAAGAAACCAAAACATTGTTCAGGATTTTTCTCAACAAATGGCCAGGTAGTGCGCTTAACAAATGGCTGTTTCCAAAAGCATTTCAGCTGCGAACAGAAACTTACACAAGCTTATTAAAAAGAAGAGCCCACAAAGATTACAGAGAGACACTTCAACGAGGTGACAAGACAAGACTAGAACACTGAACCCAAACCATTGAGGCAATAACTCCTTAAAAGCTCTTAGATTCAAATTTTTGTTGTCAAATCAGTGTCAAATCAAAATGAGCAAGAGCTCCCGGAATCCACTGTGTGGTCTTCAAGTAAGGCTCTTCCAGCTCTATAAAAATAGACCCCTCAGCTGCTTTCAAGCTGTAATTCAAACGCTCAGAAGCATGAATAAACACAAGTTCATGAAAACTTGTGAACTACGCTGGCTCTCTAGAGGAACACAGGGATCTTATTCTGTCTTGCTCAGCTCCCAAGAACCCATTACACAAGTTTCTGAACACAAAACTTTTCATATACATTTTATGATTCCTTATTTTCACTATGGAGTCTCATTTTTCAGTTTTATTTTAAATGTTAGTGTGCAAGGATTTTTCCCCCTCTATTTAATCTAGTGTTCCTTACTCTACTGGCACAGGTAAATTGAGCACAAAACAGCATTTTATTCTGATTCAATCTGTAGAAATTAAAAGTCTGCATTTTGAAAGCTTTTAAACAGTAATAATATGCTGCTACTAAGTTGATTGGAGAGAAGAGGCTGCGCCTTCTACAGAAGAGATTTTTCTTCTCCTGTTAAATTGAACTTGGACATGACTTACATTGACATCTACAACTGCTGCCTTTAACAATGCTGCTGATGAAAACACTAATGTTTTCCATGACTGCTATTGTTCAGATATACACATGCCTTCCCTAGAGCCATTTCTTTTCAAATTCAGGTAATTCCTTCCCTTCAGCTGTTATTTGCATTTTCTCCTGCCTTCCCCTCCAGTCTTCCACATTCCTCTCACTATTGCTCACTGACCCTATGAGATACTTAGATTCCTCTCTTAATTCTCCACCTGTTTCTTCCCAGTTTTCAGGGCTGCCCTTTGCCCTTGCTAACATCAACTCCTTTGGCTCCTCCTGTTTGCAGGCAAACTGATTTCCAGAGCCAAAGGTGAGATGTGTGTGCTTTTGAATGCAGCAGCAATGCACAGCAGACAGAGGAGCTGCTGTCAAGGGTGAAATTCATCCACCACCAGCCTCCTTATCTCTAGCAGATACGGCACATACTACAGTTCTCACACACACCAGCAATACTGCACAGACTATGCTGACATAAGCATGTTGCAAGACTAAGCAAGAAGATCACATGACACTGCTTCTACCAGAGGATGAGGCTTTGCCACCTGGTTAACTGCAATAGGCAAGGTAAATTCTACTATAAGGAATTGAAAGGGAAATGTATGTGAAAACGACAAAATTTAATTTTCCGTATGCTGTCAGAAAGGGTAACCCCTCTCTATTATTAAAGAAATACCTAAGTGCTTAGATAACTCTGCTATTAACGAAGAATTGAGCTGAGGTTTCATTATTACATGACAAACAGACAAACAAGCCACAAACTATAACTTTAAGCCTCTAGGTAACAATTCCTGACATTTTTTTGGAATAAAATAATGAAGGACCAAAGCAAAAAACATGCAATAAGAAATCCAGTAGATTATCTGAGTTCCAACTACTACATCACTATGAAAATAAAAGCAACAACCATATCTCTGCTCAAAGGCAAAAAAGGGCTAATTAATGCATTTATTAAATTACGCTCAAAATCACTCACAGACCTCTTTTCTATTTGCTATTGGGGCTACCTAATTTCCCGTAGTCACTTTTGACTTTTTCTTTCACAGAAAGAGAACATGTTATGCAAAAGAAAACATTACAGAGAAATTTTCAAGACGAAACCAAGGAAAACCTACTTAGCACCCCTTCTAAATAACCTTTTTTCTTTTTTACTATGTAGCAGATTAGACATGTAAAGTTACAAGCTCTCTTACACTTGTGTGATGTATTTTGTCTCAATGCTGAAGAGGTCAGAAATAGTTCACATTTAAGTTCACTACATCCCTGAAGAAATCAGTAACTGTTCACAAGTTATCAAGTTCTAATAAAAGCATTAAACAAATGATGAAAGAAGAATGTTCCATGCCAATCTACAGCAGAGCATAAGGAAGCAGTTCACTATGCAAAATGCAAGAATCTCAAATTTGGAATGCAAAATAAACTACCAATGACAAATGAAATTACATCCAACAGTAATAAATTAATATATGTCCCTCATTAAAACACAGTTTAAACAAAGTAAAAATACAGATAGCTCCACATCTAGCCAATCTCAAGTAAAACAGGAGAAAGAAAAAGGGCTGGAAAAAACAGTGTTTCAGGTTTTCTTGACATTAACACAATTTTACTGCAGAGGCAGTAGGAACAGCGCAGGTCTCTGCCATGCAGTCTCTCATGCCCCTTTTTGCTGCTCTAAACCTCCATGTACTCCACAACTGTAAAACTGTCAGGTCAAATCTTTGTCATACATTGCACAACCATGCTCTGCTCATGGGTAACCATTCCAATTGCTTAGCACACAACACAGTCAGGCTGACTGAGCACATGCAATGTAGCCCTAAGCAACCAAACTCATCACGACCATTTGTACATAAAAGCATATTAGAAGAGTGTTTGGAGGAGAGGGAAGAAAACTAATTTTATTTTTCAAATGAGGCAACCTAAGCATTTCATTTTTCAAGTGAAAAAAAAATCTTACACTCTTCAAAAACATATCATTAGACAAAATAATATTAATGGGTTTGTGTAATAAAATCACATGAACAATATTTGCTTTAACGTGAGATTGTATGACTTTCTCCCTTGTCAGCATTATGCAAGCTATTACGTGAGAAATGGCATGTCCTTCTTTAGGAACAGCTGCAGCACCAGAGGGTAACAGATCAATTCATGGAATGCCAACGAAAACCACATTTAACAGGATGAGTGAACATATTCCTGTGCAACACAGGCACTTCCTTATTCACAAAATCTTTATTACTATTTAGCATTAAGGTTAAGAAAAACCAAGGAATAAGTGAGCAACATTCAAAATTGGTTTAATTATAAATTATATCTACAACTCCTATTTCATCTCAGTGTATGAGAGATGCACAGTACACGCAGCTTCCAGATCACATGTGGATTTGAGCAGGAATCAAGAGGCCTGTTCATCCCCTTGCAGTTCCTCAATAATGAATGACACAGAATTGCAGGATGAAAATAACCCAAAAGCTATGTTATTTCTTACAGTATGTCAGAGAGCTTAAATACAGCTTAAAACTGGCTTTGGGTGCCTTTATCTCAGGGGAAGTGAAGTCTAAGTGGTTAGGCTGACACACAAGGATTTAGAGGAATTTCCAGCTGTAGCACAGACTTCATGTGAACACAGACATGTTACTTGATCTGCCTGAACCCCTCTACAAAATACAAATAATCATTACCTCAGAGGGATCAGTGTGAGAAATACTTTACTGAGATCATGAGATACTTGATCAAACACTGTATCAAAACCTGACAAGCACTGGAAATATAAAATTACTTACACAGTACAGCAACTAATTTTTCTTCAAATAATAAAATAGTAAAAATAATAAAATCACAAAAAATCATCCAAGGGCTTTTCAACATAAGATAGTAACTGGGACAAATAATCATGCAGGTGAAAAATCTTCAGATTTAAATTTCTTTTTAATAATAAATAATTATAATTTATTTAGTTATTTTGGGTTTTTTTTTTAGATTGTGATTTGCAGTTTAGAGAAAGGTGCCAGGGTGCTCAAGCCATGGCCTGCAAAACTTTCCTGCTAAACCAGGAAAATCAACTTGCAGGATATAAATACAAGTCCAGTCCTGTGATGAAGCACAGGCCTACTCAGACCTGTGAAAAAATTAACTGCAGGGATGTCTGACCCAAGCTTTGATCTATTTCAATGAGTGCAATATTGGATGACCAAACCCCTCAAGGACTGCCATGCATTTCCTACAAATCATCACACACCTTAAAACAGGTTCTGTTTTATAAATATAATCCATGATCCTACCATGATCTCCCAGACTAGCTGTGAGCTACACCTAGGCTCATATAATGAGACATAAATAACAAACTAAACATGTATGTCCACACATACACCAGCTCCAGGGAAAGCCAAGCCAGGACTGCAGCAGTCCCAGGCAATGCTCCAGGGCCAGACTGATGATGCACCAAGGCAGCAACGACCTTGATGGGAGCAGCAGGAGCATCATTTCCATTTTGCTGTGTTTCTTTCCCACCTTGCAGCATCAGTTGCTGGTCTACTGAAAGTTGTGAAACTACATGAAAGTTGCAAGAAAATTTAAAATTTTTTGAAAGTAGTCTTTTCAGTCTCCTGGATTCCACCACAAAACAAAATTATCACATCTGCCACTTCTAGAACTGTTAAGCTCTCTTACCAGTTATTCTATTAACAGACAAATTACATTAAAGTTTCTTTGCTTTTAATACCAGCTGTTACATACACACAGCATTTTCATTTTGTTTCTTCTTTATTCAACATCAAAAACTTTAAACTGTGAGGTGTTTCTAAAGTATTTTTCTTATTTCTATAGAGTCTTAAATACTTAAGTTAAAAAGTTCATAATTTTCTATTATAAAAACAAGTAAATTTTAAACCTATGCTAAGATAATTAGACATTTAAATATGTTTAAGAGAGTACATGCTCGGTTTATCATGAGTCAACATAACTGAAATACATAGAGAAAACGTGTCCCTATTTAGACCATTATTGTAACAAAGCTTTCGAGTTTTAGAAACATTCCCATCTCTTAAAACGCTATTAATTTTAATCTCTAATGTTATGTACATTGACTATAGAAAGAGGAAGACATTTTTAAAATTTTAAACAATGGGTTTATTAGAATTTCTTGAAAACTTGATACTGCAACACTAATACCTGACCTGCCACATTGAATAGACAACTCAAGTCCTTCTCACTCAAATAACTGCTTCTTCAGAGTTAGGTTTTCTTGGGGCTTAAGCCACAAATTTGGGGGTTGAACAACAGGTCTTCGAACCATGATTGACACGTTAGCACTAAGGCATATTTCCCCGCAGTATAGCTTTTGTTCACGTATTTTGAGAATGTAGGCTAATAAATACAAGATCTTGACAGCTCATATAGATTTGTTCCAGTTCCTTTTTTTTTTTCTTAAAAGGAAAAATAAGGTTTGCTGTTTGGTTTCTTCTTTTAGAAGTAACATAAATTCCAAACAACACGTTTTCATACTCTGCCAATTCACAAACTGAAAGTTAAGGAAACACACCGCAGTGTCTAGAAATTGCTGTCAACATCAACTAAAATCTCTGGATTAATATGCCAGCCACATTACCCGTAATCTGCTTGAAGCAGCTTATGCAACTCTGGTTTTTTATCAGACACACAAATCAAAGCTGTTGATTTGAATGCAAATAAACAAACAAAAACAACAAATTCTTTCCATTAATCAATTGGCCGCACAATGTACCTTACATGTATAGCATAGAATTATGAAATCTACATAGAGGATTCTATTCCCCCACAAGGATTATGGTCAGAAGTTCTAAATGCTGGGTTTGAACACTCTTATCAAATGAAACACAAACAAGGACAGAAATAGGAATAGCCCCCCACATTAAAAAAAACCAGTACTTGCATCTGACTTCTTCCATTAAAGGTGACAAGGTAGTATTAGGAGAAGACATAAAACTTCTCTCTCAAACCCACCTTAGGTAGGTAAGATTCTTATTCATATGCCCAATTAGCCACCTGTTGTATTGCATTATTTTGTTATTTGATGGTTTGTTCTATTGCTTGTAAACCCCCCCCCCCCCTGTTATAATTCAGTTGCCCTAATTCCCACCTTCCCTTGATCAATCAACCCAAGTCCCAACCCACCTTCCAGTACCTTCCCTGTCCCTCACTCTAGTCCCTGCCCCGGAGATTGTCAATCCCTCCTAGCCCCTCCTATCCTTCTAGTATCTTCTGTGTCAGTCATCCCCTTCTTAGTATATGATTTGATGTTACATGTATTTCCCCACCTATGTTTCCCCCTATTCGTTGTATGTATAATCAGCCCCGCCTTATGTTACACCCCCAAACTGTAGCAATTGGTTCTGTATTGTACCCTCCCTTGGGGGAGGGCCCCTATTTAAGTTGCTGCACGCCTGTGTTCCCTGCCTTCTGTGGTTCCCTTCCCTCGATCCCAGTTGTCCTTCGTCCCTCAATAATTCCTGCTTCCCTGGAACCTCAGAAGGACTCTCTCTCGATGCTTTGCTCCTCCCCGGACGCGTGTACGGCCGTTAGGGTTCAGAGCCCTACCCACATTCCGGGTTCCCCTGAATCCTGGCAGTGGGCCACTCTCGGCGCTGGTCTTGCCTTCAGGAGCTAGCTGGGCGAGTCAGTGCAGGGTGGAGAAGGCGGGCCGCGTCAGTTGGCGCCCAACGTGGGGCCACTTCGCCAGTGACCCCACGAAGAACTTCCAAGGATCCGAGGATCTGGAAGTGTTGGCTCTTAGCTACCCCGGTGATGGCAGGCTGATTCCGGCAGCATTCCCAGGGGTGAGGACAACAACCTTCCAGCACCAGGAGGGCTGTCCTCGGGGAAGGAGACCTTGTCTGCAGCACCACGCTCGGGACCACGGGAGGGTAAGTATCCCCCAGGGACCCTAGGGGTGAAAGGGACTTACCGGGGCTGGCCACCCCATGGTGAGGGCAGGGAGCCCCCAGGAGGGGGCAACGGGCTCTAGCCCTAGGTGGTTCTCCGAGCCCTTATTTTTATTTTTTTAAGTTGTCCTTTGCTGCAGGCAGGGGTGGATTTTGCTGTGCAGACCAGTAAGATCAGAGTATGGGTGCTAAATTGTTGGCACAGCAGAGAGATTTACAACCAAGTTGTGGGTACCCTGGTGGGAGGGAAGAAATATTTTTCTAAGGCAAGTTTAAAAAAGTTCGTTAGATGGCTTACTTTCCATTTTCCTGAAGTGTCCCCTCAAAGTGTAAAAACTGTCCCCTTTTGGGACGCAGTGGGCTTGAGGTTATCAGAGTTAGGGGCCCAGGGGGACTATTCAGTTGGAAAATTCATTGTGTTGCTTTTTACAATTCGGTCTGTTCTAAAAGAGAATAAGGGAGTGGACAGTAAGCCAAAGCGAACCTCCCCAGTTTATCTTGTCTCTCCCTTTTCCCGACTCCTCAATCCCTATACCGGGGGATCTGCGCGGGGCAGCCCGGCAACGATCGCAGGCAAGCCTGGCCAGGGAAACCAGCCACTGCTCGCCTGGCCCCCCGCAGTCTCCCCAGTTCCCTAGCCCTGGCGGCAAGGGCCCTGCTGTCAGGGATCCTTTCCTAAATCTCTCTGCCCTGAAACCTTTTTCCCCAGTTTCCCCAGTTATTACCCCAGTTCCATCTGCGGTTGTCACCCCTATCCTCACACCTGCTCCTACCCCAGGACCCACCCTTGCATCTTACCCTGAGCCACAAAATGGCGCCGACCACATGGCGTGGTCGTCCCCTTGTGCTCCTCCTCCTGGCCTGTCCCTTTCTTCTCCCTCGGCTCCTCCCCTTGATCCTTATCCCAACCCCTTCCCTTCCCCAGTTACCACCCTCTGTCCTTTCCCCATGTCAGAGTCCTCCCAATTATGTCATTCAGCTCCGCCCCCAGCAGGCCCCTCATGTTGTGATCCTGAAGGAGAGTCATCTCAGGAGGCAAAAGAAGAGCAGAGCGCAGTGCTGCCTCGTGTGAGGAGAAAAATAAGGCAGGCTGCCAGGGGGACTCAGGGGAGGACGTTTACCAGAGGCGACGGAGGATCCAAGAATGGGATCCACATCCTCCCTTGGGCTTGGCTCTGACTGACAGCATACACAGGTCTCAGCCAGGGCCAATCCTAAAGGACTTAAAGGTCGCCTCCTTGCGTCGTCAAAGAGGCTCCTCCATTTGACATCAACAGTCCTCGGGTGGCTCAGACACCCCCTTCAGAATCCTTTACTAAACCCTTTTTCCTTTCCCCAATTCCCTAAAGTGTTATATGAATTATGTTGCCTCTTTTCTTTTAGAAGGATAACCTCCCCTTTCCTTCAAAATACCCTAAGCGCCCCTGGGGTTCCCCCTGCAAACCCTTCCCCATCCCCATGACCTCCTTGGGATGCTCCCTGTACTTCAAGCACCCCGTGGAGGACGCAACCCTGTCTCCGGTGGACCCTAAGGATATCTGTGGGCAGCGCAAAAGTCATCTTCACCATCACCGACATCAAGACACTCAGGCGAAGTCACCAGAAGCAAATCTAAAACACTAAAGGACTTTATCGGGATGGTTGACTTCTACGTTTTGAACAGTTCTGTTAATTGTCAGTTTTGTTTCCTATTTCCCCTAACATTTCCGTTTTTAAGATGACTTTCAAAGGTGTCTCCCCCACACTGGTACCATCAACTTAATCTTCTTAAAAAGAAAAGGGGGAGATGTTGTATTGGGTTATTTTATTGTTATTTGATGGTTTGTTCTATTGTTTGTAAACGCCCCCCCCCCCCCCCCCTTATAATTCAGTTGCCCTAATTCCCACCTTCCCTTGATCAATCAACCCAAGTCCCAACCCACCTTCCAGTACCTTCCCTGTCCCTCACTCTAGTCCCTGCCCCGGAGATTGTCAATCCCTCCTAGCCCCTCCTATCCTTCTAGTATCTTCTGTGTCAGTCATCCCCTTCTTAGTATATGATTTGATGTTACATGTATTTCCCCACCTATGTTTCCCCCTATTCGTTGTATGTATAATCAGCCCCGCCTTATGTTACACCCCCAAACTGTAGCAATTGGTTCTGTATTGTACCCTCCCTTGGGGGAGGGCCCCTATTTAAGTTGCTGCACGCCTGTGTTCCCTGCCTTCTGTGGTTCCCTTCCCTCGATCCCAGTTGTCCTTCGTCCCTCAATAATTCCTGCTTCCCTGGAACCTCAGAAGGACTCTCTCTCGATGCTTTGCTCCTCCCCGGACGCGTGTACGGCCGTTAGGGTTCAGAGCCCTACCCACATTCCGGGTTCCCCTGAATCCTGGCAGTGGGCCACTCTCGGCGCTGGTCTTGCCTTCAGGAGCTAGCTGGGCGAGTCAGTGCAGGGTGGAGAAGGCGGGCCGCGTCAGCCACCTGTGTAACACCACTAGCATTTTACTCAAATGATTTAAATTAGATATTATATTCGACAGCTTATTTAACCAACAACTAAATTCTTAGGTATACAAATTACTAACCTGCTATTTACATTTTTCTACTGTCACACTTTTAATGAAACTACTGTCTGTTTTTTTGAAGAGCTCTTCCTTCAGTAGGGAGTTTTGGAAACTAATAAGCTCAAGTGTTTCCTACAATGAAAATGTGCCAGAGATACACTAAATTTAAATTCTGTCTTTGAGACTGATCAAAATAAACACAATTAATAAATTTGGAAAATTGTTTTTTCTTAAAAAAAATCTGTTGGAGTGGGAAAAACAGGCCTCTCTGACTTCCTCAGAGAGATCAAAATGCAGGGTTTGAATTAAAGCCTTTAGAGAAATTAAAATATATTAAGCCACACAGACATGAAATAGAGGTGTAAGTTTTAGTTTTAAGTAAGTAGAAATATTATTAAGTTGCATAGATATGAAGTAGAAGTATAGTAGAACTATAAATCTTAGTTTTAACTAAGTAGAAGTGTTTTAAGTGCTTTAAAGAGCAAAAGCCTTAGAATTTAGTGTAAAAAACAAGCTTCAGTGAGAGCTCAAATACAAAAACAGGCTTCAAAAACAAGTTTCAGTGAGAACTCAGAAACTTAGTTCTAGGCATAATAAAAACATAGTAAGAATATTGCTTATGTTCTTGAGATAGAACAGATAGGCTATGTGTGCAAGTTATGTGTAAACTTTTGTATTATAAACTAGAATTCTAATAGGTTTAGAATAAATGCTTCAGGTTTGTGTTTTTAGCTCATTGGGTAATTTGTAAATAAAAATCCATGTATTGAAGTGAGAGCTCTTGCTTTCCGTTCCTCCATCATCATCATCATCACTACCACCACATGAGAGAAGAAGAGGAATAACTAGAAGAAAAGAACAGAAGAAGAAAGACCAGGAAATTTCTGCCTCTGTTCAGGACTCTGTACCAGAAAGTTTCCAGCATGGACTTGAACATTTTGGACTCTTTGTCTTTTGAGTCTAATGTGACTTTATGATAAACAACTTTACAGCAACCAACACCACCTCTTTTGAAGATATAAACCTATAACAACCCCGACAAAAATCTTTCATGCCCTTCCTATTCTGATTCAAGGTGACTGTTTCTATATATAAAACGAAAACCATTCTAGTTGTGTTTTAAAATAATTAACATGTGTAAGATAGAAAGATACAGTCAGCTGGGATTATTACTTTATGAATCTGCCTCTCTCTGATGTATATCTAGTCTTTCCACTGCTCAGCACTCACTCTTCTTTCTAATTTTCCACTTTCCTCGAACTTCCCTTCACTGCATGACAAACCTGTTTAGGGGCTAGGAAAATAACACCAAACCCCACACAGATACCTCTAATGACTCACCTTTCCTCTCTGGAAAGTACTCTTTCTCCCTTCCATGCCTTAGCAGTTTGAAGCAGTTGGTGTGCAGTTCCCCAGCTCCATCAGTACCCTCCAGTTTTGCTCCTGTAGTTTAGGCCTTACATCATCTGCTCCTAAAGACCCTAATGACATTCCTATAGCTCAGCACTTGGAGCCCCCACACAGCCTCTCTTCACAGGTGGCTGATGGGTCACCTGGAACAAACACAGTCACACTACTCTTACCCCTGCTGGTCTTCTATAGTCTCCTATAGGTTTACCTCCTGCTTCTCCAGGCATCTAACAAGGCAATACTCTGAAGCTTAATTTGCATTTTGATTTCAGATGATCATCTCTTACTCCCACTTGGCACCCACATTTCTTAGCAACTTCTTCCATTTTCAAACCTTCATATCCTCCTCTAACATTATCCCACTGGTTTGCAAGGGCCATCTCAAATGCATCTAGTGGTTTCAGAGATAAGAACAAAAAAAAGCACTCTATTTTACCATACTTAGAGAAAAAATAAAAGGGACAACAAACACCACCAAATCTGGGTAGACAACTGGTGGACTATCAAGCCTCACACTACTAATCTAACACCACAATGAGACTGGAGTTGCAGTTACCCTATGCATGCATTTGCATCTATTTTTAAAGTGCTTGACTGCACTGTCCTATCCCCTATCCCCATAACTGCGATGGACGTCAAAGCTGGCTAATCTAATCTGTGCAATCACAGATTTGTGCTAGCATAGTCTAATGAGTTACTTCTCATTAGTGAAAGAACAGCAACTCTCTCTCTGTGGCTGCTTGGAGAATATTCCACATGGAAATTCAAGTGATGGTGTCTATGGCTACTAACAATGAGGAGCAGGTGATTAATCTTTGCAATCACAGTCTCCATACCCGAAGAGTTACTAAAACAGTTGTCTGAACTACAAAAATGCCATATGAAGTCTGGCTTTCAGCAGATGAACTGTAGGAAAATTCAACAGTTAAGCAGTATGCAAACCCTTTTTTTCTTGTTTAAATTATCTGTAGGTGGTTTTGCTGGTTTTGCCTGCTTTTTAATGTCTTTTGCAGCAGGAAACCTACAGCTAGGAAAACAGCATATAAATAAGAAAGCAGCAACTGCCTTGGTTTTGTGGGTGATTCAAATAAAAATGTAGAAAGGGGAATAGGAATTAACATGAGATGTTCCTGGACATAGGACTGCAGATAAACCAGGCTGCAACAAGAGATCCCTGCCAGCCAGTCATAAAGCTTCCTTGCAAACCAACAAGTACACCAGAATTGAGATGTTTCAGACTCTCACTGTATGGCCCTATGGCACATTTACAACAGCTTGAGGATCAGAATTCTGAAAGCAGTAAGACAGTAAATACAACACATCCAGAGCAGTTTGAATTTAAACCTCATCGCAGATTAAAAAATTTCTATTTTTCCTAGAAAAAGAATGGGCAGCTATCTCCAAATTCTCTATCCAACTCCAGTACAATTATCTTCAGAAGATGACAGATGGCTGAAAATACAGTGTTTAATATGAGCAAATTCTGAATTTTGCCTGCTGCTTGCAGTCAACGTCCAACTGTAGCAAGTTCTTTCAGCTGCTTTGCACAAGAAATTATGAACTACAACAAGATTATGAACTTCACAGGCATATTCACAAAACAATATGCAAACCTAGTATCAATACAATTACAAAGCTAGGAAAGAGTCAGGCATTTTGTAAGCTGCTCCAGCTAGTAGGAAAAATAAAAGTCAGGAAAGTTTGGTATTTATTTGCATAGAAATCCTGTTCCCATAACAAAGGGAGAAAAAACATCAAAAAGAATATTTCATTGCCCAGAATCAGAATCAAGAATCTGTTCAGACTGACAGAATCAACTAACATATGTGTCTCTTCCCCAAAAATGAATCTCTTCTCCTCAGTGTTCATACTTCCTTGTCATCCAAATCAGTATTTAACAAAATTCTTAGCAGATTGACTTCTGAGCAGCTCTGTAATTGCTTTTTATTTCAGTAGTCTCCTGATTGCTACAGTCTACCTGTGGATGGTTAATTTTTGTTTCCCACAATTGTCTGGGTATAGCCACTGCTGGTTGTGTTCAACCCAGGAAAGCCACATTATAAAAACCCATCCATTAATGTGCATCTACAAAGTATCCACTAAACATGTTAGTACAGGACTCAAGATCTATGTCTGCAAATTTTAGCAAGAATGTCTCTAATAGCAGAAAGGAATTCAAACACAACCTTCTCCCTAGTGTCATATGTCCTCATCTCCATCAGCAATCATCCTGACATTTCAAGAACAAACAAGCTTCTGTCAGCATACTGCATTTCCCCTGCTTCTCACTGTGATATATGTTTCTAAGAGTCAAACTTTTAAGCTGTATCTTCTAGTACCTAAGATATCCTGTTACAGGTGTACTTGAATTTTTGAAAAAACAAGCAAACAGACTGCTTCAAAAGCTTCAATAACTTGTATTATCTGGAAATGCAGACATTGCTTGATTGTTAATGGTGGGTTTGGACAAGGCAAGTAAACTACTTATACTTCTAACATACCACCTTACTTTGTTAAAAAGCACACAAACGAACGAAAACCTCAAACCAACAAACAAAAAACCCCCAACAACAAAAAGAACTAGTTTTAGTAGAACAAAGTATTAGCACTGCTGACTCATTATACTAACATTAAATCAGTGCTCAGTTTAAGACTGAGTTGCCAGGAATCAGTTTATTATCTCCTGCTCCTTCAAAAAACTCCTTTCTTCCGCTTCAGACTAAACTGTGACAACATAGACTCCCAATGTAGAAACATCAAAAGAAATAAGTTATTCCAACATTTTAAAATCCTATGACGTTGTCGGTGCTGCACTGTAGTAGCATTTATATTGCTATTCTTAAAATTCCCCGCAAATCTATCATCATCAACTCACAATTATTCACATTCCCCAGTTATGGTTATTGGTAGCTAACCCTATAACAGCTGTGACAAGTATTATTCAACCTAAGAAACATTTCTATTTGCAGAATTTGCTGCCTGCAAAAGAGCTAGATAAAAGACTGGTTTTCCAGCAACGCACTTGCTAACTTAAGCACATGTCACATTTTTACACTGGTGTTTTAGAAGCATGAAGCCAGTTAGGGTGAAGACAGCATTTCATACCATTCGAAGGTCACCAATTCTCCGTGCTGGGGAAAGGCTGGTGCAGCTGCAGGCTCACAGCCACCGCCACACCAGAACTTCTGAACTGGGTGTATTCTTCTAGCACTACCTCAAGGGCCACTGATTCGACAGAGACCACACCTTTACTGATTATTCTTTCTCTTCAGTAATCCACAGAATTAAAGAAACCTATTTAAAAACCTTCATTTTGAAGGTTTGATGAAGCCTAGGAGAAAGGGTAACAGTGAATTCAATTCGTCTTGGTCCATAAACAATTTCTAATCATAAGCAGCAGTGAGAGATACTGGCCCTGTGAATATGGAGGTCCCCTATCCTACAGTATTCTGAAATAAAATGTTAATGTACACAAACCAAGTACAAGACAAACAGAGAGACAACTCAGATTTGAAATCAGATCAAAAATTAGAACTATTATTTTGAATAGCTGCACAACACAGTTCAATACACAATCCAGAGAAATGGATTTTCCTAGATTTTCAATTCAAGAAATCATTTAGAACTTATAAACTTGTCCTTTAAAACAGTAGTAGGCTTTCCAGTTTATTTTGAAAACAAAGAAATATATATGTTATTCCTGTCAATTCTCACTAGTTTTATTGGGATTTTAGGAAAGATTTGAAAGCTCATTACTCTTTTGGGACAGGATTCTTTTACATATTTTAGTAAGCTATTTAAAAGCTTCTCCAAAATCTCAGACTCACAGGAGAACACCAACTAAATTTATCATGATTGAATAAATGTATGCTGTCACATCCCATTGTTCAGGAAAATAAAATTCAGCAATAGCAGACAAAACTGCAAGAGTATGAGAGAATAGCTACAAAGACACCGCTTATGCCATTTTGGTTATGTTTAAAACAATGCAGTAGAGGAAATACATTAGAGCAGGCTTTTCCACTCAGATTTGTTTAATCCACACTGCAATGCCTGGAAGCGCAAGTCTGAGAGGAGGGTTAAATTCTGATTGAATTACTTTTTTTTTTTTTTAATAATTTTAAAATCCCTTTCTATTGTGAGAAAAAGGTTTTTTTTGTTTTTCAACAGGTTACAAAATGATTATCCAAGAGACATTCATCGACAAAGCAGTTCAAAAGGAAGCGCACACCTCTACCACTGCTGCTCAAAATGTTCACAGACAAAAGGATGACCGAGACTTCCAGGAGTGTACACTTGGTACAATGTAGTGAACAAGTTACAACCTTGAGAGTCAACAGTAAAATATTTATCTGTGAGGAAACAAGAAGCTAGTATCTTGCATGGAAAAATATTTAAGGAATGCCAATGTGAAAATAAGTCTAAGTAAACGTCACTTCAGTTCTAATGCTACATTTGTACTTGCAGTTTAGAAACATAATTGGTAGGACCTTTAAATGATCACTACTACTTGATATTCATTGATGGTAGAAAATAAAGATTGATACCAAGTCTTATCATATTTAAGAAAGTAAAGCAATTGAAGGGCTCCTCTATTCTGATTAATTCCTCCAGCATTATCAAATCCCATGTTAATCTTTTAGAGATTTGTGTATCAAACATGGGAAGGAAAAAAAGTGCATTAGTAAGTGTCAGCCTTAACACAGCAGTGAACTTCCTCTGTCTTTCACTGGCGAAGACTCTGCACTGGACTAAATATGCAAGTACAACTATTCAAAACAAATTGTGCTTATACAACGTGTGAATAAGAAGAGCTTTAAGATAACTTTGAGCGGTATTATCTTTACAACACTAACAGCCATTAAAAAAGAAAAAAACCCACCCATACGCATAAATCTCTACCCTTTTGATTATTAAATCAACAAGGTATTATCTACCTTGATGTGCACACTGAAGAAATTAAGAGTATTTTCCAATTCATTTTGCAGAGAAACGCCTCTTTGTAAAGTGTCTACTTATGCAGACACTCCAAAAAGAATTCTGGATCATGCATTGCTAGAGAGATATTGTAAAAGTACAGTATATCATCTTGCCAACAGGAAAGAAAGAAACTGTAAAACACTTGATTCCATACAAAGAAAATGATAGCGAACATCAGACTTGAGAAAGAGAAACAAGGAAAGGACTTAAAAACCTGCCTATACCAGCAGCTAAAAAAAGTCTTGAAATTGAGATGCTCGCCAACATTAATAATACCTGAATTTGAACATTAATCGTATAAACCACTCTCGGCACTATGAAAAAGGCAATAATTTTTTTTTTCAGTAGCCAGCATTAAGACAAAAAGCAAGAAGTTCTTCAGTACCTAAATAAAGCAGAAGTTAAGCACTAAGTCCCTGTAGAGTTTGATGGAGGAGGAAGACCGTGATCACTCTAATCTGCAGCAATCTTTTATAGGTCCTCCAGTGAGGCAGCACTGATTTTATTATAATGATCACTCTGACACAATACTTACTCCCCATACAAACTGGGGAGCTCTATTCTAGCCTGTGACCAATCGTGCAGCCCAATGCATAAAATGAGTAAGTGCAGTTATGTAGAACAAGCAAAGAGTTCCCTCCTTCTGCATGTATGTACACAAAAAAGCAAGTATCAGCTGAATGGTGTCTCCACACCAAAGGCTAGTTTTCTAAATTTCTGATTATTAGCCACTGAAAACTCCACAGCTCAGGAGAGCTTAAAGACAATTCTTTGATCATTTCCTCCAAATAGAGCATTAATACACGTATTAAATTGGTGAGTTAATATATTTTGTTTTTCATTAATGCCAGTAAAGCTTTATGCTCTAGTTCTCAGTGCAATCCACTTTCTCAGGCTGCATTTAACACTCATAAGCAGGATAGCAGTGCTACGTCAATGGATATCTTAGGCAAGATGCTTCCCTATGTTTTAAGAGGAATGAATCAACCCTACCTCAAAATAAAATTCCAAAAGACTTACACGTCGCATGTAGGAAAACAGAAGATTGTGTGTGCGTGTGCAACTGCGTGTGTCCACATGTATTTGCACACATACATACAGAGCCATCTTTGCGGGAGATAGCAACTGCAGTATTGCAATTACTGTTTCCATACGTAGGTAGAGATATATGGATGTATAACGGCTCTTACACGTGTACGTGGCTATAACACGTAAATTTCAACACTACAATAGAAGACTCCACAAAAGATGGTTGGTCGTGGCCAACACGGGGTGGCTTGGGCCAGAACTCACACCGAACTCGGCGTGCAGCAAGCTCCGCGAAGACCGGGGGAAGCGCGGAGGGGTCGAGCTCGGGCGGGCCACCCCGGCCGCGGGGGAGCCTGGCCGGTCCCATCGCCCGGCCGAGCCGCCCCCGCCCACCGCCCATCAGCTCGGCCGGCCCCGCCGCACCGCGATGGCAGCGGAGGCTGGCGGGCCCGGGCACCGCCGCGGGGCGGGAGCTGCGGCGCGGGCGGACACCTGGCGCCCGGGGCGGGCGAGGGGCCGGGGGCAGCGGCCAGCCCGGCCCGCCCACCCTCCGGATCCCGATGGGCCGCGCGCCCCGGGCGACCACCGAGCGCTGCCCGCGTCCTGCCCGGCCGGGTCCGGCTAGGCTGCAAAGATGCGGGACGCCTCGGCAGGTTACCCGCGACACCCCACCGCGCCGCCCCTCACCTCAGCCTGCCGCGGCGGCACGGGGATAAATGGAGAAGGAGGCGGAGGTGGAGGCGGCCGGGCTCCCTGACAGCGCTCACGGCACACGCCCGCTCACCTCCGGCTTCGCCTGGTCCTGCTGCCCGGCGCCTGATATCATCTCCCCCGGCGGCCTCCCCGCCCCTCGCCGCTGACGCACTCCCGCTGATAGGCCTCGAGCCGCCGCCGCTCGCCCCGCGCCGCCCGCCATGACGGTGCGGGGACCCCGCATCGCCCCCCCGGCGGCGCCGGGGTGTGGTAGCGCGCCGCCAGCACGGCCCGCAGCGCGGGGACTGTGCTGTCTGTGCCGTCTGTGCCGTGGTCAGCCTCATGGGCAGACGTGGTACCCACGCCATCGCTCACCACTGCTGGGCTGGTGGCACCTGTCCTGTGGCCCTGGCACAGAGAGGGAGTTTGGAGCTGCCTCAGAGATCTGCGGTACTTGCAAGAAGGATGAAGCAAGGCCGTGCATCGTCTCCTAGTGCTAGGTGGCTCACCACAAAGTTGGGGGTGAAGTATCCCCTTTGCAAGAAAGGTGGCCTCACGGCCCCGGGCAGTAAGGATTGCTTCCCATTTCCAACAGCTGTCACTATGGACCGGCCCAAGGCTTCACCGCTGATGCTGTTACCAAATTGGGGTGCTGACTGAGCTCAGTTACTGGCAGAAACTTGTTTGCCAAACAGAAACATTAATCCCGGTACCCCACAACTGGCCACAGAACCCAAGTATCCACCCTTAAGAAGGCCTGTATTCCAGGAGGCTGAAGAACTGAATGTCAAATGAAGGTGTTTGTGAGAGGACAGCACTTGCCCTTGACTATGTACCCTTGTTCTATAGCTATGATGCTTTGTTCTGAGAAGGGGAAGTAGTAGGGGCACATCTGTGATAACATCCATGGGACAAAGGAGGCTGGGCACAAATTGGAGTCACTGCCCAATATGGGGGACAGCAGTAATTTCAAGGGCTTCTTGGTGTTACTTGCAAAGACAGCTCTGTTACTCCAGGGACCAGAGGAGCAGGTATTCAGTGTATTTATTATTATTATGTGCATGTCCAAATGTATTGAGTTTGTGTGCAAACTTTTGGTCATAGGGAGACTACAAGAGTGAGTTCTCTGAGAAGCTGCCAGGAATTTCCCCTGTGTCTGACAGAGCCTATGATGACTCCAAGAAGGACCTGCCACTGGCCAATGCTGAGCCCATCAGTGATTATGGTAGCACTTCTGGGGTCATATATTTGAGAAAGGAGAAAACAACCTGCACACCTCCAGCCCCAGAGAGGAGAGAAAACGTGGGAGAAGACATAAAGCTATTAGCATCCAAAGGAGGGCAACTAATGAAGGGCCTTTAGGGGAAGCCTTATGAGGAGCACCTGATGTCACATGGTCTGTTCAGCCTGGAAAACAGTGAAGTGAGATCTCATTGTGAATACAACTTCCTCACAAGGCAAAGAGGAGGGGCAGGCACGGCTGTCTTCTCTGTTGTGAAGAGTGGCAGGACCCGAGGGAATGGCCTGGAGTTGTGTCAGGGGGTGTTTAGGTTGGATATTAGAAACAGGTTCTTCAGGGTTGGTTGGCATTGGAAGAGGCTCTCCAGGGCAGTGGTCATAGCACAAAACTGATGGTGTTCAGGCAGTGTTTGGACGATGCTCTCAGGCACATGGTGTGATTCTTGGGCATGGTGCTGTGCAGAGCCAGGAGTTGGACCTGATGGCCCTTGTGGGTCCTTTCCAACTCGGCATATTCTGTGATTCTGTGAGAAACAGCTCTGCAGACACTGAGGACAGTGAAGAAGGAGGTGGAGGAAGTGCTGCAGGCACCAGAGCAGATGTTCCTCTGCCACCCGTGGTGAAGAGCTATAGGGGCTCTGCCCCTGCAGCCCATGGTGGAACATGAGATCCACTTGAAGTCTGTCGTGGATCTCATTCCCACTGGTGCAAGTGGATGCCCAAAGGAGGCCTGTGACCCCATGGAAAATCCATGCTGGAGCCTCTGTCATGACCTTTTAGACTTCTGTCAAGATCTGTGAACCTGTGGAGAGACTAGCCCACGCTGGGGCAAGTTTTCTGCCAGGACTTGTGATCCCAGGGATAACTCAGCCTGGGGCAGTCTGGTTCTGAAGGACTGTGCTCCGTGGGAAGAATTCAGAGCAGAGTGGTTCACTTTGTGAAGAATAGCAACCCTTGGGAAGGGCTTACATTGGAGAATAGGGAGGAGTGTTTTCCTTAAGAGGGACCCCTATGCTGGAGCAGGAGAAAAGTGTGAGGAGTCCTTCCCCTGAGGAAGCAGAGACAGCATACGATGAACTGACCACAATCCTCATTGCCTATCACCCTGTGCTTGGGTGGAGGAGGTAGAGAAAATCCGAAGTTGAGCCTGGGAAGAAGAAATGAGTTGTGGCCAAAGTGCTTCTAAGATTTGGGATTATTTCTCATCATTATCCTGCTATGACTGGGTTGGTAAGAAATTAAATTAATTTTCCCCAATTGGAATCTGTTTGCCCATAGCAGTAATAGATGAGTGATCTCTCCCTGCCCTTAGGTCAACTCAAAAGCCTTTTGTTGTACTTTTTCTTACCTGTCCAGCTGAGAAGGGGAAAGGCAGAACAGCTTTGGTGGGCACCTGGCACTCAGGCATAGTCAACCCATCACACTAAAATAATATTTGCTGAAGCAAAGTTATATATTATATATTAGTTATATTATACGTTGCTGAAACCTGTTAGGGCTAGAAGGAAGCAGCAACAGGTTTGTTTTGAATGAGAGGTCATCTTAAAACTCCATTTTTGTCAAGCTTTGGCAAAGTTCTCTAGTTGACTAGAGAAAAAGGGTCAATGTTTATGCTCTCTTAATTCTTTCTCCTAATTAGAGTAATACTAATTATATTTTTACACTTTCATTTCAAAGGAGAACTTTTTTTTACTGCAGTGTTATGTACTGAAAATTGTTCTGCAATATATAGTATGCAAAAAATTATATCTTAAAGGAGTAAGATTATAAACTAAACCTGGCAGGAAATTTCTAAAATAAGTACCTCTGCTTCCTGTATTTTTTGCTTTCACAACAAATGAAGGAAAGAACCTAGAAATTGGCAGTAGTTTTCTACCTCATTGTTGCTAACAGTTTCATGGAAGAACCAAGAATCTTTGGCCTTTTTTGGTGAAAAACTTTTTGGCCGTGGTTAACTACTAGACCTTTTAAAGGAGATAAGAAGACTTGGACATGCACAGCATAATTTAATAAAGGTATTTACCTTCTTAGTTGCTTGGGATATGGACATACTATTAAAATCCTCTCATAAAATATTTTAGGAGAGGAAATAAAAAGCAGAATAATAAATTCATGCAGAAATCCTCCAATAAATTACAGCATTTGCAGGTCACTTCCACCATTGCTTAGAAACAGATTTGCATGTAAATTTGTTTTTAAACTATTATTATTTCTTTCATTCCAGCTCTTATATCTCGAAGAATCTCCATGCAAACCCCACAAATAAATATGTATCTTCTACTGTTGTGTTATAGAGATCTTGACAAAAGATTAATGGTTAAGACTAGTATTTTTTCTGGTAATCATTAATCTCACAGTGAGTTTGTATGTCCACTTCTCTTCTTTATCATGCTTATGTTGTAAATTTTTAGAAGCATGTTCAACCTTACTACTATAAGTACCCACACCAATAACATTAAGTGCAGTGGGAGATCTTACAGATTACAGTACATGGTGCTAGGATGATCCTCTGAATATATGTGCAATAGGTCTCACACACACACACACACACACACACACACATACACATTCCCATCTGCCACAAGGAGACTAGATCTCTTTTAAAATTTTGGATTGCCATGATAATTTTTACCTGAAAGACCATACACCAAGACATTTGTGGTAGTACATAGAAGAAGGTGATGCTCCAACAGCTAAATACCTTTGCATTAAGTAGTGAAGGTACACGTGGAAGGTCTGACATCTTACCCTGTATTTTCACATCTTCTGTCTCTGATATCTTAGCACAATTAATACTTTCCAAGAAATGTCAGATGGAAGAAACCCCAGTAAATTGTCTGGCACATCTCTCTGTCAGATGTTTTTCTAGGCTGATTATTCTTAAACCTCTAGTGAGGAAGATGACTGCAGCTAGGCCTAGGGAGACTTCCAGATTTAAATTTTTTCCAGTAAAAGCAACTAAAAGGAAAGATAGCATGTTCTAATTGTGCCATAGTCATGAATAGCGTATGGCAAGCATACTGCTCAATACAAGCATGACAGTGTAGCTACAAGACATGCATCTGAACATGCATTCAGCATAATTTCTGTGACTTGTACTCCAAACATTCATTCAAGTGAAACAGGGTACTTGGAAACTTGGAAAAGAATCATAGAATTGTTTGGGTTGGAAAGGAGCTTTAAAGATCATGTGGTTCAACTGCCTCTGCTTTGAGCAGGGATGTCTTCCACTAGAACAGATTGACCAGACCTCTATCTACCTTGATCTTGAGCATTTTGGAGATGGAGCATCCATAACTCCATAACTTCACTGGGCAACCTGGTCCAGTGTCTCACTAACCTCATTAAAAAAACCCAGATATTACAGCTAACAATCATGAGACTTTTTAGTAGAGAAAATAGAGAATTTAACATGCAAAATACTGGGGCAGGCAAGAATTGTTGGCAGATATTGCTGAGTGGCTCTGATGTCTATACTCCTGCTGAAGGGCACAGGTAGGGTAGCAGGATTTGGCAGCCAAGGAGTTAATTCTTTATTGCTAATGACTCAGGAGTGCCTAACCCATGTAGAAAAAGGGACAACACTGGTCTTGGCAAGATTTATGTAACAGATCAAAGCATAACAAATCAAGCATACAAAGCATGCAAAATCACAGCTACTGACCACTTTACTGTATTTCTTTCGTTTCATCCTCAGAAAATGGCAATCTTTGTGATATTATCAAATGTTGTGTAAAGAAAGAAAGGTTTAAAGAAAGAAACATGCATCTGGAACTTCCTTTTACTGACAAGTTCTTTGAAAGCACATCAAGCAGCTATGTCCGGTGCAACTACACCCCTTTCTCTTCTTTAATCTCACCCACCACCCTCCGTAGCAAGAACAAATGCAGCCTTGGCATCCTTTGCACAGACATGTTTACTCCAGAAGGAGTAATGTTACCTCCTCATATTTATTGGCGATGTATTTCCATCCATGTGATTTATAAGCAAAAGCCTGTATGTTCCACTGTAGTGGGTTGATCTTGGCTGCTGTCACATTCTCAACAAGCCACTCTACCACTCCTCCTTCTCATATGTATATGGAAAAGAGAATATAATGTAAGACTCGTAGGTTGAGATAAGGACAGGGAGGGATCACTCACCAATCACTGTCAAAGGACAAACAGGCTCAACTCAGGTTATTTAATTTAGTTTATTGCAAAACAAATCAGATTTGAATAATGAGAAATAAGAAAAAATCTTGAAAACACCTTTCTCCTTCTCCTCCCTTCTTCCCAAGCTCAACTTCACTCCAAATTTCTCTAGCCTCTCTCCTAGAGTCTCGCAGGGGAACATGGAATGGAAGTTGCAATCAGGCTATCATGCATTGTATCTGCTGCTCCTTCCTTCTCCCACTCTTCCTCTGCTCCAACACGGAGTCCCACACTTGGGAGAACAGTCCTCTACAAATTTCTGTACTGTCAGTCCTTCCCATGATCCGTGGTTCTTCACGAACTGCTTCAGCATGTTCTATTCTAGGGTTTTCCAGAGGCTACTAGTCTATATGTGCTCTGCCTGGGACCTCCATGGGCTGCAGGGAGACAGCCTAACTCACCATTGTCTTCATCACAAGTTGCAGGGGCATCTCAGCTCCAGCATGTGAAGCATCTCCTCCCCCTGCTTCTTCACTGTCCTCAGTGTCTGCAAAGCCTCTGACATTTTCTCACTTCTCTCTCATAGATGCTGTTACTCTTTCTTAAATACATGATCACAGAGGTGTTGTGATAACAGCTAAACACTACTGATGTTTACCTCAGCTTTGGCCATTGGTGGGTGCATCTTGGAGACAACTAGAACTGCCTCAGCTGGACATGAGGGAAGAGTTTGTTAGCTTCTCAAAGAAGCACAACCTCCTGCTACCAAATCCTTGCCACACAAACCCAATACAATCACTATCACATTACAAAGTCTCTTCTTGCATTCCTGTAGTAAGGCTAGAAACATCTCCCTTTCTGGTCAGCTTATTTCATACATGAAGGGATTTTTATGTTTCTTTAGAAGCTGCATTATCCAATGCATGCAATAAAAATAACAGTACCTCAGTTAGCACCTCTTTTCAACTCCCAGTTTCGTAGTCTGAAATCTCCGTTTTCCCTCCGAGTACTGCAGGAGTTTTGCTTTCCCAGTCTGACCTTATTTTGCCTAGCCCATATTCTCTCAAAGGCTCTACATTCTGCCTTCTGGTAAAGTAAAATTTTTGAATGATTATAACAAGTTTTACCAGGAGGTGAAATTTTTTGAGCATTTTTGAATTGTCTCATCTTCCATTTCTTGACAAAAGTTTCTTATCCCCCAGGTACATAATGGGCATTTATAGATAAACCAAAAGTTCTCTAAATGAGCCAAATAGAAAATTTTCTCCTGTAAAAAAACTGTGAAGGTGAGAATAAAATCTGGATAGCTCTTCCTTTCCTTGTGTTGGGGAGTCACTTCATACATATGGAGATCTTCTGACCTCACACAAGTGGAACTGCATTGTAAATCACCAACAGAGACTCCCTCTTGCACCATGTTGATGTTGCAGTCAGATGTGGGGGTGACACACAGGCAAACACATCAATGTGCATGCAGTGTGCAGGCCTCTAACCAGGTCAGCTCTTTTATTCATAGCAAGAGGGCATTAATAATGCAAAGACCTGTGACTGCTTTGAAAGATGCCACATGGAATTATCAGTGTAGAAAGTTTTCTAGGGGAGCTCCATCATAGTGCGATCCAAGAAAAGACATTTCACAAAGTCTTTAAAATATCTTTACCATTCTAAGACTGGTCATTTTTTTTTACTCAAATTTGTAGGTTCCTTATTTTTTCTTCACCCTCCATATCTTCCAATTGAGACTGCCTGCAATCAGCAGCCTGACTTCTGCAGGATGTATATGCCCTACTCCCCCACTCTCCTAGTACAAAGGTCTTATTATGCATCTAATTTGAAACTTAGCCTTGTGGCCCCTGCCCTCTTTTTGGCCCCATGACTTACTGCTCCTTCTGGCTGCAAGACTTACGGCCCCTCACAGCTTTCCTAGTGTGAAATGAAATACGGCAGCAGCCCCATCTGCTCTGAGCAGGAGAAAGTCAACAAGTCATTCAGATGCAGTCCTTGGGAGTTAGAGAGGCCCTCAGCAGGGTACACATGGGAAGAATGAGGAAAAAGACACAAAATGAAAAAATTACAATTAAAGTAGGATGAAAAACTTGGATCTAATTTGCAGTACATTATCTAAATGGTGACGAGCAGAAAGCATTAAAATAAGTAAGGTCAGCCTATCTCAATATGTAGTGATAAATTCAGATTAGCTCGGAGGGTTAGAGCAGGGTGTTAATAACACCATGGTTCAATCCCTGTATGGGCCATTCATTTAAGACCTGGACTCAATGATGCTTGTGGGCACCTTCCAATTCAGAATATTCTGTGACTCTGTGACAGGAGCAAGTTCGTCTGAAACAATTCTTCATGTGGGTTTAAATAATCTATAGTAACTACCTATGAAAATACCTTTACCCAGGTTTGAATAAGGTGACTGTAAGGGGGTTACCTTTTTAATAAAAAAACCCCAAAATCCAAACTACTGTGCTGCTTGCACTTAAATGATTTTTTCGTAAATACCAAGGCAGTTCTCCATGGCTCCCTTCAAATCTTTCTTAATGCATCTTCTGTTTGTGGTAGCTGCAAACACCTAATAGAAGATGGATAGAGACAGACAACTCATAGGCTTGGCCACTCCTTGTCAGACTGGTCACTGTTGTGTCCCTGTTGCCTCATGGTTCTTCTGTCAGCCCATAACCCCCCATATTTCCTTCCCTACCATGAGACTGTCAATTCTTTAAAAATTAATAGTCTTATCTTCTGGTCATAGATAAGATTCACTTATGACGTGATTAACATTTTATGGTAGAGAAGAAAAATAAAGGATGGCCTTTGCCCTAAAATACCACATACAGATTACCACAGACAAATGGTAACCCTCAAGCGAGGATTTATCCCATAGCTTCAATAGAACCAGAAGAACCGTAGGTTGTTGTGCATATGACAGGAATGTGGCTTACATTGTGTTTTTGAAGATAAAATTGTTTCACTACCTCATCTTTTCACTTATCTAATATGGTGATTTTTAACATGGATAAGTATGTGTGTGGGTATGTGAAAATGTTTAAAATAATATTGAAGAATAACTAAATAAAAGGAAAGTTGATGTTGTTATACTTAATTTTACCATACCTACCTACGAAGTAGGCATTGCAATGTAGAAGTCTGAAACGTGGGAAAGAATGAAAACTACTGCTCTAAGCGAGCATACTTTTAATATTAAAGAGCTGGAAAACAGCAAACTCTTTGTTTCACCTCCAGGTTATCTATGTATATTTATCACTACAAAACACGAATTTGTTTACTTCTTAGCACTTCAGTGACCTTACCTACTTTCTCAGGAAAAAAATTCTAGTATTTTACTCTCCAAATTCACAGCAAAAATTGCTTTTAAAATTTGCTTGCAGGTCTCCCTCTGCACCATGTTTCTATACACTGATTCCCCCGTTGCTGCAGAGGGTGTGTCTGTTTATCCTGATGCACAGGTCAGTGGTGACATGGCTCTCACTGCTGTGTGGCTGTGCCTATGCTCTCATACTCCAGAAGGAATGTCCATGTGAGAAGACACAGCTTCTGCTGTGTGTTTCTGAAGTGAATGAATGCAAATTTCAAGTCTTAGTTCTTTCAGTCACTCTCAACTAGCATTCTGTGTGAGGAAGAGGGATACTTCAGCCTCAGGTGTCTCGTGGAGTTTCCTGAGAAGCAGTCTTCCCAGATAGGTAGGACCTGTGGGCTCAATGATCTAGTCTTGAAGGTGACACTTGAACTCCAGTCTCAAATGTACTTTGATGTTCCATTCTCTTTAAATTACACACATCCTTCAACATTTCCAAACACAAGTCTGAGATTTTCATCCTGCAAAATCAAGAGGATGAGCAAATGTAAATGTAGAATAAAATGAAACTGTTGGCTAAGTGATTGTGATTGTGTCTTACCTTAAAATGCTACAATACCTGTACCCTTAATTCAGGTTTCCATTTTTAAAGGATAAACAGTTAAGAAAGTTTGAATAGAGCCTCCTCACCTGGGAAAAGGCAGATCTCAACACCTGCTGAAGAAAACATTTCAGGTTTCTGAGAGCAGTGATCTGCAAGAACTGTTCTTTGAAGCAATTTGGATCAGGAGCCCTTAACCTCAACTTGTCTACAAACAAAGGAATTGAAGATTTTCCTTTAAGAAAATATAACCTTTAGTGATATCTGTTCTGTAGGCAACCTTCATCAAAACAAAATGAAACAAAACAAAACACCAAATTCAAACCAAAACAAAAACCAAAAAAACCTAACTTCTTTCTTGATTACTATAAGCAAGTATAGATTTACTACCTGTATTTACCATTCTATTCTGTTTAGCTTGTTCAGAATGAATGCTATTAAGAAATTGAGTACTTGTGCATGTTCCTGCAGGACTAGGAACTATATTTGTTTTCATTTTTGATGTTATACTCTTTATATAAATGACAGAATGACAGCTACATTATCCAGGTGGAAAAGTAATGATTTATTGTTTTACTTTGTTTGTACATACAGCTCCTGCTTTGCAGACTAAACTGTCTTTACTTACATCTGCAAGTTTTCTCACTCGTACCTTTCTGATTCTCTTGCATCAGAAGGAGTGGAGGAAGAGGGTGGCATGTGAGTGAGTGGCGGTGTCGGGCTCATCTGCCTGCTGTAGATAAACCATAAACCATGACACTGGGAAGAGAATTTGGGGATTATTTAAGACTTAATTAGGGTTGGTTAGGGGAGAAAGCAAGAGATCAAGATGTTTTGGGGAGGAACAAGTATGGGAAATAGAAGGACAAGAGGATAAAAGGGATAGTGACATTTAAACATGCTCATTGCTGTTCCACTTGCTTCTCTGGCCATACCATGTGCCTGGTCACCAGGTGGTGTTGTCTTCTTGTTAAAATCCATTCCTAAGCAATTTCCTGGGTGAAGGACTGTCTATTCTGAATGCACATGGGTGTCTGAGTGCCATCTGCACCGATGGCCTTGCATCTTGTTCCCTCCTCTGGCTCATCAGGATGGAGCAGGGACCATGTGTCACAGGAGTCCATCCATCCATGGTGCCAGGAACGGGCATGGGTGCCAGTGTGCAAGCTGGTTACTGCAGGCACTGGGAGTACAGGCCAGAAAGTAAGGGTTGGGGTCAACTAAAAGGCCTGTTTCTGTCCGTATTTTTGTGTGTGTGTGTGTGTGTGTGTGCCTGTGTGAGACAGCTGGAGACAAGAGGATCCAGGTGACACTTACTTGGGGAGCCATAGTGTGCCTATGTCCATGAATAAAGCTGCAGGCACTGGGAGCATGCATGCAGAGGTGCCAGTAACCATGTAAACCAAGGATCCAGGACCATTTAGGGAGGGTTTCAGTTATTGGACCAAGCCATATTTTGTTTTAACACACATATATATATATATATATATATATATGTTTCCCACCAATTAGCCTTCTTCCTGATGAGCCAGAGAAGGCAACAGTACAAGGCCATTGGTGCAATTTGTGTGAGTCTGATGTATGAGTTTGGTGTATTTTTGTGTCTGACTCCATCAATGTGGCCAGCTATGTGCCTATACATACATACATACATACATACATACATATATATATATATATATATATATATATACATATATATATATGGGGTGGGGGTGTGGGTGTGGGGGTGTGGGTGTGTCTGTGTGTATAGTATGAGTATCTGAGTGTGTAGTCCTGGATGGGCCTGGCAGTGTGGCCCTGCAATGACTCTCCCTCTGTAGGACTACCTGACATGCCCTCTCTATTACAAGGTTTTGATGTCATATGAACACAATCACATTGAAAAGAGTTTTTATTTTGTTTATAATAATAAAATCTCATCCCAGGCTCAAATTGGAGAGAGAAACTTTGGTTTTTGTTTCAAATTAAAAGAACAAGGATCCTTAATACAGAATATTTAATGGAGAAAAATAATTCCTCGTCACTTGCATTTCTGAGAGTCTCTGGCAATTCCAGAAAGAGTAAACAAATTACTAGAAATTTTGCATTAGTATATACTTGTTAGGCTGTATTTGAAGTAAAGAAAGAATTGCCAGCAATTGAACTGAGCAAACAATTCCATGGCACAGTTATGAAGTACTGGTATCTACATAGACAATAATTTCAAAAGGCCCAGGATGACCTGAGGAGAATACCCTCATTTTACCTCAATCAGTTATGCTGCAATTGAAAAGTTGTTGTCCTAGTTCTACTGCAATTAAAACTCTGCTCATTAGTCCCAGTGAAAGTATCTTCTCTTACAACACCCCTTGTGTACTATAATAAAGGAGGAGCAGACTGCTATGGTATTGTATTCCTGTTTAATGAGACTGATACACAGTGGGATGCCCATAATCCTCCTGGTGCTGCTGGAGTTGGAGGATTAAGCCACCGAGAACACAAGCAGCAGTTCAGGACAAGTGTCTCCTGTCCTATCCTGCTGAAATTGTGGGCCAGAATTTAAACAGGCAAAAGCAGCCATCCAGGCTGTTATTAGAGTGGTCTAGCACAAAAAAAAAATCCCAGCCTGTTCTTTTTTTTAATTGTTGTTTGGTTGGTTTTTTTTTATTTTGGGTTGTTTTTTTTTCTTCCCAGGGAAGATCCAGAGACATCTAAAAACTTTTCTAAAGGCTGTCAAAAAAAAAAAAAAGTTGAACTTTACATCTGCTTGTAGACTTTAGATTTTCTGGAGGACATTTTAGTTTTCTGAGATACTGCACAGAATTTACAACAAATTCAGGCATAAAACATAGTAGTTAACAATTTTACTTTAGCATTTAATTCTGAATTTGGAGCTCATCTTAAAGTCATGGTGGGTTGTCTAAAGAGACTTATTCAAGAAGATAATAAATTTTTTTCTTAATTAAAATATACTACAAATCAGACCTCTACAACCTGGTAAGTGATAAATTCTGTGATAAGCTTATATTTAACTTGGAAAGTTCAATGTAGACCCAAATTAATCCTAAAATTAAAAAAGTGAAAGGTAAGCATTAATACAAAATACTGCCCTTGCTAACTCCATGACCAAATATGATCTTTTTAAGTAGGTCCATATCATGTATATTGATACTTTATGATTCATATTTATTTATGATTGAATGTACTGTGTTTTCAACACTACAAATTAAGACCTTAACATAGGCTTTCAAATACATACTAATAAATCTGACATAATGCCAACATACAAATTTTGTTGATTTCTGTACTTTGCTAATCATTCCATATCCTCAGCTGTGGACCCAAGAAATCCCCAGAGCTTCAGGATACAGCAATGCCTGTAGTGTGATAATGTTATATGAAAGCAGGGGAAATTCCTGAGGCAGAGCTCGCTGGTCCCTCTCTTCGTAACAAGAGCAAACCTATCCAAATTTGTTCAACTTTATGCTGGAGCTCACACTGTGCCCACTAGCCAGAGTCTGAGTTCTTCATCTCCCAGCTGGCTTCTGCAATGACCTTCACTGAAGCAGTTTGGCTGGCAGAGGGGAAGGAGCATGAAATGTAAATCTGACTGGTTTGACAACTGAAATTGTTAATGTCTGGGAGAGGCAACAGTGGTCCATTATGGTCATTGGCACCAAAACCAAAATAAAACCACAATGAATTGTGAAAGCCCTCCAGGTTTGTATAGGTCACTTTACACTGCATATAGAGAATCGTGTAGGGAGGGAGAGAGAAATTAAAAGCAACACAGAAAGGAGGAAATTACTTTTTCACATTTCTTCTGCTCATTGCTCCTCCCTATCCCCAGCAGAAGCTCTGGGTACAGGTCTGTTCAACTCATGTTTCTCACTTGTAAGCCTTGTGGCTTCAGAGCCTGCAGATCAGCTACCACACAGAAAGCATTGTTCTCCATGTACACCAGCTTCACTGCTGTACCTGGATAGGTTTTATAGTGCTTTCCTCTGGGACTGCCTTTTACTACCCAAGAGACAAGCTAGGCTGTTTGCCATTTGACAGCAAGGGGATAATTTTTTTCACTGGTCTGAAAAGCAATCACCTTTCACCTCACTCAACAGTCTCAAGTCAGGAGGGAGCTCAGGGAGAGGTCTTATGTATGTCTTGCTCAGTTTCCTAAGATAAACTTGCTAAATGCATGCAAGAAAGAAGTAGCTGCAACCTTCATTCTGCTCTTCTAACAGCTTCTCCTATTTCAGAGCAAGCCAGTCATAAATATGTTGTAACAGAATCCAGAAACCTTAACAGAATTGCTAATCACACTCTTGTGCTTGCTAGTCTTCTAGGAATTTCTACTGTGCTGCACTGTACTCCATGCACCATCACTCACACTGAAAGACCCCTAACTGAAAAGAGACAGCCTGAGTGGTGGCTAATGGAAAAGAATGGAAGAAGTTACCAATAAAAGGCAACACATTATAGTTCTTGTAATCTCCTTGAACATCTTGATGTATATTGATGGGATTAGTGCCCCTATTTCAGGTTTCTCTAAACCTGGCATGGACACACTGCCATGAGGATGCTTGAGCAGGACAATGACAAATGCATCACAGGAAGACATGCAGAACTGAGACTGTCAGAGGGACCATTTTGTCATCTGAGTGTGGGCAGAAGTCACACAGGTCGCTTTCTGCTACTTAACGACTGTTCTGCTCTGCAGCCAGCCAGCCACTGCAATCACTCTCTTGCTTTTAATAAAAAATATTTATTTACTTAGTTACTATACATCTAGCCACCTAAGAAAGGGCAATTATTTCTAGAAAATCTTTGGGTTGGGTATAGCAATTAGATACGTTTCCTCTAAAACGTTTTGCTTCACCTACAGTAAAACTGAGCTCCATTCTCTTATCCTGTCTGAAGACCATGTTCAATCCACTATGTATTTTTATATTGGGAAATACAAGACTATATTCCATCACCAGTGGAACATGAATGGCATTGCTTTTTTAGGCAGTCTATTCTTAATTCTGTAAGCCATGGTTTATTAGCTGGAGCAAGCATAACACACAAGACTGACAGCAATGAAAGCATTAGTTGAAATCAGATTGATTCTGGGTTTACTTTTAACCAGATTTAACAAAGACATAGTTTAGACTGGAAATGGGGGAAAAAATAAAAGGTTGACACTGACTGGAGTGTTAAACCAAACTGCTTCCCCAGTCCCTGAATGGAAACAAAAGAAAGTTTTGTTGCAGGTCCCTTGTTTGTTTTCAGTAATGTACCATTTCGTGGAAGAGATGCAAGGGAATAGAATGCACATAAAAGTCTTCTGTGAAAGGTCAGGCTGAGTGTCACAGACTCAGAAGAAAAACAAGAAGAAAGATGCAGTATCAAAGAACAGACTTGAAATCTAGGTATGAGTATCAACTGAGATTCCAAATGAGTTGATAAACACTTACAAAAACTATGGTTTCCCATAGTGACTTATGGGGAAAAGAAGTTACATTGGAAATTACACCATCTCCTCTTGTCAAAGAAGTAAAGAGCTGACAGTATTTAGTGATAGACCTTAAGATACAGAAGGATTATCTGATTTTTTTTCAAGGTACTATTTTAAGGCGCAGCAAAGCCCACATGGAGATCTGTGGGACTTAATTCTTGAAACACAGCTTGGTTGATGAGTTAAAGCTAAGAAATCTGGGCATCTTGTCCTGTATCACTGCAGTCAGCTGCTTCATCTTCAGGCTAGGCTTCATCTGGAGAGAAAAAAATTCAGTCATGTCTCAAACATTAAAAAAATATAGTGGTTAGTATAAGGAGAGGTATTCAAATCAGAGCATGGGAAAAATTTTAAATTAAAAGATTAATGTAACTACAAAATAAAAGGCCATAGCAAATCTTTACTGCTAGGAAAATCACTCTAGAGTGAGCAAAGTGTGCATTTAGCTAGCCCTCAATTAATGTGGTATAAATACAAAAGGCAAAATGCACAGCTTGACAAGAACAATATAGGCAAATCTAGATTTCAATATTAAAATTCTACATAATGCCAAATACAAAATTTCTAATTTTGTTATTCAAATTATCTCCTCATGTTTAATAATTAACTGTTTTTCAGCTAATTTTCAAGAGGTTTGTATGTGCTTAATTGATAATTTATATGTGATAACTCAGTGGTGTGGCAAATTTTGTCAAAGGCTTAATCTAAATCATGTGACTATCTAGTTGCTATCTACTTGCATGTGTCCAAGTGAGATAACACTGCTGTTCTTAAGGAAAAACCTACTCTGATACAAGGTGGGTGTATTCATGGAACATATTCTCACTCCTCTCTTAGGCTGCAGCTGCTATTGTCTGGTTTCCCCCTTGACAAGTACATTACACCAGAGGTACTACCACCATTGATGATGGGCTCGACCTTGGACGGGGGAGATTCACCTTGGAGCTGTCTGAAACTGGCTCTGTCAGATGCAGGGGAAGCTTCTGGCAGCATCTCATGTAAGTCACCCTCACAGTCTCCTGTTATGAAGTCTTGCTTTGTAAAGACAATGCACTTTGATTTTTCTTTTCTTTTCTTTGTTACCTCTAAGAAAAAACAGGTCTCAGATGAAGGCTTCAGAGAAAATGTAAAATGTTAGTTTAGCTTGGGTTGCAGGCTACTATCCCAAGGGGCTTCAGGTGGCCTTCAGAGGGATGCTGACATGTCCCTGTGGTGACCATGGTGTACCCACAACTTCTACACTGACAAAACGTCCCTATGCTTATGTTATATTTGGCTCACAGTTAACATGAGATGCATGAAAAAAACATGCATAGATGGTATTCAGTTATTGCTGAAGCAACAATTTGGTAGCAGTAGGGAATACTTTCGCCACAGTACCAATTAAATTATAGTATAGTAGTTTCAGGGAAAAAGTGTTTTCAGACAACTTAGAAAAGCCAAGCCATATGAGGTGTTTCCAGGAGATGGTGCTATTCTCAAGCCTTTTGCTCGAGCCTTTACCTCTCAGGAAAAAGACTCAGAGGACGACCATCCTTCCCCTGCTAAGATCCAGATTTGTATCTTTTATAATTAAAATAACCACGAATTGATTTGGTTCCTGAATTGGATGTTGAAGAGTCCACACTGCAGAAATCCCCTCAAGAAATGCCCTGTACCATCAGCTAGGGGATGGAGAAGGCTTCCTGCACCCACATGGAGGGAATCACACATGGAGGAAAGGGAGATTTAAGGGAATGAGCCTCCGGGGTTTTTTAGCTTTTCTTTTCCAGAATCAAACCCTTGGGTCGTATTCTGAACAAGAAGTTTCAGCCCAGATCTGTAATGTGAGTCGGCCGCTCAGTCTCACACGTCAGCTCTGCAGAGAACTGCCTCCTCAGGTCCCTGTTCATTTCCCAAACAAATGCCAGTGAGAGTTAATGCCTTCAAACTAGAAACTAAAACAGACAGTGAAGAGAAGGGAGTTACTGATAATAGCCTGAAAAGATGATGCCAGTGCAAAAGAATGCCTCTCAAAACCTTGTCTACATTAAGCCTTCACCATCACACTGTGCTACAGGTCTTTCCTGTGCCTCCAACATAGCTCCTTGGGCCAGAATGCCCCCCACTTTCAATGCCAAATGGCTACTGCTCAGATAAGTTACAGGCTACAGAAGAGACAGCTCCTATTCCCACTTTTGCCTGACAATGCTAAACCTCGCATGTCTCCAGAAAATGTTCTAGACACCTAATAGTCTGTTTTTCAGGAGAAAAAGCTGGTTTTGTAAGCCAAGCAAAAGTTGTGAGAGAAACTAAAACTAAAGGTTAAGGAAATCAACTGAAAATTAGAGACTCAGTTATCAAAATTGCACAAGTAGGATTTGGAGCCTGGATGCCCATTCCCAAAGATCCCAAAACATTTGGCTGCAGTCCTACATCACTCTGTATCATGAGACCTAGGTAATTTTCCCCAGCTTGTCCTTCAAATCAATGAACCTGTGTCCTGATGGTTAGAACAAATCTGCCAGGTTCATGAGGGAAGTGAGGTCAAACCTCCTGACTCAAGCCATGAAGAGTACAAAGGTCTTGCCTCATCCATTGCTCTGGATGGAAGAACTTTCATTTTACATGAAGGCCAATGCAGCAGGTCTCCGGGCACACATGAGAAATGGTCCCTTTAAAAGGCTGAGTGAGGAATCAGCAGGTTTGTGAATTTTGACAAGCTTAGTCTTCAGCTGCAAGATGATCCATGCAGCAGCAGGAACAAAGAGCCTCTAATGTGCCTGGGAGAAGTCCTTCAGGCATCAAAGGAATTTCAATTTCAAAATATCAGACACTGGGAGGCTCAGATGGCAGACAAGGGGACAGATAGACTTTGGATAGTGCTGCCTAAATCTTCTGATCTCTCAGAGACTTTGTCTTTCAGCTGTAAAAAGGAAAGTAATGTTTATCTTAGGGTTGCAAGATATGCTTGAATAATGTTCCCATGCTAATAAAGTCAGTGAAATGCTCAGGTGAATGAGGTGGTAGAACTGGATCCAAATTCTGGGTTTGGTGGGGAACAGAGCCATAGGAGTTTCACTTGCCAGCAGCATTCAGGCTCTGAAGGGTGAATGGTATGTAGTCTGACCTAAAAATGAAAAGTAACAAGCATTAGTTTTGTTAACAGAAAACTACGAATTTTAAATCCACAGCTATCAAACACTAATACTAACTTTTCTTCTTTTTTAAATAAGTCTGAGACGTTTAATTCATGATTGTATTTTAAACAGGCTAAATTGTAATTTTTTGGCTGAGATTTCACAAGGCCCAAGCATTAGAACAAACTTCTGAAATATGCACATGGGCATTCATGGCTGAGCATTTCTGGGGGAAATAAACAAACAGATGGTCTGGTATTCTCATGGTCACTTTTTTCTTGTATTCACTACATTTTTTGCTACTGCTTCTTTTGAATGTGCAAGACAATTCTTGGCTTCTGTTCCCTAATTATAAAACTACACTGAAAACTTAAATATATTTTAGTTAAAGTGTGTAATTTTAATTTTCTTCTTTGGTTTCTGGTAGACATACCCTTCTGGTTTTGGTACAAGCTTAGAAAATCATCTTTGCTCTGGGAAGATATTTAAACATACACTCCAGTTTTAAAATATATTTGAGGCTTGTTGGAGTTGTGAACAAACACTTTCCTGATGATTTCAGTGAAAGAATTGGGGTATTTAGTTGGTTTGTGTTTTACTTACCAGGAAAATCTTCAACAAGAAGCTACAAACAATGAATTAGTGAATCAATATTTTAGACCATGAAGCTGCTCTGAATTATGTTTTCAGCTTTTGGAGTATTGCATTAAGCTCTGAAAATGAGTCACTGGGGACAAAGAGTGGATCATAATAATCCATTATGAATATATTAGCTATCTTGTATTTTAGTCTTGTAAAAGAATAGTTTCCCTGCTCAGCTGAAGGACTTACATAAAAAAAAGGATACAGAAGCATATGTTATGTTGCTCCATTACTCCTTACACCATTTGTGCATGTGCAAACAAACTAAGAGATTGTTTTGTGTCATTTTTTTCAACATTCATAAATCTATCCACGTAGTTGTTCCATTGACTTCAAAATAAGGACTGCATTTGGCTGTGTATAACAACGGAGAAGTAGGTAAATGAGCAGAGCTTTTGGGTTTTTTTTTTTCCATGTTTGTATGGAGAAATCAAAGAACAAATGAGTTTGTTGTTTATTATTGATGTAGTTAGCAGATGAAAACATTATAACCAGCCCACATTAAGTCCATTTATGGTACTAAGAAGTAGTTAAAAAAAAATAATTAATGTCTCTACAAAAGAACCTCTGCAAAAATGAGAATTGCATAAAACAATAAGATTTGCAGCAGACATCTGTTATATCTTATATATAACATTCACATTCAAGCATTACGGCTCCAGTGTTGTAAAGCGCAGGATTAAAGGGAACAGCTGCACCTGCACGAACTTCTGAGGTAACTCTGCACCTGGACAGTGTGGAGGTACAGGAAAGGCACAGTGCCTGCCTAGGTTGTGGCTCCTACCTCTTCCCTTCTGACTGGGAATTTTCTGCCAGTTAATACCAATTTATATATTGGTTTAATAACCAAATAGGACTTCTATTAAAATAAGGATACCTACTGATGTGGGAAATATCAAGACATCTCCCTTTATGCCAGGTACTATCTTTTAGGCTAGAATGTCTTCACAAAACTGGCCTTGTTTTCACTGAAGATTCACAGAGATTCAGGTTCATCTTCCACTGAACTTCAATATAATTAAGTTCCTTAATTATAAAAATTTCAGATTTTTCCACTGAATGTGAAGATAGTTTGATAAACTGCTGATTTGCATATACCAGAAAATAGATACAAAAAAAGCTCAATTCAAGAAATCCACTACTCCTGTAACACAAGGGTAAGCTGAATAATTTGGCACCTGAGTTAAATCAGAGCCAGCCAAGCTGTTAAAAAAAAACAAACTGTATTTTTATTAATCTTTATTGTGTCCTGACAGCATCCTATTTAACTCCTTAAGTCAGTTTTGCTCATAGAGACTCAAAACCAAACACAGACATTCTGGCTAGTGCTGTGTCTGAGCTAACAGTGTTTTCATGGTCTAGAAGGAAGTGTTCTCCCAAAGCACTCGAAGTCCCCTGAGTCTGCCTTGGCAGAAGTCAGTGCTTGTCCAGGTGGTGTCACCCCTTCCCCTAAACCCTTTATTCCATAGACGTGGATGCCAGCACTCTCCTGTGATGGGCAGCATTTGAATGTAACGTTATGCAAGGATGCGAAGGCTTCATGAAAAGCAATAGGTATTGTCAGCTTGCTGAAAAATGCTGAGGTTTGGCAACCCTGAATGCATTTGAAGCTTCTCAGAGCAGAGCTCCCATGAGACCTATACTACTGGCTCCAATCTCCATAAGCTTAATACAAAAAGTTGCCGTAAGATTATCCCTCATATCAGCTAAAGCTCCAGTTCGGCCGTCTTGGGGTGACTTTATGGTGCTTGTATCCCCAGTCTGTTCTGTTGGTGTGGAATATTGAGTTCTTCAGCTTTAGGGCTGGTTCCAGGAATGAAGGGGGAGAGAAGAGGTGCAGAGTTTGTTTCAGAGACTGCCCTGGCTCCCCCGCATCCTTCACACACACTGTGCTGTCTGCAGTGGACAGCAGCAGAGAGCTCTCCTTTGCTTTTGGTTGTTTTTTTCTGGCTAGCTGAGGCAGAGAAGTTCCCTGGACTGTGGGTTTTTTCCTTTTTCTTGGAATTATTTGAACCTGCTCTGGACTGAAAACCCAGAGGAGCAGCAGGAGCTCACACCTGTGTCCCACCACGCCTGGTCTGGGCTGTGGCATTTCCCAGCGCTGGAGGGACTGAGAACAGCCTGAGTGAGCCGGGCTGCGACCCACGGAAGGGACTCTGCTGAACCTGTCATCCCTTCAGAGCAGCAAAAGGTTTTGCTGTTTAGTATTCATTTTTGTGCTGGGGAGTGCTTTGCCTGTTAAATAAACAAGGTTTTTTTCCACTTCTCTCTGAGGAAGTACTTCCGTGAACCAGCTGGGGGAGGGACTGCTTGTATCTGTTTCCTAGAGGAACCCCATTCAGAGGTTTCCTCTCAAATTTGCCCTAAACCAGGACAACAGCTTATATCAAATTATGACAACAATTCCATGACTGGAGAAAGTGTAGCAGGGCATAATGGATGCTCTCTGGAGGCCACAATTCCTGATACATGTTTGAGTACTCTCAAACCATGCTCATATTGGTGGAGATAAGACACTCTGAGATAGAAGGATCACACAATGCTCTTCTTGGATTTGTTCATTCTGTAGAGTTTTATGCAAAGATTTGGCCATTCTACACAAGCAGTTTGAACTGAGTCTTAACACATGAACTACACTTCAACAACCATCTCTGCTCAGCAGTTTACTTTACAAACATCACACATTTTCCCCATCTCTAGCCCACTGAGGCTGAGCAGAACTTTGCTCTCATTAGGACCAGTAATATCATACAAGACTCACTCATAAAGCTCCTTTCAATCTCACCTCATGAAATTATTGCTGTATTCAGGCTGCTCCTCAGGCAATGCTGCCATCTGTTCAGCTGGGCTGCTGCAGAAATGGCTTTAAGCCAGCAGGTGGTGGGGTCTGAGTGCACCAGCTCAGCCTGATGTCAGGATGCAGGGGACAGGGAGTCTCAATGCCACTCCTGCCGTCTCAGAACATTGCCTTAACAAGTTGAGCAAATTCAGCGCTGTGTCAAAATATCAAGTATTTATTTCAATAAAAACTAAATCTGCTTTTCTAGCTGCTTCCATGTTTCACTGCTTTCATCTTTCACTGCAAGTTTATACCAAGGGGCACCACACAGTTTCTGGCACCTTCCAGGAAAGTTAGAGCTGAACAGCTAAAATTGCTCATAATTTCATAGGACTCCTATTACAGGGTCATGTTTTACAGTGGAAAATATTTTTGAGTTTGTTTTTGTGTGCACTCTCTGATGTAAATCAAACCACAAGCCAGTTTATAATTTCTGGTAGAATGACAGAAATGGCAATGAGTGTACCGAACTCAGAAAATGAAATAGCCACTAGGGGACAGGAGAAATCCTACTATTACAGCATACAATAAATAATATTTAGTATAACACAGCGAAGAGATGTCAAACCCAAATACATTGTTGTATATCTTTGGAAAAAGATACCTCTCATTTTGTCAGGGAGCTGCCCATCAGATTTAGTTATTTGGGTGGTATAACTAAAAATTGTTTCAGATACAGCAAAAATATGCAATAATGAATGCTACAAACCCTTACAAAAATAACTTGAAAAAGTAACTGCACTTAATTTTATCAGAGACAAAATCCTTTCTCACAAACCACCTCTACAGAAAGAGACAAATTAGTGTACATTAATAAGTGTAAATTAAATTAGCATATAAATTCTCAGACATGGGAGCTAGAGTTGGATTTGCTAAAAATAAATCAATGTTATCCAGAGAGAGTAAAAATTTTTAGTAGCTTTTAACAGAATAATCTGAAGATGTTTGTAGACAGAAGAGTTTTCAGAAGAGTCATTCCTCTAAACTATTCAGTTGTCTCATGTTGTTTTTATAGGAAAACACAAGAGGTCATAATCTCCTGATAAAAATTTTCAGCAGGTTACCTAATTCTATATTCAGAATTGAGATCCATCCAGAGCAGAAAAACTAAAAAGGACACAGGTTGGTAGATGCAGCTCCAAGAGACACGGCACAAGTGCAGTCAGAGGATAGTGTTACCCTCTGAAGTCTCATTTTCCAGCTAATGCAAATCTGTTTACCTGCTGCTGTCCAGGTCCCTTCCTCCAGAAAGGAGTTGATTTGGGGCTGTTCAAGGCTCTTTGCAAAGACATGTGTTGACCCAGGTTCACACAAATTGATGAAATGTTTCATTACCCTGTAATGAATGTTTAAACAGGGGGGGCTTTGCTAATGCATTTTGCAACTGCATACTAAGATCACTGCCAAGACAATACCACAAACATAGTCTGAAACCAACAGACGATAAATAATCTATTGCTGCTCCTGCTATCAGATATTGGCTTGCAATCTAATAGCTTTTACAGTTTTCCATTAGACTTGCTGGACATTCATTTAGTCCTCATGAAGAGGTACTGTGCAAAATGGAGGAAGAAGGATGGTCTGGTCTGGACAGTTTCTCTTTTATCAAGGAAATTTAACTGCCCAGTCTGAGCAGGGGGTCTTGATGAGCAGCACAGTGGAGGATGCCCACCAGGCATTATTCAAACATAACAGCAAAGAGAGTAAATAAATACAAGGAAGGCTCTTTTGCCTGCCACCAGGTTCAAGACTAAAAGTATACCTGGTTCCTCCTATTCACAAGAAGAATGGCGTAAATACATAGTGATACAAAACAACAAGAAAAGGAATATTTAGGCCTGCTTTCTGATTTGGGGGCCCTCGACCTTCGGTGTTTCAAGTCCTCCCACAAAAGCGAGGAAGTTCCATACATCTGGGGCTTTAATTAGGACAGCAGAGAATGACCACTTTTGCTATCAGTTTAAATTAATCACACTGCAAAAATTCTTCAAAAATTTTTATACAGAGTGCATACTTATATGTAATCTAAATTAAATCTTAACTTTTACATGGAATATGTTAAAAAAAGATTACTTTTTCATATAATCATAGTTGTAAAGTATGAGCTTAACCTTACACGATAGATGGTAATGAGTAGGGAATCCTTGCCAAACTCCTGATATGATGCTGATATTAAAGACATATTGAAGGCAGAGAATTGACAGGTGCAAGAACTGCAGCTTGGCAATTTTGACATTAGGCTGTTGGAGTGAGTCCAGAGGAGGCCACCAAGCTGATTAGAGTGATGGAACATCTCTCCTATGAGGAAAGGCTAAAGGAATTGGGATTATTCAGCTTGGAGAAGAGAAGGGTTTGGAGGGATTTAATTGCTTTCCTCCAGTACCTGAAGGGGGCCTACAAGCAAGATGGAGCAGAACTTTTTACAAGAACATGCAGTGACAGCATGGTGTGGCTTAACCCTATCCAACTGAAACCAGTGCTCTGTTCAAGGGAAAATGGCTTCAAAATGAAAAGGAGCAGGTTTAGATTAGATATTAGGAAAGAAATTCCTTACTGTGAGGGTGATGAGGCCCTGGCAAAGGTTACCCAGAGAAGCTGTGGATGGCCCAATCCCTGGCAGTTCTGGCTGGATAGAGCTCTGAGCAACCCAGCCAAGTGGAAGGTCTCCTCCTGCCCCATGGAAGGGGGGTTGAAATTAGATGAGCTTGAAGGTGTCTTCCAATCCAAACCATTCTATGACTGTGATTTTTGTGGCCATCTTCCTTGCTCCAGCCCCAGAAGCTTCCCAGTGATTTGTTATTTATAAATCTCCCACACCTGTGTGAGAGCTGCTGCTGCAAAGTTATCATTACATATAATACAAGGCTTAACTCAGTGAAATGTTTGATCTTGAAAATTATTTAGATGCCACTGCAACTGATCTTTGATGTTTTCACAGAGGCACAAAGTGACACCAAAAACAGGGACAGATATTTATCTAGAAATACTGAAAGCAGGTAATGGTTGCTAGTTTTGAGATAGGTAGGCTGTCCAACTGAATAAAAAGTATATGGCGAAATATTGCCCAAAAATTGCTTGGGTCAGTACTGTTTCTCATTCAAAGAAATTATATGGGGAAGATTTTTTGCTTTCACTGCAATAAACATGCATAAACATGAAGTAAAATAATCCCCCTACCCAATATTTCCATCTCATAAAAGTGTGGACTTTTCGTATATAGTTTCCCCACAAAGAGACAGTGTTCCTAAATTTCCTTCTGGAAACCTCTACATCATACAGAAAATAGGCATAGGAAGATTTCCTAACTCCAAGGATATTAGGCAGCTCTAATTCACTATATTTGGAAGAGGCAATGGGAATTCAGATGTGAAGACTGCAGCATGAACACCCGCACAATAACTTCTGTAGATCTACAAAATCTAACCCTACATACACAGTCAGGAACTGGATACACCAGAATCATGGGAGGAAGATAAAAGGGTGTGAGAGACATCTGAAGGAAGTGAGGGGATTATACATGCACTGAGGTTCTGGGGGGCAAGGAGCATATATGTAGGAGGTGGAATGGAGGCAGTGGTGTGAAAACAAAACTAAGGGCATTAGAAAACTCTGGCTATGCTCCTCCTGCAGAGCACAAGACCTCAGACTCTCCTGCAATGATGAACACATTGGGACCTTGGCAGCATTCTTCATGTTTTTTCAAGATATTTATGGTGAGAGCTTTTCCTCTTAAGACAAGAAAATTCCTGGAAGACAGACTCTAGAGGAAACCTCTAATGCTTTAATAATTTTCACATGTGAACACTACTGAATTTTCAACTGCTCAGGATTAATTTACCTTTACTAAGAACACCATGATCTATAGTTAAGATGCTCTAAGAAGTTCCTAGCAACCAGTCTCATTCAGTCAATGAAATATCATTCTTTTGTTATGGTGCTGAAGATTTTACTGTACATATGAGTCAACCATTAAGCCTTGCTCTTAAAAAAATCAATAAAGAGAATGATTTTCACTTTGGTAAAAGATTCAATCCTAAATATAATGATTCTACAAGCAAAATTCATCCTAACTCAACTTTCTTACGAGTTAATTTTGGGGTTATCTATTTCATTTATCAACCATTTCTTTATAGTAAATAAAGTATGAATGATACTAGAAAAGTCTCAAAGTGTTAGAAAAACATTTAATTTTTTAAGTAGAATATCTCAAAATATTTTAGCCTATATCGAGAATGTAGAGCCCAGATATGTTTTCCTTTGAGCTTTGGTTTTCTTATACAGAAGAAAACTGACAGAAAATCTCTCCTATGAACATATGAGATACTGTTAGCCATATCACAATGGTTCATGCATTACTTCTTCTGTGTTTTCCTCAGCATCTGCTTCCAAAATTTAATTTGAAATTTCCTGTCTTCTCATCTAATGTTTGAAAGCCATCCAAACTCTGAATAGAAAAGTTCTTTAAAAAAATTAATCTTTGTCTTCTACCTTCATGGCGAAACTTATGTCAGGTGCCCACAACAGAGAAACTTTTGTGCAGGACCCATGAATAAGGAAACTTAATTTATATTTTTAAAACTCTTATCCTAAACTTCAATCAAAAGCACAAAATTCAAAATTATTAAATGATCTCTTCTACAATACAAGGCTCCACAATTTGGTAGAAACACAAAAATTCCTCACTGAATTATAGCATATTTTTCAAAGCATTTCCCATCTCAGTTTGAAGGTCATAGATGGGCATAAAAAATTCCATGGGGAGAGAAAAGGATTACATCAGGTTGTTCTAACAGTTAATTGTACCAACCTGTAAGCCATCAGTCCTCCCTCCTCTTTCCTCCCCTCTTTCCTAGAATTTCTTTGATGGTCACTTTCAGTCCTTTTTATGAGTTGGCTGTTAAACCCTTACCCTGCTCCAATTGTTAGAAAAGTTTGATTATGCCAATCTGTTTTCTATCATATGACTTTCATTACAGGTCTTTATTAATTTTTTTTTTATTAAACAACATATGAAACCTCTTTATGAAGAGAGTTCATTTCCCTAGAAAGCTGACATAGAATCTTTAAGGCATGTGACTCATTTTCTGCCTCTCTGCAGTTTCAAAATTAATTTCTTAATGTACTCAAAATTTGAGTAATTATTCAATAGAGGTCAGCCTGTCCTAGTGTCTAAATAATAGTTCTTGTGAGATAGTGAAAATTGTTAATTTCCAAGGACTACAAACAGAAGGCTTCTGTTAAATATTTTGCAATAATTGAGTATTATCTCTATTTCAAATGAACTTAAAGTTTTATTATGACTTACCTCCTTATGAAGCTTATTCAGTTAAATTGTGATTAAAAGGTCACTGTGATCGTATCAGATGTATTCAGTCTCAGAAAGCACAGCTGTGCTGTCTCTGCTCAAGAACCACTTCTGCACATGCTTTTGATGGAGAGAAATTGAATGAATGAAAATAATCTAAAAAACAAACAGAGGAGAAACATTCAGACAATCGATGTAGTTTTTCCCTCTTAGTGGCACAGTTGCAGACCTTCTAATACAATTGCCAAGAAGCTAATTCCGTTTACCCTGGCCATTTACAGCTTTCAGGATTGAATTTTAAAGCCAGATGAAAGATTTAGAGTCAGAAGTCCTACTGACTTCCAGAAAACCTTATGTTCTGACCATAAATCCCCCAAAAGCTTCTGATGTCTCCATGCATCCAGTTTCTTTATGTCTGAAATAGTGGGCCAGTTAATCAGAACATCAGTAAACGTCAGGTCAACAGTGAGTCCCCAAACATACTTAAGTGTGTAGTGCACAGCTCCTGACAGCCAGATCATTGTCTCTGACTCATTTTTGAAGGCTGACTACCTACTACTTCCTCCTATCTTATGGAATAATACTGAAATGCTGGATTCTCAAAGATATCTGTCCCCTAGGACATTCTGTCTGGCCATCACATCCATGGATGTTTTTCCAAAAGGGGCATGTCACGTTTTTCAGTGGAGGACATTGACCTGATATATGAATGTACTGGAAGGGAATGGTACAAGGGTCCTCCTCCCTCTCAGGGAGATCACAGAAGAATGTAAGATCAGATGAGACTGTCAGAGCCATCCACACATCAGCACATTTATGAGGCAATTCACTCAGAAGAACTACACCTATCAGACATCCACTATGCCCATTCCCAGAAAGTTCTACACACTGCCTAACACTTGTCAAAGATGACCTGAAAGGAATAGAAGCACAGTCGTGTAAAAGTCAACAGGGCTTAATCTCACACTGACATGTTGGTTTAATGCTAATAAAGCTCACAGAATAGAATATCAGCATCTTGGTACTCCTAATCTCACAAAACCGCACAAAGTGGGTAGCATGTTTATTTTAAAAATAAATATGTTAAGATGCTGACATGCTGGCTTTTGCCTATGATGGCTCATACCATGGTTTACAGAATGACAGCATGGTAGGGATTGGGAGGGGCCTTTTGAGGTCATCTTGTCCAGACCCTCTGCTCAAATAGGACCACCTATAGCCAGGAGCTCAGGACCACATTCAGATGGCTCTTCAGTATCTCCAAGAATGGAGATCCCACAACCTTTCTGGGCAGCCTCTAGCAGTGCTCAGTCACTTTCACAGCAAAAATGTGTTTCCTAACATTCAGAAAGAATAATGAATCCTGTGATCCAATTTTTAAATACTCCCTTGGTGAATCCATTCTGAGCACTCCTGATGATTTTCTTGTTCTTCAAGTACTTGAAAATGGTTTCCAGGTATATCTGTTCTATCACCATCCCAGGAATCAAGGGGAGGTTAACTGACCTGTTTATATTTTAAATAGTTTTTATTTCTACTGATGTCATAGCACCTCAGTGACTTCAACAGGCTTCAGTTCAAGTCACGAAGAAAATGAGAATAGACCCAGGAACCTTACCTTTTAGTGTTAGCCACCAAATATACCTCTTAACCTTAAGTGATGATCCAGACTGAGTCAGTAGTTGCCTTCTGGACACAGGACAAGTAGAGCATTTGTTGGGACAGTTGTGTAGTAAAGCACCTTCAGTATCACCTTTGAGGAAATCAGAAACAATAAGAATATACTAAGTAGTCTTATTACAATCTCTCTTACAACAAATAACACACCTGCTACACCACAAAGTTCCGAGGGATTTTCATAACTCTCTGGCTAGTTCTTAAGTTGAGATGTTTCTCTCCAGCTACAAAATATGTTCTCTGTATCTGACTGGCTTTCTGTTTTCTGAGGGATTTTTTTGTCTGATTGCATATCATCTCTCACTTGCACTCCCTCCTCCATTTTCCTAGCCTTGCAGTGAACAGACACCCTGTCATGTCCTTTTCCAAGCCTCTTGGTATTCAGTCTCATTTATTAAAATCTCATCTAACTTCATTATTTTTTAAATATAAAAGGGAAAAATCTATTCCCTTTTCATTGCACTGATTTATTTCTTGACTACATGCACCATTCCAAAACATGCCAAATTTTATGAGAGCAGGATGGAAATTTGACTTGCATATCACATCTACAATCCCTTCTGGGTTGTGTGACAGGGTAGAGATACTAAATATAGAAATTAAATAGCTTCCACTGTTAATCTAGATAAAATTAAAATTTTAATATTGGAATTGAATATCTGATATGGCATTTAATCAGTATACTAATGGAATCATGTTTTAAAATATGAAACAGAAAATAAAACATTTAGTATTTTCCACCTCGGAATCTTTCTCTTGGGATCTGTATCAGTTTTTGCTTAGGTGTTTGTAATTACCTTCGTACACCTTAATAGACAAAACAGTTTGAATATACAGGAAGGCTTGGCCACAGCCCAGATGAAGATGTGCTGCTGCGTCTCTTTTGGCATTTACAACACCTGGCATAGGCCCCCACTGGCTGAAAATTGGCTTGGGAGACATTGCAAAGCAAAACGCTGCCAAGCCAGCAGCAGGTTGCTGCCTGGCATGAGCGGCTCTGTGCTGATTTAAATCCAAATCTCCTCAGAACAGCTGTGCTCTGTTGAGAAATCTTACTCCTGCTTGGATGCTGCCAATGACTCGTTCTCACACACACATCCTGCTGCAAACCACAGTTTAAATATCAGAAGACGTTGTACCACCCCAGAAGTGCTGGAAGCCCTGTGACCCCCAGCTAGGGAGCTGCCTTCCGTGTTCCTTTGTGTCTCCTTCCTTATCTTGCATATCTCCACGCTTTGGGAGCACCTTCTCATCTCATCAGGATCTGGAGGCTCTCAGCTCCCCTTAGCCTGGGGAGCAGCTGGGCAGAGCAGAAGGCTTGGGTGAACCTGTCACCTCCAGGGGCCAAGGGCTGGAAGTAACAACTCTCTCCTAAAGGTTTCAAGAACTACCCTCCATTAGCACTCTGCACATATTGCTGCACAAATCTGGAAACCTCATATCATTTCCATACCCCATTCCAGGGGGTGTGTCTTCCAGGGCTTCACTGCAGTTCAACTAATGGACGCATTTGGGTTCCCTAAGCAAGCTGTGCTCCTCAAGGTACCAAAGCTCCCAGATTATTTTGTCATACTATTGCTATTGGCAAAGACTTGCAAAACTGTCTCTGAAATATATTCCTGCACCCAGATGCCTTAATAATTTATAAAGTCAGCAAATCACGGTGTTGGCACAAAGATATTTTAATATTAAGCTGCTGTAAGTTTGGATCAGATACATTCTGCTGAATCCAATGAAAGGCAATTGCAATAACGTGACAAGACAGTTGAAATATTCAGTACATTTGGAAAGACAGTTGGAAACCCAAATATTTAACAATTTATGCACTGCTTTTGCAGATGCTTAAGAAGGATTTGATTTGTCTGAACAGAAAACTAAGCTACTAATAAGGTCAAAACAAAATTATGTATTTAGAATACATAGCACAGCATTATGTAAGAGAGCAAGCCCCTCAAAAGGACTATATGCATTTCCTTCACAACATGCTATATATAATTGTAAAGTAATTCCTCTCATCTACTTCTAGTCACATCAGGCACATGGCACAGGAGATAGAAATGAATGTAGAAAAAAATATCCAGCTGAATAAACTCACATAATTTTGCCCCTATAGGAAAACTGGCAGTCTCAAGCAGTCAGCTCTGGGGTAGAACACAGCAGGTTCCAACAGCACTGGCAAACGCCACACATGTGCTTTGGGGTGGAGGAGACCTGTGTGAGATAAGAGATACAGAGCAGAGAGCACCACAACTGTGTGCTTAATCTGTAGGGCAAGTTGTGCTATCTGCAGCACGAGTAGCTTTCAAGCATGTCAAGCTTTTCTTCATTTCAGAGGAACCCAGAATATGTGAGCAAAGAAAACAGAGTTTGTGAATAAGAAAAATGGCATTGCAGAAAATAAAAAAATAGTGGGTCCCAGACTGAAAGGAACATGGTTGGAGTAAGAAAAATAAGGTCTGGTAATATGAAGCACAGCACACTTGTACTGGTTTTGGCTGGAGTAACGTTAATGTTTTTCACAGTAAAAGAATTTTGGCTGAGGTTAAACCATGACAACACTGCAAGGTTAGAGTTTTATTAAAAACTAACAGCCATAAGGTAAGGCAATTACAGGTTCACAAGCACTATCTTTGTCTATTCTCATTTGCATTCCAAACTAGTCATTATGACATTTCCCATCCATGTTTCTAAGAGCAAAAGGCATTATATGTTTTGGACCACAAAATTTTGTCCATATCTCCTGTTATGACTTCTTACCAACCCTTCTTCAGTTTCCTTTGCTAGCCACCTCCTACCATTAATACTGTCTTCCAGATACTGGTTTCACCTTTCTCTATACCCAATCCCTCCCAGAGGGCTATCCAGCAACTACTGTTTCACCAAGAAAACTAAATGTTAAATTATCCAGCCAGCTTAGACCTTCTAACTGTGAATTTGAGGTTTCATATTTGGAATTTGAAACAAAAAAATTCCCAGCCTGGAGCTGAAAAATGCCAGATGAATATCAGATGGATAGAAAAAAGTAGAAAGGTGTTTCATCTTGACTAGAGAGAATTTTCCAACCAACAGTGATAAACTGCAGCACCTCAGTACATATATACCTTTCAAAGAGAAGTACATCTAAGTTCTAATTCTAAAATGACTTCTGCATATATACAGCAACTTAACAAAGCAGAAGTCCACAATGGAGCTTAAAGCATGCTTTGGCAAAGTCCCAGTAGAACATAAACATTCCCTGGAAAGGCAACATTGACAATATCCTATTGAAATCAGAGGATTATTTCTTCAATTCAGACTCAAGTCCTTATACACAAACAATAAAGGTCTATGGCTTTGAGCATCTGTACTGTGCTCTGCACCCTACAAAAAGCACAGCCTTAGCCTATCATTCTGCCTCAAGCCCTTGCTTGATGCTTGCCTGGCATCAGCACCATCCCCTTCCCAAGCTCCTGCAGTGATGAGCTGAGGGAAGAGCCTGTATCCACACTCAGAGGCAATTTCCCAACGGATGCAGTTCTGTCTGTCTGCTCTTTATAAATGTTGGTACTTTAAATGAGGTAGGGGTAGAGGAGCTGTGCAGCCAGGTGTCTGGGGTGCCTTGCAGGCTGTGGTGCAGTGCCAGCCCTGTGTTGCCTGTGCTGACGCTGTGCCAGGGCCAGGCACCCACGCGTGCTGCCTGCACGGGAGCAGGGCTGATGGTGCTGCTGCAGAGCACACAGCTGCTCCTCTCTGCCATCGTGGGGCCACCAAACCTCACAGACCTGACGTCAAGGAGCAAATATTTCAGAGGAAAATTTTATTTCATCAGTTTCACACACATTTTAAAGCTAATTTTAACCACTTTTGTACTAGTGTTTGCTTCTTACCTTTGTTGTCTAGATCTTGTTTCCATCAAGTTCAGTGAAGGCCTTTTCACTGAACTCAACAGGTCTGCTTCACGACTCTCACAACCACCACCACATTTCTGATTGCAAAGTGCTATATTTCAGCTTTGTGTTTGATCTTGTGTCTCTGTCCCGCTTGATCTCAGCAGCTATAGCACCCTGCTGTCTCACAGCTAATGGCTCCCCTTTTTAGTGCAAGTGTCACAAAGTGATAGATGTCTGCCTTTTGAAGCTGATTATTTCCCAACTGCTGCACTTTACTGCAGGCAAAGAGTTAGTTAGAAAAGCAGGTGAGGAGTTATATTTTAGGAGAAAAATTATTTTTCATTTAACTTAGTCATAGAGGTAGTTAGACTAGATGCACACAGAGATCAAGTAAGATATATAAAATAACACTAATTACAGTTTAAGATCTGTTTCCCAGATCTCCTCTCTCTCCCAGAGAGAGGAGAAAGAAAGCAAGATTTACACAGATAGTCAGCACTGGGCCAACTCTGCACGTCTCCTGATGATGGCGGACACAGACACGAGAGAGAAAAAGAAAAGAACTGATGAAACATGGTTTTATCTTGTCCTGCTGTCTTTTTAGAAAAAGTGAACATCAATTAAGTGTGAATGTCTTCAAGTATTCCCCCCCTTAGTAAAAAAATACTGCTGGAAAAGCTTTCATCTTCCGAATGAGATGCTTCTTTACAAACTACTTTGGCTGCCTGCCATATCCGGCTTGACTCCTGTTTTTTCTTTCAGCAGTAGTTAATGAGAATGTTTGTCTGATCAGATTGTTAGAGTCAACAGAACACAACAGTAAGAGGCAAAATCTCCAAACAGCCTTGGTGTTGACTGCCCTGCTTGTCTGCCAAATACATCAGTCCAGGAGAGTCACTGGCTTTGTTCTTTTCTGCTGAGCTGCATGAGATTCATAGATTACAAAAGGGTTAATGAGCTTTGTTTGTCAATCCCAAAGCACATCACCTCAGATGTTCACAGGGCAGCCTTTCCTCCAGGGCTGGGAAAGACCTGGAGAAAAAAGACCTGACCAACCAGTTTCTGAAGAGAAGAAACCTGATGAATGATGAAAATTCCTTCCTTTTAACATTGCTGCCCTCAGGGATACATAGCTGGCTTTCTTCAGGAGGCAAAACCTGAGTGTGAAAATGGCTAGTGGTTTGATTTGGTGTGGTTTGATTTGGTACGATTTTGTCTGTGTGCTGCAGAAACGTGCAGCTTGCTTCCCTAATCAAGTTACATGTTGTCTAATGTTTGCCCATGGACTCAGCAGTAAAGTAGGAAAGCTGAAGAGCACTTTGTGTTCTCCTCCAACATGTGGCCATATGATTGACCTGATGCTCAGGAAAAGTCTGAGTTTCAGGTTTTCACATGCTGTGAAATCTTTTAATGTGATCTAACACTGTGGGTCTTGTAGCCAGAGTCAAAGAAATTTAACGCCCTAATTATAAAAAAAAATCTCAAAAGCAACAACAGCAATTTCTGCTTTGCACATGTTCTATCTGCTTTCTGTTCCCACCTCTTCTGAACCACTTTGCCCACACCCTAGTTATACGTTACCATATCCTGATCAGCAGTGAGCAGGAAATTTAAAAAAAAACAAAATGCAATGAAGTATCACCATAACATAATTCTCACCAGAGGATATGTTGCCCTCTTCATGACATATCTATATATCTGGAGACAGGAGACCATCACTTATCTATATATTTATACATCTATATATCTATAAATCTATACATCTCTCATATATACACATAACATTTATCATATCTATAATATATATATTTTTAATATATGTCATATAATGACATATATTCACTGGTATCAGTGCAGAAACTACTGAGAATCAGAACAAGACAGATATTTCTGTATCTTGAACTACTGTAAAAAAGGTAGAAAAGAAAGAGGAGGGTAAAGCATCAGAGGTGGAGAAACCCTCCTGAGACTTACTGAGCATTAGGCTTGGACATAATCTGATGAAAAGGGACCACATGTATTTGCAGATGACAAAGTAAGTTGTGATGATACCAGTCCACAGTGTGCTGCAGAACATGCAATTCTCACCCAAGAACAAGTAAATGAAGGTTATTGGCAAACTATTTGAGTAGGAACCTAATTTGTATCCAGGACATTTCTATCAATAAAAGCAAACATCCCAGACTGCTGGCTCTTTCTTGTTTCCTTTTCTTCTTGGTTGTTAATGAGCATTGTCTTATCCACAAGCCAGTACAGAAGCTCCATCAAATACACTTTAATATAGCCACTGGCCAGAAGAAACCAAATTTTTGTTGGATTCTAGGGAATGTTTTACTCTGTTTGACAGAAACAATGAAGTCATACCTTAAGTCTAGGTAAGCAGAGAAGCCATCTCCCTAAAATTAATACCTATGTTCCCAAGAGAGGAGATACAGGGACAAACCTGCCTGCCTGAGACTAGCTCCCTGAATAGGATCCAGTAATTCCAAGTGTTTTGATTTGGCAAATTTGGCTGAGCCAAATGCATTCCAATTTAGTGGGTGAGTTGTATTTGTTGACAGTGGCAGAGCTCACTGCCCTGTTTCACACTGCAGTGCAATACAGGGCATCTCCAAAAAGTTTGAAGACAAATAGAGCTCAGTTCTCTTGGATGCAGCCATCTCTTCGGCTACAGACTTTGATTGAGCCTGCTGTCATAATAACAGTGGGGCTTAATTGCAGAAGATAGGGGCAAGTGCTTTGGACACTCCAGCGAAACAGAATAGTCATAAATAATAGGCAGATTTAAGCTTTCTCTTTAACTTAATGGCCTAGGAACTGTGATGGTATCTCCATCCCCTCTGACATGAATAGAGAAAAAGTCTCAAAATTACTCCATGTTATGTCTGAGCACAAGAGACGTATTTCACTTTTTTTTTCCTTTCAGAGGACATAAATGTTCCTCATCCATGCCTGGGAGAACCAGTGCTGCAGGTTCAGCTGTGCATTTTTGCTGCAGAGCTGCCTTGAGGCTTCTCTGTCGACATCAGCAACAAGGGCCAGGGCTGGATCAAGGTCATGTTGCTGAGATGCCTCAAAATGAAGTAGTAAGAAGGGATTGTGGAGAGTTAGTCTTCATGTTCCTTCACCATGTGAGAGATTTGGGGAAGAAATGTGTTGCCACTTGCATAGTGCAAGCTCTGCACAGCTCTTTTCTGGGCACAGTCCTGCTCCCCCTGCACTCAGCCCAGCTTCCCAGCTATCTAGAGCAGACTGAAAGGAGGCCATGCCATTTTTCTGCTCTGATCCCTTTCATTCTCTGACGTGGCTACAGCTTGCTGTGTTTCCTCCTGGGCCTGGTCTGGCAACGCAGGTTCTGCTGTACAGACCCATGTTCCAGAGCTGCAGTGCTGCTTTGTCTGGCTGATTCTACCCTTGTGCACCCTGAGCAACAAGCTGAAGTGCAGTAAATCCTTTCTCCTCTTTCTGTCTGATTTCCACCTCCTGTGTGTTTGCTACAAATCCATGATAAATATGAGTCAAGGTGAGACTGACTGGAGAGGTCAGCCAGCAAAGGGGCACATGCAGCTCACTTTAATGGCCTCTTACTGAATAGTCATTGAATGAGGAAGATTTTGTTGTACTTGCTCTTTCACTAATTAATGTCAGTATGACAGCTTTCAGGAGAGGTCAGACAGCACCTCAGGGAGAGTGCTAAATGCAGGACTCATTTGAGCATGGAGGTTGCTGCAACTGCAGCCCTTAATAAAAAACTTGGTATATTCACATATTGCAAGTAATTAGTATTTTCCCCATTGGAAATTGCCTGAGATGATAGTGAAGAATGAGATGATAGTGAACTTTTTTCCTGATAGAGTCATAATATATTTTAGAAGTTCATGACTCTACAATCAGACAGATATGCAAGTTCTGGAGGCTGAAAATTTATATGTCCTTATTTTTTACTTTCATACTTTGTTCCAGTACTTTCTTGGGACTTGAAAACAGCTGGCATAAACTCTAAAAGCAAAGACTACTGCAAAATTAGGGCTTCAAAACCTTGATATTACTGATAATTCTATCCTGTAAAAAAACAAGGACGACTATGGAAAATTTTTTCCATGCAGCATTCACACATAGGTCTATGAAGCATTTGCCTGGAAAATCATTTATCCACTCTATTCACAGCAGATCAATTGCAACCTGTAGTTACATCTCCACAGGCAGAACTACTCACATTCATATCAAGGCTTAAGTTTCATGTTCTGTCAAATAGCCTGGGCTTTTAATAGGACATGATCTACAAATGCCTCAGCGATAATCTAATATATTGATTTCCCCTTCTACATTTTCTCATATGTAGTATCATTATGACTAGATCGTTCTTCTTTATTCTGCTTAGTTCCTAGTATTAATACTTCCCTTAGGCACACACTCACAGACTCCTAACAACAAATCTGTTCAAAGTACTGAAAAGATGCTTTGTGATTTTTCACCTACTGGTACTCATAAAGAGATGTTGAATTTTCCAAGGTAATTTGTACGTATTTATGTATCAATGTACTTAAAATCCAATGGTCACATTTTGTTCTTCTCTGAACATTTTCAGAATAATTAACTCCTTTTGGCCAGGTTCTTATCTCCAGCGCTATGAAACTAGCAGATCCAACAGTGTGGAACAAGCTATTGTGGATTTTTTGCTGTAATTTACAATCTTGATGGCAACTTTCTCTTCATCTAATTCACACATAAAGCCTGCTCACATCTGCAAAACCCACGAGACTTTATATTAAACTATCATTGATTGAGTGGCAGGAACAAACACTCTGTCAGGAAAGCACTTGCTAGGAATAGAGGATATAGTCAGCAACAACAGCTTACAGATATCGTGCCAGTTATGACAACCTTTTGAAGGTGGTGGGAGATTTACTTTTATCATCAGAAGAGAAAGATCAGGACTTCATGAAAAAATATTTTATTTTCAAGACACAAGGAAGGAGGTCCTGTTATGTGGGACACAGTGAAAGCTGGTGTGAAAAAAGAAAGGGAAGAAATAATTGAATGTTCTGACATACTAGAGCAGAGCAAAGCAAAAACAAACAGGAGCAAAGCACTCTGGAAAGAGATCATGCAGGACTAGAAAAACACAAAGGAGCAGATCCTGATGCTGATCTCCCAGCTGCCAGAAAACCTCCCCACATTTTATGCAGCCTATGTTATGTCCATGTGCTAGACCTGCATGGGAATATTTTTGAACCCTGAAAGAATGGATGGGAGAGCAGCAAAAGTCCTGCTTTGATCCTGCTGGACCAGGCTGTGCTGGACTGTAACAACTCAAAAAGACATGGAATTGTATGCTCTGGTTAGTGACGGTGCCAAAAGCTGCTCCTACAGTCAAGGTAATGTGACTAAATCAACAGTCTTCACTCCTCTTTTTAACATACACTTTCAAAAATTCCCAGGGAGAGACATGGGAAGTGTTGAAGGGAGATCCCAAAAATTAAATCAAAGCAATGTCACAATAAAGCCAGTAGACGTAAGGAAAAAGCTGAAAAGTTGAGTTCATTCTTACCTGAGCAAAATACCATAAAATGCTCTAATAACCATGCCAACAAAATGGGAAGAAATTGAACAGAAGTTATTAATATGAATTTTGTACTCATGAAGGCTTCTACCTAAGTACAGAGAGCAGCAGGAAAGTCCTTAAGCAGATGCCAAAGAGAAAGACATGAACTGTATGTGTTTTCATTTTGAGAGTTGCAACAACAAAATTATCTGTGATTCAAGAAAGCAAAGACAAAGCCTGTATTTTAGAATACGTATCTTACATCTCGATTTATATGAAAGTGTGTATTTATACATCCCCAGAAATACACACAGAAATATACATATATATTTATGCACATGCTTGCACAGGGATGCAGCATTTGCTGTTTCTGGCAGAGTGAGTGAACAGAGACAGTCCCACTAAATTCTGCCTCCAGTGAGTGAACGGGTGCAAAAAGTCTTGCTTCAGAAAAGTAAGTTGCTTTGAACCCAGTGTTGGCTGGTGCAGAAACCCGAGTATTTCTTTACAGTAGCTGGCACAGAGGAGCCTCTGCTGCCCTGCTCACCACACACTGGTGACAACTTGCCAAGTGACAGAGCCTGCCAAGCCACGGGAAGTAGCAGAACTTTCTGCCGTGTGAAAGAGCTTGCTCTCTAAGAGAGAGTTCCCTGTTTTCCCCTGAACTCTTAGAGCTGCCTTCCTAGTGGGCTTCCTCACAAAACTTTCTCAGTACTACAGAAGCAATACTATTTTAAATTATCACTAGAAGAAAACAGGAGAGGCAGCTTGTCACAATTCCTGCAGCCTTCCTCCTATTCTCCACACAGAGCTTATCAGATCTGCTCTTCCATTTAGCAGACACTGCAAAAAGCTATATTTTTCAAACTTCATTTTTTTCCTGGAGGATATTAATTTTCAAAATGCAAGGGAATTTTCCATTTGGGAATTTCTTTGGAAACATACCTTACTTTTATATTAATTACTCCTCCCCAGACTGCATCATAAAGCCCTGTCCTCATCTCTCTCTTTAGATTTAAGCCTTTAAGCTTGCAGCATCCTTGGGTTTGTCCGGAGACTCATGCAGCCTTCCACTTCTCAGTATACAGTCTATGACCCTGTCACTCACAGCTCAGGAGCAACCCCATCAACCTCACAGCCCAAAGGATACAGTTGTCAGTCATGTGCACCCACCAAAAGCATTTTTGCATGCCACAGCATCTCTTCATCATCCTAAAGTCTCTGTGGTGCTATGCACAGCTAAGAGGAGTGGGCACTCCTAGCAACACAGGCTCAGGATCTTTGCTGATTTAACTGCTCAGGCTCTAAGTTTTTTTTATCACCTTCTCATGTACATAACACTTAAATGTCTGCAGTAAAATTAACACACCAAGTCCAAATCAAAGCCCTTTTATGGCCTCTTCTATTTTTTTTTTTTTTTACAGTCTTAAAAAGCACTTTTCACACTACAAAACACAGTTCAGCTGTGAGCTTCAAGCAAAGCCCACACTCATCTACCAGGATACACAACAGCCAAGCACAGGCAGCCACATCCTGCAATACTACAGCTGCTTCTGCTGAGCTTCTGAGCACCTTCACCTATTTAGAGAATTGAGAGTGCAGTATTTAACACTGCGAGGAATCACCAACACAATGAAGAGCTGAACAACCCGAAGTCTTATAGGAGTGTATGCAGAAGCAGCCCTGTCATTCTGCAGGTTTGCAGTGTCTAAGCCACCTTCCATTGTCCTCAGAAGAGTGGAGCTTGCTCCACCACAGTGGTGCACCACACTGGCGCCTGCCCCAGGACCCGTTGTGAGCAGCAGACACATCCCTCCAGAGCACAGCATCCTTACTGTCAACATCACCCTGCCTCTCTTCTTACAGAGCCAAATTGGTCAGATGAAGGCCTTATAAAACACATCAGAAAAAGGAAATATTTTGATCACTGAGTAAGACACACTGAGCTCCTTTTTGGCTGGAGTCAATCCCCTGGTCCAGACAATGGTACCTTTCTGTGACTATTAGGAAAAACTGGCCTGTAAGTTTGGACAGTGGAATGGTCTGCTACTTGGTATACAGGATTTTTTCAGGCACCCATGAGAAAGATGGCTTTCTGCCAAGCCCTCAAGCAGTTGCCTGTGGAAGTTCTGACCTCATGATGTTCTCAGACACCTTGCAGAGACTGAGAGCCTTTCACCAGGGAACAATGAAGGACTGCCCACTAAAACATGATAAAACTTCTCTTCCACTTTCCACATGCAAATACAATGGTCGTCAGTACAAAGAAGGAAACCCTTACCAGCAAATCAGGTTTCTGGGTAGTAAGAAATGTGACTAATTACTCAGGCTTACAAGAGACAAAACCACAGGCTGCTGGGTACCAAATCATTTTGAAAAATTCAAATTAACTCAACTGTATAGTGGAAAATTGGACTTCCTCAATTTTTACAGAGTCATCGATCATCCCCTGACAAGTTCCTCATGTCCATGCAACCCAGACAGCACCACCTTTTCTTCAGTTTCAACCTACCTCTATCCATTTTTTGCCAGTTTCCCTAAGTTTTGCTACTTTTGTCCGTCCTTCCAGCACAAGTCTTCTGTGTTCTGAACTTCCATTCATTTTCTTGCAGCTAGTGACTTGCTTGAATCTCACTTCTGTCTCCCAGCTACAAATTCTTCTTCATATTTCTCTGGTTACTAGTTAATCTCAGCCTTATTTCCCATCACTTGGATTGTTTTTAATCAGCCACTGTTAATGGGTTATGGTTATCTTATCCAGGCAGCACTTACCTGGCCCTTTGTCTGTTACTAGTCATCACACTTTCCATTTAGTGCATCACACATCATGTCACTTACTGTCACTACCAGACAATCACTGGAAACAGGACATCAGATTGTTTTTCAGAGCTATCTCTGTGAAAAACATGTAGTATCATTCATCCTTGACTAGAGAACAGGTTTCTGTTTTGGGAAAGAGGAGGGGAATTGCTGCAAATGTACAGAATTAAATCCTCATGTCGTTTAACATAAATCCTCTTAGTGATTATAAATGTGTATGACTAGCTGACCCATTTTGCAGCAACCTGTTCTAATTTTAATGTAATTTTTCATTATATTAATCATAATTTCTTGTTCATTTTCTAAGTCCTAATTATCAGGGCCTGTATTACACAGAACAGGAAGATTTTCCTAGGTCACTAGTAATCTCTGCAAATAAGTGTTCTGAAAACACAACACAATATCTTAATAGCTTTTGCATAAGATAAATTGGTGTTAAAACCTGGAGATTAATGTTTGTGCAATGGCTAGTGCAAATGGCATAACATCTTGCTCCCAGCTTGTGCTTGCCTGCACTAAACATCTGCTATCACAGTGATTTTTCCCAGTGACTAAGGTAGACTGCACAAGTCTCTCCTGAACCACTGCACCCTGGAGAGTAAGTCTTATACCGTATTTGATATAAATTTATATATATCATTGCGTTATTTGATCCAAATTTGTCCTAGGAATAACCAAATACCACAGTCATACCTGGAACCTCAGTAGGTCACACCTCTTCCTGCGAGATGATGCATCAAAGAAGATGCATCAAAGCTGTTCAGGTGAAAAAATCAAAGACATCAGCCCTTGTGCTCAATGAGGATCCCATTTCTTTCTCACATGGGAGCACATGGTAAGCCCTAATGTAAGCACCAGAGAACAGAAAATTAAGAAAAGTTGAGATAAATGCTCTAACTGTGGCAAAAAAGGCAAAAACTAACTTCATATGAATTATGCTCTTGTCTCTGTGGTAATTTTTATGCCTTGCTTAGAGGATGGTACATTCTTCTTGTGGCTGAGGAAGTCTGCTGTGAGCTGAGTGGATTACTCTGAGCTTCTGTAGGAAGCGAAACTGCAAAGGCTCAAGTCCATGAAGGCAGAGGACAAAAGAGACTTTCCACCTGGAGAGAGAAGAAGGAGACCTGCATGGCATCAGACTGAGCCCTCTGAGGGCCTGACACAGCCAGAGCAAATCCACAGTGAGTCAGACCCATGGCAGTATGGCACAGGGCCTGGCACAAGGATCTCTCCAAATCTGAGAAGTCTGGCCAAGCAGAGACACCTCTTTCCTCCATTTGAGAACACTCATTAAGTGCAGGTCTGAGTAGTTGGATGAGTAGTGGATATTATGATTATACATTGATATATGTCATTAATATTTGTGCACATATTGATATTTGTGCAAACATTGATGCACAAATATCTCAGATGAGCCATAAAATTTACCTCAAGGCAGCCCTGATGACCAACCTGAGTCACATATAGCACAAGAAAACCACAGCCCACATGGCAGAATGTTAAATTTGTTTTAAAAAAAGCCAAAAGGACAACTCAATACAAAGCACCAAGGTGACTGGCATGAACATACACAGACACATCCTATATTGTGGGAAAGCTGTCCCAAGCTTTGCACTTGAAAACTATGTGGATGTTTTCTGCAAATCACATTTGCTGCTTGGAAGGGGTGCCTTGGGTGACCAGCATTGCTTTTCATCCTCTTGAAGCACTGACACTCACAAAAGCAAAGGCAGCAATTTTGTTAAATATGTTTCTGCATTGCTTCCGTCATTGGCTGACTCACTGTTTTGAAGGTCACTGTTTTCAAGAGATGACTAGATGAGATTTATGTATCAAAGCTCCTTCCAGATGGTTTGTGAGGGCTCTCATGAACTATCAAAGAGTAAAATCATCCCTATGACACAGAGTGCATAAATGACCTTCCTTATTTGTCTTCTTTGAGATAAGGCCAAGCCTAAACCAATCTTTCAGCAACTCCTTCAGGTCATTGTGCTTCAGGAAGGTACAGTAAGTACCTTTCCTCAAATGGTTCAGTACAAAATGTGACACATAGTTTTTCAGTGAGTTTCCCTTATAGCTTTTCCTATCAGGGCTGTCTAAGATGAAAAGTGAAGTGAAGCACTAGGCCTGATAAGTCAGTAACTTGCTACATAATGCATTTCTCCTACATGAGATGGCAAACTTAATGAATTGGATTTTTTTCTCCCCCTTCCTGCAAACTCTACTGTTTGCAGCCTGTGGTTAGGCAAACTGCCTTGAATGCTCTGTGCCACAGCTAGCCCCTCATGTGAAATTCACAGGAGCATCATACACAAAACCCAGACCTGTGATTTTCAGGAATTAAAACTTTCTGATATTTTTCACTTCTCCTCACTGTTTATCATTTTGCCTGCATTTGATGCAGTATTTTTTTCCAAGATGCGTTTTCAACTCAGTTACACTGCTCCCTGGCCCTGCAAGCCGCATATTGAGCTTCACAGCTGTTTAAGGGCACACATGGCACACCTGGCTCACAGGCAGAAGGGTGACAGTCCCTTCTCATTACAGCACATGTCTGCAGGAGAACTTAATGGGCTCCTCAAACAGTAACCACATCCTTTGAGACAAGAGAAGCAGTGGTGCTTTCTAGTCTATAAAACCATGGATAACTTTAAGAAAGGCACATGAGTAGGGTAAATGTAAGTTAATATGGACAGATAATAAGTAAATTGCTGTTAGGCGACTTCTTTGGCCATAACTTTGTTAGTTTCCAAAGGCAGTCTCTAGGGTCTGCCTGGGCACTGCAGTTGCAGCAGGATTTATTGCATTTGCTTCTTACGTGCATTTTCTGATGGACCTCATGTTCCAGTGTTCTGCTGGCCCCAGGTTCTGAAGCCTAAAATCGTATTTACTTCAGACAAGCTCAGCCTTATTGAAGTCTGCTGCTCAGCAGCTCTGTCCTCACAAGCAGCACAAGAGCTGCTCTGTGGATCTCTAGGTGAATGCAAGACAATTACAAAAGCTAGAAAGTAAAGAAACACAAATTAAACAATTGACAGGTCAAATAAGGACATGAAGCCCCTAATCAGTGTCCATGAGATTGCAGTGAAAACATATACATGTACATCTATTTATACCCATCTATATTAACTGGCAGAATATACTGAGAGAGATTTTTTCTTTAGTACTGTGGGAGGAAGCCCGTATGAAGCAAGAAATAAAAAAATCCTCAGAGTGACCTTCTGGGCTGATGTATGCTGCAGACATTCCCAAAGCTGATGGAGACAGGATGATTAATTTTCATAAATTATTGAACCAAAACCAACTTCCAGCATCTAGAAATACATATCACATTGGTAACTGTTGTATTATTCACCATACATGGTCCAATTGAAAATCTATTTGCCAAGTAGTGAGTCAAATGTTTACTCATGGCAGCAAGGCAACAAGGACATGCACACACCTACACAGAGCCACAGGAGTTTTGCAGAGGTTCACATCCTAATAGAGGTACCACACGTTTATTATTTACTGCTGGCTTGCTTTGCAATATTCATTTGCCCTTTAAATGGTGACATCCCCATTCAGTATGTTTCTAAACACTCCAGTTCTGTGAATGCTCTTTGAGGGGCCAAGTCCAGCATCCTAGCTCCCGTTCATACTGCTTTCTTGCTTATTTTAGGCCACATATGTGAAAAACATGAAAAACAGATTTTCCTTCCCCCTGGTCAAAGGCTATATACACCTTGGTAATTCATTTCGAGTTTATCTGTACAAATGGTATCACAGACAGGCTGCAGAGCAGAATTCACTCAGCCACAAATGCAGAAAGAAGTGCCATACAGGACAAGTGAGGAGGGAAAGATGTGGAAAAGTGGTCAGCAGAGAATAAATATATTGTGGAGGGGATTTTCAGAGTATATACATGCCATCAAGTTATTAATTTTTAATCTTGAGATCTGTTTGCATAACTTTCATTAACATTCTGTTCTTCAACACATTTTGCAGACAGATTCACTCCCAATAGCAAAACACCTGTTACAATGTCACAGCACCTAGTAATATTTTCACTGAGAAATGGAAAATGTTTCACAAGAAACCTGAATTTTTCACATTCAAGGGACAATAAAGCCCAGGGTAAACTTTAAAATGTAACTTTTTTTTCCAAAAGAAAGTCAAAATGGTTGTAGAGGAAATAGTTATGTCAAAAGTCCAGAATTCTATAGAACAGCAATTTCAGCAACTATTTTTTGACAAGTAGACTGGTAACCTCCTTGAAACGTCATATAATTTAATATCAAGTTCCGAGTTTTGCTCCAAATCTAACTGTAACTATCATCTAACTGATGTTATTTAAATGGCTTTGTCATAGCAGAAACCAAGCAAATTAACTTATTTTACTTTTAAACACTTTCTTTTCAGAGATATTCTGCACCTGTGATGACTCTTTTTCATGCTTTGCTCTCATATCTGGTTACTTGCAATATCAAAACTACGAAATTCAGGGACTGCCTGTATTTATACCTTTGTACAGACATAGGAGGGGACAAAGACAAAACAAATGCCACTTAAATGGTGGCTCACTTGAGCACAATAAAAACAGCACATACACATCAGCACTATTTTGGCTATATTCAGGCCCTCAAAAATGGCTATTTCTTTATATATAGATCCAGGAAGAAGGTAAGATTCCAGGTACGTGGTTAAGATATTGGAGATCATCTTATATAACCTATATTTTTCAAAGCAATAAAAGTAAAAATGTAAAAATACTAACTAAAACAACAAAGTACATATTGGGGGGCAGAGAAAAAGACCCTTCATGCCATCTGCATCTTATACTACACTAGGAGAGTATATATATTGTCTTTACACAGACAGACCCTTCTGTCCTCTCCCCAGCCTTCATCTTTCTCCCACAGCATCCTTTGCAGCCCCCAGCCTCCTTGCCTGGCCTCACAGAGTTCCCTCCCCTCCAAGCAGGAAAGGAGGGTTGCAGAGCTCTCTCTCCTAGGGCTGTGCCTGGGGGTCATCCCTCCCTCCCTGCCTGCCTCCTGCCAGCCCCCTGCAGCACCAAGTCCTTCAGCTGTGCCTCCAGCCCCAGGAGAAACTCATGTCTTCATAAAGAAGTCCTGCTCTCAAAGTAGTATCTGCAAACAGAATCTATTTTTAACAAATTTGATTGTGAAATAAACACTTCATAAATGTAGGGTAATGTGGATTGACCACAGGGAAAAGTCAGTTGATCGGTCCAGTGCAGCTGCAGGATCATTGCCCACTTACAAACACTCCAATTGCCTTTACACATCAACATCCATTTCAGAGTCATTAAACTTAAGATAATTTTCGACAGAAGTGTAAAACTGATTTGCTATGGAGGCCATTTCTGACAGTGGAAAACAAGTAAAAAAACCAGGCTGAGTTGCTGCAGCCACAGCAGGAAGGGATTAGTCTCTTGGAGCCTGCTCCTGAAACAACAGCCTGAATTACAGGCAGAAATTACATTTTACTTCTGTGGCTCACTTACGCCATTTCTCTTTCTTCCTAATATTTAGTTAAACTCTAATCTTTCTCTGAGGGGGCCCCCACAGAGTCTGTAAAATTGAAGTCTAAAGTTCTGGTTTAAGAAATGGAAGAAAAATTTCTAGAACTGGAAAAATTGCTTGGTGATTCTCAAGGCTTCCTGAGAAGCCTTTGAGTAAGCCTCATTTATTTTTAAGGCAAGCTAGTGGCAGGAAGGGGATCCCTGTGGAGGCAACAAACAGCCAAGAGCGACACTTTGAAGTCTGAAGTGGGTTTGTGCTGGGAGAGAAAATGATTACCTTACACCAAGAAGGAATCAAGGTGTGACTGTGCAGCAACAGTACCTCTCCATTAACTTCAGTTAGAGCTTTTTATTAGCATATGACTTTAAAAACTTCAGCTTGGCTTTCAGAGTGAGTTTGCATCACTAGATGGTGAGTTTCCTTTAGCCTGTACTTTAGCCAGCACTCTGAGTAGGTGTATTAGTACAGGAGGTTGTAGCATAAAACCTCACAAGCAGTGTTCTACTGCTGCAGGAGCAGCAATCAAAAGTGCCAGCTGCAGACTTTTCCCCCATTCTCAACGCAGGAACACCATTAGCTGTGACTGACAGCCCCTAAAACTCCCAGGACCACAGTTACCAGTTGGATTACTGGATCTCAGGTCTTCTGACCTTTACATTAAAGTGTCTGTATTGGTCTAATATCTTTGATCAGGCTTTTGACTTGTTACTGATGTTGCTGCTTTTATATGTGCTGTACAGATGATCATCCTTTTTACTGTTTATTTTCTGTCCTAACCAGATTAAACTACATAAAGATAAACTACACTGCTAAACAGGTATAACTTCTCCTACTAGTATGGTTTCAGCTGATTGAACAAGAGCAGAAAAAACAAAGCTAACCACTTTTAAGTGCAGACCACCATCACTGATGCTAATTAATGCAAAGGCCCTTTATGTTCATAATTAATGTTCGATATGAGCACCTCCCCCTCCCACTTGAGTTCAGCTGTATTTTTTTTCCTAAGCTGGTTCTATGATTGTATCTGCAGCCTTGAGCAAATGTAGCCTGCCTTTTGCATAGTACAGACTATGAAAAATCAGAGCAATTCCCATTTCAATTCTTGCAATTATGCTAAACTACTAATATCTTCACATGACAAAGAATCAAACATACTCCTTGACAATTTATTCTAATGGCAAATTCCTTTGCTGAAAAAGAGTTATAATTTTAATTTTATTTTGAATATCTGGCACCATGTTCCAACCACTAGACCTCCATTATATTTCTGTCTGCTAGATTAAGCAATATGTAGTAGCTGATGTATTCATTTTCTTCATTTATGATCCAAGATCCAGTCGCTTGAGGTTTAAAAAGGCAGGTATTTCCATTTATCAGCACTGACATAATTTCTTTTTGGCTGCTTTCCCTTCCCTCTGGGTATTATTTTACTTTTATCTGGTCAAGTCACTCATCCATAACTCAGTTTCCATTAAACATTCAGCACATGGTTCATTCGCATCAGCAGGGTCCACTGCAGCACTGAGCAATGGCCCAGTTGTGCCTTACAGGACTTCTCAGCAGGAGATGCTTATGGAATTGCTTTTTTGTACACATGACACAAAAGGACAAGTGGTTGATCACAACAATAGACTCAAAAGAAAACAGAAATAAAAGGATATTGCAGCAGCATTTACCCAGCAGCCAGAGGAAAGGGGACTTAATCCACTGTTAGGAAGGCTGCAGTTTGTTGTGAAGCAAAGTAATCTGGCAGGGAAAGACCCAGCAGCTATGCAACTCACCCTGGTTTGGCATTCCGCTCTTCAAACATAGCCCTATCCCTACCCTGGAGACAAGAGAAGCTCCTGGGTGCCCTAGCCTTTGACTGACTATCTTGACACCACTGCAGGATGGCATCACTGACTCGATGCAGAAGCCAAGTACCAACTGAACTGTCTGAGCCTCTCACATCCCTGTGACTTGACTGTGTGGACAAACATGATCTTATCACCAGTGTTGCTAGCTAATTCAGTCTTGGACACTGAGTTCAGTTAACAGCACCCAAAAGAGAAGGCAGGTTCTTTCCTCTCACAGCCCAGCAGTCTCTGTGGTTTTCTGGAGCACAAAGGTTCATCACGCCTCTGCTGAAAGAGAAGGCACCAGCCACCAGGACAGTGGAAATTCAGAGCTATCTATCTCAGACACTATGCAAAGTGCCTCTTGTTTAACAGAAAACATTTCCATTTAATTTTAAACTCTCTGTGAACAATAGCCAAACTTCATGCTACCATCAGCTAACCTGGAAAATATGGAAAGTCTATGGAAAGGTAGCTGTTGTCAAATTGTGTCACTGAGCTGGACCTGAATATCATGCAGAAATCAAGAATTCAATTAGTGAAAAATTTGAAAGATATTTGAAAAATAAATCTATCAAAAACTCCAAGCAAACACAAATAGTAGAAATATAACAGCAGAAAAAACTCTTTTGTAGAAGTGGTGGCCAAATATTCTTGGGCTAAGCAAATGAGTTCTTGCTGCAGGTTAAACTGGCTTTCAAAGTGCACTTACCACTTTATCACAACCCAAACCTCAACTTCCTGTATCTGGTCATCTGAAGGGAACATGTCTGCATGCTTGAGTGTTTTTTCTTGTTGGGAGCCGTGCAGCCCAGATCTTGTCTCCTCTCTTTCCCCAGGCTGTAACACTGAGGTCATGTTTGTCCACTCCAATGGCCTTGAAACATTGCTAGGTAGGATCACTGCCCAGAGGGTTATTTCTAGAATGGTGGGACAGAGGCCACCTCTTCTGCCCCTTGCCTGGTGCCTGCAGTGAGCAGTGCCTCAGACGGGGACAGCACAGCCTGGCTGGCATCACAAACTGGTGATGGTGCCACAGTGCCAGCAGCATCTGTGGTGTGCACATCTGTCCAACAACTGAAATGGAAGCATATCACTTCACATAGACTGAAAACAACCTTTCAGGTAAGTGTTCTAGGTAAATCTTTCTTTAATACCTACTCTGCTTGGTATTCTGGTTTATTAAATGTCTCACATTTCTGAAACAGAATGCAAAACTATCCCCTCAATTACTGCTGAGAAGTAAAATGCTACAGCTACTCAATTTTAGGATGACTCAGTTTTTCATGTCTTCAGCTCTATGGTTTTATTACTGCACAACCTGATTTGGCTGCCTTGGTTTCAAATGAGGACAAGACATGCAGTAATTGAAGACATACCGTGTCTGCTCCAATGATCTATGTACAGAGATTTTACATAAATCCTAATTTAAGAAAGCCATAAAAGAGAATGCCATGATTCTTCAGCCAATAAAAACAACACAGATAATACAATTAGCTGGCTGGTCTGGAAAATTATAATGCTGATGTGCTCTAATGAAATGAAACAGAGACAATGCTTGCTCTGCTGGCTGAGCAGCCTGATTCCTGCTCCAGCTTGGTTCATGGAGGCAGCTCCATCTTCAAGAGGCTGTCTTGTCCAGTCACTTGCATGCCAAGTGACACATGCTTTTCTGATTCTACTCTACCATAAAGAATTCTGGGATCCGAGACCTAGAAAAGAAATAAACCACCAAAGCCTGCTCATGGTTTCACAGAGTACAACTTTGTTCTGCAAAGATGGATGAAGTTTTACCAATTGTAAGCATCCACATCTCATTTGAGCGACAGCTTAGAACTAAGAGTGTATTCTTTAGAATATTTTTAGCAATACAAAAGTCAGAGAAGTAACTCCAGCTTCATACAATAACAGCTGTATGTTATCCCTGTTCAAGTCAGAGCATCATCTGTTTTTTTCAATTTCTTGAAATTACTTTTCCAAAGCAATTTGGTTTTGGTTTTTTTTTTTTAAACTCTTTTGGATGCATCTTCTTGACACAGCCTTATATATAATCTACATCTATATAATCTATATCTATCTATATATCTACATCTATGTATCTCCTGTATCACACATAATTCTATACAAGAGGGAGAAGTTAAGTTTGGCATAGGAAGAAATGGTATTTTTGATAATTTTCCCTTCAAATACAAGTGGATTAAAATATGTTGAATCTCCCAGTGATTCGAGCACATAAATATACTAGTTCAGGCCCAGGATAGCTGAGCATATGCACATGTTCCATTAAAGTAAATTAAATAGAAAACCACCCATGGCACACACTGATTGCATTAAGAATATTTAGAACCACTTCAGGGACAGAAAGGAAGTTTTGGACTCCAAAGCAGCTTAGAGTAAATAAGGAGTAAGTAATTAAACTTAATTGAGATGGGTGTCTTACAGCCACAAAGAAGCTGGGACTGCTGCATTAGAAGTTAAGAAATAACTGTAGCAGAAAAAAAAGCAAGCATAACATTGCTCGGGGCCTTCAATTCTGCTATATCAAACCTCTGTAGCAAGACTACTTCTGCTTTCTGCTATCTGAAAGGTCTTGCAATGGATCTACAGCTAATTATTCCATGCATCAGATTAAAATGCATATGCCACCTGTATTTTCATCCTACTTCCTATGGTCCCTAGGAATTTAGTGCTGAAATATTTGTGTGTAGTTATTTCCAAGTGCGATTTCCAATTCCTGTCACAGTTATTAATAAATGGTGATTTTAACCTCTACAGTGTAAGATGCAATTATTCTTATTTTCCAGCTGTTATGCCACAACAACATTAATAGCATAACAGCTATAAATATAGTACCAAAACAGCTGGTATGGTGGTAATAATGCCACCTGCAGCATCTCTGTATACTCTCTCATCTTCTCATTGCCCCAGGTCAAGCTTAGACTTGCCATCTTTTCCATCTCAGAGAGCAAAGTCAGGCGGAGAAAAGAGGCACAGCAATAAAAAGGCTGTTGTTGTTTAATTTAAATCACAAAGAAGTCCATAATTGTAGCCCAAGAAAGAGTCTTTTGAAGCCTACATGTGTTAGAAGCAAATGCTTGAGATGCAAAGGGGAAGTTAGTCAATAGTTTTTCAAATTACCTCATAGTAAAAATTTGTTACTACATATAACACAGAAAGCATCATTAAAAACCATTGACCTGCCATGAGCAAAAAAATCAGATCCTCCTTTTTCTATCCCCTCTGATGCAACCAGCAAAGTTCCCTGAGTCTTTCTGTAACTCCCTAGTCAAAATCTAGTAAAATTTTAAGCGCCTATTTTTTACAAGACAAGAAACTGATACAGGCTCCAGGAATTTCTTTGCTAAATTATCTTTGTTTTTAAAATTTACTAACTCAAGTCTTGCTTTTCTTGATCAGAGATGGCAGCAGCAACCATGCTATATGTAAGCATTTCCACTTAAACAAGTCTCTGCAAAGACATAAATGGAGGCTCAGTAGCAATAAAACTTACTGTCCTTGCCCCCTTTAAAAAATACCATCTAATTTCTTCCCATTTATGTTGGGTTGATCCTGGCTGGATGCCAGCTGCCCACCAAAGCCATTCTGTCACTCCCCTTCTCAGCTGGCCTGGGAAGAAAAAATATAATGAAAAGCTTCTGGGTTGAGATAAGGACAAGGAGACCTGGCTCATATATTAATTAATGTCATGGACAAAACAGACTCAATTCGGGGAAAATAAATTTCTTACCAATCAGGAACAAGGGAAATGAGAAATTAAAAAGAAATCTTTAAAAATCCCACCTTCCCGGGCTCAACTTCATTCCTAATTTTCTCTACCTCCTTCCCTCCAGCAGCTCAGGGGAATGGGGAAAGGAGGTTGCAGTCAGCTCACCTCAGGTTGTCCCTACTGCTCCTTCCCTCTCACAGGGAGGGCTCCCCACACTCTTTCCCTGCTCCAGCATGCAGTCCCTCCACAGGGACTCCACAGTAGCTCCCTTCCCGAACTACTCCAGCGTGGCTCCTTCCCACATGCTGCAGTTCTTTACAAACTGCTCCAGCTTGCCTACGTTCCTCAGGGAGCAATCCTTCAGGCACAGCCTGCTCTATCGTGGGACACTCATGGGGTTACAAATCCTGCCAGGAAACCTGTTCTAGTGTGAGCTCCTCTCTGCCAGGAGACACAGGTCCTGCCAGGACCCTGCTCCAGTGTGGAATTCCCATGGTGTTGGAGCACCTTTGGGCATCCACCTGCTCCAGCATGGGCTTCTCAGTGGGTTGCAGCTGGATCTCTGCTCTTCCATGGACCCTCCATGGGTGCAGGGGCCCAGCTGCTTTGCTGTGGTCTGCACCAGGAGCTGCAGGGAAATCTCAGCTCCAGCATGTGGAGCATCTCCTGCCCCTCCTTCTTAACTGGCCCAGTACCCACTGAGCTGTCTCTCATAGTCTCACAGTCCTCTCTTCTCTGGCTGTAGCTGCTGTTGCTCAGTATGGGTTTTTCCCTTTATTAAATGCGTTATCCCAGAGGTGCTCTCATCATCACTGTTGGGCTCAGCCTTATCCAGCAGCAAGATCATCTTGGAGCTGGCTGGCACAGGCTCTACCAGACATGTTGGGAAGTTCCTGGCATCTTCTCAGAGAATCCACCCCCATCCTCCTCCTTGAAACTTGCCAAGGACTTTCCTACTTGAGAAATTGTCTCATACAAAGTTTTGTGGTTTTTGCTTTCTCTGTTTTCTAAAACAGAGATTGGTATTATAAAGATGAGTATCCCTTAGCCATAGAAAATTAAGCAGTTTTGTTGCTCTGAAGAAACAGGAGTGGGATAGAGTGCGTAACTGTCAGCTTGAAACACTAAACAGCACTGGGGTACTTTGAGTACAGATTTACTGCATCTCAGTAAGAGATCACATTGTTCTGAAGTATCACTTCTGTGAGTGGAGATTATCACCACCAAGAACAACCCAGGTTTTGTAAAAACATTGAGTTAAAACAGATATTATACCTGAGATAAAACTCAAGGTCACACTGAAAACATACATTAGTGTGCCACATATGCTCCACATTTGCTGCCCAACTACTAGTTTTCTCATGTTTATACATTCTGATTTAACTGCCATAGTAACGACATTGTAGTAACAGAGATACTCAACAGGCCAAGTCTGTTTTAATTACAATTACAGATTAGATGTCTAATTCCTAGTCTTTCCTTTCACATCCTTTTATTCCCATGACAAAGAAAATACATAGTGAGGCATTTATGTTTGTATATACTATTCTCCAGATTACATGTCTAGCCGAATAAATTCATTAACAAGACAAGTAGTACAAATGTTGCCTCTGCATCTCTTTCACTAAAGCTCATTATTTCCTTTTCTTCCTTACTTAATTTGTCTGTGTTGGAATGCATTCAGCATTTTTCTGTATATAGACACTAATAAAATGGTGAGCTGGACATGTACACCAGTGCTGACACCAGGAAGAGAATTATTGCTCTGCTTATGCATCCTTCCTGAATGGGAAAACTAGGTCAACTGATAGTCCAGATTCTCCTCCATGTGGCTAGCACAGGGCAGGGTGGGTGGAAGAGGGCTAGCACAGTGCTTCTTCAGCAGAACAAATACAGAAGAAACCAATATGTGTAAATATATGTGTACTTCAAAATTGTGAAATAACATAAAAAGGGAATCTCTCAGAAGTGAGGAAAAGAATGAAGAGGAAAAAGGAAATCTTAGTTTTACTAAGGAAAACAGAATAAAATCAACAAAGAAAACACCAAAAAAGCCCCAACAAACCATGTGAGAGCAGGTAAGTGGCTGTAAGCTAAGTTTCAGCTGAAATAAAATTTACTTGTTTTGCCATAAACTAGGTTCAGCCACTTTCCTCACAGAAAGTTTCTGTATCATGGCTTGGGTCCAGCAATGGCAGGCCTACCTGTGTAAAGAGTAGTGATGATGAAGATGTTACCCAGCCCTGTAGTCTAATCACTTAACTGTGATACAGGCATCATTATGGCAACACTGCTGAATGCAAAGCCAAAAAGCAGAGAGAAAACTATTCAAAAGTTAAGACACTTATATTTTGACTCTTCTTTTCTTTGGAAACAATGGAAAATATTCCTCCTTCCTTAGAGATCTGAAAGAGTCCCTGGAAAACCCAAGAAACGCAGCTCAAATTCAGTGTTGATCCTGTTGTGAGCAAGAGGCTGGACTAGAGGATCTTCCAGCCTCATAAATCCAATGACTGATTTTTGTGAACTGCCTTTCTACAATCCTGAATAGCCTTTAAAGTTACTTTCAGAGAGCAGAAATACCCAGAATTCATTAGGAAACCAGCACTTCATAAAGCTGCAGCTCTGTCTGTACCCCTCCACGTCCCCATCTAGCAGACACACTGCGGGGATGGCTGATGCTGCCTCACACTCTGCCACCTCAGAAGAACAAGGTGCCTTCTTCCAAACTAGTTAGATGACAGGCACCATTCAACCCAATTCAATTAAAATATCACAAAGTTGCATGTTGATTAAAATTAGATACTTCAATGAAGTTTAATGCGCTGGTGGGGTTTTTTTATAAATTTATGTCAGATCAAACAACTACAATTAAACCCAAACGGGTATATGTGTACATACATACATAAAGCCAGTTTAAATAAATACAAAATTTTGAATATATCATTAAGCATCAATTTATATGTACAGAAGGCTATAGCTTGGCCCTCTGGGATCCTAACATTCTCTTTTATTAACCTTTTTGCCACACGAGGACTCTATTTAATATGCAAGTAGTAATATATGAATCTGTAAATAATATCAATATTTAATTTTCTATAAAGTATTTATAAATTACATCAAGTCAGGACAACCTTGGGCAGACATGGCATATCACCGAAGTAAGCAACACAGATTTTAAAAATAATCCCCATTTATTTCAGAAACAGTACATTTAAGAAATACTTGACCTGTGCAGCCACAGACTCCATAAATAGTTTTGTGGATAGTAAATTATCCACAAAATAAGTTAATACTAAATAATTAGTATTGTGCAACCAAACCCACAACACCCACAGGTTTCAAAGTGCTTAGCAAGACAATAGAAGATTATGGTTCCCATTTTACAATGGGAACAGCTGAAACAGAAAACTCAGGTGGCTTGTCTGAGGTTTTGCTTGAAACTCAGTGTCTCGAATGTGGAAAAAGGCCTGAGAATCCTGACTCTCAAACCAGTCTTGAGCCACAGATGACTTCACTGTGACTAAATTTATAAACTTAAATTTACTTTAAATATAGAAACTGAGTCCAAAAAGCCACTTGAACAAAGATTTCTTATTGATATGAGATATGGTCATTACTTCAGCAATCTGTAGATCTGTAAGACCAGATACAGATATCACAAATTCACTCATGGGAAAAGACTCCCCTAATAAAAGACAGATGAAAGAAGACTGTGGCATGGAGAAAGCTAAACCCTGGGATCCACTGGAATCATCAAATCTGAACTTGTGGCAGGGCAACACTCCAGGGAAACTCCCAAAATGCCAAGCAGCATTTCTGAGTTTCAGGAGTTTCTGCAGAGACCCCTGCACTTGCAAACACTTCCCTCATGCTGGATTGTGGGGACCCCAGCTGCGAAAAGGCTCCTGAGCCACTTCCCTACCAGGAGCTGGCAGGGCCATGGCAAGCAGGGGCTGTTGGAGAACCCTTGCTCTACAGCTGAACTTGTCAGCCTGGGGTCATGGTAGTGCACAGCCAGGGGACTTGCACAGAAAGACACTTCATGCGGTCTTCATTTCTGCAATATGGCTATTCTTATGATTACTGCTCAACTTTGTGTGTTCTACACTGCAGCAAAGCACCACACTGCTGAACACCAAGTAGAAACAGCACTTGTTATCCACTGTGTGTAGACATACTGTGTCAAGAGGACTGGGATTTCACAGAAAGATATTCCTACAGGCAGAGAGAAGAATGAAGATTGACCTCTTTTGGCACAGATACCTCCCCCAGGTGGCTGCAGGGACTGCCATTAGGGCGGGCATGTACTCTGCCTTTGGAGAACATACAGCTGCGTGTACTCAACAGTGCACAGCTGCTTCAATCAACTTCCACTGTTTGTGAAACCAATGGTGTTGGCACAGCACCTGATCACACGCTTCGTACAAGGAAAAGCAACGCACAGGTTAGCGGGCAGAAGAGAACAACGGCACACACAGCGTAGGATATGGGATCTTCTTTCTCTTATGTCATCCAGTCATATTCACATTGCAAAGATCTGTGCAGTTCCCACAGATGAGAAGTGTGGAACTTCAGGTGAGGTCACATGGCTCATTTGGTGTCATGCTGATCTCTTGGTTTTTTCTGTGAGATGGGCACTTGCAGTTTTGCTGAGGTAGCAGATACAGAGGTCTTCCCTTTATTCCCTTAAGAAAAGCAAAAGTGAAGGAAAAGAGGATAGGCAGACAGAAATGCTGGAGTTTCTTATAAAAGATACAAACACACTTGAAGTAAAATACATTTCTGAAATACTCCACTGGGACAGACAGGACGAGAGCCTCCAAGAGCAAACTTCACCATCTCAGAATCACCCTGAAGACAATTACAGGTTTATTGTGGCAAAGCAGTTAATCAGAGAGAAATGAATTTTCATAAATAAATAGCCAGGCACCTGGCTCTGCAGGGCCCTGGACATTATGTAGAATGGACATTTTTCTCATTGTCATCCTGGAGCAGGTCAAGGCAGCAGAACTCCAGGTGCTGAGCACACAGCACTGACAGTAGAGAACACAGCACTGCTATGTCAAGGCATTTGTAGAACTTAAGTGCAGAAAATGTTCATCAGAGGACAAATGTACCCACTCCTCCTGTTGTTCTGCCACTTTTTCTGCCAAACATTTTACCAGGACAGGATCTACTTTGGAGTCAATCTTGTTGGCGAACCAGTGTCCATAATTCAGAAGCCATCTTAATTCTCCAGCCCCATAGATGCAGACACTGCGAAGGTGGGTACCAGTGCATGGAGGATACAAATAGTCTTCCAGATAATTCCATTTCACCAGACGAGTTTTGCTTTGTAAGTCTGTTACATCCTGGGATGACCTTGGAACTTCCCCAGGGACCCCGGGGACACGAACAAGAGTGGCCCAGAAATGTTCATCTGGAGAGTATGTGTCCCTTGACCACTCAAAAAAATCTTTTGCAAGTGAGCTTTCAAGGGTATATTGAATAAATTCTCGGCTTAAAACAAAATAGGCACTGCCTACAAATATCTCAATATCATGAGGTGGCGGATTCTTGGAAATGTTGGTTTTAACAGGCATCTGCATGTACTCATAAGGCACTTTCATAAGCTCATAGTGATAAGTAAATCGTTCTCTTTTGCTGCTGCTTGGCTTTGAAGTTTCCAGCATGTTTCCTCCACCGAGTTTCTTCAGTTCAGCAACCAACTCAAAATTTGATCTCAAAGGGAAATCTTGGCCACACAAATTGATAGCATACTTCCAAGGAACTGGAGACTCTATCAAATCAGACAAACAATTGAAATCTGCTTGCAGACGTGAAATATGTGCATAGTCCACTGTCTCCAATTTTGATGCAATGAAAATATTTGGGAAACATTTAGCTAGATTGTTCAAAGCAGATTTGAAACTCTTTGCTGCTTTTTGGTCATAATGGATGCAGTAAATGTTTTGATGACTGTACAATGAATGTATGAGCCTTTCTACCATTGCAGCATCTTTGTGAACAACCAAAGAATAGGCAATTGGAAAACTCTCCTCCTCTGGAGAAACAAGTTTTAGCTGGTATTTCCTAAGTGAACGATACACATGACAGTCACTTGTCATTGCTACAACATCTTCATCAGTTAAATCAACTATTTCTTTTCTTCTTATCTCTAAACTCTTGCCAATTTCATGAGGATCTTGTTCATATATAGACGAACAATTAATTTCATACTGGAACTCATTTCTAGGGTATGAGTATCTGTTTCTAACATAAGAAGAAGTGCTCAAGAAGTGCTCAACTAAGTAAATGCCTTTAGAGGGAAAAAGGTGTCTTTCGACATGGAGGAGCTTCAGCAGTGCAATCAGCCACCCAGTAACACACAGAATCAAGATCTTCCTTTGTGAGGGACATTTGTAGGACCACTTACGTCTCTTCATTCTACAAGATAAAAGAGACATGGTGTTATTTTAAATCAGAAATCATCAGAGACCATTCCAACCTCTAAGATAGATACGTGCACACCAGTCTGCCTACAACATAAACACCACCTTATTAGGAAGGGCACTGGTAATCTCTACTTTCTTACTAATCATAATTTTAAAATTTCATTCCCCTGAATTAGCTGAGTGAAGGCAATAAACCAGACGATTTCCAGTCAAATAAGAGTATCAGAACAAGACTCCCACTGTTTTTTTTTCCAAACCTTTTTAAAATTTCTAATGAGCTACTGAAGTACAGCAACCTCTGGACTGGCAAAAGCATTACTGTCATCCACATGAGTAGGAAGGATTATTTATTTTTCTGAGTAACTACAAAACATTCAATGGGAGCAGCACAGTAATGTCTAGTAAGTCTGCAAAGAATGAGTTTCTAGTGTTAGATATTACTATTGTTTTTTAAAAAGGCATGAAATAGAAAGTTTTAGAATTCAAACACTGCGTTCTCATTATCACTAACACTGGAGCTGGCTCATAAAGACATCCAGGAAATTAATTTCCTTCCTGTTCTGTGCCAACAGGATCTGAAAAGCCCAAAGTCCTTTCTCTCTTCAGATTTCTTCTGGGAAATACTTCTAACTTGCCCTGAAGACAGAGGTGGATGAAGACATAGCACTTTCATCCACTGGTGTGAACATATAAGGAATGTACCCTTCTGAAGGCAGAAGGGGTAGTAGTAAGCAATAGCTCATCCATCCTGCTCTCTGTCAAGTGACATAACCTCGGACGTGACCACAAAAATACATGTGGCCCCTTTTTTATACAGCATGTTATTTAATAACATTCCTGTGTAGCACATCAACAACTGAGGTATTACCACAACAAAATCTAAATACAGAGATCTTCTTTCATATAGCTTTGCTTTACTGGCTGAGGGTAATCAGCATTCTTACTATCCCTGAATTAAAATTGGACCAGAACCACATACAAGTGCAGCAGTAAACTTAGCTCTACTTAGCTTAAACCAAGCTCTTCTTTGTCTTGAAATTGAACAGCTCCTGGTATTTTCTTTTGAGTAGAAGCTGTTTCAGAGTGCTTCCAGAGCCAATAAAATGGTGGGGCCAGCAGATGTGGCTCAGATGCCTGCACATCTCACATACGCATGTAAAATCAAGTACTGAGATGTGCATTCAAATATACTGCAAGACTAACTTGGGCATCTTTAGCATTCCCTTAAATGTCAAGTCTTGCAAGCTGTAGCTACATTTAAATTGAAGCGTGTCAAGGCAGAGCTTTTTCATTTGTCTGTTCTCCCTTGCCTTTGCCTTTCTGTGTGCATCTTTGCCCTCAATATTTCTATTCTAGGGCAACAAGAAAGAAGGAAATGTTATCTCCTTGTTTCACCTGGAGGTTGCCAGGTGCAGACTAGGGTAAGCCAATACATACCTATTTCGTAGAAACCAAAGCTGAGCAACTCTCTGCAGGTTTTAGAAACAATCTTCAGGTATGCTAACAAAGAAAGAGAAAAAACAGATCTTACGGAATCATAGAATAGTTTGAATTGGAAGGGACCTTAAAAATAATCTCATTCCAAAATCCCTGCTATGAGCAGGAAACCTTCCACCAGGCCTTGAAAAATTCCAGGGATGGGGAATCCACAATTTCTCTGGGCAACTTGTTGCAGTGCCTCATCATCCTCAGAATGAAGTGAGGCATTCATATCCCTATGAAGCCAAAAATCCCATGTTCCCTCATAGCAAGTAGGTGCTTTCCTTCATCTCTTCTTCAAATTAATCCTAGCCCAATGTCTAATCTGGGTTTCCCCTTTATGTATCTGTGTTCCCGGAGAAAAATCACTTTTAAAAGCTGCTCCTAACCAAATGCAGGTTTTCAGCCATATGAAAAAAGCCCTGTAGGGGGGAAGACAGATAACCTGCCCTGGTATTTCTTTGGAGGGAGAAGACTTCTGTGGTGTGGCCTTTCTGTGAAGCCCACCCCATGCCTCTGCTCATTGTCTCCCTGGCTACCAAGGACAACACCTACCACCCCTGGTTGAAAAGGGATTGCTTAAACCAAGGAGTGAATCTTCTCTTACTCTCTCCTTCAAAAAGGCAAAAGAAAAAGGAGGAGAAAAAACCAACACTTTCCAAAGTTCTCCCAAACCTCTCTATCTGTGTCAGCTCTGGCCAGCTTCTACCCAGTGCCAAACATTCTGTTGCTATGAAACCAAACAAAGCCATAGAATGTTAGAATGTCCTGAGTTGGAAGGGGCCCACAGAATCACTGAACTACAACTCCTGGCCCAGCACAGGATACCCCAAGAGTCATACCATGTGCCTGAGAGCATGGTCCACCTCAGAGGGAACTGAACTCTGTCAGGCTGGTGCTGTTTCCCATTCCCTGGGGGGCTTCTTCCAGTGCCCAGCCACACTCTGAATGAAGACCCTTTTCCTTACACTTAAACCTCCCACACAACTGCAGACTGTTCCCTTGGGTCCTGCCACTGTTCATCACAGAGAAGAGATCAGTGCTTGTCCATACACTTCCCCTCACAAGGAAGTTGTAGGTCACTATGAAGTCTCCTCTCAGTGTCCTCCAGGCTGAACAGACCAAGTGACCTCAGTCTCTCCACATACAGCTTCCCCTCAAGGCCCTTCAGCATCCTCGTGGTCCTCCTTCGGACACTCCCCAATAGCTTCATGTCTCTCTTATTCTGCACCTCCCAGAACTGTCCCCAGCACTCGAGGTGAGGCTGCCCCAGTGCAGAGCAGAGCAGGACAATCCCTTCCCTTGCCTGGCTGGTGATGCTGTGCCTGATGTCCCCCAGGACACAGGTGGCCCTCCTGGCTGCCAGGGCACTGCTGACTCATGTTCAACTTGCCACAGACCAGGACCTGCTGGTCTGCTTCCACAGGGCTGCTCTTCCAACCAGTCTGTCCATACATCCAGGCTTGCCCTGCCCCAGGAGCAGAATCCAGCACCTGTTTTTGTTAAACTTCACATGATTCGTGATTGTCCAGCCCACTAATTAGTTGAGATCTCTCCTCAGGGTGTCCCTGCTTTCAACAGCTCCTCCCAATTTAGTGTCCCAGTCTATAGCTTTGAGTTTATCTTGAGTTCTATATCCAAGACATTAGTGAAGACGTTGAAGAGCACTGGCCCTAAGGAGCAGCCTTGTGGAACCCCACTGGTGACAGGTCACCAGCCTGATGCCACCCCATTCACTGTAACACTTTGTGTCTGACCTGTCAGCCAGCTGTTGACCCATCACGACCTATCCAGAAGGATCCTGTGAGAGACAGGATCAGAAGATTTACTGAAACCCGAAAAGATCACATCACATCACATCACATCATCAACTAGATGAGCTACCTTGTAATAAAAAAGAATTAGTTTGTCAAGCAGGACCTTCCCCTCGTGAAGCCACGCAGGCTATGACCAATGACTGCATTTTCCTTCAGAAGTTTTTGAATAACTCCCAGAGTAATCTTCTCCAAATTTAACCAGGCACTGGAGTGAGACTGACAGTACTGTAGTTAGCAGGGTCATCCCTCTTGCTCTAAAGGAATTATTCCTCATATCCAACCTGAACCTGCCATGGTGCAGCTCAAGGCCATTTCTTATCCTGTTGCTGGTTGCCTGGGAGTAGAGGTTGACCCTCACCTTGCTACAACCTTCTTTCAGGTAGTTGTAGAGAGCAGTAAGGTCCCCTCTAAGCCTCCTTTTCTCCAGGCTAAAAAAACTCAGCTGCCTCAGTCACTCCTCATATGACCCTTCATCACCTTTGTTTCCCTTCTAAATCATTTATCAGTATAAAGTTAATTTCAGCAACTGGGATTTCTTGATGAACAGTGTGAGACCGGAGAATTAAATCTCTTGGGACAAAAAGGCTATCATAAACCTCATCAGGTTTTGACTCAGCTGCAAAACTTTATATTTTACCACATGCAGACTTAAAGCCCTACTCAGAGGTGTGGTGTACCCACAATCCTCTCCAGAGGAGCACAGAACGCATGAACATGGCAGATGAGAACAGCAACCTATTGCTGACCAAAGCACCTATCTTGGGTAGAACTGACCAGATGCTAACTCTGATTATCTTGCTCACAAAAACCTTTTCCTCAGGTGATGCCATGCACTACACAGGCAAGATTCCATCTTTTGTATCAAGATTTTATTTTTATATTATGAGCTTGGCTTTGACATCTTGCTTTGTTCTGTAGAATGTGTTACTTGTCTTTTCTACATGTGAGAAGATTCCTGAGGCACATTTGCTTGTAGCAGGACCTGAGGAGGGCAAGAGCCCCAGGTCTTCACCCAGTCTAAGACTTCTGTTGAGATGCTCCCCAGGTTATACAACCCTTTAATGAACCTGGGCTCCCAGGGAAATCCTCTTCTCCTGCCTCTGCACCACTTTATTAATAAACTTTCCAGATTTTACCCTCTCCATGTTGGCCAAAAATAAACACATGCACTTGTATCTGATTAACAGACCCATTATCAATTTATTATGTCAAAAAATCTGCATTTCCCTTATCACTAGCACTGTAATGCAGAACACAAAAAATAATTTTATTAAAGTCTGGGAATTGTCTCTCCACAGCTGCTGCTCACATTCAGTCAGAGAAGATGGATGAAGGTAAAGCATCTATCCCTCGAGACCAACTACAGCTCAGTGTCACAAAGATAATGTCCTGAACTGCAAGGACTGCTGTGTCAAATGTTTCTGAATTCATAAAGCCATCATGCCCACTGCTCAGGATTCAATCCCAAAATTAATATGGGTGATGTTGACAGGAAAGGGAAGAAATCCTCTCTCCAGTTCCCCAGGCTTCACATGGGAGGACTCTGACTTCAGGAGTGTGGTAACTGGGAAGTGGCCCAGCTAAAAGCTTCCAGTCATGAACCTCAGGCATTAATTGCAACTCTTCTGACTGACAGCAAGGCTCTAAGTGTGTCTTCTGTGATACTGAAGTTTAAAAATGTTAGGCAAGAATAAGGTGTGCTGCTAACATCAGATGTAATGTAGCTGGAAAACCCTGAACATGCTGTTCTCTGAACCATGTGAACAACTGAATGATTTTGCATTCCACTAGCACTCCTAAAAACTGCACATCGCCTCAATTCAATGTATGTCTTAGAAACTCAACAGAAGTATTTCCTGTTTCAGGATTTTCTGTTTGAACTGAATTGAGCTCTAAAAGAAATTCAGTTATGAATGAGAAAAAATACTGCAGAGGGCAACAATCCATATTTTGGCTTGTTTTACAGATTAGAGTATTTTCACCAAAATTAGGATAGATTAGAAAAATGTTTGCTTCTTCATTTGTATATTTTAATAACTAAAAAAAATTCTGTAAAAATTTGTAAAAGGAGAAGTGGGACTTCTGGCCTCCAAGGCCTAAGAAGGAGTGATCATCTGCCTACCTGAAAAACTGTTCTGCTGTTTCACCTGAGTGCTGTGTAATTTTTTCTGCATTCTGATCTTAAATATTCTGTCTAAGGCCACTGTGCACTATCATATATCAGGTATCAAGGTTATTTCAAGATTGAAGTTTATGACTCCTATGTTATTTAATTTTATAGTTCCATAATATTATATCTAAGATGCTATCTAAGATAATATCTAAGATGTTGTGGAAACAATACCAACCAGTGTAAGCAAGCTTTAAATTGTTTTTTGAGTGTGCCCACCAGAATTTTCTCTGTATTTGCCAAATCAGTGAAAAGTGAACTTAGCTAACTTTGCATCTTCTCAGTGCTATGCAAAGAAATTGTTGTGGGCCAGCTGGAGAACTGCATATCTAGGTAGCACTGGATGCCTCACACCAGTCCACATCTTTTCCCTGGAGGGAAGCAGACCACACATACAGAAAGTGGCACAAAGTCTTATCTACCTCCTTGTAAACACACAGCCCTTAAAAAAAAAAAATATAGGAACTGCTGTTGCTTTTAATTGGAAGAAGAGCACAGCGATCAGGTGAAACTGTACATTATGAGATGTGGTGGTCCAAATTGAACCACCACTTGTGAGCACATACATTAATTCATTGGGAATAACATTTTTTACAAAATATACCTCCATTCCTTCAGGATAAAATCAAGTTTAAACAATCACTCCTACTGAGAAAACTGTATCACCACAAAGAACCTGGCAGGCTTTGGGCTCACACTTGTCTCTGAAGACAAGTTTTCACTTTAGTAAGATTCTAATAATATACATATGGATACTTGGTTCCTGTGAGAGACCAGGGCTTCTCACACTATTATTTTTGTTTTTTCCACAAACCAATGTACCCAGACTCTCAGTCTGTGCAACTTTGTGATGCCAATGTCATTCTTGCACAGGAGGAGTATACAGCTCCCTTCACCCTGAGCAGGAACAAATTACCTACTCTCACATTCCTCTTGCTCGGCATGGCAAGTCTCCCCTGCCATCCACACAGTGCAGAGGTGTTCCCAGTTTGTCCAGTTTGTATTCAGAGCATACTGAATTAACAGCTGCTGAGCTACCTTGTTTAAGAAAATACAGAATTTTTCAACTCCCTAGCATTCCATTCCCTTTCCTCATCGTCTTTTCTGATATAGCCTGTGCTGCATTTAACTCATGTGCTTCAGTGATTAAAAGTAAAAGCTTCCAGGTGGATCTACATTGCCCACAGGCTCCCTGGATGTTGCCTGCAGGTTGGAGACATTATGAATCATCCATCATCACTCCATCCTGTGAGGTCCATCACAGGAAGCACATAGCCTTGTGGAGCTAAGGTATCAGATGTACCTCCAGGTAGAAGAATAAAACTCCTGCTTTGAAGGCTGGGTTTTGCTCAGGGGAAAAAAAAAGAGATGTCTGCTCAAAGAGAGCTGACAACACAGAGAGGGAAAGACATTCCTTTGGTGTTGGAAGCAACTGGCTTAGCAGCAGGCATGCAGGCAGGACTACCTGAGGAAGTCTGTAACCCGCCTGCAACAACCAACGCATCACAACTTTCCTGAGGAACACAAGTATGTATCAATGTCCACTGGCCCTCCTGCTCTGCCCCGCCCTCTGCCAGTCCTTCCTGAAGGACCTGCTCAGCAGGCAAGCAAAAGTCCAATCTCAACCTCCAGCTACACACAGCTACAGAAAACAAAAGCCAGGATCTCTCCTAATGCATATCATTATCAAATTTATAATACTTCTTTTGTACTTAAGCAATACCAATCAAAGAGGCCTGTGACTCTTCTACAGATGCCACAAATTGCTTTTGGTGTCATGCAAGACAACCAGCTGGCGGGAACCATCTCTTGTCTGTTGTCACATCTGCTTGGGACTGGTTTACCCAGAGCATAGACTGAAAAGACATGTTGACTGGAATAGAGATTCTTGGAAAGTTCAGGCTGCAAGCAGGCAGTGCTCTCTCCTCAGTGGATCTGAAATACACAGTGCTCGCTGTGAAAGCCATTGTGAGGCAGCCTGCTTCTGTGCTTGCCACAGAGCAAGAGTTAAGTGAAAAGGTCAATTTTGAGTGCAAGTCTGTGGAAGGAGATGAAAGAGGGAGAGCAGATGTAGGGGAACAGGAGTGCTTTTACCCCAACATGTGATTCTTTCTTGCATGAAGAAACCCTTCTGTGTACATAAAGCATGAATCAAGCCCCTTGCTGTCACCTAGGTTAAAAAAAATAAAAAAAATTAATAAAATAAAAAAATAAAAAGGGAATGAGTGCTGAGAAGAGCAGGAGCAGCAGAGGTTGGGAAATTACAAAAGAGGACAATGGCCAGAGAGATTGATAAGGGTAAGTACTTTCATGTAGGTAGCATTAACGACAACAACAAAAATCAGAGTAGCAGAACAAAGTGCTTTCTCTAACCCGTTACTCCCCCATCACTCAAAGGCGTCTGAGGTAAAAACGGTGTCTACACCTCTCCTTGGAAACCAGGTCATAGTGTATTTCAGCAGCCAACACCATTACTACATAAAGCAGGAACTATGGGAACAATTCCCTCTCTGCCAAGTAAAAACACTTCAGTAAAGTTCTCCCTGATAAAATATCTCTGTTTAAAGCACACCTGCTCACACAGCAATGGAAACTTGGTGGTTTGAACAAACAACTCTGTGCAAAAATTTAGTTAGCTCCTCCTGGTTTTCCCTCTGGTTTATACAAATGAAGTCTGGGTCTTGATAGGTCTATGGGAAAGACAGAGGAAATTATGTTCCTCGGAAACTAAGGAAGAGGAAAAGTAATCATGTGCTTTCCTAAGCTATTTATTTTACTTTTTTGTAAACTATCTGCCTGAATTAAACTTTTAACATTACTTAACTATTCAATGCAGCTAACTGGAAAAGTTAATTTATTAATGTGCTTTTTTTTTATTACCAGCTGCTAGCTGGTTATTTCCATTGCAAAATTATTTATTGATAGAGATCATGGGATTTCTGTAGGAAAATTGGCATTAAATCTCGATCAGTTATTCAGTTATTAATATTAATTATATTAACTGATATTAATATCAGTTATTATCAGTTGATTCTATCAAGTTTGTCTGGTTTTCTACCCACTTGCCCTGCACAGGAGACTCAGCCTGTGCCCCTCTAACACAGTCACACTTTAGCACCAGCTTCATTCTGCACATCTCACCCCCTTGTTTTGGCTCGCCCGTCTGACCTAAGATTACTTACGTTTTCTCTGAATGATGGACAACTAAAGAGCTAAGTAACTTTCAACTACTTAAACACTTAATTGCAAGATGTGGGAAAATATGTCATTACTTTCAAAGGTAATTAGATGATAAACCTGCCAATTTTAAGACCCTGAAGACTTAAGACAACAGTGTCCCAATGAAAAACAGTAAGAAACTACTACAGTTTATCATGGTGTGGTTTTTGCTTCTGGAAGTGGAAAGACGGGTTCTTGCCACACACCAGGGAAACACAGGTTCAGCAAAGATCTGGCAGTTAGGATATCACACTCTACTTTGTCTCAGTACTAATCATGAGGACTCTTTGTGGCACAGGATCTGTATTTCCTAGCAGAACTTCCTGTGCAGACAGTAGGTTGTTTTGCTTGTCTGTACAGCTCTCTCTATGCTCTTTAGAGCATACATTTCCCATAGCGGGGAAACTATCCCCATAGTTTCAGTAAAATACCTTACATCAATTTCAGCATATTTTTGAACTAGACATACCTTAAGGTAAAGAAAGTCAATGTCTCAGCTCTTAGGCCAGGAAAAGAGGGAAGCAACTTCTGCAGGGTCATATAAGCAGCACAAGAGAGAACATGGTTCCTCTGCAACCCTAAATAATCTGAATTGCTCCATAGTAACTTTTCATGAAAGCTCTTGCTGGAGGCCTGAAAAGTCTCTCAACAAATCACTTGGTACATCTCATACTACTATGTCATGGCAGTCAGAAGATTTGCAGCCTTCTTATAGCAAGAAAGTGATAAGAAGGCCCAGAGAGTCAGTCATGACAATTCCCAAGCCTGGCGGGTATACATTGAGAATTTAAATTCTCTGACTTTGTGACATGGGGTTATCTGTGCTTGGCAAGGACAGAGTGTACTATAAAGGCCGGAGTCAAGAAAACAAACAAACAAAATCCCACTAATAAACACATACTCCAACAAATAGAGTTTAGCCCCTTCTAATTTGTGACAATCCAGCTTTTTTCCACCTCATATGGGAGTTTAAAGCAACAGTACTACAGTGGAGAGAGGGTTAACCTTTAAACTATAGTATAACATAAAAAATTAGACCCAAAGGGACAGAATTTGTGTTCATTGGCAAGGAGAAGCACTGTAAAAGAGGGTGGAAATTTCCTGTTAGACAGGGAAGCAGGAGAAACTGCACCGCACTGCAGAAAAGCTCCCATTAACAACTCAAAATATTTCTCCATTTCGTTCACCCACCAAGCTGCCTGCAGACTCTTGTCTGCAAACCCCCACTGTAAATCAAGCTGTTTAAGTAATTTCTGCCCCCCAAAAACACAGCTTGTCACATCAGCAAGATCACATCAAAGAGAGCTGCAGACCTACCTCCTGGACTTTGCTGTGGTCTCTTCTCCTCTTTAGGATGCTCTGTCCCAGGACATCAATATGGTTACAGCCAGCTCGGTGGGCAAACAAAGTCCTAGTGTCTGCTCCATCCTGCCACTGCCAGCAGCCTCCATCAGTATCAGTGCTTCAAGTGCATATGAAGTCGGACATACAGAAGCGGTAGGGATGACATTATTTCTTGTACAAATTAAAAAAGAAAATTGTAAAATGTTAGCTCAAAAATAGTGAACATGGAGGCTTGGCATGGTAAGTCCCAGGGGTGGCTATGGCTGCAGTTCTGAACTAATAAGACTCTGCTTTTTAGCAGGTTGGTTGGGAAAGTTTTATTGTTATTATTAAGCTGTGGAAGGCATTATCTGTATAAGAAGCATATATTTTTGTTTACTCACATAGCATTTCTAAGCACCAAGAAGGCAGAGAGAAAGGAACACCATAAAAAGAACAGATCACATCAAGGCAACCTAATTTCCTTCCCTTGCAGCGTAAAGAGGACTGGGGGAGAGGCAGGAAAACACTAGGACACAAGGACTCTGTCAAAAGCCTCACCAAGTTTAAGATGCACACAATACTTCGGGTATCAGGACTCCAGGTCTCAGAGGCCTTGCTCCCTCCAAAAATAAAACACTAAGCCGAGGCCAGAAGTTTGGGCTACTGTAATGAGATCTGCAATCCTCATGATGCATCCCGAAATCCTCTTTAGATATGACAACAAGATATGACTTGCATTGCAAGTTCACCTATACATAAATACTTTGTATGGTATATGAAGTCTGCATGGCAAGAAATACATTTCTGGGCTATTATACCTAACCTTTCTGTGCGTAATGCTTAGAAAGAAATTTGAGGAACTAAACACTGTACTATTTGCATAAACCACAAACAACTATCATGGTATTTTCCCTCTAGGAAAGCACTGCAGCAGTATTCCTAAGGCATATGTAGCATTCTCTTCCTCTCTATCCACATTTTGACCAAAATACACACACCAGCTTCCTGTTCATCACCAGTCTCCCAGCTGATACAAAATTATAAACTGCACTTTCATGACTGAAGTAGGCTGAGTGTCATAAGTCCCAAAGAGGGCCCTTGGTGTCACAGATTCAAGGGATCCTGCAGTCCTGCCTTAGCTCATTGTCCCCAGCATTGCAAAATTATACAGAGATAACAGTATCCAGATTCCTTAATATGGAATATTAATACTTAATATTGGCACTCTCTGTTTGCATAAGATGCAATGTGGCAAGATAGCAGTTGAGTCAACTTTACCTCTTTTCAGTATGATGGGAGGGTACAGTGGCCAATTATATAATGTGTTATAAATTGATAAAAAAAGTAAGGAAATGGGACATTTTCTATGAGACAAAATCTCCCAGCACATGCAAAACTGGAAAAGGTCTGCAGATAGCTAAGAATCTTTTGAGTAAGATTTAGGATGCTGACTTTTCCCAGCCTGCAAATGCAGAAAGACCTCGCCCAGAAACAACAAAGCACCACAAAAACACACACAGGCCACTCCACAGTCAATCAAAAGGAAAAGGTCTTTGATTGGCAGCAGGGAGTCCTGAATAGGCCACAGGCTAGCCACTTGACCCAACAGACAAGCCACGCAGTAGTTAGATAACACAGCAGAGCCTGTTGCAGGAGGATGGGTGGGTCTCCGACAGGCTGGTATCTACCCCATTACTACCTTTACCTGGGTGTGGTGCAATCACATCTATCTCTCTTGTACTAAATGCAGAGTGACCTTTGCCTCACACTTGGTCACATCACATTACAAACCCTAGAGAAGCCTTCTTCATTTCTGAGTGTTTCAGGGAGACATCTGATAAGGCTTGACTTGTTGACAATTATGCAAAATGTATTCCCTTGCCGGATTCAGCACCCTGCTGTTTATGTTGCAGAAATGAGCTTTTTATGACTCATCTGGTACATTTCTTAGTTCCTTTATCAATATTTCTTGGAAGACCTCAAGAGCTGGAGTCACCATATGACTCCTGATGACTCTTTCTGTAGCTGTAACTGCTATGTAAATGCTTTAAGCTTAATTTCTCTGAACTTACCCGGACTACGTATTTCAGATACAGTCTCTTGCCTCTCAGCAAGGTATTTATAGGATAGTCACAGCCAGACTGTTGACTGACTGGAATAATTTGCATATATTGAGCCATAAAATAGCACGCATGGTACAGGTTATGAAGCACAAAACCTACAGAACCTGTTAAACAAGCAGTTTTCAGTGTGTTGACCCCTTTCTTGGAGGTCAGGATACCCCGTGTAATATCACACAGAGGTGGTGCCAACCCAAGCAACTGAAACCTGAATGTATTCCTTATCATCATTACTGCTTTTCAAAAAGTTATAATCCTTAGGAATTATTAATTTATATTTTACATATGTCAAAAAGCATTAGCCAGGTTTGTTGGTAATCTTTAAATGCCCTTACAGCTGGGCAGCATACACAAAAATACATGAGAACTGGGCCAAAACCTATCACTATCAGATTTATAAAACCAGAAAACACAGTTGCACAACTGTAGTAGCATTTCACTTCCCTTTCTATGACTATCTCAGAAAAGTTACATGCATGAAAGAACAATCACATCATATCCATGGAGCCCATCCAGCCCAGGATGTTGTGTCATAGTAGTCAAAAGCTGATGCTTGGAAACAGGAGAAAGAACAAGTACTCTTGAACACCTTCTCCACACGTCCTTTCCAGTTCCATTTCCTTACAGCTTAGAAGTTTTTCAAAGGCAGGTTACAAATGTCTTCTTCTTATGAAATTTTGAGTTCTTTCATCCAGTCATTTTTGGACGTTTTTAAGCTTTCTGACACACAGAAACTAGGGAGTGTGGGGGTGGGGGGCAACACGCTACAGCTCACTTGAGCATAGTGTAAAAACCCACTTTCTTATACTTGCTTTCAATCTTTTGCCTCCCAGTGTCACTTGACTGTTGTAATTCCCTGGATGAAAGAAGCAAGCAGCTCTTTCTTGTTAATCACTTCTATTTCAGTTGCAAGTTTATCTACCATATTCTACCCCTCAGCAGTTTCTCTCACAAGCAAGCAGATGTGAAAGGACTACTACTAAGGAAATTTATTTTTGCAAAAAGGCTACTATTAAGGAAACATGCCTATCTCAAAATGAAACAGGTTTGTTTATGGTTTAGATATTTGGAATGAGTTAGAGGATGTTCACTGGAGCAGATTCCCAGGTAGGACATAGGGGAGGCTCCCCGTAAGGTCTTCTATTTCTAAGTCTTAACTCTGGCACTAATAAATCTGTTCACCCAATAATCAGAGACAAGACGCTACCGTCTCTCTTCGATGAAACAAAGAAAAAAAGTTCTGACAGATTCTTGCTGTTGTTACTTTTTGTTTCCTCACAAGGAAAAAGAGCCTCTTTCTATACTAAAGAAATGATTAAGAGCACTTGGCAAATCTGAACACAGTTACATGAACGTTTTGAACAATATAGTGAGAAACGAAAGAATGCCAACATCACAGCAACTCTGATTCCTCTCACCAAACCTTACTCTAAGTTGGTGTAACTGTTGCTTCTGGAGAGAATCGTATGAGACTACAACATCTGGGCACACCGCCTACCAGCCGGGCTGCGGGCAGGTGTCCGCCCCGGCTCCGGACACGTGCACCCTGCTACCGAGACACAAAATCCCCCTGTAACTAACTTTCAAGACAAACGGCACCTTCTTACCTGAGCTCTCCCTCAGCGCTGGCACCGACCCTCCTCTTCTTCTTCTTCCTCCTCCTCCTCCTGCTCCGGCCACCTCCAGCGCCGCGCCCGGCCCGGCCCTCTCTCCCCCGCGCAGCACCGCCCCGCTGCGCTCCCGCGGAGTTACACAGTGCCGCCCTTTCCTCCTCCTCCTCCTCCTCCTCCTCCTCTCAAACTCCGCCGCCACGGCCGACAATCCCAATCTGCGCTTAGGGCGAAGCCTCCGGGAGAAGGACGGGAGCTGCTGCCACCGCAGCGCGCCGCTCCCCGAACTTAGGGTTTAGCTTCGCGGGCCGGGACCCCTCGCTGCCGCTGTCCCGGGATGTCCCCGCCGGCCGCGCACTCACCCGAGCGGATCGCGGCCGTCCCGGGCCGGCGCCCTGCTCGGCTCCAAGGGGCGCTCGTGTGTGCGCGGGGCGTGTGATGAGTGTGCGGCACAGCATTTTCCTCCATGACGTGGAGGAAAAAAGAAGGGCAGCCGCCCGCCCCGAAACCTGGCGGGCAGGAGGAGAAGGACGAGTGGGAGGTGACGGCGAGGTGCCCCGCCAGCACCTGGGAGCGGGAGGAACCCGCCGCCTCCACGCTGACCCTCCGGCGAACGCGACAACGACTTCCCCACGGCTGCACCTCGGGGGCGGAGCGGCCGAGGAGCTTCCCGAACACTACGGGCGGCTCGACCGGGCGGCAAGGCGGGGCTGGGGCTGGGGACGGGGACGAGCCCCGGGCTAGGCTCCTTGTGTTCTGGTCGGCTGTCCCGGGAGCGCACAGCCGTGAAGAGGGATGGGCTGCTGCGGTCCCGGGGCGGGCGGGCACGAGGCGCGGCGATAGCTGCAGCTCTGAACTCATAAGCTGCAGCCTGGCGTTAAGCCTCTGCTTTTTAGCAAGTTGGTTGGGGACATTTTACTATTTTTATTTAGCGGTGAAATAACCTGCCGCTGCACTGGAATACTGCAGCTCCCCAGCCACTTCCAGGCTAAGGCCGGTGTTTTAAGGTCAGGCCGAGCTGTTGGCTCTGCTCGCAGAGAGCCTGGGGCCCTGGTACACCAGCTCGGTGAGAAATGTGGAAGACGCCACCGCACCGGAGAGCATCTGTCTGCTGCTGTAGCACTGACCCTGCAGCTGAGCACCGCTGTGACAGCTCGGCTTAAGGCTGGTAATTGCATAAGCCACTGTGACCACGTTATATGTAACTGAGTGAGTTCTCACCACAGCAATGTGTAAGGGAAATCAAAAGGCCACAGATGCTGGAAAACTCACCTGTGGGTTACTCTGCTACAGCAGTATTGGTGTAAGTGGTAAAACCTCCTGCCACAGACAAAGACAAAGCCTTAGGAAAAACAAACAAACACCAGAACAAAAAAAAACCCCATATCCATAAATCAGAAAAACATACAGATATAAACATCACAAAAAAGTTCTTTGAATCCTGTTCCAAAGTCCCATTCCTTAGAAATGTTTTACCCCCTTCCTGTGTCATGTTTTTCTAGATATGGCCAGTAAATTAGCAGTTCAAATTTCAGATCACCTACATAATTTCCTACCCAACTAGTTAAATGACTACTGGTGATAATAATAAATATTGGGCCCAAGTCTCATGTAGGCAGTTGCTCATTCTATTGATTTAAACGGACTATTTTCCCCCAGTTTAGTATTAAGGTTTAAAGACCAGGAAAAAAGTCTTTGTGTTATCATGACAAAAAACTCAGCAACTGCAACTGCTTCAAGAATTTATCCAAACTCCTATGGCAACATTATTTATCCCTCTCCCTCCTCCTCCTCCTGCATTTCCACCATTAAAAATCCAAGGAGTATTTGTGCCTCAGAGTACTGTAAATACCTTTCCCAAGTTGGCTTTCATTCTCATTATTCTCTTCTCTGACCTGCTCTGCTTTGCTTGGCAAGAAGGTGCAATGTTTTGTGTTGATCCTCTGCTTAGAATTTTAGCTCTCTCTGCACCTGCCTTTACTTCTTCTCTCTCCTGTCCATGTGTTTCCCTTGCTTACAGAGCTTCATGACCTCTGACCTGTGTTACTCAGGAGGTCACATTGGTTCCTGATGGCCTTAAAATCTATAGATCTTATGTTGTACTGTCTGCCTCCCAGCTGCTTTTCCTCCTCCTCACTCATTCTTTTGTTTTGAGTCTTGCATTCTTCCTTACTGGTATTAATCTCCCTATTGATTTTTTTCAATTCCATGACAGCAATAAATAAATAAATAAATAAATCAGTGGAAATATGAATCTGAATTTGTGGCTTTTGTTCACTGCATCACCTTTTTCTCCTTTTATTCCACACGTGAATATTAACAGCAGTCAGAATGCCAGAATGTCTTACTATTTGCAGTTTTTATCCTTTTTTACTTTAGCTTGCACACATAAAGTAAGTGCTAATTCACAGCCTAGGAATGGAGAAGAGGGCTACTAAATAAAAGAAACTGAATTATGAAAGCAGCAGAAGTGGCACTTGTGAGCCAAAGCTTTGTTACTCTACTGCAGTTAGCATCACTAACGCTGCCTATCTTTGACCAGTGACAACCACTTACATTTTTTATGCAAAAGAGAACTTAAAAAGCATAAATTTAAACTAAGAAAACATGATGGTGTAAGGTTTTTTTCTATCTCTTAATGGATATTTACATTAAGATCAAAGGATTCCAGCAGGAAGATTAGAGAATATTCACATTTTTAAGATTTGGGGAGCAGAATCCTACCTACATTTGTTAGTCATATTAAGCAATACGTTGACAAACTAATACCTTTCTCAAGATGCTTATATACAATTTAAAAACTGAAAAAAGCCTCACTTTTATATGCAGCATCTCTAAGAGACAGTGGCTTTCATATAGCACTTTGCATTTTTACCTCTTTGCCCAGCTTGCTCATTCAATTTTCTGTCACTATATCTTAGGATTGCCTTAGGTCATGTAATCCCATTAATATAATGGACCAAAATATTACTGTCAAATTCTTCCAGGCTTTGTACATTAATTTTATTAGACATCTTGCAACAAAGAAAAACGTCAAACAAACATGTAATTTGGAGGTCATTTTAACAGTCAAATACCTTTTACTTTTCAGTGAGAGTGCAGTATGTGAATGAGCACTTCCTTTGAAACAATATGCCTTCAGGTTTGTTTTGCTACAGCAGTTGTGAGAACACTCCATTTTCTTTCTTTGCGAAACTGATTTTACAAAATACCTGTCAAACAGCAGCTTTTACCTTTTTTGATTTCCAGGCCACTGGCATTTCTTTATTCTTATCAGCCCATCAGGCTATGATTGCTCATGCATCCTAGGGCACAGTACTAGCTCTCTACACATCAGACCCCTCTCACTTCTCTAAACCACCTTCTGTTTAAGACACTAATCAGATGTTTGCAGAAGAGCTCTTCACACTCCAAATAGCTTCCTGACATTATGTATTAACGGGAGATACTTCCCATCCTATTCACTGGAGTTAGGAGTAGCAGGGACTATTATTCCATCTCTTTTTATAATCCAAAGCACAAAAGACCAAGAATACGACTTGAATGCAAGTAACGCTTGTAACAGTCAAATGTGTACAAATATGCTGCTAAAGCAGATTCAAACATTGTAAAATTAAAACAAATCGAAATCCCCCAGAGATTGGGATGAATATCTAAGACACTGTTACCTGGAAAAATTGTTCTGCAACAGGCTAATTGCATTTCCTGTCACATGCCAGCACATTTTCTGCCTACCAGAGAGATCTGTCTGGAACATGAATGGAATTTTCCTGAGCATTTCCAATAGCTAAGATTCCTCCATGAGCACATGCCCCCTTCTGATATATCTATATATCTATATATAGATATATAGATATGCCATATAAAGCAAAGCTGATGATGATTTTCAAGGCTGCTCATCTTGATTTTTTGCCTAACCTCACAGTTTATGTTATTACACAAACACACACTGCCATTTTTGATAGCTCATGCTCAGCCACAGCAGTTCCAGATTTAGGTGTAAGAAGTGACTGTGAGTGTTGATGCCTGTCTGCTTTTGTCCTGCCCCACCAAGCATGAGCAATTATTTTAATCTTAAATTAAAACTTAAAAGTTCAAACCTAGCAATCAACCTGAAATATAATTCACAATGAGCATCGAAGTCCTATCTACTTCCCCATTTCTTAATCTTGCAGCACAAAATTAAATATCAACAGTTATTCTTACCTTCTACTAAGTACTTCCCTGCTCCTCACTTACCTGAACAATCTTTCCATCATCCCATGTGCTGGAAAAATGATTTCTCAAAATGACAGTAGCAAACTACTTAATTCTAAAAGCTCAAATATTTACTTCTAAGTGATGGCAAAGGAAAATGTATTAGCACTCAAGAAGTCTTTAGAATCCAAAATCTTTGCATTCTTTGTAGAAACTCCAGTGCTTTTCCATTGCAGAGCATGGTAGAAACTCCTCTTTATGTGCCATTACTATCTCATGGAATTGAAGAAAATGTGTCAGACTTTCCACTGAGTTGAACTGAACAGAAGAGCCTGTTGAAAATGCAAATTATTACAGAGTGTAAATTAAATTAATGGAAAGCAGTCACTGGCACAATTACCTTAAAAGGTGTTTGCAGTTTGTCAGAACCTTGTAAGCCTTAGTGATCCCTAGGAATCTTGTGGGGTAAGACTTGTGACATCTTACCAGTATATCTCACTCAGACCCAGTCTTCAATGAGGCAAGGGCCACACTACACCTCCTGGTGCCCAGCCCGAAAGGACAGCCATCCGAGACATTTCCAATTATATAACAGGAAAATGCAGTTCCTTGGTACTGCTTGAATTTCATGTATTATGTCTACAAAGAGGCAGGTTTAATGCACTTTCCCAAAATAAGGAATCTCACAGAGAATGCCTGTCCTGAAATGACTTTATAAAAACATGTACACCCGCACAGAAGAAACTGTGGGACTGAACTATAGGTATTTTTAATATCTGAGTATCTGCTGGACTGAATTAATTATTGCAATGCATAAATTTAAAGCACTTTTGTCAGTACAGGAGAAGCTGAATTTTTCTCACTGTTAAAAATCAGTAACAAAGTAACATTGTAAAGATCCAGCAGTAAGAACTATTAAATGGCATTGATCCATAACAGCACGGACTCCAAAAGCCACTTGAAACTTCAGATTTCAGAGTCACTTGCCTTCATATATCTTTCATCCCCACTTTCTCCCTTTGGTATTCTTTCACAAACAGAGCTGCTGAGATGCCACAACCAGCCCAACACAGAAAACTGCCAGTGAGGGCAGAACTGTCACACATATGGTGTCAAGAGAGAGAACTCTCATGAAAGTGGAGATCGCTTCTGTTTAAAAAGACAAAAAAATCCAACAACAAAACCTAAACAACAAAACACAACAAAATATTGTGTCCAAACAACATTCAAGTGTCTCAAGAGGCAAACCAGCAATCCAGAAAAAGTCAAGATAAATCCTTGTCAAAATGCAGAGAAAACATGTTTGAAGTGACATTAGTTGGCCATTTATCTTGTAATTATTACTGGGCTATCATATGCCATCCCAAGAGTCTTTCTTTGTTATCACCATTTTTCATTTGTGTCACCAACATAGATTCTAAAAAGCAAAATATAATCACTGACTGGATAAGATCATTGGTGCCTGTGCTAAAAACAACAGTGCTATTTGCTGGTGTTAGACTTTTTAATTCCATGTCTTGGTGACGATTTCCCTGCCATTTCCTGAGCTCTAGGAGCACACCACCCAAAGCCAGTGAAGCAGCAAATTGCTATTAGAAGAGAGAGGCTGGTGTTCAGAAGTGCAAACAGAGTCTTGTGTGTGAGGATGTGTGTTGTTCCACACCCATGACTCCCTCAGCAAAACTTCTGACTCCAAAGAGGACAGGATTGTATTTGGTATCTTACAAGCTCAGTGCATGTTCAGTACACATAACACAGTACATACTGTAACAAAATGTATGATCTAATGTCTGGAATACATTTGTGTCACTGACTGCAACCAAGGCTGCACACAAGACCCACGTTAAAAGTTACATCACAACACTCCTCACACTTATGAAGCAGCAGTCAGTCACACTAGCAGAAGCCAACGTGTACACTCATTTAGAAGTGATGTTTTAATGGGCACAAGGAATGCTTGGATAAAAAAAATCACAAAATAGTTTTAAAGACAACTTCAGGTAAAAATGATCTTAAAGTAGGCCTGGGATTTTTTTTTAAATAAAATAAACTGGCAGAAATTGAGATGAAATGTTTTCATTAATGCTGAGTATAGAGTGGCATGACAGGCATGACTTCAACCTGCTCTAGTTTGTTGAAAAAAAATGCTTTTTGTTTTATTCTGAAATGTCTATGTTTTGTATGCAAGTAGAGGGGAAATTCTTAGCAAACCCTGAAGTTAATTTAACATCCTGTATTGACAGATCATAATTGGAGAAAAGATGCTATTTTCTTACTTTGGAAATGCTCTTCTCTGTACTGCAATGATTTAACTTACTGACTAAAAATTCTCAACTCAACTAAAAAATACTCAACTCAAGTGTAAGAGAGATTAAGACCAAATAAATCGATTGAAGTCACTTTTTTCAGCACCAGCTAACAGCTTTCTTTGTTGATTCCTTTGTGTCAAATTTATGTTTTACCTATTGGATTCACATTTTGTCGATTAAACATCACTATTCCACCATAAATACTTTACCTGAGTGAATAATTAACATATCTAATCTCTATGTTCTCGACTTCTCAGTCAACATCTAACAAAATCACAGTAATTTATCTATCCTAAAGCTGTCTTCCTCAGTTCTGACACCAGTATTTGGTAACAAAGTTTCTATATCCACAGACAGTAATTTTTCCCCAGTGGGTATGAATCAGTATTTTGGTCCTCGTGTTTCTTCCTCTGACATCAAGGATTAATGTCCTTTGCATTTTTCATTCTTAAGTCTTTCTCTCCTTTCTCTCTCCCTTTGCTACTGTATTTAATCTTCTAATACCCACTTTGATGTTTTCTTCCTGCAATTTGCTGACTGTTAACTCTAATCCCCTTGAAAAAGACTGGCAGTTTAGAGGCTGTAAGTGGCCTCTAAACTGAAGAAAAATTCCAATACTGTTATCCAAAACTCAATGCCTCAGGTACAGAAGCGAGCTTAGTAAATTTAGACACACAGGCAGTTTCTTTCTCTGCTTTTTCCACCCTTGCTGTCCTATTCTTTCAGGTTTCTATCATCTTCATGAATTGTAAGATAAAGTATCAATATCAGAATGGGGTTTTTTTTCCATAAATATGGGGAAAACACGTTTTCTCTTGACAGCTTTTCCATCCTGCTTATCAACATCCCTTCTGTCTTTGAAGGCATCTATTTTAGTCTTATAGTTTTGAAACCACTTCAAATGTTTTCAACTTGTGTTTCCATTTTGGTGTGTCTCTACCAGACCTCGTCTGCTGTGGCTGCTCAGAATCTGAAATTTGTACTTAAGGAGAATTTCCATTAATGGTGCAACTACATGAATGTCAGATCATAATCTCCAGTTGCATAAAGGTTAGTCAGTGAAGATAAAATTGTTACTTCAGTGCAGTCACCATTTCCTGATCATTAAAATAGCTCAAAGATCAGGTCTTAAAAATCTCACTCATATCTACCTCATTTTTCCCAAGCAAGAAAGTATGGGGACTATCCAAAAATATGGTTAAGTATTTTATAACTATCTTACTGGTGTAAAAGAATTTAAATGCTCTTGTAGTTTAGGCAACATATTTGAGTAAATTTACAAGCATCAGTAAATCCAGTTTAACTGCTCCTATAAAACAGATAATTATTATTATCAGATCTGAAAGAAAGATGAACTGATTTGCAGTATCTGGCAAAGTCACAGGAGATGTTATTCTTCTGACTCGAAAGGATCTGGTTCAGCACAGCTAGTCTAGACACAGGCTAAAGATGCATAAACAAATACAAGATCTAAGAACAACACACTTAAAGATGACAGCATTTGATCTAGAGTGCCACAGAGGAATATTAATAGAACAAAAATCTGTCTTAAGTGCTTTCAAGTTCCTTGGGCCTTATCCATGCTCCCCTCAAGAACTCAGAGATCAGTCACAATCCTGAGGTTCCAACAGGTCTTGTCTATTCAGACCAAGTAAGGCCTCAGAAATGACAGCAAGCATTTCACATAAACATTTTTGGGCCTTCTGAATCTTTAAAAAAAGGCTGCTACTGGATTGAGGCACAATAATTCTGCCCATCCTAGTGATAGTTTTGAAAATATCTTTTCTTATTACACTGAACCTGGACATTAGAACCTGGATTAATATCTGAAATTTACTAACTAAGCTGAAAAGTTTACCAGAGCAGTTCAACATGGTACTGGTTCATTATATTCTACAATTATTAAGGATAAAGAAGAAATCTCAGAGAAATATAAGCTTTTGGCCAGTTTAGCCTGACACTAAAGTGTGCCTATGCCTTATTTCCCTTTAACCCAGATAAGTAGTGGCCTGGAACATATAGCTCTTTTTCTCTCCTAAGATTAGAATGCATCAATGGTTCCCATTACAGACACATCAAGAACTTATTTTACTTAATATTTTCCTGATGCTCGAGTGAAAGCAAGTAACTGCCTTTTGTGTTCTTCAGGTTTTTTAAAATTTGTATTTATGATCTATCAAATGGAAAGAAAAGCTGGTCAAGACCTGGTATTTTAGAGTAAGAGATGTGTGTGGACAGATTGCCATTGCAAGACCAGAACTTTATCTGACAAAATAAAATATTTTCCCAGTAATTTAGTAATTTTTTCCCTGTAAATGCATTCACTTTTCTTCAGGTCTCCCCACAGTTCTTGATTTACTTCACATGATATAGATGTCAATTCTTTCTTTCTCTTGTAAATGCTGCAGTCCACAATCTCTGTCCTTACAAACTAATCAGTAAAAAGACATCTTTTTCTAATTAAGAGATTAATCATGTCAGTTAGACACCTACAGTTAAGGTGGTGTCCACCCATTACAAGATACAGGCCAGCAGAGATTTTTGACTAATTCCATTGTGATCCTTTGTGTCCATCTCCATCCCAATGTTGAAAGTACCTTTTCCCCAAGAATTAATCTATCAAGTGACCTAAATCATGCACACTGCATCGTTTGCATTGGTAATTATGAACCTTTGAAAAAAATATCAAAGGTTATTTATAGCACCATAATAATAAATAAATCATTTCAGTTCGGAAGCTCCTTAATGGACAATAACGACCAGATAATTCATAAAACAGTTATAACAGTTCCAGAAGGACAAAGAGCACCTCCTGACAGTACCTTAGCCTATGTTTTTTTCTTCACATATCAGGAATGACTCATCATGGATGATCTACAGGTTCAGGTCATCATCTGCCTATAACTGAAATTTGTATAGCAGTAAAGTGGAATTTAATTCATAATTTCACAATTCATTATTTTATCCTATTCCTTCTAGATAAAATGGTATATTTGAGAAAGAAATATTTCTTTCTCCACTCAATAAAGGATAGTATTCCTCGGAAGTTCATGTTCTCTTTATGTCCTCCAGTGACATTGGCAAAAATAATGTCACAAAGCAGAAAAAAAAGATTAGGCATTTAGACTCATTCTTCTTTCGCAGTACTGCATAATACTGGCCTTTCTTTTTGCACTGTGTCTGCATGGGAAAAGGACTTGCAGGTATGATTAGAGACCAAGTATTCATGCCTTTTATTCTAAAGCATCAGTTTCAAGGTTTACGCTGAAATCTCAAATTACTTTATGTTTCATATGGTAGAAAGTGTTATTCCCACAAGTGAACCCAAACATGACATCCTTTTTCAAGAGACAGTTAATAGTTCATCTGTTTCTAAATGTCTGAAAAATGTGCAATAGAAATATTGCTTTATAGTTTTCTTTAGAGCATTACCCAGATAAGTGATATGAATATATTATTTCCATTAACCTTCTGTCTACATCATGATCTCACACCGTAACAGTTTTTTGTCTTTTCCTATGTATCCTGGGATATATGGCTGTTACACAGTAACAAATGCTTAGTATGTGACACATCCTGAATTACTATTTTTCAGGGGCCTGGGACTGGTGCATCAAGATATTGTTACATTATTCATTTAAACAGTGTGACAAAGTCAAGTCAAGTACTGTAGAAATCCAGCAACGTATCAATAGCCTCTCAGAGAAACAAAACGACAATTTAAATCTTAGTGGCTCTTTTTTTGCTATAGATGTAAAAAGATTTTTTCCTTATGGTGGGGGTTGAATTGTTCCCTTTTCTTTCTGTAGAATTCTCCCCATTGTTATGCTAAGTATTTGTGGCTACACCTTAGTAGCAACAGTTTCCTTTCGCAGGGGGTGGGGATAGGGGGAGACCAGAAAAGGAAAGGTGGGACAGGGGCCTGGGCTCTCTCTCGCCCGCGGAGTAGAAGAAAGACGGCTGGAGCTCCTATCTAGCATCCTCCCCGCCATCCCAATGCTGGGAGCCACGTTCCCTGCCACCGAACACCGCTCTGCTCCTCTCCCACTTCATCCTCCTGCCTCCGGACACTCTGCCGAGCACCACGACCGACACCGTGAGGGGGGAGCGGCTCCTCCATCCCTCTCCCCGCTGGGCGCTGCCGCCATCACCCAGCGCCTTCAGCTGCGCGGGCCCTGCCCTGCCCCCAGCACCGGGAACTGAGCGCAGGGAGAGAGGCCTTGGCCAAAGGGACTGGAACTGAGCTGCACTGCTCTGGTCTGTTGTCAGTTTTTATAGCTGGTGTTGTTTCTGCTGTGTGCCTTGTTAGATATCAGTAAAGAACTGTTATTCCTATCCCCATATCTCCTGCCTGAAAGCCTCTGATACGAAAATATAATAATTAGAAGGGAGGGGGTTGCACTCTGCATCTCAGGAAAGGGGCTCTCGCCTTTCCTTAGCAAATATCTGTCTTTCAAACCGAGACATCCTAAAAGGTGAGAGAGGTATAATTGACATACATGCCAATACTAACTGAGAACAGTGCACATTCTCCCATAAAACAATCTATCTTCAAGACTGAATTTATAAAGAAATAAAGTAAGTACTTCTAAAATAAAACAAAATATCTGGTTTCATTTTTCTCCCAAAAAATATTTTTTCACAGCTGTCCAGACGACCTTTCAGTTTCTCAATTAAGTGAATCACTCTATTTAAATACCAATATTACAGAATTTGCGCTCAACATAAACAAAGGCATATATTAGTATCCTTTCTTAAAAGACCCTAAGATTGCTTTAAAAATAATTGTAGGATACTATTTCTTGGTACGACTAGAAGGTTGTGGATTATGAATCTTTCTTTTTAACCTATTATAATACTGTTGTAGATTTGATTATATAATGATTCGCTTGTATACTCACTTGAAAGGAAAATGATTCTCTAAAATTATTTCTAATCATTTTAGAAATCCTGAAATTAATGTGCCAAGATAGTACAATAAAAGTTCCAGCTCCAAACTTGGGCAATTAAAATCAGAAAACTTTAAAATTCTTGTAGTTTATAGCAGACTGAAATGCAGGTTGGAAGAGCACAGAAGGTAAGTTATTAATCAAGTTCCAGTTCCGGTCAGAACATCCCTTTGAAAAACCAACATCTCCTTTTTTTCATACACTGGCAAAATCTACAGTGGCTGTGATTCATTTGTTGAGTTTTATGTACAAACTCAGAACAGCTTCTAGAGCCTTCTCCTACACTGTTATCATATGGTGATTGAAAGACTAAATTGTTTTGTTTAAAAGCTTTGTTGTAACTTCGTTAAAAGTGATTCCTGAAAAAGAGCAAGACAAGAATGTGATAAAATGTGAACACTTCCCAAGGTAAAATCGCCAGGTAATCACATAAATATTTTCACCTCATGTTGCCAATGTGATGTCAAAATAGTCTGTCTTGTCTATCTAAAGCAAAGCAGCAGGTGAGTCCCTCTTGAGGGTCGATGTGTATCACACTACCTTGCATTCATTGCTTTCATAAGTAAGACAAGAAAAGACGTTCCAGAAATATAATCTACAACAGTTCTGTTTGTCTCAGTCTTTTCTCAGTCTCCATGGGACCACCAAAGCAGATGAAAATGTTATAGTGCACCTAATTAATTAAAAAGATGGGTCAGTTATCAAAGGATTTTTTTAGCACTTGTTTCACAAAGTAAAAAGGCCAGAAAGCCAATGTTCAAAGCACTCAACTTGGAGTCAGTTTTAACTACTGTTAGCTGGACTTCTCAGGGCAACATAGTTTCTGTATCAAGAAAAGGGAGGAAATTTTTAACAAGCAAGTTTCCAACTAGATAGATGTTGGGGGAAAATTAATCTTGACCATGGTTAAGCATAGGAATATCCATCCTGAAAATATGCAGAATTAGACTGGACAAGGCATCAAGCAACCTTATCTAACTCGGAAACTGGTTCTACTTTGAAGAGAAGGTTGAACTAAAGACCTCCAAAGGTCCCACTGAACTTATGTTAGCCTATGATTCTGTGCAATCACAGTATCATCTGGTTTCTTCTGCAGTAATTTTTCAAGTTCAGAAAAATCTGGGTTACAGATAAGAAATACAGACATTAGATATTTATAATTGCCTTCCATGGCATGCAGTCCCTGATAATTGTTTCTTCCTCCACCCCCCTCCACCTACACACAATTTTTGGCTCTCTGAAAAGTGATTTTTGTTTGGCTCTTGCTGGCCACATACTCAAGTCTGAATCAATCATGTGACATTTTAGCTCCTACATTTACCTCCTCCTGCTGACAGTCAAATAACAGCAGGTACAGGATTTTGGAAAGTAAGACGAAGGAAGCCTATACCTAAGCCACAGTATGCAGTTACTGGAAAAGACAGCTTTGTAAATTCTGCAGACAGAACTGTGTACTTTTTTGTAAAGCATGTAATCACATAAAGCAAATGCTGGATCTTTACAGTACTGGAAAGTACTTTCAAGTATTTTGTCTGTAAGCCATAAAGAAGAGAGAACACTGTAATAGTTGCACCTTGAAATACCCCAGAGACTGAAAAATGTTATGGATAGGCATTTTTGGCCACAATCTCACTTTTCTTCCAAAGTACAAAATACAAAGAATATATAGTTTATCTCTCTGTCTTTTAGAGTCACATAAATGGGGGCATAGTGTAGTTGGTGAATATTCTACTATAGGTGAGGAGGAAAAAAATATATATTAGTTGTCAGGGTTTTGTTTTTGCTTGTATGTGGTTTGTTCGCTGGGGAGGTTTAAAGATTTCAATTACTATCTTTCGCATCACTGTTGCCATTATTGATGGTATGATAAACTACTACTTCAATAGCACCCAGACCAAAGAAACCAGATATACAGAATCAAGTTCCTTAAGACATGCTATTTTTGTTAGAAATAATAAACTTGGGGTTCTCAGTTTACATCTTGACTTTTCAACCACTAACGTTATTCATCATGTTTTCCTGCTTTCCTCCAAAAACATGAAGAAGAGATTAGTAAAATTCTCTAGTGAAAGCAGTTTCTGACATAATTGTCTGAACCTAACCAGAAACAAGGATGTGGAGTATAGTACAGCACAAAATATATTTTTGTATAATGGGCTAGATTTTTGTTTGGATTATGTCACAACATATCTCCAACAGTTCAAATATGCATATGAGATCCCTGTCATGAAAAGTTTACAATTTAAAGTATAATGGAAGACTGTTGCAAATATGCATATGCAGTGTTTTCCAGTAGCTTGATTTTACACTAGTTTAGGATGGTACTGACAAATACAATAGCTAAGTTTCATTTTACTGGAATGGTTCACATGGATTTAAATACTCTCCTGTTAATTCAGCCATTTCAGCATCACAACTTTGTACTTGTTAAGAAGACAGGACAACTGACTATGAAGAAAACTGAAATTAATTACCCTCCTATCATTTTCCAGGAACAGAAAAGCCTACAAAGTAAACTAGTTTAAAGCCAATTTATACAGCTGAGCTTTACATTCAGATTTTATTTAGAATAAAGCAAACATTGTGTACGTGCCTAGCTCTTTGGAAATAGAACTAAAGGGCAAACCAATGCAGTAAATCCATCTATGGGTTATGGGCCTTCTCACAGCACTTACAAAATTTCATTTAAGAGACTTATTGAAGTACTAATCCTGAGATGCTTGCAAAGAAATTTCCTTCTGAAATAGGAGTTTCCTTTTTACAGTTTATTTTTTAACATTTGGTCAGACAGTGAAACTTGAGAAGCTTCTACTCAGACCTCTACACAAAAGATTTGAGATCCACAAGGCAGAGATGTCAAAACTGAGATGGTTATATTCTTACATATTGTACTGCATGTTCAGCAGCTGTTTTTCTTCAATTGACAGAGTAATTATAGTATTCATACATATAATAGGTATGAACAAAAATTTATATATGGAACATTCCTGTAAATTTCCGTGTTACTAACTTTCATTATAACATATATCTTTAATTTTGCATCATCTCCACTGTCTGTTAATGGTTAGTTTTGCTACAGAATTACTCTACACTGTTACGGTAACTGCTTCCATTCAGGACTGAGCACGCAGATGGTAGGGTGACAATGACCACACATGCTACAAGACCATTATTTTGGCAAGTAGAATATAAATAGTAGCCATATCTGAGAAAATTTCAATGTGGCTTTTCATTTGTTCAGCAGAGAAACATAACTCCTGTAAACCATAATCTTTGTTACCTTTCAATTAATACTAAAGAGCAGTTCAATCTGTGATTTTTATATAAATAAGTAGCAATCTAGTACACAATATATTTTTTGTAACTTTGAAGAGCACCTGCCTCCAAATATTCTGCCCTGTCATTTAAGATACTAAGCCTATTTGCTTCTATTTAAAAACAAACAAATAAACAAACAAACAAACAGGGGTAACAAAGCATTTTCTGCAGAGGTTTCTCAGCTTAATTCTTTGCAAGGCAGGGCCTATGTACAGAAGCATTAAGAATTGCTTTAATACGTGGATGCACTTTTAGTTTACAATGACCAACAAAGACTAGATTCACTTCTGTTTTCTGTCTTACTGCCTCCCACAGCAGACCTGACTCGGCACTGTTACCCACACCAGTGCAGCGTTATCTGGCACTGGGGTTTGAACTGATCACTCTAACTTTGCACTGTGGTCAGTCAGGGTCGTCTCCTTGTAGTGCAATCACAGGCAGTACAGGCAAAAATAGCAGATCAAGTGCAATAGCACCGTTCAAATCATACAAGTACTACAGATAGGATTCAATGAGCAATCGATGTAAAACTGCAATATTGAAAACACAAAATTACAAGCTTGGTCAAATACACAAAGGTCAGAGCATCTTCAGGAGCATTTCCACACCACCCTTTAAATTAGATAACACAAGATTATTTAGCAATGCTTATGTATTTTGTTTCTCCATCTAAATCTAGAAGACATTTCTCTATGCTATTAATTTTTTGAGATATTTAATGGATTACTCAAAATGATATGAAGTTATTTTGTTAACTATACCAAGATAGCAAAATGTTTCTAATTTGGACACAGGAGAGTTGACCATATTGAGCTCTGAAAAGCATTGCTATTGGGTCATTTAGATCAATCCAAAACCTCAGCAGCATCATCATTTTTCCCCAGCACTCCTTCCCTCCCACACACAAATCAATTCCATGCCACCTACTTTTCTTTTTTGTATCATATCTCTTGCTTAGCCCTTGAATCCACCATTAGCTTTTTTGACTGCTAAGAAAGCACTTACTCATAAATTCCCTGGCAACAGCTGTTTCTCCTTCAGCACACAGCTCTCACAACTTGTGTTTGTGGCAAGGACGTAGTGTTTGGCTGCATATTACTCAGGTCAAAGCTCCTAAGAGGCTAAGCAATGGAACCACTACTAGGACTCTGATTGTGCTGGTGTCCCTTCTGATAAATTTTTTTCCTAGGAGCATGAAAAGATACTTTTGTTCAAAGAACAAAAAAGCGTCACTTAATACTGATGGTTTAATGCACAGAGAACTTACGCTTTTTATTTTTCTTGATTTGTTTCTCTACATTTTCACTTAGCCTTACACCACCTAACACATGTAAGGGCAGACTTTCCTTTGCTCCTTCACCAGCCCAACAGTTGCTGCTGTAAGATGACTGGGGCTTGGTGTTTTGGTTTTTTTTTTATCTATATCTTCCTTGGAAAAATTATAATAGGCATCACAAAACTCTAACTTGAAAAATAGAGTACTAAATGTAAGTGTTTCATTGCTTGCCTCAAAGAAAACAGAAACATACCATATCACATACGATCATAGCACAACTTTCTTACTTGCTTTCAAGCATTCCTACTGAGTTCCACTGAAAATTTAATACTCCATACCTGAAATAACACTAACATAAACCTTTCAAAACAGCTTATGGTTCAGCCATTAAGAAATCACTTGGATTCCCTTGAAAACACTCTTCTTCCACAAAACTTTGTGACCTTTCATGAACTAAAGGTGAAAAAGAGCTGTTTTAATCTTTACAGGTGGGCTAATGGTATTAAGGCAGTAAGGGATTGCCTGAACACAAGAATTGGACAAGTCAAGCTGTTTTTCAAAGGCTGGCTTCCCTGCAAAATGAATGTGCATATCACACTTACTGTAACAACTGAATAAGCTTTCCTTTTAAGCCACTTTGCTGGAATTTCAATGCGAAATATTTAACACCAACATTGCTCTGCAACTTATAACTGTTCTTCAGTTGACATCTGATTCTGAATCTTTGTTATTCTTGGTCATTTTTAGCAAACATTATGTCATCATTTCAAGTATCAGAAAGCACAGAGAAATTCTAAGCTGTTTTTTTCTGTTTTCCTATATTCTGTTTTCCTAGATACTCTAAAAGTACTGCTTATTTGCTCAATGTTTACTTTTCACTCAGGCTTGAATACAGTAATTCTTGCTTTCTGCTAGCATGATCCTAGAAGAGAGTAAAGACTCAGACTTAAAGAAGACAAACACACTGAAATTTAGCTAGGATTTAGATGACCAATTCAAAAATTGCAGTCTCTAATGCTTCTATTAAATTGGTCTGTGACTGCTTTACTTCATGGGCTCATCAAGTTTTCTGTACTAACACCCCTAAGGTGTGGCCATGGGCCCAGAGAAACCTCTTGTGAGAGTTTTCCCAGTTCGTGTTTCTCAGGCTTAGCCAGAGTTCTTTCCCAAAGCCAGCCACTTTATCTATTGTAAACATAACAGAAAAATTAATAATAGAAATAATACACCTGTTAGGTACGTGTGAGAAGAATGAGAAGAAGTGTCATTCTCTCTGCACCAATCAGCTTTATCCTGTCTTTGAAGTTTCAGGAGACTGTACTGAAGCAGTGTGTTTTAGAATAAATTTGTCTCTCTTTCCTATCCTGAGAAGGACCATGTAGCTGTGTCTTATTTCCGCTGCACCTAAAGGGTGAAATAACACTTCCTACAGCTACACTAAGGTAGCTTGAAGGCTGATGCTATATAAAACTTGAAGTACCTTAAAATCAACCAAGTTGAAAAAATGGATTATTTCTTATGTTGGCTGCCACAAAACAGCAAATACTTCTCTCCTTGCCAAGGGACCTTAATTTGGTCGAGGTTCTTAGGACACACTTCCTAAACTTGGCAACAAAAAGTTCGTTGGTAGCTGCTTCTCTCTATTACAAGATGGTATATATATATAATTTTCTTCCCACTTCTCCATGCTCTTCATAGAGTATCTCAGTGAACACTGGGCCAAGGGATGGGTAGCTACAAGAAAAGTGAGGAAGGGGTATTTAAAATAATAATATTTTCTCCAAAATCGCTCAAATTCCCAGGCCTTGTCTTCTTTTTTAACATTGATCTGGGACGCACAGAAAAAGAAAAAATCATTAATACAGTAAGAAAAAAAGAAGTTTGGTTCACTAAAAAGCAGAAAAAACTTCTACTATATAATATGCACAGGCCCTAAGTATATTAGAAAGATAAAAGAGTGCCTGGGAATGTCTCCACGCAAGTGGTACAGAATAGTTCACATCCATATCAGCAGATTTTCCTCTGCTTTTGAGCAGGCTGGCTGCACACAAAGTGCCTCTTGGAAAAAGCACTTGGAACAAGCTAACTCATGAACTGAGCTTGGAAACCATTTGAGGGTTGCCTAATGACCAGAACCATACTCACAAAACAACAGTGCAGATTAATCCTCTTCTGAAACAACTTAAGACACTGTTTTATATCCTACATATCTGGCCATGAAGTATCTGAAATGGAACTGAAATAGAGAACACTTTGACTTTCCCTCCCTCAACTTCTCACCTAAGACTAATGGTTAGGCAGTGGTTACCGTCATCTTAAATCACACGTCACAAAAAAACTTCCTTACTTTTTTCCAGATGACTTTGGACTACCTGGGAAAAACACTTACTTATCGTCAGACTGATTTCTGTTTGTCAGGAGTAGTTTTAAAATAAATTGATTCCTCTGTTCTAGAACTTACAATGTTTATCATAAATTTTTCACAATACAAATAATTCAGAAGAACTTGTGAAATTTTCAAAGGCCTATCAAAAAGTTTGGAAACTAAATCCAGTTCTAAGTCACTTACACCTGGTAGAAAGTGAAGTTACTGAAATAAGGAAAAATAAACTCATCATCTGGAAGCTCTCAGCCTGAAGCAAATACCAGTAGAATACAGTAGGTTGAATACCAAGTCAGTCCTTTTAAACTATTATCTTTAAATTTGCTTTCAGTATGTTAAAAACTACCAACCCTGGTATCCCAGTTCACATGAAGTGCAATGCGTTATCAAATTAACAGAGCCAATCCCAAAAGCCCAAAACCTTTATGGACTCAAAGCTGGCTGTCAAAGAGACTTGTGTTTCCCTGAGAATACATTGCTTATTAAAATTAGATTGAAGTTCTTAAGTTTGCTAGGCAGTTCTGAAAAAATTGCTTAGTGCCATTTTGTCATATCATGCACTTTGTTTCTTTTCACTATTTATTTTAGAGAATAAAATATCCACCTAGTTATTAGTGTTGCCTGGGCACACTGGGATTTTCCATCACACATATAATTCAATATGATTTGAAGATGTGCATGAGATTAAAGCTTATGCTAGAGTATCTGTTTGCAATAGAATAAAAAATATTAAAATAGCTGACTCAGAACTTCACTTTATAGTAAATACTTTAATATAAAGTGTTACATAGAATTTTTTTACATAGCAATCAAATCATATTGTCTTCACACAACAAATTTATGTGTACTTTTTTAGACTTCATGTACAAGTTCTGGCACTATTTACATTTCAAGATCAAGATCCACGATAACCATATACCCCAGGAAAAAATCAGAAAGCAATAGAGGAATTTTGAGCTTTAAGTTCTTTAGAAATCACTTTCTGCTGCTTTCTGTTATGAAGAATATTAGATTTTAAGTGGTACGTACTCAAAGGGTTTCCTTTCTGCGTTGGTAACTCCAGGTCACTGGAAACTGACGCTTCACCAACACTGAATTTTGACAACTCTGTCCCAAGATACGTAACCTGTAAAAAGAAATCTAAGTGGGTAACTGATTGTCTTAATTTTTTTTTTCTGATCGATGTAGAAACTTCACTTTTCTTTTAAAATCTAGTTTACACACTTGAAAACCTAACCTAGATCTGTCAAGATCAAGGAGAAATTATGCCAATTTGAATTCTAATTGAAAAAAAAGTCCAAGCATAATATAGCCCATCTGTAATGCCCTTTAAACTCTGTCAGTGTTTTTGCAAGAGTTGTGCATGAATAAGTTTGCTCCTTTTTATTCAAACTACCTTACAGCTTTCTCTATCAGTCTTAATAATCTTTAAAGCTCCTCTTTCAATTTCCTGGTACCTTAGAGTGTGAGCATTCTTTCAACACTCATGACTTGTTCATCACAGTACAGCCATAGCTATGTAGCTCTTTCATTGCTGCTCATTCATTCAAAGTAAGAAGGAATTTAAAATTAAGGCTTGTAACCTCTTTTGCTTTACAAAGAGTAAGGACACCTAGATTAGTGAAACTTATTACAGCCATTCATTATTGCTAACTTCAGGAATCAAATGAGGCCTACCTTATTCCACACATAATTCCGTGTCACAGAAATACCACTTCCTAGTAGATCTTTAACCCACTGAACTGGATTCTGTAGTATTTGTCCTCTACTGGTTCTGATCTTGCCATTCTTTAAGAGTGTAGCTTTATGACTAAATTCCTAAACAACGAATAAGAAATCATTTCAATTAATAAATTAACATACATGAAATAAGATCCTTGAAGGATGAAAAATGCCAAGGAACAATACAGCTGAAAAGTTGCAGATACTTCTGCTTTTCCCTGAGAAAAAGTTAAGTAATTTAATGTCATTATCAAAAACTGTATAAAATAAGACCATTTATTCCACCAGAATAAGATGCTTTAGCCAATCAGAGGACAAATCTCCCTATGTGTATTTGTCAGAACTGTATTTGAATCTTAGTTTGTCATTCACATAACAAGGCCTTGAATAAATTAATTTGCAATAGTGAACTCAGGCACTTACACAAGGCAAATGTGTGCAACAAGAAACTGCTACACAAGGTACACATATGTGAGAGTGAAGTTTCAGCAATTATTCAAACATGAACCATATTTGCACAAAAATTTCACTTATATCAAGGGGTATCACTTGCATGTCTTAGGAGAAACCTTACAGCCTTACCTTATGCAAAATTAAGTACAAAAGAACTTATTGTTAATACTTCCTTCATAAAGTTAATACAGTCCAGTTCTGCAAACATTTACACCTCTCCAGAAGCACAAATTATAGCTGTTTATAGTTGAGTAATGCTTTTGTCATATTGGCCACAGTTGGACTAACACAGCTAAATAATGCAGCAATTAGCTCTCGATCAACTCTATTAGAACTCAGTAAGGTTACTTGTCATTCATAAGTTTAAACAACCCGAGTAAGAGAATGATGCACCAGCAAATACTGAACCATCTCCTACCATATCCACTGGCTTGGGGTTGCTTTAAGAGTTAAATTAAGACGATTAACCCAAATATTTCTATGACCACTCAACTGAGTTCACAGTTTCACAACCTAAGTGTTTCAACAACTACATTTTGCCTGCCCAAAGCTAACCTTAATAAGTACTATGTACAAATGTACTACGTACTATATGTTGTTATCAAGTACATCTCTAAAATGATAAAGAAGGGAAATTTACTGATTATCTCTTTGCAATGCAACAGACACTGACTTCTAAATTTTGATTTCTATGGCACTGTCTTCCAAGACATAAATGTCATTTTCATCCTAGTAAAGATCACTGACTTCTCTATATGTTGAACACTAGTACTTGCAGCACTGGGCTATAATTCCTTAGGATCCACGTGCATCAAGCTGCTATCACAGACAACTCTCCTAAAAAATTACAATAGGCATACTGAATATTTCATCCTTCTACTTAGTTATCATGCAGTTCAAAGGAATATTACATGTTCTTCAAAAAAAAGAGGCATGTCTCCATATTCATCACATGGTCTGATGTACAGCCTTGTGACTTACACTGCCCTACGTTCCAGACAACAGGACCAGAAATGGCAGCTCTCAGCAGAAAAGCATTCCTGAGATTATAGGTGTAGGAAAAGGAGTTCTTTCTACATTAACTAAGCTGGTGAGTTGGCTGAAAAGAGCTTTTCATGTTTTTATCAATATGCTGCCCTGGAAATTAACTAGCTGTGTTGGTTTTGCACGGCCTGGTTTTTGGTAATGGGGCAGGGGCACAGAAGTGGCTTCTGTGAGAAGCTGCTGGAAGCTTCCACCATGTCTGGCAGAGCCAATCCCTGATGGCTCTGAGGATGGACATGCTGCTGGCCAAGCCCGGGTTTATTACAGATGTTGGTAACACCTCTGTGATAGCATATTTAAGAAGAAAATCACAATAAAGTAAGCACAGTTTTTCCCAGTCAGAGAAGAGGAGGAGGTGAGAATGTGTGAGGGAAACACCATGGAGACACCAAGGTCAGTGCAGAAGGAGGGGAGGAGGTGCTCCAGGCACTGGAGCTGAGATTCTCTGCAGGCCATGGTGAGACCATGGTGAAGCAGCTGTGCCCTGCTGCCCATGGGGATCCATGGGGGATGCAGAGATCCACCCACAGCCCGTGGGGATCCACGGGGGATGCAGAGATCCACCCAAAGCCCACGTGGGAGGTGCCCATGCCAGAGCAAGTGGATACCTGGAGGAGGCTGTGATCCTGTGGGAGACCCAGGAGAGAGAGGGGGCCCTGCTTCCAGGCTGGAGCAGCCTGTCCTTGGAGGACTGCACCCTGTGGAAGAGTGACCCAGGCCACAGCAGTTTTGGGAGGAGTGCTGCTCATGAGATTGGAACCATGCTGGGAAGTTCATGGAGATCTGTGTCTTGTGGTCCGTGGTCTTACAGGGGAGGACTCCTCTGCTTGAGCAGCAGAAGAAAACCACGGGCAAGGAACTGACCAAAATCCCCACACCCTGTCTCCCTGTGCTGTTGGTGGGAAGGAAGGAGGGTACTGGAGGAAGGTGTTTTAAAGACTCATTTTTTTTCTCATTGTCCTTCTCTGATTTTGATAGTAATAAATTTACTTTATTCTGCATCTCTAAGTTGAGCCTGTTTTGCCCTTGGAGTGTTTTCTCCTGGTCCTTATCTCTATCTTTGAAGCTTTCATTAAATTTTTCTCTCTCCTCTGCCCAGCTGAGCAACTTTTGTGGGTGCCTGGCATTTGGCCAGTGCCAAATCACGACACTAGCTCACATCTGGGAGCTCAGTTAATGAGTCTCTCATATGCTCAATACTAAGCCAGGCCTCTGGCAGCTGCTGTGCAAATCTGCTCTGTATTTGGAGGGACAGCGAAATGCTTTTGTATTAAAAAAGGGTTTTCTTTTTTTTTTTCAAATTTGGTTCATACCATACTGTATGTTTATAGAACCAGCAAGCATGCAATCAAATAATTTTGCATATATTCATGCCTATTACAGCACTACAAAATCCTTGATGTCACATTTTTTGAGGGACTTGAAAGTTGTTTCCAAGAATAACATTAAGTCATAACAACAATTACATTCCTGCTCCTTTCAGTACAAAACCTACGTATTACACAATGTAGATCAGCCAAAGATTCAACTCTGGTTCCAGCAATAAGAAATATTAGTAAACTGGTAACACAAATTTAAACATAAATTTTACTTATGCAATATTCCGGGTCTTAAAATTACAGGCTAACAGAAGACTTCATCTCATTTTTCTTTTAAACTGATGAAGAGTTATCTATAACCAATGAATAAAAATATTCATTAGAAAGTGATGAAGATGCAGACTAAACCGTGCGACCTGCTGTTTCCCCATTTTCATGTGTGGATTATTTCCATTATCCACTAATATTAATATTTCTCAACAATTACCTGCAGCTTGAATTCTAGAACATTTTCTCCGGGCTTTATCCTTCCTAATTCAAGCAGATCGATCAACTCATGCTTTTTCTTACTCTTCCATCCATATGTCACTTGTTTTTGTTCCCATTCCTGGTTAGCATAACTCTGTGAAGATTTCTTACTGGTATTTGCTGAAGAGTCTGTATTTGAGGTAAGATTAGTAAGCATCGGGTTGGCATTAAATGAATTCTCACCACTCTGAAAGACCATTTGCTGCAAAGTATTAGAGAAGTTCTTTGTAGATGCTAACAAAATTGCTTGCTGCGGCTGCTGCTGTAAAGATTCTTTCTTATTCACATATCTGTGCAGATCTTCATGTGAAAGAACCTGCTTGCAGTCACTACTTGTCTGATAGACATTCCTATTGCCAACAGTGCTTCGGGGTTCTACAATATTTAATGTGTTGGAAGTGGGATTTAAAGACTTGTTTCTTTGTCCTACAATTGCTACACAATCAATGTCTTTTTGCTGTGAGCACTTTGTTTTAGCAGCGGAAATAATAGGTTCTGAAGGCAATGTCATCACTTCTGCAGCATTTGTCAGCTTTGACATGTTGTCAAAGGGACGGTCTCTTACCCAGTTTTCAGATGCCAAAGCACAATCAGAAGCCTCTTTCCTTGCAATTGCTTCTTTATTTGCTCCTGTCTCATCCAAGCAGATGTGTGGATGCTGGATGCACTCCCGAGCTGAAAATCTATTTTCTAAAGAGACATGTGCTTCAACTCTGTTTCCATTAGGCGTGCTGGCATCAAGCCCCATACTAAATGTTACTGCATTAGGACATATGATTTCATTAGCAGTTAAACTTTGTCTTGCATCACTTCCATGAAAAATAACTAAGTCTGAGATTTGCTTCTCTGATGATGAATTGAACGTCTGCTTTGTTTTTCTGAAATTTTGTATTTTCTGCACTAATTTTTCCTGGTTTTGGGCAACAGTCAACAGGCTCTTTTGCCTAGAAGCAAGGTAAACTAATTGTTTCCTTAGTGCACCTTTTTTAAATGATTCCACTGAAGCCCTATAGAAAATGAAAAATAAGGATATTGGAGTTACTGTAAATACAAAATTAAAACAGTTTGATAGACATAACTCACAAAGAACAAGAATATGTTCCAAAGAACTCATCCAACATTTAAAATTTGAACAATATTTTTATCATGTATGGCGTTTAATGTTCAAATCCCAGGTTTATGGACAACAAAGTGCAGAATCCCATAGTAGGATACAGAATAAAGCAAGTGGGAATCCCATAGAATTAAAATGTTAATCATCAAAACTTCAGAAATAGCCTTGCCTATACCACTCCCTAATTCACAGGATATATACTCCTATACCACCCTTAATTCAAAGAATCAAAACTGTGCCTGCAGTATCACCAACTGCTTTTATCACCACAAATCATAGTAGCACATTGAATTCCATGTATTGAAGGTCTGCTTTGTAGCCTTTTAAAATTAGTTCAGTATAAGCTCCTGAAGGATACTGTATGATACTGTAAGGATTTTTTTATGGTGTACATAACAAAAGATTTCATAAAGCTACCATTGTAATAATGCCACATGACCTTTAAGTAAAGAGGACAGAACAGTTCAGGATGTTGCATGTGTAATCTAGGAATGCTGCACCCTTCATCAGATCCTGTTCCCAGACTGAGCCTCCTTCCTGTCAGACCCCTTCCCTGGGGGACTTTACCTCCTTTCTGGTGGAAGGGAATTCTTTATTTAACCCACTTTTTTCAGTACAAGAGCCATCAACTCAGCATAACACTCTTTTCTCCTAATTTCCCTTCATGGGATAAGTGGTATCACTACCACTGTGGCACAATTTTAGGAAGATAGAGAAGTAACACAAGTTGTGGGGAAAGAAGCTGCAGTATGGTTTGCTTTTAAGGCCACCCATTGCAGAGGTGCCATGCAGGTAACACCATTCCAGTCTCAAAAGAGACTGTTGAGGGGATCAGGACAAAGATACACTAAGACTAGATGGCTCAGAACAAGGACAGAAAAAACACAGTTTGACAGTATAGCTGTCTGTAGTGTGGTACTGCTTGGTATCTCATGCGCTTATACATGTACCATCAGCATATCACTGAGTAATCCATGACAGCTCTGGACTTCTACACAGGCCAGTGAAACTTTCACACACTCTTCTAGCAGTTTTTGCTCTGGGAAGTTTTATTGTTCTATTGCTATACAAGTACAGAAAAAGCTGCAACTGAAGAGGCAAAGACAGTGTGACTAAAAGGACAAAGTAACTTTCATCCACTAACAAATACAATACTTCTTTTTTTGCTAATTTTTCTCAAGTAGAAGATATATCTTAGTACCTTAGTACACAAGATGCTAATACCTACATCTTAGTACAGAAAAAGAACAATGGAAGTAGCATCTCTCTCTGAGACAACTAACTGAACAACTGGAAGATGGAAAATGTGATGATCTTCCATGGCTTGTGTGACAAAAGTTATAAGCCAATTAATTTAAAATAAGATGTTCAGTATTTTTTATTATTTTTTAAATTATCTGTGTAATCTTACATTTTATAGCTGGCAAAATGGCTCGTGACAGAAATATTTCAGTCTCTTTTCTCAACAACCTTTTATATTTTGCCATGGGACTACCTGAAAGCTTTATGCTGCTGCTTTTACATGACCAACCAAATCCTGCCCACACAAGCAAGAATGGAAACATCCTCATCAGCTGGCCTAGAGGAATCTGTTGAAGAGGATGCTGCATTGTTAGGTAGGCTCTCACCACATGACCAACCTTGAGTCCTTCTCAAAAGGAAGTAAAAAGAAGCCTTGTGAGAGCTAGCATCATGAAGCTTCTAATTCACACAGTCCATGCTCACACTAAGATGAGCAATCCTATCTCACTTTTCAATTTTTCTCACAAAAAGAATGAATATCTGCAAGCATGCTTCAAGCCATTTCTCTAAATGGCTCAGCCATTTCTCTAAATGGCTCTTGTTGGCCATTGGTAGAACACTCCATTCGAGGAGTCCTAAAGAAATAAATCAGAGGCAGAGACCCTCCAAGTAACATCTTGAGTTGCTACTACTTTCTTCCATGATACTGCAAAATGAATGTAATTGCTCAATATCCCCATTTTCTAACTTCTGCTTATGTATCATGGCTCCATGAGGGAAGAAGTCCTGCTTATCAAACCCGATTTCCTTTTACAACAAGGTAAGCCATCTAGCTGATCAAGGGAAGGCAGGTGATGTAATCTTTTTAGATTTCAGTAAAGCTTTTGGTACTGTCTTTCACAGGATCCTTCTGAACAAAATGTCTGGCACACAGTTGAATAAACCTATCACACAATGAGTGAGCAACTAGCTCATAGGTTGGGCTCAGAGGCTCCTAGTGAAAGGGGTAACATCAGACTGGTGACTTGCCACAGGGCTCCATCTCGGGCTCTGTGCTATTCAACAATCTTCACTAATGACTTGGATGCAGAACTGGAAGGGATACTAGTCAAGTTCACTAACAAGACAAAACTGAGAGGAGCTGTTGACTCTCTCTGGAGAAGGAAGGCCTTGCAGAGAGGCCCTGTTGCATCTCAACAAATCATAAGATTGGGCAATCACCAACCATGTGAAGTTCAATAAGGAAGTGATGGATTCTGCACCTGGGATGGGGCAATCCTGGACATATGGACAGACTGGGGAATGACAGACTGGAAAGCAGCAACATGGAAAGGGACCTGGAGGTCCTGGTCTGTGGCAAGTTGAACATGAGTCAGCAGTGCCCTGGCAGCCAGGAGGGCCACCTGTGTCCTGGGGGACATCAGGCACAGCATCACCAGCCAGGCAAGGGAAGGGATTGTCCTGCTCTGCTCTGCACTGGGGCAGCCTCACCTCGAGTGCTGGGGACAGTTCTGGCTGCCACAATAGCCTAAGGTAAGGCTACAGAGGGTCCAGAGGAGAGCAATGAGGATGCTGAAGGGCCTTGAGGGGAAGCTGTATGAGGAGTGGCTGAGGTCACTTCATCTGTTCAGCCTGGAGGACACTGAGAGGAGACCCCATGGCAGTCTACATCCTCTCCTTGTGAGGGGAAGGGGAGGGGCAGGCACTGATCTCTTCTTTGTGGTGACCAGTGACAAGATCGGAAGGAATGACCTGAGGTTATGTCAGGGGAGGTGTAGGTTGAAGGTTCTTCACACAGAAGTAGCTGGGCACTGGAACAGTCTCTCCAGGGCAGTGGTCACAGCACCAAGCCTGCTAGAGTTCAAGAAGTGTTTGGACATTGCTCTCAGGCACGTGGTGGATGTGGATAGCGCTGTGCAGGGTAGGAGTTGGACTCGATGATCCTTGTGAGTCACTTCCAACGCAGCATATTCTGTGATTCTGTGTTTTTCAAACATTTTGTATTGTTCACTACCTCATTTCAATGCTCACTATGAGCACAACAATTGATTAGTATGCATTAGCTAAATTCTGAAGTTCTTTCATGTAACTGAGGTAACTGAAGCCAGTACTGATCATGCTTCCAAAAAGTCTGAATGAAAATCACACAGATTTACTTTTATGCCACTATACCCTGATCTCCTAACAACTTCTATCACTACTACTGCAAAGAATAGCTTTCTATGAATACAACCCTTGTATTCTACTTACCTGTATTTTTTAGCAAGGGTATCCCTCTCTGTTTTCTGGTTTGCAAGTATTTCATTCAAATTATCTTGTATCTGAGACAGCCTTCGTATATACACATCTGTTCAATATTTTGAAATAATCAAACTTATAATGGCAATAAGAAGTAGAAAATAATTACATTAATAGCATTTTCAGTGTAGCAAATACACAGCCAAAGAATGAAGACACTGTTAGAGCAGTTCCTTATACTGTAATTCATGCTGGTAGCTCCTTACAATTGGAGTACTTATAACGAAATTATTATAGAAAGAATTAAATACAAGTTTCACTTTAGAAAAATTAGCTGAAGTACTGAAATATTTTGAAGTGCAAACACCTTGTTCAGGAAATTACTAAGAGAAGAAAGAAGAAATTAAAGAACTGGTAAACTCTGAAAATTTTTAAGCTCTTTGTGTCGCAAGTAGCTACATAATGTAACAGTTATACTGAGGCTACCTGCAGAAGTTACACAATCTTAACAAGGTGCCTAAAACTTTCATTTGAAGTAATATGAAATAGCTTAATCAATTTCGTAATGAAGCAATAGCTAGACTGTTTCAAGTGATATACAAAGGTAAAAGCATATCTATCCCAGTTTTACATAGTTTCTAAGTCATATAATAAAGTTAAATGATAAAGGAGACAATTATACATTCTTCTTTATATACCGTATATCTTAGACATATAACATGAGGGTTAGAAGTCACAACCAGTGGATACCACTGGGATAATTTGCTAAAATTGTAACCTAATTCCTGAAATTCTAAAAGTCTATGTAAGCTTTACATAATCAGGAAAAATGAGAAATTACTGTATTAAATTGAAATTAATAATATGCTTCCCCACACCTTTTTCATGGTACCTACCAGTATTTGCCTACTTAATAATACGAAATATTGCTCTTATTAAGGCAGTTTAATAGAAAATTTGAATCTGTTATTTATAGCAGATTTTACTGCATGGAAATACCTTGAGGTTTTACTTTACTTTTTAGTTTGTCAGTGTATTCTAAATACTTACTTAGTCTTGTGCCTCATCAATAGTGATGACTACGACTTAGTTTAAGAGGTGCTACATTACTAATGCTTTTGTCAGTATCGGAAACAGATCACCATGTCAATTTCTCTCATACCCTTGAACAGGAGAAGCCTGACTAGCCCTGAAAAGGAGAAGTCTGATAGTTCCTTTTGCTCATTCATGAAATTGCACTCATGTCTGCACACAGGCATCTGTCTATTGTATCATCTACCAATATGTCAAACATTTTTCAAGAAAATATCTATTTTAACTAACAGTCCATACACGATAAATTTGAGTTTTCAATCCACATAATTCCATATTTCACATTTATTTTTGAAGGGCTAGATTTACTTGTAAATACCATTTGAAAGTTCTAGTCTCTATTTAGGAATATAAATTTAAAAACAAAGCCTTTCTTTCTGTCAGGAAGCAAAACCATTTTATAAGTATGAGATGCTCCAATTAAACAGCCCTGCCTAGATAGGGAAGGGCAGCTGAGGAGAGAGAACTTGGTCAAAGGCATTCTGGCAGCAAGCTACGCCTCTTGAAGCATTGTGGCACGGGTACAATAGACTCCAACAGCTACACAGGAGCAGCATCATGACCGCCTAGGAAGTCACTGTTGCTTAGTAAATTCTTGAGATTAATCTGAACTGAGATTTGATAGCCTAAGACAAATTACACCCCTGGGAATCAGCATTTCTGAAACTGCCCATCATTCACACTGTCTGCTGTAAAGAATTCTCTTTTTTCCTCTCATAAATTATTTCAGGGTCCTGGAAAGTCCAGCCACACCAGAATGAAAATGCTGCATCTGCTACTTTACATACAGACATAGCTGCTCTTGATCATGCAGGGGCTCACGTGCTCATGACTGAATAATGCTATCAGAAGTATGCTTTCTTAATTAATGATCCCTTTTTATATGATTAGGTTGACTTGAGACACATGCCTCCAAGTGGCATGCCTCTCTTTTTTGTCATAATATTCACTCCTGTGCAATAGAATTCCTTCTCAGGAAGTGCCCACACCTGAGAAGTGTTATTAAAATCTTATTCTCTGAAGCTGTATTTTCCAGAGGAGATATTCAAATATATTATGCGCAATAATGTTTTAAAAACAGTTATATTGCCAAAGCTATTTATCCACTAAAAATAGGTGAAACACTTCAATTATGTCTACCTGCATCTTTGGAAGTTCTCAACTCAAACAGCAAGAGTTCTTCCTGCTTCTTTTCTGTATCCTGTACAGCAGCAACAGACTCCTGTTAACAAACACAGAAATTACTGTAAGAATTAGAGACAAGTGCACCGTACAAAACAAGCCATGGTACATGGCCTGCAGTTTAGATATTGGTGGACTCAAGTCATTCCAGGCTGGGAATTACTGTGTAAAGGCAATGGGGCCCTGGTAGGACAGAAGTACATAGTGTCAAGAACATTGCTCTGCAAGGGGCTGTCACAGCCCGGGTTTGCTGTGGCATTCAAACTAGTCCGTGCTCGGAGTCCTCCAGAAACCTCTGAATGCACAGCAAAGATTGGACAGTGAATTTCATCATGACAGAATCATCCAGACAATGTAAACATAGGTTACAGACACCAGGAAGAGCTAACAACTTGTGCAAAAATCTTCCTTGTTGTTTTAAGAGAAACAGTATCTGAATACCTTCATCATTTTGATGACAATTCATTACTGTTTCAAAAAGAGCCATTCTGGAAACATGCTTAAAGCTTCAGAACTCAAGACCTTTTTTCTATTTTTATAAGCAATAAGAAATGTGTGTCAGTATTGACTACTGTTTGCACAATAAATTTAAATGCACAGGAATAATGAACAGAGAGAGGTGACAATAAACATATTAATATATGTAAACCACAACTTATCTACTATAACTCTCTGCATGATGCTGTTTTTATTTCTATTTAATGGTTTCTTTTTAAATTATATTATATACTACATTTTTCAGTAAGCAAATGTCTCTATGCAGTCGTACACCACAGAGCAGTTTAACAAAACTGTTATCTATACTTACCACACTATAGTTCTCATGTTGTGTCTCCAAAGCTGCATCATCGTTTTTATGACAGTCATAACAATGATGTTTTGACTTCACCTCTCCACAATTAAGAAAAAATAAATAAAATTTAAAATTAATTTGCAGGAGCATCATAGGGTGGATTAGCTAATATAGGTTGCAAAGACGTTATGGCAGATCAACTACTGAAAAGTATCGAGTATATGCAAAAGAGATCAAATTTAGGTAACGTACAGAAATGAAAGATACCACTTTCTAAATTACTTATTTCCCTTCCTGTGAAGGGAAATATGGATAATAGCAAAAATCTGAACAGCCAAGTATGTTATTTTACTTCATTCTCTCAGAAAAAAACAAAACCCATTCATGCATCTTATTTTCTGTAAATAAATAAATAAATAGCATTCAGTAGTTAATAAAATTAAAAAATATCAGTGTCATACTTTGAATGTATGATTTTTGCCTTAAGACTACTGGATAATCCTATGATTTATATTACAAAACTAACATACCAGAAACTTCAACAGTTTGAATAGGAACAGAGTCCATAGCACCATAAGACTTCAGCAGTTCTTTCATTTCTTCACTACAAGCTTGATTCAAAGCACTCTCTCCTGAACCATTCCTCTCATTGGGATTTGCTCCATGCTGCAGCAGAATCCTGGCTGCCTAATATGCATTTTTGTTATTTGTATAGTGCTAATTCTTGTTTCAGACTTACACAAGTAATACATACATAAGACATACAAATAATACAGGTTCAAGTAAGATACTCTACAATTGTTATATTTGCAATCCAAATTAAACAAAACAGATAATTGGCTATTATCAACACAGATTTCTATCTTATATTTCTTCATTAAAATATACAAATAATTCACAAATTTTCACAACATGTAATTTTTATGATTTCATGATCATACAGAACAATTACAAAACACCAGGTATCTAAATTAAAAGGAACTGGCCAATTGCATTAAGACCAAAGTGCAGAATAGAAGTGCATTATCTTTCTTTAATACTGTTTTTGGTTTCGTGAACCGATAATTTTTTTCCTAATTCCAAAAAACTTGCAAGTTTGCTTCATTGTAAAACGTGGAAATGAGACTAGCGGCATCAGTGGAATCATCTACCCCCTAAATTCAGATCGTATAAAAGTACTGATGAGGTCAGAGCTTGGATGATAAAAGAATTTTCATATGTATGATTTCTCAGCTTTAGCATTTCTTCTTATTTCTTACACTTAGAGTGCAGTTAAGTAGGAAAAGGCATCAGAACAACATTGTTCTGATATTGAGGATGTTCTCTGTTGATTCTCCCCCAAAATACTGAATAATACACTTACATCTTTGCAAGAACCCTACTGATAATTTGGCTCCAAGCCTGTGAAAGCATCCCTCTTGTTTTACCCTTGCTCACAGAAAAAGATAAATGTGACGAAACATGAATTGTCCTGACAGAAGTAGAACTATGTTTGAGCCAATCTGGCATCACCTTTACACTTCAGTTCCCCAAAACTCACTCTGTCAAAAGAACATTTTATTTATTTCTGTGCAGTGCTGGGCACCACAAGTTAGGAAGAATGTGAAGCTCCTTGAATGTGTCCAGAGGAGGGCAACAAAGCTTGTGAGAGTGTCGGGAGAGGTGTCCTGTGAGGAGCCACTAAGGGCTTTGGGCTTGTCTAGTTTGGACAAAAGGAGACTGAGGGGTGACCTCACCGCTTTCTACAGCTTCCTGAGCAGAGAAAGTGGGGAGGGAGATATTCATCTTCTCTCCCTGGGATCCAGTTATAAATGAGTGGGAATGGGTCTAAGCTGTGCTAGAAGAGTTTCCTAGAGAGGTGCTCAGTGTCCAAAGTCTGTCAATGTTTAAGGAACACCTGGACAATGTTAACATGATTTAACTTCTGGTTGGCCCCAAAGGGATCAGGCAGTTGGACTAGATGATCATTGTAGGTCCCTTCTAACTGAAATAATCTGTTTTCTAAAACCACAGAATGGTTTGAGTTTGAAGGGACAAGTTAATAAAAAATTGTTTATTTTTAAACAACGGCCTAGGATATGTTCTTCTCAAAAATAATTTTTTTACAGTGAAGGTAGTGAGACACTGAAAGAGATTAGCCAAAGAAGTTGTGGTTACCCCATCTCAAGAAATGTTTGAAGTTCGATAGGACAGGGCTTTGGGCAAGTTGAGCTAGTGAAAAATGTCCCATCCATAACTGGGGGCTTTATGGCTACGTGCTACTCTCCTCTCCTGCTTCAGCCACAACCAGCAGGGGCAGCAGTGATATTTGCATCCAGCCTACTCTGGGAGCGGTGGGGGGGGACAAAGGGCATTGTCAACATTGAGCCAGGCATCTTATTAGTATGCAAATACGACCATAAATCAATCACCTTACTTCATAAACAGTGCACAGCCCAGGGCCCCTTGAGCTCTCTCACACAGCAATGGGCTGTCCCTTGAGTAGAGACACATCTCAGCGTTACTCCTCAAGACAGAGAAATTCCTTGTCACAACAGATTTTCAGTAATTGACACTAAACTTTGAAATCTTAGCTAAGTGATAGAAAGGATTGATTGTGCACTTATAGTCCTTTATGACTGTGCACATATAGCCCTTTACACATGAACTGCTGACTGAGTCTGGCATGAAGTCTGGATCTAGCCATCTGAGGAGTTTAGAAAGCAAGGGGGTCCTTTCTGAACATCACGACTTAGCAGGAGGTCCCTCCTTACAGTTGGGACCCTGTTCTCTATGCAGTAAACAATATAACTGTCACATCAGTAAACTTTGTTAATTCACTATTTTATATCAATATTTTATATCAATAAAGTGTATTATTGCTTCTCTCATAAGTGTGAAATGCATCATTCCCATCTGTGGCAGCACTGAACTATCAATAAATTGAGAATGTTCAACTTTAATACTGTTTGTAAGAAGCCCAAACCTGACACAGAACGGCAGAGGGTTACTGAACTTTTATGATTTGTCTGTTGTATTAAAGAAGTCAACCAACTGTACAATTTCAACCATCACTCTGAAGAATATTTTTCTCTAATTTTTGACCACTTTAAAGAACACTGGTTTACTTCCTAAATGCAAACCTACCCTAAAATTTTGTTACTAACTTTAAAGAAATGAGGATTTTGCTTTGCTGACCCTCTGTTGGAAATTGGTGTTAGGAAATCTTATGTAAAAGAAAAATATACCTCCAAATAATTGCCAGAAACAGCATCGTGTATTGGTAAAACACCACAGAGACTTCTGCTGTTAACATCAGCACCTGCTTTCAGTAATTCTAAGATCACATCAGTAAATCCTCCATTAGAGGCTTCATGAATTGCTGTCCAACCTAATAAAAGCAAGATAACACATGCGGTATGCATCTGATTTGGAAAGTTCCAAAGTTCACTAATTAGTAACTGTACATTTTGCTGCATTTAAGATAAATCTGACACAAGCAATCATTTTGAAATGCCAAGGTAAACTATTTTGTGTGTAATTCAGTTTACATCAAAGAAAAACACCCAGTATTAAAGAGAAAGACATGGCTTTCTTTTCTACTGCAGTATTAAAAATAATAGAAGAAACGAAACATTGGAGAAGAAAAACTTTAAAAACTCAGAAGCACAATATTAATAATCTGATTTCTAATACCAGTAGCATTTTATAATATCAAGTCTGCCAGACATCTAATATAGAATAGTATCCATTTTGAGACTATGAAAACAGAAGCATGTTATATATTTAGGTAAGAAAAATGAAAACATATTCTTGTCATCTGGTTTTTGTTCTTATTTCCCAAGGAAATAAGATCTGTCTGAATGTGCTTCACACATGCATATACTGATGCACATAAACTCCATCAAACTTTCAAGGTCCTTTCTGTACACATCTCTGAAAACGTGCTCTTCAGCAGAGTAACAAGACTCTGCTGAGAAACAGTCTGCATTACCTCCATGCTGACACAATAACCTGTATTCATACAGTGTACTTGCACTTGTTTAATGGCTTCCTTTCCTCCTCAAAATTTTAAGCCAAGAATCTGTAATTTTATCAAAATCACGCAAATTATATAATATAGACATATAATATGTCTATATTATGGATTATATAAAACTGTAGTTCAAAACAAGCCTGTAACAGAGGAATTTTCAAACCTGCATAGTCCTGTTCATTGACACAAATTCCAGATGATATTAGAGTTTTCACCAAAGACACATCTCCTCTCTTAGCAGCAATGTGCAGCCGAGTTTCCCCTGTTGCATTTCTCCTAATTTTCGTCTTTCTCCCAGCTCTTTTCTTATGGGTACCATGAACAATTACAGCTTCTTCCCTGGTAGATTCTAAACATTAGGTGTTCATTAGAAATTATTTTCACAAAGAATGCATAAGTATAAACAGAAAATTAAACTCCATAATTCAATTGAATTACTGTAAATGTGTGTAACACTGTCACTCAAATTATTCAATAACATTGACTGTCTATAACAAAAAGTTAAAAGGAACTGTAGAAGGTCCTGTGCAACAGGTCAGATAACAAGCAGATTCTATACTTAAGAATTTCCAGTTAAAACCTAGATTATTCAACAAGGGTACAACAAAACAGGAAGCCACAAGAAAGGTTAAAAGGTTGAAATTTTATATTGTATAGAGGTAGAGAATATGTCAGGTTTCTCCATGGACTGGTTTCAGGTCACCAGGCTGCTAAATATATAAACTACATACATATAGATACTTTAAAAACTATTTAAAAAGTGGAGACTTGAGCACCACTCCTTATCAGTTCCTAATTCTGTATCAGGAAAAATACAGGTGTGTGATTGATACACATAAATATATAGATAGATATAGATAGGTATGTATATGCAGCTTGATAAATATATATATACACACACAGAGAAGTTTTTTTTACAACTGTGATGTGAAAAACTACTGTACACTGATTATAAGTCTTTAAGTAATGTTTAGTGGCATAGATAATCTGTCATTTAAACCTGCGCACAACTAGACCCATAATTGCAAATAAACTTGATTTAATCCTTATTGGTTCACAAAGCAAACAACATTCCCTTTAATGATAGTATGTGGTCATCAGAGAGGTTCTAATTCTGAAGTTTCAGATAATAAATCTACTAAATTCTATGAGATGCAACAGAAAAAAGAGATTAACAAAGTACTTATGATGTGTACAGAGTAAGGGCAACCCCCTCCTCAAAATGCTACCAACGAGACAGGATATATAAATTTTCTAAAGATCTATCTATCTATCTATCTATCTAATCTATCTATCTATCTATCTTTTAAACTCCTGTTCCTTCTTTTACATTATCATCCAGATATATTTTAAAACTTTGCAGTGTTCTTTGTCTGATTTCTTGAAAACATGTAATTTATTCAAAGAAGTTTAAGGTTTTAAATTAGCATTCTGCAACTCTTATCCATGGTTTTTGGGGTTTTTTTCCTTTTATTCCTCTGAACAATTAGTTGCTGCATCTTCCTCGTCTCATCAAACAAGCTCTTTTCTCAAATATTTCCAGTCAGCATTATCCATTAGTATCAAACGTCTTCTGTACTTGACAGCTGCCTTTCTTCAGGTACCTCCTGGCTTCCAGAAAATTGGCTTTTCCAATGTTTCCTTCAAAGTACACTACGGATCTTGTTGTACAAGACTATTTGGAAGAATATGAAAGACTATTGGTTTTAAACGAGCTTGTTCACTGTAGCCTGTTCAAACCTGTGAGAAAGCATTCAGGCAAATCTCTTTGCACTGATGCTGCTTGGTCTACACTATACTGGCAACAAAAATACTCAAGAGTTCCTTTTTTAAATGAAAACTTGAGATTCTAGAGCACACAAAGGCATCATATTATTAAAACAGTCCTCCAATTTGAGACCTGCTTTACCATAATGTATTGTCTTTTGTCTAAAAGCTTCTGAGTCTGAACTCCCAAAGCAATCATCTGCTTTCAGATTTTTCCTTTTCTTCCCTTTTAATTCATGAGTGAATGTCCTAGGGACTTTTTAGAAACGTTGAAGAAAAGAAAGGGTATACAACAGCCCATTAAGCTAATGAACCTTAGCAATACTGGCTGCAAGTGAACAGAAATAATTGCAAAGTTTTCCAGTTAAATTGTCATGCACAACGGTTTGCTTCATGGCTGTTAGGAAACACTTGCAGAAGCATGATGGGACAATGATGTGAAATACAAAATACTGGTTCTCTGTGGGATGCATTGCCAGGTGGGTCATACGAAGGAAACATCCAGATCTTGGCAAATATGAAGTCCAGTCAGCACAGTACAAAGATAAAATGAAGAGATTACCATAACCAGTAATCAAGTTGGATTAGGTTGACATACCTCAGCAACTTCAAGGACATTGTCCTTCAATACCTCCACATGGGTCTATGAGCAATTATTTCCACAGGTTGAACTATAAGAGAAGAAGCAAGCTGTTTGTACCTTCCTTCTATATAAGCAGAATGGAAACGTTGGGAGCCTAGTAAACAACTGACTGTAGATGAAAGTGATACTGTGTCACTTATGAAGAAAATATTTTTATTCAATAATAGAAGGAAGGAAAATAGAAGGAATATAAGGAAGACCAGTGGGACATAGAAACAATCAGATGAGATAAAAAGGCCAGTTAATGACAAAAAATGTAGGACAGCAAAAAATCTGAAAACTCACAAGTCAGAAAACATCATCTCATTTTCCAGCTTTATTTCTACATCAATCTGAATGCCATTGTCCTGGACTCCAAATTGATTAAGGCCTTCAACTGTACGAAGGTGGCTTCCACCACCATTGAAATGGCAACACTCTCCTGGTATGAAGGAAATAACTAATTTTATCAAATAAAATATTACCTGAAGAATCTCTTACGTGGAAAAAAGTAGCCTTGGACATGCTATCCCAGAGGAGACCAAAATATAAGACACGTTTGAAACAAAGCTTTTTAAAATCATAACAGCAAAAAATCATAGGAGGAAAAACAGATTTTAAGAGATGAGGGATGCTATCAGAACTACAGGTTTTTGTTTTAGGAAGTCTTGAGTACCATGGTTCTCTGGTTCCAGAAAGAACCAAAGTACACACCATGAGTGCCAGCTTTATCAAAAAAATCAGTAAGTGAAAATCTATAGAGATTAAGATGAGTTGGAGTAGGGCTCTATTGTGATGCTAAGGCTACAAGATAAATGCAAATCTTAGACATGGGACGAAAATGCTAAACAAAAAGCTGCATGTGCAGGCAGAAGAGAATACAACTACTGGAGGATGTTAGATCCTTACTCTCATGGAATTAGGTTTGTATCTAAACTAACCCAGAGGCACCAGTAAAATCAGGGTTCATGCTGATTTGTGCCTGATGAGGATATATCCTATATATTATTATATTCCATAAAATGTAAGTGGATCTTAGTGTGCCAAATATATGGAGGGCCCTGTTCTTTGATCTGTGACACGTAAAACAAATAAAGACCGATCTAATGTTATTTTAAACTGCTGTTTATGTAAGATACTTAAGTAAGGCTGAACTTGAAGCTTTCACTTAAAATCCTGCATTCCCTCAACCACAATGCTGAAAGACTGATGAACATAAACAAAATGTGCATTCTGTAAAATGGAGCACAAATATTTCTGGAACTATTTAGGTATTCACTAGAGTATTTGCTCAACATGCTATATATTTCTTGTCAAACTTCCCCTCACACATTTCAAAAAGCATTCCTTATGTATATTTTGAAAAAAACTCCACTGGTTTATAAAGCATTAACTTTTCACCTGACTTCTTAGATGTTTGCTGTTCTGATGCTTGACTTAATTGTGATTGATTAGATGAAACCTTGTTGTTGCTGCTACTGAAATACGAGGCTGCTTTTGCTTTTTGGCTTGTCTTCTGAGGATTGGCACATACTTGTTCTGACTCCCCTGTCTGTAAGGAACTCTATCAAAACAAAGGCAAAGAGAGTTTTAAACTTAGGACTGATCCATTAGTTTTATTTCCATTAGTATCAGATTACACTTGATTTGTCAAATTTTGCAAAAATCATTCTGAAGGTGTTCTCATATCGGTATTTAGTCTCCTGTCACTCAAACTACTACTGTTATTCTGCAGGAGACTATGTTGACCCCTGTCACATCCTGTTGCAACTTTAAAACAGACACATTGTGAGAGGAAGTCAAAGCAAATCAGTATTGACTGCGAACCAAGTGCTCTTAAATAGGCAGTCTGAAAATCTTGTACACACTTTTTCTCCAGAAACCATAGATGTGAGACAACACAAACTAGTCATCTCTTCCCCTTTACAAAGAAGGTGCTGAGCTTCCACCAGTGCTACGTTTTTATTCTGCAAATGAATTTTCACTGTACTATTGCTGAATTACATTCCTGTTGTAATACCACCTGATAGCTCAGTTTCCTACAACATAAAGTGGGACACAACAATTAGGAGCAGATATAGCAATAGTCCGTGCCATTTCATTAGGTCCATCATGAGGGAAACATGTTTTCTGTAAAGCTCCTTGGATTGTAACTGGAACTAAATTTGATGTCCATAAAATATGAGATGTTATTTCTTATTAGTTTTACTCTTCATTGTAGCCTTTGCTAGAAGAATAGCCTTCTTCGAACTTGCTTCTGGTTTTTTTTTTTAATTTTTCTGCCTTCAGAGAAAGGTTCCTAAGAGCCTTATTACTGTGGTTTTCACCAGGTTTGTTTTTCTGCTTTGTTCATGCCTGGCAAGACTTCTTTTGATGCTCCAGTATTATCATGTTGAAGTACACCTGCATTTGATTCTATCTCCAAAATAGGCCATACAATTAACTTCATTTTCTGATAAATTCCTTTATTATATAGTAAAAGAAAACTGTGCTGCTCTAAAATTAACTGATTTCCTCAGTGCTGCTTTTTTGCAGGACCAAGAAAATAAGGAACTAAGAAATATGTGTATAATAATGTAAAAATTCATGGGCAAAATCCAACAATAAATATTATTGAAATGCTTTAAACTTGTATTTATTTTTGAAAATTGAACGAGTTTGAATTATTGATCTGCCTTTTAAACTGCTTCACTTCTGTGGTCATAAACCAGAGCTCTAGTTTTACATTTCTGACAAGCCTGTCTGCAATTATTCCAGGAAATGAAAAAGAAGTGTAAATAACACATCAAAACCACACAGAATTAACTCCTGGTAATATCAAAACATAGCTGGTCCAAAGGCCAGTGACTAACTAGCATTATCCTTCTGATTACTTTATATCTGGAGACAAAACCAGAACACACACTACAACATCTGACACAATTATTGAAATTATCAGTTACAAATCTACAGTAATAGGTTTACGTAATTAAATGTTTACAGCACCATCTTTATATCAATCATTTCATGTTTTAAAGCATATTCTAAGACTACACACCATGGATGCAGTTACACCATTACATTTCAAAGGACACATAGACTGCACAACTGTGAGTAACAAGGATAGTAATCATCATCGCATAAAACTTCAAAAGCTCCAAAAGATGTATCAATGCACACTACAGTTTACAACTCAGATATTATCTGTTATCATTGTTGAAAGGAGGAAAACAGAAGGAGAAAATGCAGCTCTTAATGCTAAAAGCTGTTGCACTACATGCAAACACCGGTCTAAGTGACTCATCATGGTGTCCGTCTTCACACGAGGCACCAGCTCCCCCACCCTGCTGAGACCTCACAGCATAACTGTGCAACCCCTGTGCAAGACAGTGTCTTCCCAACCCTTTGCTCTCAAAACCCAACACAACTTACTCTACCCAGAGGCAAGAGATAATTATCCTACTGCTACAAGACAGGCAAAAAAATGGCAGTTTCAGTAAGGTTTCTGCAAGTACAAACAGGCACTAATGTACCATGTTCTCTGTAATTAGCTCTGCAGCATTTGCAAAATCAGCAAGAACCACCATCCATGAGACACTTGCCTCTGTCTGGCATACTCATGAGGTTGTACCTTATTCCAAGCACTAGTAAGGATGAGCTTTACACTATTACTCTCAGTCTCTGCTGGATATATCTAGTACATTGTGTGTTGGAACTGAATCATAATTCAGAAATAGTCATCTGCTTTAGTTCAGTGAAGACTGTCACCAAGCCCTTAACAGTTTATGATCAAATCAGATTTCTTTATAAAGATGTACCTGGTGCTGGTTTGTTTCTTCTACACACTGAGTATTCAACATGCTCTTTGAATCACCTGCACCTGAATGAAAAGGAAATATGGAAAGAAACCAGAACTGAAAAGATTAATAATTTACTTAACATATATACCATCTTATGTCTACAATACTGCATGTAACATTACTTACAATATTTAGCTTTCAAGAAAAATTATCAAGCCCTTAAGAGTTTTATTGGAATCTAAAACATATCAATATATAAAACATTGATCAAATTTTGGAGTCTAATCTTTGTTGCAAATAGCATCTTGTTCAAACTTGTTTGGTGAGAGTAAAGAATGGCATCATACTTTCAAATTTTCTTGATGATTAGTGATCTGAGCAATTATTTTTGAAACCTAGTGTAACCTCTGTCTCCTCTCTGTAAGTGTGTTCAGGTACCCAAAGAATCTCAGAGCAGCAGGCTGAGAGCCCTCACTAGTACCCCATCCATCCCATCTTCATGTCACCTGACAGCTCCTCATGGGCAAGTCGGATATTATCTCAGTCTCCCTTCAAGTCTAGTTTTGAGCTTTGTCAATGAGCCCTGCTAACTTATGAGCAAAGATCGTCTTCCTTCTCTGAGAAAGGTGAATTCCATCTGACACCAGAAGGCCTGGGGACATCCTGACCACCCCTTTACTGAAAAACCAGAACTGTGACAGTGACATTAGCTACGGAGTCATGCATTAATAGACTGGGTTTGTCTGGTTCTTCCAATGTCCCTGCTCACAACAGGAAGAGAGGAAAAAACTACCTGTTTACCAGATTCCCTTACCAACTAACCTGAGGCCCTGAAGTTTCTTTTGATTATCCCTGGACTACATGTTACAGCTTTATTACCATCCATGTGGAAAACTAATAATGGGTAATAGTCCGAGGGATTGAGAATCCTTCTGACTTAAACATACTACAGCTCACACTGGCCTATGGGTGTCCATGGTCTTAATCCTAGCTCTAATCAAGGCTTACTTTGTACCTGCTCCTGATCAAATAGCCTCCTCCAAACTTTCTTCACAACTTAGTTCCCAAGACAGTACAAGACCCTACTCTCTCCTTCGCCAATTGCTAGCTCTAATCCAACTTTCTCCTTACAAACTCACTAGCTGTTACCTACAGGTAATATTTTCCAGTACCCAGCCCTAACAACAATTAAGGCTTGGCAACCCCTAAGATCCAGATCTAATCCTAGTTTCCCATTTTTTATCTTATGGATCCTTTGAAATTTAGACTTTAGCCAGTTTAAAGCCAAATTTTATCTCTACTTCTAAACCATACCTCATCCATCAGCAAGTCAAGCAATGCTGCATCATCCATTTAGATAGACAACTGGTGTGTTTCACATCTTCATTTCAAATTGAAACTCCAGCCCCCCAAAAAGCTGGACATCATTACCTTTTACACTTTGTCAACATATAGCAACTGTGGAGTGTAAGGAGTGGTCACTGGTAACATAAGGTGTCATAAGGTCATAGAAGTACTAGCAGCAATTAAGGAAACATTCAACAGATGTTCTAAATTTCTCCATTTAGCAGTGATGCTGTGTCAGAGTAATTCTTTCCTACCTGCTACTGAGCGTCTTCTAGATTTTGCTACATAACTTTTAAGAAGTTTCATCATAGATGGGTTAGAAGCTTCGTCTAATGCACACCTTCCCACGTGATTTTTTAATAAGGGATCAGCTCCATACCAAAGTAATAAGTTTGCCACCTAGAAAAATAAGTTTTTCAGATAATTTATTTTCTGACAGTATTTTTCAGGATCCTCATACGGGCTTCTTTCTCTTGTACTTGACAACATGAACAACTAAAAACCAAATCCCTCTTTATTCTAGTTCATACATACCAACCATCCCCCTAGATGCATCATTATCCTATAGTCCTTTTATTTTTATAAATTGTTCCAATTATTAACCTGGTGCCATTAAAACAAGGTCTCTCAAATTACAGGGTGGATTCATCCACCCACAGGTCTTAATTGGCAGAAAATAACAGGTGATTTTAGGGTTCGTCAGCTTATCCATCTAGGATATCTACTTTAGGAGAAAATAAATTGTGCTCTAGATGTGTCTTTTGTGACTCCTGTGACTGCAAGGGAAGTTTTGACAGCTATTTCTGATGTACAACATATATATCTGCTCAAATAAAACACATTCAGATGGTCTTGCTACCAACATTATGATTTTTATATAAATATAAAACCTGGATTCTGTGGTTACTCAAGAAATTAACACTTTAACAAAATATTCCTTCAACGTTTGCAAAATACTTTTTTAAGATATGGGAAATTTACAGTCTGATTATTTCATTTCTGCGGGTAACTCTGCAATCTTATTCCAGGATTAGCATGATTTTACTAGTACCTCTGCATTTCTTTCCTGACCATCTGTTATCATTTCAGACGGAACTTGACTCACATCCTTCACCTGTGTGTTCAAGGCCCTCATTACTTCTAACCAGATTGTTAATGAGAAAATTCTTAATGAAGTTTTCCATATTCATACATTCTCCTAACAACAGAGTAAAATAAAAAGGGTTCGGCTGGGAGCAAAAGGCCTTTTGGGTTTCACAAGTTGTCCCAAGTCTTTAGATTTTTTTCAACCAGTAATATTGAGAACACTTCTTTCATAATAGGATCACTGAGAGCATCACCACATATGTATGCTCTCCCCTTTAACCAGACTACTAGAAAATCTTTCCTACACTTAGCATTTTTTCTGAAATAAATTGATTTTGCATATTGCAAGTACAGAAAACGATAACATAGTCAAAAGTTGTGTTTCCAATCTACTTCACACAGAGAAGATAGCTTTGAAAAACACCATTCCAAATACCATGTTAATTAAAGTCATATTACTGAATCACTATCAGTATTTCGTTGCTAGTCAAAAAACAACAAAATGAAATCTGACAGCCCACTACAGTATGACAACTTTACTGCTACTGAGTAAACAGAGCAATGAGTAAATACAGTACCACCATGTAGTACCGTTCACCCCGGATATACCAGCTTGCATAACTTTAACTCAGCTGTGTGCTGAATGACCTTGGTGTGTCTCAAGTGACATAGCTGAGATCAGTGCTCTTCCAATATCATTCAAGTTGCTGGAGCCTAAGTATTACTTGAAGAGATACAAAGTCCTTCATCCACAACTGTCTTAGGTAAAGTCACAAAACTCAGAAATATTTAATGAACCTGCAACAGTCTTTATGCACATGATGCAATTATTCTTGGGGCTTTCAAGTGTCAGAAAAAATATTAACCAAAAGTCCACCCTTCCTCTTTGCCCCAGAAAGACTCTTTCAGGAGAAACAGAGTAGTTCTCATCGTCAGTTGTGAAGAAGACCAAATGTTCAGGAACAAAATTTATTAGCCATCCAAAAAAAAAAAAAAAATCTTTACAATCTTGGATGTCAGTAAGAATTAGGCAGCATATATGCAGGTCTATAAAAAAACCCCTGCCAGCAGATAAAGGGGACACACAGAACTCCTACATAAATTTGAGACACCCTAGGAATATGTACAGACAGTGGAAGTGACCACTACCACACTTAAAGAGGATTTAAAGAGGATCTGCAATTAGACACAGGCTTATGAAACCACTGCATTTGGCAAGAAATTTTGCCTTTAATTCAGACTGATTATTCAGTTAGCATTCAGTTTAAGACCCTACAAGATATAAGGCTATTTCTTCATAATCCTCCGTGTTCTGTGTGCATGACTGTGATAACATGCCATATAACCATGACTCCTAAATTATGACCAAAATCTCATTAATAGAAGATTCCTCAAGTCAAAAATTACTCTGCAGGGTGATTACAAAATCCGTGAATGAAATAGTATTAAACGGTAGCAATCTACTCCTCAGTAGTATAGCCATTGTCCAGAACAATTAGAAAAAACTTCTCCTTTCAGACAAATCTTGTTAAGCACAGAGTGGTTTGAATAGCAATCAGGCAGAGAAGACTTGCAAGCTCTTGAATTTACCTACAATCTAAAAAGACCAGCCCCATACAAAAACATTATGTGACATTCTGGACTCAACAATAATAATTTCTATTCCTGAATCATTCTTTGTGTTCAGCTAAGAATATACCTCATAGTGGCCTTCTTTAACTGCATCTTGCAAGGGTGTTATTTGTTCCTTTTGTGTAGCATTAACATCAGCTCCTGCTTTCAAAAGCAGATTTGCTATCCCATAATAGCCTTCCATACTTGCTATATGTAGTGCAGTCAAGCCTAAAAAAAAGAAAAACATGTATTTCACATTTGGGTGAAAAACATTCTAGACATTTATGTCCATTTCAGGTTGTGTCTCTGATGAACACTTCACAGAGTATATTGAAATGGTAAAAACGGATGCATTCCAGTAAGATGTATGAAGAAATATTTATGAGAACATCACAAGGGTTGGGAGATCTCATGCTTTAGACAAAATTAGCACCTACTGAGGAAGTAAATGCTGCTGTAACAACATTAGTTTTAGATTTGCTAGTTCTGTTATGAAAGCCGAGTATAACAATTATTTATCCCATATTTTACTCATTTCTCCTGGAGTAAACCATATATGCTATTTTAAGGACAAGGTGATTTTTCACTGCACTGCTTTATTTACATGGCTATGCTGAAGAGGGTAAGTAAGAAAGTGGCAAAAATGAAGACATTAATTATTTACTACCAAACAAAAATGTTTCTAAGACCATTCAAATAAATGAATGTTAAAATAAATGAAAAATCTCTCATGAAATTCCACATTCACATCCAGGTATATGCAAAAAAAGCCAGTATCACACGAATTCCACTCTATGAAGGAACTGTTTAGGAAAAATATGGAATCTAGGTCTTTGAACTGAGTTTGGCATAACCATGCATCAGGTCCTCAAACATGCAGGGTAAGAGACATAAGGGAAAAACACAGAGGATTTTCCACTTCCTAACTTCCAGCTCTGAAATTAACATGGCCTCCAGAATGTTATAATAACATCCTCCACTTTGATGGATAGTCTTACTCTTCAACAATTTTCCATTATCAGAAAGTTGTCAGGGCTTAATTCACATACTAAATATGTGACTTAATAAGGCTTAATAAGATTGTTTCAATCCCATTAAGCAAAATTATCTTAATTTCACTAGAGAGAGATACTCTCGAGGCTTTTTTATAAGCACCCCAACCCTGACTATTGTATATTCCTAGTAATCAGGTTTGTTATGAAATCCGTCAAGGAGATAATAAAACTTTGCATTTAGGGGAATGTACTCGTTTCTCCGTCAGTAAAGGGTATCCTCTACCTGATGTAATAATAAGACCTAGGAAAACTGCACCTGCAACACATTCAATTAACAATCACTAGAGAGTAGCAACATGAGTCTGCAAGGACACTGTGCATGCCTCAAATCAAGGAGAAACACAAGTTTCAATGCAACTGTTTCTCAGATCCCTCTGACACTGTGAGTCAAGACTCAAAACACAAGACAGTATCTCTAATATGCTGGCCATATCCTACATGCTGATGTCCAGAATTAAAAAGGAGGAAAAAAAACCCCAAAATTCAACAAACAACAGCAGATCCCAATAACTCAGTAAACTGAAGCAGAGTACCATAGCATAGGAATAATGAAAAAAGACTAGGCTAAGATATGGATAATCATTGGGGGGAAAGCTTTAAAGGATGAGAACAGACACAGAGGCAGAATATAATATTCAGAATTCAAAGAGACCAAGATGAAAGTGTGTGCCAAAATGACACAAGTCTGTTCAAAGTGTACTTCTTTCTGATTACACCTGCCATACTGAAAATGAAAGAAGCAGGGCCAGGTCAACCTCTCATCTCTTCAAGGAGTACAATTAAAATATATTTTGTGCAGCTCTGCTCCTTTTGCACCAAAAAAACAGCAGCCAGAGTCTGGGGGATGAAAAAAATGGTGGCCTAGCAAAATATGCAAAGGCAGAAAAAGGAAGCAGCTGTGACCCCAAAAGGCAGAAAAAGGAAGCAGCTGTGACCCCAAAATCTAGAGCCACTGCACTTTAGTACACTCGCCTACTGTGGCTGCAGCTGAATCCACATTATCGGCACTTCTCAGTTGTCAACACAGGGCTTTGAATCCCATCAACAAAATATTTTCTCATCTGCCTCCAGCACACATTAGTATATATTATAAGTCACTCTGTTAGCTCAAATGACTGTGCTGTCAAAGTATGAGACTGCTGCTGACCCAATCTATCTCTCAATATATTCTGGAAGACAGAGAATTTCAACCTTAATTCTGGTCCATTATATGCCTGCGTTATGCAATAGCCTATAACTGCATGATGTGTTTTTTTCTTTCCTATAGGACAGTTGTGAAATCCTAGCTGCTAGCACAACATGGAAAGACTGCAAGAATGAAGTTTTCTAGCAGAAGAGCCAGCTGTCTGAAACAATTTTCTTTTTTTGTTACAGAAATTTTTCAGAAACTAATGGATGAGACAGCAAAGTGAGGATTAGGAACAGTCTTATATCTGAAAAACTAAACAGTAATTAAGGTGTAGTGAAGTCTTTACCACAGAGTAACACCCACGAAGCTAGGTAAGGCAAATTTCTTGAACCAAAACATTAACAGATAGCTACTCTTTTGTCAAGTTTTTTTTTTCCCTGACCAAGTCAAAGAAAAAATGGAAAATACCAAGTAATAACAACTTCAAAAATTCAAAACAGTGCTCAACTTCTCTCAAGATGTAAAGGGTGAAATGAAAGTTCCTGAAAAAATTAGCCAAAATCTTGACATCTCAAGTTGGCCACTGAAATGGACAAAAAATATCCTCCAGCTTTAAGACCTCTGAAGTTGATTATTTTATCAGGGACATTTTTGTGATAAGCATGCATGGAATCATTGAACTAAGGCACCTAAACCTAATTACATCACTTTGTAACTTTTTCAAGTGCTTAACTTCTCCTTCAAAATTTCCTTTCTTGTATACTTTTATAACAAGATCTACATGTTTTCCCATGAACAAGTGCTAAGTTAAACCAATGAAAATTTAATAATCAATTGACTAGTCACAAACTTACAGTCTTGTCCACTGCACAAACTCATAATATATGTTTTTATTAATTATAGGCAGGTACTTGTACTGAAAACAGTATTTTAGTACAATTACAACTTACCAGCATAATCCTGAGCATTTACATTTCCACCGGCTTTTATTATCCTACGTACAAGGTTTATGTCTTGATGAGTAACAGCTCTATGCAGTAAGTTCTCACCATACGCATTCCTCCTGTGGATTGTTGAAAGTGAAAGGGGGCGAGTTGGATTTATGGAATTCCTACCAAAGGCTTCTCGTCCTGAAAAATAATGTAAAAGATTTGTTACACAGAGAAGTATCTTTTCTCTCTTATCTTGGCCTCACTTTATATCAAAGTTAGTAAATAAGCTACCTGAAGAAGCAAATGTTGATTCAATCTAGTAAAAATGAAAATCTCAAAAAACACATCACAAATTGAATAATAATGCCATTTAATAAAGGATGTCATAGTACATTTCATAACAAAACCCCAACTGAAATTCAAGACACAGAAATATGACTGTGTAGAAGTGTTTTAACTTCAGGCTTCTTTTCTAAAGACATGTTTGCAATGTGCATTGTTTCCCCATGGATAATAAAAAAACACTCTTTTGCATTAAAATCATTATAAGGTCACCACTTCAATAACTAGTCAGTTATTCAATAATTAAACATTTCTTAAAAGTCAAATCTATCCACCATTCTTCTTTACTCATCTATTTTTTAAAAGTTTTGCTTTGTGAGCAAGTATTTACACTAGGATAGTGATTGAGACTATCTCCCTTAGGTTATCTTTTCTCAGTACTTCACAACCAGCTTAGTCATTTCTGCAATGAGTGAAAGGTGAATATGAGGTCTAAATGTAAGAAGCAAAACTTAAAACAGACTGGTTTTAATGTCCATTTTATTATTTTACAAAACAAACACTTTCTCCCATTATGCAGTCATCAGCTTGGCTTAAATTATTTCCAGTACAGATGAGCTGTTACCAGCACTGCCATTCCAACATCCATTAAAACCATGTGAAAGAGCATCCTGGCTACTGCCTCTGATGAAAAACAAGAAGGGAAGTAAGAAGAAAGAAAGGAAGAAAGAAAGAACAGGAGAATCGCTTGAAGATAAACATAGTGCAGGCCTAGGCCATTAATTCATCTACTAATGAGAACTCTTAGGACAGCAGGTTACATACATTGCTCCTCTCTACAAGCTGTAGCAGATATGCCTCACAGGTCCTAAAACTCCACTCAGGCACCAGTGATGCCTTAAAGATCCTAAAAATGAAACTACAGACTTTTGAGGCAGTATTAGTATAGGAACTAACATAAAAGTTGGTGTTTATTGGAGGCCTCTGGGGTCAGATATGGATAATGCACAACCCCGCACAGGATGAATACAGTTTAATAAGTCTAGCGAATTAACATAACTGACAAAAAACCCCAAATAGAGACATAAGTGGTGAGGTAATTCTCCCCTAGTTCAGCCCTTTTCTGAATCCTCCCCCCTTAGACAGGAATTAAACTTTATTTACAAAGCGTGTGTCAAAGAGCTGGTTTCAACCTTGGCTCATAAGAAGAACTAACATAGGACAGAGCCCCAGCTGTGAGTGTCTGGAATATGTTTTATGTTTCTGCCTATCAGGGTAGGGAAAAGGAGGGGAGAAGTATTGGGGCTAACTACAAATACATTTATGGGCTACGAAGTTACAAATATATGTGTAAAGAATATAAAGAATATATAAAAGCAAAAAAGGCAAAAATCAATTTGGCATCTCCAGAAATAGACCTTAAAACCCATAGTTTTTCTAGAGCTGTGACTCACACAGCCTGAAGTTTTGTGCATTGTGATACACTGTGATCTCGGACTATTTCCAAACATTCTTAAATTCTTGCCTCTGCGTAGATTTTTACAATCTAATAGATAGGGTTCCTCAGCTGAGCACACAGTCCCTCTCTGCTGTCCAGCCTCGTAAGACATCAATCATTTAAGACATGCAGTAACTAGTCAAAGCTTGTCTAAACCAGTCAAGCAGTTCAGGAGGGATTAAACTGCACAGACATAAACAGAATCATGTGCAGTTTTATGTTACACTATACCTCATTAAAATCTTCCTTGAAGGGATCTATTTCCCATTACTTCCACTTGCCTTCCCTAGAGCTTTCCATGCGCCTGACCTCGTGCAGAACAAGTGACAAATGCAGACCCCAACCAAAACTTATCATGGGGTGGTTTTTCGAGTGAATTACCAAACTAAGATTACTCATGGGCCCTTGACAGGTCTGATTGAAAGGGAGGTAAGCTTGCTAGATTGATTTACCATGAAGCTACCTCTATGGGCAGTGCAACTCTTTCTGCAGAAACCATGCCAAAGAATCAGTAACTTATTTATTGAATGGGAACTAACAAGTCGATTTGAAATAGATGAGCAGTTAGTCATTCAACTTTAAACCTCATAAAAATGGTTCTTCCATTGTGAATAATTAAAATCCTACAAAAGAGAATTAAATCCTATTAACTGGAGGTAGACTTCTCTATGATTTTTAAGATCTAAAACGTAGCTGTTGCAATTCAAATACTGAAAAACTTTGTAAGATTTTTAAATTATTGTAGGTAAATGGAAAAACCCTGTCTGAGTCGACTTAAACAGAAAAAACCCCAACATATAAGAACTAATCATAAAGGTGCTGGACTGAACACTTAAGTGCAGAAATTCTTTAATCTCCCACAAAATTCCTCTGCAAGAATTTTGCAAGAAAGTCAAGAATTTTTCTGCATGTACTTTCAAAGGAAAAATAGCAATCGTTTTCTCTAACAAAGCATATTGCAAATAAAAATACTTCAAAAGACTGCTCTGTGGTATTAAAGGCCCTATAGTCCTGTTGACAGGGTAACAACAAAAGGCATTCAAAATAAAAGAAACTGTTTTATATAGGCCAATTCTTGAAGATGGCACTGCTCTGACAATGATTTTGTACACAGAATACTAAACGGCAGGAGCATAAATGTAGCTCAGGATCTAACTTTTCACTCTGCAAAAAAACAATTCTCCTTTTCAGAACACACCATAATTTTTTCATATAAAACACTGTAATAAAAATTGCATCCTAAAAATATCTCATGATTCTTAAGGAGGAGTTTATGCAAACAAGTTAACTGTTAGGTGGCTAATACATGGGTTTTCAGAAGAAGGTAAATTATCAATAACTTTAGTTATTAAAATGAATGTTTATATCATATTTTTAAAAGAAAACCATGGCACAATATATTGGAAAAATTATGAATTATATTTGATTCAGTATAGTTGTTCAAATAATAATCTGTATGATAAGAACATAGAGTATCTTACTCTGTTTGATGTCAATTCTCTTGCTTCTTCTCCTCTGATTAGCTTCTGCATACTCGTTCAGAATTATTTCTTGCCAAATGATGGCTTCTAGATCCTGCTTGTCTTCAGAAGTAGACTTCTGAATTTTACTGATAAGAAATTTGCTTAGAATCAACAAAAATATTTTCTATATAAATCATTGTTTACAGTAGAGCTAAGAATACGAATACATTTGATTTCAAAAGAAATGTTGTAATAGTAGGCTAACTTAGGTAGTACTAAATAAGGAGTAAATCAGGAGAGAAACTAACTCCCAGATCTTTAAATAGAAGGTAAAATATTTCTTTTTGATCATTTGAAGTCATTCACATGACAAATAAGTACTCCAAATGCATTGTATCTATTAGATTAATATAATTTTAAAATTAAGAATTATTATGCATAGATTTCTCATACTCAAAATATTAGGTTTGTTTCTTGTTATACTGCCACTGTGAGCCATTCCCTGCTCTTTCTTCTAGTATTTGGTGATGAGAGGAAACAATCTCTGTACTTTCCTGAGGAGATCTCACTTACCTTGACGTTGTTTGAGCTGTTTCTGCACACACTGCAGGCTCCACTGAATACGAATGTAGCTCACCAGTTTGTCTTTCACTAAAAGTGGCATCCAAGTAATGTGAAATTACTTCTTTCTCTGCCTGCTGACCACCCACAGGCTATGACAAAAAGAAGAAATATTAGAAGCAACTGGTAGGCATGAAGTTAAAACAAAGGTTGTATATAAAAGAGCTCCAAGAACACTGGTTTTTAAATTGTATGCCCACAGAGAATTGAAGGATTTCTTAAGTGAATAACTGTGATTCTACAGGTATGAAAGACAGAGGCTGCCACAGGAGAGGCAATCCTAAAGTTGTATGCCATGCAATGTGTTCGTGGCAGAATTAGCCAAGAGAATTAGGCTACTGAGTCACAACTTAAAACATTAATCTAAGCTGGATGACTGCAAACAAAAGTTGTTCTATCTGAAAGTTATTTGACTGGACATTTGAAATGACAACAGATTCATTTCAGTCTCCTATGGACATGAGCCCCTGTTCTAAAAAATAAGATGATGCTTGAGATGTCTTAAAACAGCCCATCCCATCTCATTGTTGCAGAAGCCTAAAACTTTACACAAAGTGAGATCCATGTTTCACATGAACTCCAGTAACTCCAAGATGAGCAGTTATTTCTAAAGATTTTACTTACCTTCAACCTTCTAAAAGCCAGACATGTAGATGACACTAGGCATCCTCATAACCCTACCACTTGCAAAGAGGAAGAACTACTCTGAGGTGATAGAGATTTACCTCATCCTAAATTGTGCAAAGGGGAACCTAAATGATTCATATATAACAGAGACTTAACTCTAATCCCACCCTAAAGACAGGTCACCACATGGAAGTTAATTTGAGCTGCTTGACTTTATTCACTGTTCTAGCCATGTGACTGTGACATGCTGCTGTGTATCACTCAAGCTCCTGAAATCTGGGTACTCATTACTTCATTACATACTTGAGTAATGCTGAAAGCTTTTGGGACACACCCCCGCACACATGCATAGAAATTCACAATGATGTGGGAGAACTGGTTAGCCCTTTCTTGCAATAAAAACAGAAATGGAGAACGCGCTGATTAATTTTTTGAATTGACATTTAGCAGAGAGGTTATTAAAGAGGGAAACTGCCTTCTTAAAAGTGGTCCCTCTAGGTCTTAGTAATGCCCTTATTGCTCTCTACAACTACCTGAAAAGAGTTCGTATGAGGTGGGGGCTAGTCTCTTCTTCCAGGTAAAAAACAATAGGATAAGGGGAAGTGGCTTCTAGTTGTGACAGAGAAGGCTTAGATTGGGTATGAGGAAAGCTTTTTTCACTGGAAGCGTGGTCAGGCACTGGAACAGGCTGAACTAGGGAAGTGGTGGAAGTGATGGAATCACCATGCCTGGAAACGCTCAAAGGACATGTGGATGTGGCGCTTGGGGACATGGCTTAGTGGTAACCACAGTGGTTTATGGTTGGACAATAGGATTTGATGACCCCAAAGCTCTTCTCCAACCTTAATGATTGTATGGCAGCTGGGGAAAATCAAACGTATTAGCTTAGAAAACTATCATAACAGGACTTTCCATGGATCCACATCTGTGATGGGAGCAGGGTTAGAGAAGGAGAAGAAAACATTTCAAAGAAAAAAATCCCGCACTTGCTTTATAAGAGACCATATACTAAAATACATGGGATATCCAGCATCCTGATAGCATCTACAAGTCAGTACAGACACTCCTCTTTTGGATACTTGTTTCCCAAAAGAATACTCTGGAGAAAGAAGGGTGAGAAAATACCAAGGTGAACAATATACTGTTACAATTCAACAGTTACTAACAAATTAACTGGGGTTTTCTCCTTAGTAATTTGCCTCCTTACCTTCTGCCTTTAAGAACACCAGATAAAGGCACAAAAAAGATAAAGTTGATTGTTCTTTTACAAGAGGTTAGAGAGCTCCATTTCACAAAACTCTGCTTCTCAATTTTAACCGTAATTTCGATTAAATCTATACATTAATCTTCAAACAGCTGTGCTAAATTTCAGAAATCAATACTTCAGTGAAAAAGCTTTGTACAGTGCTATGGTTCTGATTCTACAGACCTTTCAGCACCTTGAAATTACCTATTTCTGTGACACATTCAATTACATGCTTATACATTCAGTTAATACTACTAGGAAAAGACAGAATTAACTTATAGTTTTCGGATGCTTTATGCCATTGTGGGCTGTAAAACTACCTTAAATAGCCAGCTTTACATGACTGAACATTGATTTGCAGCTCCCGATTATTCGAATACAACACAGCAGAGAAAAAGGTTGCAGGTTTACAAGAAATGCTTAATATACTCTGCAGCATAAATCTGTCTCCTATCTGTCCTTCTCTTTCCCTTATTATAATCTAAACAGGAAGAAACTATGGCTTTCCTTTCATGCTCCTCTCCATACTTTTGAGTTAGTGTTGTTGGATTGAAATGATGTGTCACAGAACACCTTCACAGCACAAGAAGCAACAAGAAGGACCACACGCTGTATCCACACATACTGGTTTCTTCAGGAGAGGATAGGAACTATATAAATGCATGCCTCAGTTTTTTCAGTATGTCTTGTATGGGCAGAACAATAAGCACAATAAATACACTTCTAAATACACGTGTAAAAAATCCCCACTGAATAATATTCCTAGTCTATAGAAAATTATTAAATTATTTAAACATGCAAATTACTGATGCTAGTTTATTCTTTACTAGATTGAAAATTCCCATCTTCAAGTAATTTGGCTACTTTCTATAATACTTTATGATAGATATAAAATTTCAAATATGAATTAAAGTGTGGTTATACTTGCTCATTTGCTGCGCTCTGCAAATTAGATCCTGTGAAGGCATTTATTTCTTCCATCTGAATGGAAGAGGCTCTGTTCTGAGGAGGCTCCATCACGTTTGTTATTTGAGTACAGTCATCATCTACCTGCAGAACACTGGCTTCTGAATTTAGCTGCTCTTCCTTGGCATTAAGCTGTCTCTCATTTGCAACTGCAGGAGTGGCAGCTTGTACCATTGATCCTGACAAGGCATTCAGAGGCACCACAGGCTCCACTGGCAGGGCATCACTGCTCTCAGCTGCTGATGGATTGATGGAACTGGCATGACCCTGACACTCCAACTTGTCAGGCAATGGGTTTTTGACTTTAAGACTCTCAGAATCACTAGGGTATCTCAACAAATTACTGATGTCAACCTCACTAGTCTCTATATTCTGTTCAGTGAGTTCACCCATGAAAATCTTCCCTAGGGATGACAGTGAAAGATCTGCATCATTATTAAGGGAATGCTCTTTTGCTCTGTTATCTGTGTCAATAATGGTCATGCAGGTTTTGCGGCAATTATCTAAAACATGTGGAAATGTATCTTCTGGTATCTGCTCCTTTTGAACTGTTATTACATCTTCCACAGGATCATGTAGACAGAGGCTTTCTTCTGGAAAGCAATCTTTATTACTTAATCTTCGTGGCATCTAAAAATTAGATATAAAAAGTTTACAAAAAAAGAATGGAGCAACTCTTTCTAAAAAGCATTGAACTAAAATTCACTGTAGAAGTTCTTTCTATATGTGAATGTACCTTATACAAAATGTAAAATGTATTTTTGCAAAATCTACAAGACACAAAGCCTTCCTTCATACAATATTTTAACAAGAGTTAGACTGAGCTCTCAGTTTCAAAAGAAGTTTAACTTCAGCTGTTGACTTCCATAGCAGTGAAAATCCAGGGAAAAGAGACTAAATCTGTTTTAGCCAAAGACACTATGCCATTGCCAATGGCAAATAACCTGAGAGTGTTATAAGGCTTTAAAAGAAAGTCATTAAAAATTTGTCACACAGGAATAATGAAAGTAAACATATTCACAATATCTTAAAATACATAGTTAGTAAAACGCAATATAGGAGTTTTGATTACATGTTTATGTGGATCCAATACGGGTAAGGAGAATTTGTGTCTCAAAAACTTCAGTTCAAAACCTTAGAATTTTGAGGAGTTTGCATGGTGTGGTTTCCACAGTGAGTACAGAACACCAAATCATTATTGTTCTTGGAAAAGTAATACTGCTGTTTTTCTAATCACTTTTAGCTACTTTCAACAGAATCACCCATTCTTACAAGAATATATTGCTTTTCTATCTTTTCCTCTATCCTTGTTTTAAGTGCTCTGCAGAAAAAAACATGATGCCTCTAGAGACCTAAACCATGGGGTTTTTTCTATGTAACATTTGTATACAATAGCACTTGTACTTAATAATACTGGATCTAAGAAAATCTCTTTCAATGCATTTTTGGAGTCTTGCTGCCAGCAAGTGGCAATATCAGGTAATGCAAGAAACCTTTAACCATTGGTGACACTATTTAGATAAAGCTCACACACAATAAAGCAGAAAGGGCAGATGTCTGACAGCATACACTCAGGTTCAGTTTGCAAGCTAGTATAAATCTCTGATTCTTTCTTGAAAAGTATTCACCTGTTATCTGTTCCTATCTTTTACACGTGCATCAAATTGTTTCTAAATACTGATTACTTCTCACTTTGATTTATTGAATTACACTTTATTTTTACACCACTTCTCTAATTCATCCGGACATTAAACAACTGAGGAAAAAGAAAACTTCACTGGTGTAACTTTCTCTACTTGAAGAACAGCATGTATATGTATTACAAATTTCCCATGAAAAAGACTCAGTGCATTTGTTGAAAACTGGGTGAAATTTTGCAAGATCCTGAAGACCCCAAAGTCATCTGAAATTCAACCCTTAAATGTGACAAATTCACAAAACTCCAGACAGAGTAGTCCAGGTGGGGTCTCACAAGAGCAGAGTAGAGGGTCCACCAGGATTCCAAAGTCCTTCTCTGGCAGAGCTATTTTCCTGTCAGCTAGTCTCTATGTGTACTGGTGCCTGAAGTTACTTCTCCCCAGATGCAGAACTTCACATTTCCCCTTGATGAATTTAATGAGATTGCCCTCCTCCCAGTTTTCCCATCTGTTCAGGTCCCTATGAATGACAACACAACTATCTGTTCTATCATTCATTCCTCCAGGTACCACCTCTGAACCTGCTGAGGGCGCAGTGTGTTCTATTTCCCAGGCCACAAAAGAAGACACTGAACATACTGGCCCCACTACTGACAAACTAACCACAACAGAAATCAATGCTGCTACCTTATCAAAACCAAGGAAATTCAGCAAGACTAATTGTGACGTGTCAGAATTCTATGCATAGAGAAATTATAGATATATTTTGTATTTTCAGAAATACACAAAACTAAGATATTCAGTGACTCACTGCTGGTTGTCAAGGTCTCTGTCCTGACCTTGCTTCAAATCAGTACATAGAAGCCTGTGATGGCCATTGGTTCATCTCACTAAAGATTCTTCTGCAGGACTCAGACCTTGCTAGTGGCAACATCAGCCAATATCCAAAAAGTAAAATCCACTGTAGTGACTATTTCCAGCTTCTTAGTCCAGGCTCCTAAAATATCTTCTCTGGAGATACTCTCAATGCATTCAGACTGCCTATACTTCAGAGGCTATTAATAATAGGCAATCTGTTTCATGGCATTTAGAATTTGTTCTATGAGACTAATCATGTACAATGAGAATATTTCATTTAATAAACTAATAGTTTTATATTAATAGTTGTATATTTTTCAGGAAAGAATATCCTAGGATATTGCATTTTTTCGCTTTGTTCTGAGATGGAATATCACTCATATTTGCTGTAAGATATGAACAGTAAGGATGGTAGAACAGAACAGCATTTTACTCTGATAAAGACAGTAGAATGAACAGCACAGCCTTGGAAAAACAGATAAAGGATGAAACTTAGGCAAATAGAAGCCATGCAAAATGCAAGCAGGATGCCAGCTTGCCAGTTCTGCAAGACTGACAAAGCAGAAGTTATGCAAAACAATGATATGGTGCTTACTCAAAAGTAGGGGTCAAGGACCCCTAAAAAGGACATGGGACATTGAAAACAGCCAAAGAAGACCCCAAAGAACCATATGGGAACTTCTGATAAGGGATGCAACTATGTAAAATAAAGTAATAGATATACATCAAGGGGGGATAGGTAGTTAATGAATGTGTGATTGGTGTATATGATAAATGCTGTTCACTGGATGCTAGGGGCACTCAATTGGATGAAGGATCCTCCAAGTGACCACTGCTGCATTCAAGAATGCTTGCTCTCAAATACTCAAAACCATGTTAGAAAGCTCCTATCTGGCCAATTTCAGTATCAATACCTGTCTCAGATTTGCCTTTGGTGAATTCTACCAAGAACTGCTTTTTCCCTGACATAAACCTCAATCAGGATCCGTGAAAAAAGCCAAGTAAAACTGACTTTTTTTTATTTGTAGGTACAAATCAATGGGACTAGATGGTACAATCATAAAGATATGATACCTGCATTAAGCAGAGTCTTTCACTCTGTTACTTCCTATTTCTAGCCACAAGTAAGAATCTCCCAGGAAAATGGATAGTTACAGAACCTCTTCCTTCTCAGAAACCTTCCAAATGCACTGCCTGTCTCATAGTTTTCATGGGTGAGAAATATTTTAAGCTGCTAAGTGTGTTCATTACTTTAGCTTAAGTAGCAGCCCTTACAGATTCTGTCTCATCATGATGACGTCTTTCCCACCTCACTTTCACTGCTATGCTTTTATCCTTGTGTACTGCAAGCTTAGCAACTACAGTTCTTACCAAAAAACCCCAGAAAATAAAGCTTATCTTTAAAATTGTTTTCAGTGTGCTCAGTGTCAGTGTCAGCAGCTATGTACTTGCTTACCTCTTCTGAATCCTTCTGAAATCCATTCAATTTGATATCTAAATTTAGGAGAATAGAAAAAGACTTCAGTTTTACTTTCAACTTCTAAAAGTTCTTATCGTCTCTTTAAAAAGGGTATAATTTCCTAATTAAGGCTTAAGTTTCAAACCTTAAAAATTACTATAGTACTGTTCTTTAAGTGGAACGGACAATTAAAAAATTTCTGGTTAGGCTCTGTTAGTCACCAAATAATATGCCAGAGCTATTTTGTCACATTTCTTCACGGTAGTTACAGGCCTGTGTTTCCAAAGACTATCAGCAGATTGAACTGCCACCCATTTCACATGACGAGACCTAGCCTCTGCCATCTCTAATTACAGTGCAGTTAGACAATACTGCTGAAACAATCCAATAACTTCCCGCCTCTGGATGGCAATGATCCCAAACCCCCTGATCTCATCACCCTGTTTCAACATTCATGTGAATCTCTGGCAATTTCCTAATCAGAAATAAAGTGAATGTTTTTCTGCTGGATTACCAAAAATAAGCTCAAATGGAAGACAGAAAAATAGGTAGGGCAGCCCTGCACTTTTCAGAACACTGAGGAATGGAAGTACAACTTAAGTAGCAGCACATGCCATATAGACCTGGGGAATAGCAGCATTTTTGTTTCTCTTTTCTTACAGATGCCTCTGACTTTTGGGTATGTTACAAAAAACCAAGTAGGAACCCTCCATGACCTGCTTACCTTACACATCTACAAGGCATTTAAGCACCATGTGGCCTGTAACCTTTGTCAGAAAATTCCACAGCACTGAAATAATTTTAAACTGGATACATATCACTGGCTTGAGAAAAAAGCTACTTCTTCAAACAGTCCTAACAGAGTACTTATCAAAGCAGAACTTGCAGCCCATGACTATAAAAACTGAACAACTGCTGTAAAAAACACGTATAGTCATATTCTATATAAACCTATATGGATACTCATCTTCAGCTTATCAAATTATTTTCTCAAATGATTTTGCCACAGCTAGAGCAACTACTAGTTTTGTATAAATACAACATACCTATAGAATTATTTTGCTGTTCTTCTGCTGCAGAAGTTAGTGAAAAACCAGGCTTAGAAATATTTTCAGTAGGTGATGAATGGTTTATCCAATCCCTAGAATTAAATAATACAATAAAAAAATCATGAAGAACTGTAATCTGTAATCTTAGGAACATTTTTACAGTACTTTGCATTGGCCGCTATTTGTGGGAACAGCTGCAGTTATTTTAGAGGTATACTTTTCTTTACAAGGACATGCAATAAATAAGACATTTGGACTTCCTACATGTACCTAGCCATGTTTGCACATTTGTTCTCAAACTGAAAAAAATATGGCCTTTTCTATTCTTTATTACTTCTTTCTATATTTCTGTTATAAATCTTTTACTGAAATCTTTCCATAGTTTTCAGGAACAGAAAGCCTAATATGATTTATTAAAAGTTTTTATTTTCTAATGGTTTTCCCGAAATTCATTATTTTTGTTGGTTATGTTCTTAAACCATTTAAGGTAGTATCATCAACAAAAATAAATCCAAGTACATCTTGATCCATATTGGACATTGAACTACTGCCAACATAAATACAGATCCTTCACTAAGCAAACAAGAAAAATGTTTCTCAATAGAACACTGGGAATAAAATAACATACAAATGGAAGTATAACAATTATTTAATTACATTTTGTCTGACTGGAATTCCTATGCAAATTATACTCACTTCAGTAGGGACTGAGACTGGTCAGATATGTATGCCTCTTGAAGTACCTGAAAGAAGAAAAAACTTTAAAAGTTAGTGAACAAAGTAATTAATTGTTCATTTTCTCAGTTTTATTGCAGGCTTATCTTCTTCCTTCTGTAATTTAGTTGGGAAATGGAATTCTTAGATCCAATTATAACATACATTATTACTAAGATACAAAAGCATTCCACTTAAACCTTTTTCTTTACTTGTACTATTTGACAAAAATGTTGAAAAATAAATCAAGCCTATAGAAGAAAACATTCACCCATAAGGAAAACAAACTGTTGCAAGAAAGATACAATTGCTTCAAACTTAAGATGTTTTATATATCAAAGAACCAAAACACAAGGCATTTTAATTTCAACTCACGGTTTTAATCTTTTTTTGATAACTTTTTTTCTTTAAATAAGACAAGGTGCTATTCCAAAGACTGTGATGTTTAGTATACTGCTCTCAATATCCCTATAAATATCATATTTAAGGAACTCCAAGACTTGCACATCAGCCAGTTTTGAGTGGCAGGGCTGCCACAAGCCAACATAGCAGGTGGGTAAGGTGGGTAAGGACAGCACTGATATCACAACAGGAGCCAAATTTCAACTCCTTATTACAAAGACCTTGTAGTCTGCTTTTTTGTGCCTTTGACAATAATGCAGAGAGTTCCTTCAGTATGGAAAAAGGACCCTTTATACAAAGTCTAAGGCAAACTAGGAATGATTAAGAACTTCAGAATGGCTCTCTCACCAAAGAGCTAAGACTGAGCATTACTAGTGGACTATCCACACACTGGCTGCAATTTCAAACAAATCATTGACTTACAGTGGGCAACATTAGCAGCATGAGAGGACTCTAAGAAAGAACACCTTGGTGTGGACGCTGATTAACAACTTCTCTGGTTTACATAAGGTACTAGCCACACAGTAAGAACAAACATCTTAACAATGGCTTCAAGAGCAAGAGGTAGAAATTTCCCAATAGCAAGGACTGCTAAGAGGCTCCCTGGAACAGAACAGATTCTTTAGTTTGTGTAACAATTACTGACTGATGTAATTCCAAAACACGACAATGAGATAGTTAGCAGAAAGTTACTTATTTTGCTTAAATGGACCCTTCAGGTGAGTCAGCCAGCATATTTACACGGAACATTATCCGGACACCAAGCAAGGTCAGGAGAATAATAGAACAACTACTAAAACGCTCTAACTGGCTAACATTGCCCAGAGAGATGCTTTAAAATCTCAGCAAACTACCATTATAACTCAGAAGAAGACATTGTTTTGTCTGCTAAAAAAAATTGCTGCTAAGCAAAATCAGTATATTGCTGACTGGTTAAGACATCTTCTCAAACCATATACCTTACACAAATAGTATTTTTGGACACTGATTGACATACTGGGAACAGCTTTTCATTCTGCCCTCATTTTTGGTGAAGAAATTCCTGCAAAATCTCAGTAATTTTTCTCACTTGAATACTTATTTATACAGACAACTATATGAGGGGAGACTCCAGGTGTTTTCCAAAAAAAGACTAATGCTTAAAAGCTGTTAGGTGTTACCTCACAACTTTTGGTGCACTTCACCAAACAATATAAGAAAAAAAAATATAAAAAACGGGAAAGCACAAACTTACTATTATTACACCTGTCTGAACGTGCTATAGAATATCATGTTAACAGATAATGAAAATGACTCGTTGAAAAGAACTTGGATCCTACAAAATCTGTATATATGTCTTCTGCACCTCTGGTAGATGAAAATTCTTAATTACAATTTTGTACATGATGGAAGAATCAAAGACAGGACTGCATATCCAAGGTCTCCCACAATCCATTTGAAGTACAAAGAAAGCTATGACTCTCTGGAACAACTGGAACAGATGTTACTTTTCCTAAAAACATTCACAGTTATCTACTCTGCATGAACCTTGTGTCACATCACATCTACGTGCTGTATTTATATATTATAATTTCTGAGGACAAACTAGAAGGAAAGCTTATATGAAAGTACATTCCATGTTGGCTCTTGAAGTGGTTGAAGAGCCACATTGGTGCAATGTACATATGTGGGTAGCAAAGATAACAGGCGAAGACTATTCCTTACAGTGCTCAGTAAAAACTTAAAATTTTATACTGTCTCCAAGCTGTGCATGACCAAGGTGCAAGTGTCCTGCTATACAGGTCTGCTAAAACAAAAAATACTAAGAATTACCCAAACTATTTGGTGAAAATCCTAGGTTTCTTTTCTCACTTTTTCTTTAGTGGACTGAGCAGTTGTCCTTAGATTTGGGATTGGCTAATCTGGTGAAAACCACGAAGTCAAAGGCTAAGGTCAAGAAGAAGATAATCAGACCATCTCCCAGAGAGGAAAGGGAAAGAGCAAATGTGCACTTCTCTCATTCACTCCATCCTTAGAAAATCATGAAAACTTCAGTCAAGATAGCCCTCAGACATGCAAGGAGCAAAATTAAGTTATGGAGAAAAATTGTTGAAATAACAGCATCTTTTGGATTTTGTTCACTGTTTCCCACACTGCCAGTTGAGAGAAATTTATTTGCAATTCTAGAATGAGCTGTAAAACATCCACTTCAGTAGAAAGCACGTCTTTTTTCAATGTACTTTTGTCATCTAGGAAGCAGACTAGCTCTTTTTAGAAAAACTCGCTTTTTTGGGAATAAGGATACACAGACTGTGGGCCTTGGACTGGTGAATCATGGCTAAATACAGTGTAACAGAAGTCACAATTAAAAGCAGAGAACCTATTTGTCTCTAATTGCTTCATGAGCCTGCCTTATGCAGGTGGAAAACTACTTGCTCAACCGAATAGAAGTTTATGGGCTAGCTACCAACCCCATGGTAAATACATTAAAAGGTACACTAATTAGCAGATTAGAGAATGAGAATTATCCACCAAGTAAAATAAATACCCCACCATCATGCAAGCGGACATTTTATTCTGGATTTTGGATTATTATCTCTTTCCTTTTGAAAGAAACGATCAATCTTTGGATCACAGCTAATCTCATAATGAGTAACCCAGGGTGTATTCTGGCACAGTCAACCCAGATGATTACCCTTCAGCTCCTGAAAGAAACATATTTAAAAGTACGTGTTCCACAACTTCTTCATTTTTGTCCTGGGTTTGTTCCTCAAATTTGAAAGATATTAATCTCATGAAATACCAGAGAAGACACTTTGATACATTCCTGCAGACTATGTGCTACTTAGGTGACAAGTACTACAATTCAGTTGTAATACTCCCTCAGGGGGAGGCCCAGTGGGTTTTTTAATAAATAATTATTAGATATGCTTAGGGAAGACATTATCATTGCTGTACTTACTGGATTTATCAGTTCTGCCCTGTGATAATGTGTGTGGATACCAGTTTTTAGTGTAAAACCAATTTCTGGAGAAAAAGCTCCTAGAAAAAAACGAAAAAAAAAATTCCCAGTAATTAAAATTTTGATCATCTTAATTTTTATGTAATTTTTCATAATTCCATAACTTTTTACATGACTCAGTAACTGAGCTATATGCATCAAAACTTCTGATATGCAATGGATTGATCTGGCTAAATACCTATTACACTAGATTTTCAAACTACGTGAAAGAAATAGAAATTAATAAAACCAGCCAGCAGTGGAAATTTATTTCAATTAGTGTTACAGGACCATCCTTGATTTTGGATTGGAGGTCTTTCTTCTTACTTTTTAAACCAATTACTGCAATTTTTGTAACCTGCCTTATCCATACGACTAAAACACACTTGTACTCCTAGATGGCATCATTTCTTTAATGACTATACAAATTAAGACCTTCTCTCAAAAAAAATTAAAAAGACAGAAACCCTTAAGGTTGGACCCTATGCTTGAAAACTGAGATGTTGTTACTGACACTAATAAAACACGAATCAAATTAACATTTACACTATGTATCAATATATCACTATACCACTAAATTACTACTACACGGGTATACACAAAACCATGAATGAAATTCTAATTCCGGCTTACTAAATATAATATGATGCAGGCAGAATGCTAAAAATATCACAATCTATTACAGTTGCAGAGACAAAAACTCCCCACTCAAGTCTAAGACAAATGCCTACTCCACGAACTGAACAGTCAAACAGACATGCCTCAAACTATGTATGTTGAAAGTTGCAAGGATTTAACTCCAGTGGACAACCACAGGTAAGTTAAAAATGGGATGATGCTTCTCTCCTCACTTAAGACTATTAAGCAACTATAAAAGGTTCAGCATTAGGAAATCACAGCTATTGGAGCTTCTGCAGGCTTCAATGGGCTGAAGATAAGATTTGTATTGACTCAAAGAAGGTTGATAAAAAATTATGGTCCACTCAGATCCTTAAACTGGCAAAAAGATAAACACAAATAAATCTGGAAGAACAGCATGTGTCATTTAAAGACTAGCCAGTCAGAAATATCACTGAAATAAAATCTATAGAATGGAAGTCAAATGGAACATATAAAAATGTCAAGGAAGTAATGCGAAACTATTATGTAACTAAAACATGCTTGCTCATGCAGTCTGCTCTATGGGAGTTATTAGGGAATATTTTAAGACCTTAAATGAGTGTGCATTCATTTATGCTGAAAGTATGTAATGATACACTAAACATAATGCACTGAAACATCCCTACTCAAACTTTTTATGTTAAAGAGAATGTATATGCTACCAATATCAATGGGGTTTTTAAAATATCATAAGCTGGTAGAGTTACATACAACTGTTTTGTGTATAGAATCCATTTATTTTATTCTTCACAAACACAAAAATACATACATATAAAAAAAAAGGATATCCCTATATATAGCTCAGACACTTCCCAAGCCAGTCACAGTGCCCAAGAAGAACAGAAAAATCAAGAGCAAACTTAATCAGGTATTAAAAATGTACTGAAGAATCTTATAAAATATGAGCTAAAATTAAAAATGTAATCAAAGTACACACAGTTCCTAAGCATGAACTTAATGCAACACACAAGTTTAAACATGGACTCAGACAAAATCCAAAGCAACAGTTCAAGGGGAAAAAAACAACAGAGATTGAAAAAAGAATCTGTCCTACCTTTATCAATATTTATCTCAGTTGTTAAAGCCATGTCCTTGTTAAGAAAAGCCAACCTTTGCCAAATAAATAAAACACAAGGTCGTTAAGGAGTTGTAAGCATTACAGTCCCATAAACTCAAAGGGCATCTGAAAGCACCAGTCCCAGCTCCTGTAGTGGGGACGCACCTGGGCGAGCAGTGACACAAACAGTAAAAAACCCCAGACTCTAGGGATGTATGTGCTTTTCTGCATTGAAAACCATAACTACGGAGGCGCCTTGCTACTTTAAGTATTTCCAAGAACTACCGTGCCACAAATCATCAGAAAGATGTGTGCGTGGTTTCAAATCCTTGCTTATATCTTAAAGGATACAAGAGATTAAGTAATGAAAATGACATCAAGGCAAAGTTGCAGGGAAATAGAATTAGCACGAACTGTATTTAACAAGTGTTTATTTTCTCCGAGTTGTTTCCTGGGGCATTTAACTTCTGCTGACTAAAATGTTACTAAAATGGTGGGTCCGGAGGCATAAGCTCCGAGGCACACAAGGTGTCTGAAAATAAACGGAGTTTTTTGCAGGGCTAATAATACTGGGTCTCGGAGCATATAAAACGGCTCTGAGCAGAGCTGATAAAAACAAAAACAAAACAAAATAAGCAAAACAAAACAAAAACAATCAAAATAACAAAATTTAAAAAAAAAAAAAAAAAGGAAAGGAAAGAAAAGAAAAGAAAAGAAAAGAAAAGAAAAGAAAAGAAAAGAAAAGAAAAGAAAAGAAAAGAAAAGAAAAGAAAAGAAAAGAAAAGAAAAGAAAAGAAAAGAAAAGAAAAGAAAAGAAAAGAAAAGAAAAGAAAAGAAAAAGAAAAACTCTCAGCTCTGGAGCGGCCCCCTCAGCCGCCGCCGCCCTCACACAGGCAGGTGGGCAGGTGCCGCTCGCAGCCACACCGTATTACCACCTCTTCCTACGGAACTCCTCTTCCTCCACATCACTCTCCGCCACAGAGCCCTCCACGACAGTCTCGTCGCCGCTGTCCGTGTCGGTGTCGCTGTGGCCGCCGCTGCCCTGGCGCTCCATGGTGCGGCCGCTCCGCTCCGCCGGAGCCCCCTCGGGCAGCAGCGCGCCCCCCTCAGCGGCGGCCGCCATCTTGTGGCCGGGCCTGGCTGCCCCTCGCGCGGCGCCGGGCTCGCAGCGCTCAGCAGAGCCGCAGTGCCAACAAACACCGTGCTGTGTGGGCTCCGATGGGCCCGCTGCTCCGGCTTCGTGCGCTTCTCTGCGCTCCTGACGCAGCCATCTCAAGAGTCAGACGGTCATCTGCCCGGAGAGTTACAGAAGAGTGAGAAGGGGGTTGTGAAACAGTGTTTTATTTGTGAAAAAGGCCAGACAGCTTCAAAAGGGGGGACCCTGAATGAAGGATTACTTGGGCTTTGACTCCATAGTCTGGGGTCTTCGAATCAAAGAATGTTAAGGGGTTGAAGGGACCTTAAAATTCATTTAGGCCCACACCCCTCTGCCAAGGGCAAGGACACCTTCCACTAGACTGGGTTGCTCAAGGCCTTGTCCAGCCTGGCTTTGAACACAGCCAGGGCTGGAGCATCCATAGCCTCCCTGGGCAACCTGTTCCAATGTCTCACCACCTTCACAGGAACTATTTCTTCCTAATACCTAACCTAAATTCCCCTTCCATCAATTTGTACATATTACTCCTTGTCCTATCACTACAGGTCCTCCAACAAAAAGTTCCTGTTGAGTTGTTAGCTCCTGCTGTGCCTCTTGCCACCTGGCTGGATCCACAGGTTCCTGTGCTGTTTGTATGAAATGGATCGGTGCCAATTCACTGGCTCTTAAGTCTCAAAGTGAGAGACTTAGACCATAACTCAGGGACCATCTCAAGAAACCCACCTACTTGAGAATGGGTAAGCATGCAAACACATTAGCATGAGAAACAAGAGAACAATTCAACCAACAGTATGTAAAATACTAAGAGAACTAAGTGACTTGTATCCAATGAACTGTGATTTCTTTGTTTGCTAAAACATATATATAGTGCAAAGTTCCAAAGATTTGTGCTTTATTTGTGGAGAACTCCGCCTTGCATCCTGCACGGAATAAACAATGTCTCCTTTCTAAATAAGGCTCTTTTAGAGTCCCTAAATTGGCAACACTTCTCTGCCATGGTTAAGTTGCTACCAATGAACGGTTCATGAGCTCATGAGTGGGAACAGGTTGAAATAACGACATTATTAGTTGACAGTATTTTCAGCATTTGGAGTAGCACTCTTCAGTGGTCGCCTGTTAATTACAACGTTTTCCTCAGGGAGAGCCGTTCTGGCTCAGCTTTGCCTGCCATCTCCCGGGCAGTGGGGCAGTGCTGACCTCAAGGCCACTCTGAGCACGGCCAGGCTGCAGGCAGGCCACCACCAGAGCTGCAGATGCGAGAACTCAGGGTCAGTGCACCTAGTGTCATGTATGTGCAGAGACTACAGACCCCAAATGACCATGACTCCTGCTCCAGTAACCTTGATAGATTAGCATTTTTAGTATTTGCCAAATCATGTCCATGGAAAAAGTGGAAAACAGAGCAGAGATACTAAAGGTCATCTTAAATGATATGTGAATTACATATAATTGTTGATACTGTATGGATTGCTTTTTTTGCTTTGTCTTAGTCGTATGCATATGCAGTTACAGCAATTGCTGCACATATTAGCAAATGAGTCCGGAAATCTCACTGCTAATACTTCACGATTTTGAGCTAATGAAGGTGAGATACTGAAAAAATGCACTACTGTTAAGAAACAAGCTATTAGAGGAGATGGATATGCAGCAGCAAATTATTAAGATTTATAAACATCATATCGAAGATGAGAATGCAAAGTGTATTTACATGTTAAAAGATTGAGCTGGCACGATTTCATCACCCAAAACAACTACTTTGGGTGGAGTTCTTCGAAGACGATTTCATCAGCACTTCCTTTTTGGAGGATCACATTAATGCTTCACGGCACAGTACCATGTGGAGCTACTGGAAACACTTTCAAGTGAGGTAGCACATGTAAGATGCAGTTTGGGGAAAGCCGAGACGCCGATCATCCAGTGCAAAAACCGCTGCAGGTATTTGTATTGCAGTTGACCATGCTCAGCCCCAGAGACACGGAACGGCCCTGCCATCCCGCAGTGCTGTTTTGCAGCTGTGTGACTCGGAGCCACGATCGCTAGGGATGGAAGGGGCCCTCAGATCATCTAAAGATCACCTAGCACAAGTTACACAGGAACGCGTCCTGGTGGGGCTCTCAGAGCTTCCTGTGCTTCATGAACCAAAAATTGCACTTCCTCTCTGGTCGAAAGCCACAAATTCATATATTACTTTGCCTTTGCCTTCCCTCCTCCCCCTCTCCCCAGGAGTCAGGGGCATCGCTGCCTCCCACAGGCAGGAACTGGGAATTTCCACGCTTTTAACGGTGGGCAAAGCGCGGTATCACCGGGCGGTATCGGAGGCGCGCAGCAGAGCTCTCCCCAGCCGCAGCCCAAACCCGAGCGCAGCAGCGCGGCGCGCCCTCAGCACGGCCCGGGGCGGGCGCGGGAGGCGGCGGCAGCGCTCCATCAGCGCATGCAAAGGAGCGGCTTCCGCCGCCCAATCAGCGGCTGCGGGGCGGGGAGCGCGGCGTCCCATTGGCGGGCGGCCCATGGCGCGATGGCGTGTTCTCCGCTGCCGATGGCGCGGGGGCCGCGCGGCGCTCGCCGGGCCGTTGCCGCGGCGACTCGGCAGCTGACGCGAGCCGGCGGGGCGTGCCGCGCGCTCGCCATTGGCCGCGCGATCGGGCGATGGCGGCGCCGGCGTGTCCTTGCGCGACGGGGCGGGGCCGGCGGGACGGAGAGGGGTTGCCGGTGCAGTCCGGGGTGCGGCGGGACGGAGCGGGGAGCGCGGCTGGAGCGCGGTGGTAAGCGAGGACTGGGGGCTGGGGACCGGTGGGGTTGCGGGCGGGGGGACGTACGACTGGCAACACGCGACCGCCGTTCTCGGCGGGCGAGTCCCGGCTTCGGGCCCCGAGTGCCTGTTCGGAAAGGTGGCGTCGCCATCGCCGCGCGTAGGGAGTGGCGGCCTCCCCGCTTCACCGCCGCCCGGGGTGGCGTGCGGGGGATGCCCGTGTGGCCGTCCCGTTACCTTGTGCTGCAGGGCTGAGCTCCCTCCCCGCGGTTCGCGCGGGGGCTGCAGCGCTGGGCCTGCGGGGGGCTGGGAGAGGACTTCCCCCTGCCCGGAGAAAATGCCTCCCTGGCAGTGTGTCGGGGTCCTTGCGCTGTCGTGTGCGTTCAGGGTGAGCTCTGCACAGGTTTTCGCTCGGCTGTTATCGCCGCTTGATTCCTGTCGGTATTGCTGAGTCAGAAAGCAGGAGATGGGAAATTAGTGCTGATCTAATAGATGGTGTTGCAGAGGATTGAGGTTCATGAGAGCTGTGTAACAAACCTTAAGAATTTAAGAGGCAAGTCGTACTGTTACGTGGATGGTGATTGCTGTAAACGATTACGTACAACCGGTCCAGTTTGCTTTTTCCGTTCTGGTTAATATTTGAAGGGATCACATTTGGGATTTATTCGTATTTTACATTCTGTTTTGATTTCCAAAATGGATTGCTTTATTTTCTAACCTCGTAGAAATTTTTGATTGAAAACAAACAGTATTTATAAAGCATCCCTTCAGAGCCACCATTTTGAAACTCTACAGAATTACATAAATGTTAAATTTTAGCTTTATATTTAATGTTATGTCTCGCTATTTCCAAGGTACAAGTCAGTGTCTGTATATAAATATTTTAATCAGAAATATCAGCTGATGTTATGTATTGAAAATTTTTTCCAACACTCTAATGCAGAATCAGTGTGTGAAATCATCAATATTTTCCAGAAGAGTGAACTGTGTAGCAAAAAACTATCTTTTTTTTTTTTTTGGGGGGGGCAGGTTAAATAAACGCAAAAACTTTAAAGAATACTTTGAGGTTAGGACTTAGTATCACTCAGTTAACCCCAAGATGTGTGATGAGGCATCCTGTATCTCAGGATAGCAGCAGTTAATAATATGAGTAAGATCCTGTGGATCATTATTTTAATCAGTGAATGAATGCATTTCCCCCCAGTTGACTATGTGAAGCCATTTTTACCATTTTTGCTTAGAAATGGGAAAAACAATTTCTCAATACAAGATTTTAAAACCTTCCTTGCCCTCCTAATTGTTTTTTTGATTGTCAGATAGTCATTCCAACTTGCTGAAGTAGTTGTATTAGCAGTATTACTAGGTTCAGGACTGGTAGAACTCTGTAAAGTCATGTAGTAACTGCTAGTTATGATTTTCCTGAAATAGAGTGGGTTTCAAAATTATTTGTATTTTCAGAGGATGATGGGATACCTTTTCGATTTTTTTGTATTGTTTCAAAATCTTCAGCACAGGTATTCTTCTTTCTGGGTTTTATTTTAGTTTTCCTAATTAAAAGATACCTTCCATTGTGCTGAGGAGAAGTGATAATACCAGTGTGGAACAGCTTTGCAAGAACATAAATTTACAGAACAGAATGATGATTATATGTTATAGGGGAAAAAAAAGGGGATAATATTAGCTTTAAAAGGAGGGGTTTGTTTTTTAATTTTATTTTTAAAAATCATTCAATCAGGAAATGAAATAATTTGCTCATAAAAAAGGCAATCTTCTCAATTACTTTCCCAATTTGGTTCCATGAGCCACAAACATCCTGCCACACCTTCACTGTGGAAGGATAAAGAAAAATAAATAATTGCTCTTGTTGCTAATGTGATTCGGATTGGTATTGGTAGGAAACCAAGATGATTCTGGTATCTTTAGGAGCACTTAGGCAGATAGATTTGCCGGTCTATTATTTTCTCTATTGAATGTCAGCTTCATTTTTGTTGTCCAAGCAAAAGAAATAATACTAGAAGCCTTATGGATGGATTGTTACATTTAGGACAACACAAAGGGATTTTTTTAATCCACTTTGAAGTAGTAGTATGTAGAACCTTCAGGCCTCCATGGAAATCTTACAGTGCTAGATCGGTACATGTAAATTACAGATTGTCCCTGTTAGCCAGGCTATTAAGCATTTTTTTAACTTTACAGTACAGTTTTATAAGGTGTTGGTTTTGTGCAGTGAGTAAAGGAAAGTCCAGTTCCTAATGTACGTAAGATAGACTGTTATGTCATTTTGTTTCTATGCCATAAAACACAAGTAAGGATCTCTGATAAACTTGCATGAACATACAACACAGAGCAGATAGACCAGGATGTGGTTAAAGGATGTGTTGAACATTCATGTTGTTAGTTATGTGAAAGACAGCTGTGCAAATTTCTGGTAAACGTTTGTTACCTGTTGGAAGCAAAGGGATGATGAAATGCACCAGTAACCAGGGAATAGTAAAATGTAGAAGAGAACTGCCACAATATTGTTATGTGAGGATTTGCATGCTTTAGATGAAGAAGGAATATTTTTGAATGTAACTAGTTTGTATCACAGAATAATATTGAACAAAAAGTAGAGAAGACACGTCAGAAGTATAACATTGCAATTCCTGCTGTTGAGCATTACCAGTAATGGTTAATGGATAATTTTTATGGCTCATTTTATAGAATTTTTGGCAGGAAGAATGAGTACAGAGAAATTACAGAATTTGGTGAGTGCTTACATAGGTGGTAAAAACAAGCATTTGGAGTCAAAGCAGTATCAAAATTATATGATAGGAAGATGTTGAGAGATCTTGGGAGAGTATTAAAGTAGCCTTACTATTAGAATCACGGAATCTTCTGGTTTGAAGGGACCCACAAAAGTCATTGACTTCAGCTGTTAAGTCAATGGTGTATATTGGGATTGAACCGTCAACTTTGACATTATTAGTGCCGTACTCAAATGGATGGCCTAATCCCAGTGGCAAAAACCATGAAGAAACCAGGATGATGTGTATTACAAAAAAAAAAAAAAATAAAAGATTGAGAAGACAGGAGCAGATCATATAATATTTTGGAATATTAGAAATAGATGTGTTTTACATGGAAGATTGAAGGAAAGGTAAATATTAGTTTACTTACTCATCTCTGACTTAAGTGGTTTTGCTTTTATTTCCTGAAGGATGTCTTCATCCTTCAGGAAAGTGTAAGTGCTGTCTTTTTTCAGCAAATCTTGTACTTATATAAAATATTCCTTTGTTGCAGGTTTGCTAAATATAGAAAAACAGGCTTGAAAATGCTGTCCAGACTCTTCCGAATGCATGGCCTTTTCGTGGCCTCTCATCCATGGGAAGTCATTGTGGGAACAGTGACTCTCACTATCTGCATGATGTCTATGAAGATGTTCACTGGGAATGATAAGATCTGTGGCTGGAATTATGAATGCCCCAAACTTGAAGAAGTAAGAATTTAAATTGATTCTATAGTACTTGCTGTTAATCAGTAGATACAGGGTTTTCTATAGAATATGATTAAGCTGTGATGCATTAGAAGTGAAGTAGCCATGCAGAAGCTTCTTTGCGGCCTTTTTCTCATTTTGGATATTAAAGCTGTATGTAAACAGTGATGCAGAAATGACCAAGTATTTTAGTATTTTAGTTTTTACAGCAAGACTAGGAGTGATATTTATTATATTCTGGAACTTCACTTTTAATGCAGCTTCACAATGGATTTTTTTATTACTGAAACTTAACGAGTTATTCCTTAGTGTAAAAGCTAACTAAATTGCTTTGTATTTCATACAGGATGTTCTAAGCAGTGACATCATCATCCTGACAATCACACGCTGCATAGCAATTCTTTATATATATTTCCAGTTTCAGAACCTAAGACAGCTTGGATCAAAATATATTTTAGGTATTGTATCTGATTTTTGTATTTGCTGAATGTGTTTTAATTGGGGTGGGTGGTTTACATAAATTGGTAAAAAATACTAACCTTTTAATCCTTACAATCACAACAGCATTATTTTAATTATTTTCTAGATAGCAGAAAAAATGTTTAGCATGTATCAAAATGCCTTATATTTAGTGAAAGGCTGTGTAGGATTATACAAACACTGAAAATGTCATTCTTGAAATAACTGTTTATTGTATGAAATATTTAAAATTATGAGCTGTTTAAGCCAGTTTTAATTTTATTTAAAATAAATAGAGATTTATGGCTTTTATTTCTGAGTCTTACTTTGCATTACAAATTTTTGATTTTAGTATCTACAAAAATAGCATCTACTTCAGTTTGTATCTCAACTGCTGTTAATGCACCGAGAGGAATTCTCAGTTGTTATGATTGTTCTAAAAGTGGGGGCATTTTGGTTTTTTTTCCTTTTTGTATTCCAGTATATATACACAAAAAAACATCCCATTCTCTTTTTTTTTTTTAAGGTATTGCTGGCCTCTTCACAATCTTCTCAAGTTTTGTTTTTAGTACAGTGGTAATTCACTTCTTGGATAAAGAACTGACAGGTTTAAAGTAAGTAATGAATTGTTATTCTGAATTTCATGCTTACATTTTTTTTCCTGTACCATAAACCTTGAATTTTAACATATGCCTTTTTTTTTTTTTTCAGCGAAGCTTTACCATTCTTCCTGCTTCTGATTGATTTGTCAAGAGCAAGTGCACTAGCTAAATTTGCGCTCAGTTCCAACTCACAGGTCAGAGGAGTTATTATGGAGGATTTTTGTGTTGGTTGGTGTTTTACTTTGGGTTTTTTGTTTGTCTTGCAATGCAGATTTTTAATTTAATGTTCAGAATTGGACATTGGCTCACGGTAGGGGATTCGAACCTAGGTGAGCTTTAAGGCCCTCTTCAGGAGAAGCAGTTTCATAAATTGTATGAGTAATCCAGGTGGAGAGACATACAGGCAAATATTGTCTTGGGGATACATAAATAACAAAAGGATTGGATTCGAGACAGATTATCTTCAAGCCAGATCACTGTTCAAGTAAAGAGTGATATAGTAAAACTAGTGTGCACAGCTGTGTACACTGTTAATTGTATATATGAGCATGGCTTCATTAAATTCGAACTTTAAACTAGAAATGCTTACAGCTCTTCCAAGGAGGCTAGAGCTTCTAGACAGTCTTCCTTAAAATAGTTATTGACAGAAAAAAAGTTAATATCTAGGACTCAGGCACAGTATATAAAGACACATCAAATATTAGCGTTGCTACTGACAAAAGCATATTTCTAGGACAAATGTTAGCAGAATGAATGTAGCATATGTGCAGACTGGAACATCCATGCTCTAATACATTTAACACAACACACTAGGAAAGATTGACAGGACATCTTGCTTGTCGTACGTGGTAATGTTTGTTTCCTAATAGTCCGAATTCTGAAATAAAAGTATATTGAGTGGGATTAATTTGTACTTACAAAATACTGAACATGGCATTTGCGCATACTAACTGTGACAAAATATTACCTATTATATTTTAATTTCGTGTATATTGCACTGTATGGTTTCTATACATGCAATATAATGTGTTCTGTACTATTTTATGATAACTGCAAGTACAGAATTTTTTACTAATTTTCAAGGAAATAACTTACAAATAGGTTTCCTGTACAGTTTTTTTTTTCCCTCTTCTGCCCCAAAAATATCATCATCAGGAAAACTGTAGCAAACTCTGGAGTGTATCATGCCTGCTTTCTGGAGGAAATCCGTTTTTCCCCAGCAGAAAGTTTTTGTGCCTTTTTTGACCTCTTTTCTATCAGCCGAGTCTACAGAGTAAAATATAAAACACTAAAGTAAAAGTAAAGCTAAAATAAAGATATGTGATTGTAAGAAATTTTGAAAGGCCATTATACAAGTGCCTTCTATTTCATGTCTTCAAATTCAGAAGTGTTGTTCTTTTGAATTTATTGTAATTAGTGTCTCTGCCTATCAGTGTTGTAGAAGCTTAGAATACTGATGAAGCAAAGGTAGAGAAATTAATCAAAATTAAATAATTTTGTGTCAACAGATTGTGAAAGTATAATAAGTTAGAGGAAGTAGAATACAGTCTCTGTATGCTTTCTCATAATAGTTCATTTTCAGTAAATGTTTTACAAGGCTTTACCACCATACTACTCCTCAGTTTAGTAATCTTGTCTAACTTAATTTGGTTTTTGTCTTCATGGTAATGGACAGAAATTTTTCTTTTTAGGATGAAGTAAGAGAAAATATTTCACGTGGGATGGCAATATTAGGCCCTACATTTACCCTGGATGCACTTGTGGAGTGTCTTGTAATTGGTGTTGGTACCATGTCAGGTGAGCCATACAGTCTAAGGGTCTAAATATTTCAGGTTAAAAAAGGCTTTTTATTAGGATTTGGAGAGTTTCAAATAGTAGGTGTTACCCATGAGAGTGGAATGACTTTATTTATCTGTCTCCTAATTAGCTTATTTTACTGGATTCTTGCAAATATAAATAATACGTACATGTTGAACCAAAGTTCGAAATACAAATAATGGCTTTCCTTGAGCACTGTGTAGTAGGAATGAACTTCTGTGCAGTGACTTTTCCTAACATTTGGTTTGGACTTTTTTCTAACTATATTGCATACCTTAACAGCATCTTCCAGAGCACTTGCTCTTCAAATAATTTTGGTTCTTCCAGGGTATTCTGTATTAATAAGCTGTTTCCTTCTTTATATCTTAGGGACAAAAACTCATTTTAGTGTTGCGTATAGGTTTTTTTAAAATAATTTATACTGGTAGAGCTTTCATCCTTACCAAGGCAGTTGTGTAATGCATGTGCAGTATGCATATGTTAGTATGACTAACACGGCTTCTTCTGGTACTTGTGAAGGAGTAGGTGGAGTGTATACTGTTACTTCTTCCAGGAGCATCGCATCTTTGAAAAGGGAGTTCAATGCATAATGTTGGCTGATTTTTTTTTTCCCTCAAATAAATAAGGGGTTTCAAGCTTTCATTGTGAAGTTTTAAAATCTTGGTGAACTTTATTTGTATTCACTTAGAATTGCACCTTAAAATACTTTTCTGTCAATACATATATACGTACTGTGCTTAGAATAGGCCAGTGCACAATGAGTAGAGTTTAAGATGCTTGTTTTTAATTAATCTCAATAGTTCCTTCTGTAATCTGTAATGTCAGCTTAATGATTTCTTTCCCAGTTCTGCAGCACTTCTTCAATTACAGCTAATTGCATATTCAAATTTAAAAACTGTCTTTTTATTTAGGTGTACGACAGCTTGAAATTATGTGCTGCTTTGGCTGTATGTCTGTTCTTGCCAACTACTTTGTCTTCATGACCTTCTTTCCAGCTTGTGTGTCCTTGGTATTAGAGGTAAGACCAACTTCAAGACAATCTCAAGTTTAGTATTCTGCCCTGTGCTTCTGTAGGCTATGCTTTTCATCATGGAGTTACATGCCAGCACATTCATCTTCCTTTCAAAGTAAACTGGTGACAGTAACTTGTAAATATCACTGTAAATGAGTCAAACTCAGTAGTAGTTCTGATCTAAAGCAGAGTAAACAGATGATACTGTAACTTACTGTCTGTCCAGGGTTTTTCACAATTGAAAGTCTACCTATAGACTCCTGGTAATTTCTCAATGATCAAGTGAAAATGCAATGTGGAATCTTATTTGTTGGTTTTTCTAATAGGTACTATTTATGACCTATTTTTAAGTTTCGTTATTTTTTTGCAGCTTTCAAGAGAGAGTCGTGAAGGACGCCCTATATGGCAGCTTAGTCATTTTGCTCGTGTTCTGGAAGAAGAAGAGAATAAACCAAATCCTGTAACACAGAGGGTCAAAATGATTATGGTTTGTGGCTTTTTCACCTGTGGTTATGCAAATAGTGAGGTGTCCTGGTGCAAAAGTCAGGCTTTTGCTTCCTATAGACTTGTATTCTGCAGCCCATTAGTTGGACTTACAGTGGTAGTTTTTAATTCTCCTGTATCTACACCTGTCATTTTCCTCCCTATGCCATTTCTGTGCCAAGCACTCAGGGCTCTTTCATGTGTACTAATCCCCTCTCTCTGAGGGTACCCCTGCAGTACCCTCAGCTTCCTTTGCTTCTTTCTTGATTGAGACTAAAAATGTGTGTGGGATACATCCAAAGCTACTATACAAGGGTTTCAGAGTGGGCCAAAAAGGGGGTAAATTAGAAGTGTGGAAAATCGGCTTTTAGACTTCAGAGGCGTGGGAAGTGTGGGGAAAAAACAGCAAAAAAACCCCATACTAAAAGAGGACAATACTTACACTTAGTAGGTTACATACCAAGTAACATTTGAAACATTAATATTTGTTTTGTGTTTTTGATACAGTCACTGGGTTTGGTTCTTGTTCACGCCCATAGTCGTTGGATAGCAGAACCAGCTGCTCAAAACAGTACTGTTGAAAATTCGGTGGGATTGGATGAGAATGCACCAAAGAGAATTGAACCTAATGTTTCACTGTGGCAGTTTTACCTTTCTCGGTAGGTGGCTTCACAGAAGTGTGATCCTGCTTTATTTCTATTGCTGCCAAGCTAGAAGCTTGTTGTCCTAGATCACTGTACTTGTAGACTTGCAGATCTGACCACTATAGGACTTCTTGGAACCAGAGGTGACATTTCAGAAAAAATGTCAATATTATGCCATTTGTCCAAGGCCTTGAAGTAGTCAAGAACATGATCAAGAGCTAGCTGTCCTGTATACATCAAAATATTGTCTTTCCCACTAGCATCTTTCACAGCATACTGGGAAATAATTTTAAGACTGTGCTAGAGTAATTATTTACACAGAGGTTCTGACCATTCACCCCATAGAGCAAAAGGTGCAAAACCCATTTTGTGCTATGGCTTTTCCTTCAGCTCAATTCAAGTTAGTGTCACCTGTAGTTTCATGTTATTTCTGAGAACTCAGAACTTTCTGGTTTATGCAGGGGATTTTTGTCCCCTCTTAGCAGTTCATCTTGCATCACAGTAATTGGTAGAGGATGATAAATGAAACTTTGTCTTGTCATTGGGACAGGTGTCAAATCAATTTGATGTAACTATCAGTGAATCTTTTATAATAATTTTTCATAATGGGGCTGCTTTTTAGCCAGATTTAGCTAACTATTTAATGACATCTGAAGATTTTTGTGTTGATAACAGTATGAAGAATTTTTCCACCCTAGCCTAGCTCCTGATAGAACATACCTTTTGACTGGAATTTCTGTAACTATAAGTGATGATGGAATTACTACCCTTTCTGAAGCAAGAAGTGTCAGAATATTGTTATAAGCAACAAATTGTATATACAGTATATTTACTATATTTATATTTTAAATTTTTTTTAGAATGGCCAGTATGGATATTGAGCAAGTAATTACGCTTGGATTAGCCCTTCTCCTTGCTGTCAAATATATTTTCTTTGAGCAAGCAGAGACTGAATCTACTCTCTCATTGAAGAATCCCATAACATCTCCTGTGATGGTACAGAAAAAGGTCCCTGAAAATTGTTGCAGGAAGCAGACTGGACTTCTGAAAAACAATCAGAAATCTAACACAGCAGAAGAAGCTTTCATTGCCAAAGATGAAAGTGGTAGGTAATTTTTAAGTCTTAAGTTCTTAAGTCTGGACCTATTAATGAGTATTTGGAACAAATTTTGCAATCTTTGGTAGCATATTATATTTGGTATCAGAACTTCATCATTTTGTGAACTGGAGTTAATTTTGATTATCTTTGTGCAGCTGAAGTCATAAAACCTGTATTAGCAGAGTCATCAACCAAGGCTACATTTGTGGTTGGCAATTCCAGCCCTGTGGAAACTTTTTCAAATCCCAGTGGAAAGGAGGAAGAGATTGAGTTACCTAAAGAACCACGTTCTATTGAGGAATGTGTTCGTATACTTGGAAATGCACAGGTATGGAAAAATAATTTTTTAGTTTAATCTCTAAGGCAACATCTGATTTAAGAATTGTTATAGTTCTTTTCCCAGCTTTTAGATAATCCCATTGGCTGTAGTATCAGCCTTCAGAAAACTACATGGCTTTAATAACATGTGGGGGTACAGAGTTCACAACTAAAGCAAAACCCTTTAATGAGTACTTCTCAGGTCAGTCGAGAAGGGTGGGAGGAGGGATCAGCTTCATCATTCATAACACACGAAATCTTTGGAGTTTCATCATGTACATGCACAAGTGGGTGTCTGATTATGAAAGTTTTTGATCATATATTGGCCTGCTGTAAAACCTGACATTGGCAGTTGACTCCTTTAGCAAAGTTGTTACTCTTTTTCTTTGGGAAAGATTTTAAAGGATTTTCACCAGGACAGTCTGTATTTTCACTCTCTACTCTTTGTGTTTCCAGGAAGGAGCAAAATTTCTTACTGATGCTGAGGTTATCAGTTTAGTTAATGCTAAGCATATTCCTGCATACAAACTGGAAACCCTGATGGAAACCCAGGAGCGAGGTGTATCCATTCGCAGACAGATGTTATCTAAGAAACTTCCTGAACCTTCATCTTTGCAGTATCTTCCTTACAGGAATTATAATTATTCTTTGGTAAGTACAAAGTAGACAAGTAGAACTCACTGTAAAACTGTTTTCCAAACAGATGAAGATGGAAAATATGGTCCTGTTGGAACGAGTCCAGAGGAGGCACTGAGTTGATCAGGGGCTTGTAATACCTCACCTGTGAGGACATGCAGACAGAGTTGGGGTTTTTCATCCTGGAAAAGGAAGCTTTGGGAAAACCTTATAGGACTTTCCAGTACCTGAAGGGGGCTTACAAGAGAGCAGGAGAGGAACTTTGCACAAGGACATGTATTGAAAGAAAAGGGGGAACAGCCTAAAGCTGAGGAAGGGCAGATTTAGGTGTTAGGAAGAAATTCTTCACTGTGACTGTGGTGAGACACTGGGACAGGTTGCCCAGAGAAGCTGTGGATGTCCCATCCCTGGAAGTGTTCAAGGCCAGGTTGGATGGGGCTCTGACTAACCTGGTCTAGTGAAAGGTGTCTGTGTCCTTGGCAGGGGCATTGGAACTAGACGGTCTTTATGGTCCCTTCCAACCCAAACAAGTCTATGGTTCTGTGAAATAAATCCATAGTCATGTATGTGAGTTAACAATGAGCTTGGTCAAAACTGGTGTAGAGGGAGAAAAATAAAAGGCAAATATAAGGCACCACCTTTAATTGGTCTTGATATTTTTAAACTTAGGGCGGTGTGTGAGTTCTGTAAGTTATCAAAAAAATATTTCCTATCAAAGTTTGCAGCTGACTTATCTAAGAAATGCAGAGCTCTGCTAATACTGAGCCACAGTTCAGCTGAATAATATGACCTTGAGCTCAAGTTAAAATTGAAAATTATTTAAAATTAATTTTAAAATTTTGGTGTTGTTTAAGTAACATGTATTACTGTACAGGATTCAATACATCTGCCTAATGTTGAATAATGTTAGCTGTTGATAGCTGTAGCTGTTAACTTTTTGAGGTGGCAATGAGTTGCTTTATAGGTAAATTTGTGGGTTTTTTACTAAGTGCACCACTGCCTTGGTGTAGTCACAGGCATAGTATGTAGCATGCTATACTGTACCACTGGAGAATAACCTTAGTGATTTTTTTTTTTATTATTTCTGTAAGGTGATGGGAGCTTGCTGTGAAAATGTGATTGGATATATGCCTATTCCTGTAGGCGTAGCAGGACCGCTGTTTCTGGATAACAAAGAGTTTCAGGTGCCAATGGCAACAACAGAAGGATGTCTTGTAGCAAGCACAAACAGAGGATGTAGAGCAATATGTGTAAGTATTGTATGACTTGAAAAGCTAAAAAACTTCCTGTTGTATAAACACGTAAACATAATGCATACGAATAAGCATTATATAAACTTGCACATATTCAGGTTTATATAATGCATATTTTTGACTTCTTGAAAAACAAAATTTCAGTAATCTTACATTGTCCCCCATCTGCTTTGGTTTTTAGCTTGGTGGAGGAGCAAGTAGCCGCATTCTGGCAGATGGGATGACTCGAGGACCTGTTGTAAGGTTACCCACTGCTTGCCAAGCTGCAGAGGTCAAAGTCTGGCTTGAAAGCCCTGAAGGTTTTAAAATAATGAAGGAAGCTTTTGACAGCACAAGTAGGTTAGTACAATGACTGTTCCAGCTTCATTTCCAGACATAAGACTTCTGTGGATGGTAGAAAGATCTCAGTTGTGTTTTGGAGTATTCAATAGAGGAAATCACATCCCATGTTGTGAGTATCTAAGAGGACAAAAGTCACTTTGGCTGCGTACCAAGGCCAGCAATAAACCGTTTTAAAGTTTGGTCTTTAGCCTTTCAGGTGATATTATTAATATTAATAATTAGTCTATGAGGTCTCAGAGAATACAATGTAAACTAATGCTAGAACTGAAATGCTAAAAAAATTAAAAACAGCCCTAGAGTTTTCTCTAGGGCTTATGATTACCTTCTAGCTTTACAAAGATTCAGAGAGAATTTCCTTGCCTGTTGTGTTTCTAAACAAGTGTCAGCCAAAGATACATCTGTATTTTGGCCAGAATCAGCTCATGCTGGTCTTTAAATGCAGTATTTTCTGTGTTTTCAGTGACTTGTGCAGCTTACACTGTTGAAGATAGCATGCTTTTTGCCTTGCTGTAAAACTTGTATCAGAATTTCCAAAGGCCTCATTATTACTTTGTATCTGGTAGTGAGATGTTTTAAGGAATACAAATTAATAAAATTTATGTTAGCAGTTCAGTATACTTAATTTCTTGAAGTTCGGGGATAGAAAACATAAAAAGGCAGTGAACGCTTTTACAGTGAATATTTTTAAAGTGCTTATTCAAGAAAATACCATACCTGGAATTGTTCAAGAAATGACTGGATGTAGCACTTGGTGCTGTGGTCCTACTGAAAAGATGACTGTCTGTCAAAGACTGGGCTCGTTAATCTTGCAGGTATTTTCCAAAGGATTTGTAAAGGAATCTATGGTTCTGTATTTAGCAATGCAATTTGCAAAGATTTACTGTAATTTTGCCACTTAAATCTAATTTTCCCATGAGGATTGTAAGTAATAATTACATTTTCTTGCAGGTTTGCCCGCCTACAAAAACTTCTCATCAGTTTGGCTGGTCGTAACCTTTATATCCGTTTTCAGTCTGGAACAGGGGATGCAATGGGAATGAACATGATTTCAAAAGTAAGGACCAGTCCCCTTAAGTATTTTTAAAGAATGGATATTGCTTTTTAAAAATAAAGATAGCCCAATAACCTGTGACTACCTGAAATCTGAATGACAGAAAGATAAGACACAGTCCTCTTTGCACAAAATAATAAAAATGTTTGATTTTGTCAAGTGTAGACAATAATAGTATGATGAAAGAAAAAAGTAATTTTTTATTTTGATATTTTTGATTTTTGATAATTATTTAAAGAAAATATTTTTGATAATAGGAGAAGCTAAGCTGTTTGCACTGTTGCTTTGAGCCAAAGATTTTATTCAGCAATAATTATTCTGTTATTGTGCTTATCATTTCCTAGTAAATAAAGAAGTAGGAGTAGCAGAGGGAGAGGTGTTCTCTAGTTTTGTTTGTTTTTATGCAAACATGTGGAAGAACTTGAGATGTGATCTTTAGATTGCTGGGAATGCCTTATGCTGTAGGAAATGTATAGTCTCAGACTTAAACTTCATATAGAATAGGTGGTCAGAACCCTTATAAAAGTGGATCTGATCATAGACAAGTCCTGATATAGCAGATTTTCTAGTCTGATTTCCTGGTGTAGAGAAGCTCTTTCCACTACATCCAAAATTAATTTATTCCATGTCTGCAATGTTTCAGTTGGTTCCTGTTGTATCTTCAGTATGCTAACCCTATGTCCATGCACCTAGAATGGATCCAGGGAGTCTATGTGTACTAGGGAAAAAGAGTTATTACCCAATATAATTCCCAAAGCGGTTAGAAAAAACATAGTTATAATTGTTTGGGGTTTTCCATCCTGTTTCTTGTTTCTTGATACTGTGTTCTTTTCTTACACTGTAATTTCCACTGTCTTTGAATAGCTTGTTTTACACCTATAATGATAAACTTGCTTCTCTCTAACAGGGTACTGAAAAGGCACTGGCGAGGCTGAATGAAGAGTTTCCTGACCTTCAAGTTATAGCAATCAGTGGTAACTACTGTACAGACAAAAAACCTGCTGCTATAAACTGGATAGAAGGAAGAGGAAAATCTGTTGTCTGTGAAGCCGTCATTCCAGCTAAGGTTGTTAGAGAAGTAAGTGTCTGCTCTCCTTTATAAAAATACATACATTTTGTAAAACAGGTGCTTACTTTATGTTGCAAGTATGAACAGAAAGTTGTTTTCCAGGTAAGGATTCTTCTGTACTTTTGTAGGATAAGCCATTTCTCTGAGTCAGCAGACACTTTTTCATTGTGTCTAGTGTGAAATAACGGGTATGTGTTTAATGATGCATACCTAGTTAAAGGCATTAGGATTTTCACGGTTTACCTTTGAAAAATTATGCCACATATTGACAGACATTTACATGTGGTGTTTTGTCTGTCATTAAACCCAGTGTTTTAACTCTCATTCATTTCTTCACTCACATCCATCTGGCTTTCTCTTCAGTATTTATATGCTTCCTACTACAATGGAAACAGATAATCAGGTGGTTTACTTACTCCAAAGCTGTCTAGGCATCTTGCATCACCAACGGTAACCTTTATAAGCAATGCCAGATGTATTCTCTGGCTGGCTTGTCCTCCATTATAACAGTGTCTTAGATTCTCTTCCACCTGAGTTCAGAAGATAGCTTCTGTGTGTCAGATAAAATCCATTGCCTGTTACCTGGTTTTTAGCACTTGCCGTGGGAGACAGTATCTAGGGAGGAATTCACTATATTGTTAACACTTGTTTAAGATCTTATAAGTGGGTGTTTGCATATTGTTTGGGGCTTTTTTTGTTTGTTTCCCCCTAGGGATTTGTCCAGTCCCTTCTGGGAAACTAAGTGGACTTCTAAAACCAGTATTCTTGGGCAGTATTCCACAGTCCAGCTTCACCTTCTGTGAGAACTACCTTCATGTTGATTCTATTTGATGATGCCCCAGTTTTTTACTGGGAGAGATCCTTAAGACTTCTATCTTCACTGTACTGCTCAAGATTTTACAGCTCTGACACAGTACTTCCACCTTCCCAGCTAGTCTCATTTTCAGACTGAAAAATACTAGTTTCTCTATCATCAATGAGTAAACAGACTTCTAGTATGTCTTTGAGCATCATTATCTCTTCATCTCACTATTCTAATGTTTCTAAAATTCTGGGTACGGAGTTTCACACAGGATTCTAACAGTGTGTGTGGAATGGATTTATACATTGACATGACATGACATGACATGACATGACATGACATAGTTCATGTCTTCTGGGGTAGTTTACTGTTTTTCAAATTTTTGGCATTTTGTAGCTGAGTCACTGGCAATAACTATGGTAACCTCAAGATTTCATTCCAGGGTAGTAATGGGGAGATAGTCCTTTCATAATGGGCATTGATAACTTTCCCAGATTTACCTAAAAATTTTCCTCAAACCCCAGCCCTATATGTCACTACATGTACTTATATTGAGCTCTTAATACATAACTTATATTTTTTGTCAGTGTTGCAGACTTGGTGCAGATGTCTGTAAACACTCACTATGCCTGCTGTGCAGGAATATCTTAAATTTTGCTCAACAACGGTATCTTTTTACTATCTTTGAATTTTTGTATTACATTTAGGATACATCTCTTACTTGAAAGTTTCAAAATACAGTCAATATAGTATAAATGTGCCACTTAATTTTATATTACTGTGCATAGTTTTTATTTACCTATGTAGCAGAGTGGTTTGGGTTGGAACTTTTCATTTTAGCTCCATATTTGTATGCAAAACAAATGTGGGAAGAGTTTAGTGTCTGGAACAACTTGACAGGAATGTTACAATCATGTCAGGGTAAATTTACTGGGATATTTCTGCCAATTCTGCCAAGATGATTTTGCTTGTTCCATTCCAAATGTAAGGGAGACTTTGAAATGGAGTACTCAGCTGTGAGCTTTTCTTAAAGGCCTGTGCAAGTCCAAACCCTTTGTACTGATTTTTCCATTCTTACTTGGACATCCTATATTTGAAAGTCTCCTTTGGAACAAAAATAAAAGGTATCTAGGACAATGACTGAGGCAAATTCCATATAGAAGCAAACAAGGGATGAGGGCCATGAATAACCATAAATAGAGTTTTCCTACTCCTGCCTGGGAAAAGGAGTAGTAAAAGTGTATCTATCACCATGTACAGGTATTGAAAACGACTACGGAAGATCTAGTTGAAGTCAATATAAACAAAAATTTGGTGGGTTCTGCGATGGCTGGTAGCATAGGTGGCTACAACGCACATGCAGCAAACATTGTGACAGCGATCTACATTGCCTGTGGTCAGGTAGGTTTGTTTTTCACCAGTTCACATTTTCTTTAGTTCAGTAATTCTTAATCAAACACCGATTTAAGTGTCTGGATTGTTGTTTCTCCTCTTTGATCTGAAGGATGCCGCGCAGAATGTGGGCAGCTCCAACTGCATCACTTTGATGGAAAGAACTGGTTCCACCAACGAAGACCTGTACATCAGCTGCACGATGCCTTCTATAGAAATAGGGACTGTTGGTGGAGGCACCAACTTGCTCCCACAGCAGGCCTGTTTGCAGGTATAGTTCTGAAAGCTGAAAGCAACTTCTCTTTTTAAATCAAACATTGCTTTCATTGTGCAAGCAATGTTGTGGGAAGGGGGCTGCTTGAAACGTGGTGTATTTTACATGAAAATGTTAGAAATGTATAATGAATTGTTTTCGTATTTAAGCTTAAGACATTTACAATATTAAAGAGACTCATTGATTGGATAAATTGGAAATACTTTAATACAAAATACATCATAAATTGACTTAGATTTCATAGCATAATACTGCCTTGTATTTTTCTCCAGATGTTAGGGGTTCAAGGAGCAAGCCAAGATAACCCTGGTGAAAATGCCCGTCAGCTTGCTAAAATAGTTTGTGCTACAGTGATGGCAGGGGAATTATCTCTAATGGCTGCTCTTGCAGCAGGACATCTAGTTAAAAGCCACATGATCCACAACAGGTAAAAAAATTGAAAAATTCATGTATTTCTCTGCTGTTTTGATCCTCTTACAAGTACAGGAGAGCCAATAATGATTATGTGACTAATTGCAACACATAGGAGCAGTGTAACATTTTAACTATCTAATGTAGTTATCTTGCTGTTTTATTAGGTCAAAGATAAATCTACAGGATCTTCAAGGAACCTGCACTAAAAAGGCAGCTTGAATACTAAAATGGCTTTGAAATGAAGAATTGTTCTAGTAACTGACCAGGTGCACAAGGAAAAAAAAACCAAAATGTATGAAGTTTAAAATAAAGATCGCCTTCAACTCAATAATGTCTCTGTAAGAGAAACTAAGAGATCAAGACTTGAGGCTAGTTATGCTTGACCTTCTTCAGTGGTTAGAGACTGTGAAAGAAGTCCTGTCAGACGTCTTGAACATGGCTTTCAAATTCTTACTCTTACACATCATTTTCTAAAGAGTCAGTCATGTTTTTACAGGTTGAGATCATTTTACCTAACAAGGTCCTGGTAACTACTAAACTGAAAAGTAATGTAATGTACTTTGTATGTTTCAAGTAACAAAACAAAAGAAGTTGGTGTAAACTTGGATTGAATGCACTGGTCCTTGCCATCTTTATTTTCTGGTTAGACAAGCATGTTTTTTAAAGTGATGGCAAGCCTAATCACTTTTTATGAACTCCCAGTTTTAATTTGTTCACATGTGAAACAGGTGTTAGGCTATCAGACAGTTTAATTGAATTATATTAGTTTAATAGAAATCTCTGTCTGTATATAGTACTTAATTTGCTGCTACTTCAGCTAAGCAGTGTTCAGTGTTTAACTCCACAATTTAGGTTATTCCTTTATGTAAAACTTGTGATCTGTAAAGTTCTGAACTGTTAAATATAATCTGTACTGAAGTAGGGAAGAACAATATCTTCAACTGTTTTGTTACTTTGTAGAAAAAATGAAATGGTAACTTCAAAAGTTATGTGTCAGACACGTATTTAATGTAGTTTCTCAAACATTATTTGATAGGAGTGCATTCAAACAAACGAGTCAAGAACAGATGTTTACACTTACCTAACAAGAAGTCTCTTTAGGAATATACATACACATTGTGTACCTTATGTTGGGGATTTTTTATAAGGTGTTTGACACTTACTCTCCAAGAATAGGTGTTTATCCACCGTTTAAGCTGAGATAAAGCAAAGCCAGAAAACCACACTGTTCTTAAAATAGAAAGGAGGGGATTTTTTTCTTTTCATTTCCTTTTGAGTCGAGTATTTATTTTAAGAAGAAATCTTTTTTGTCAATGAAAAGTACTAATTAAGGGGATTCAATGAAATGACATGTTAATGTAAGAAGCAGTTTTTGTAATAAAATACTGTACTTGGACCAGTGAAGCAGTCTCAGGTGTTCTTACTGTAATTAAGAAAATCCAGGTTTATTCTGGTTTGATTCACCTTTGGGAATACTGCTAAATTCATAGCCCTGCCTAGCTAATCACAGGAGGAAAATAATTAATATGCTTGATGATTTATTTGTTTGGTTGGTGTGGGCTTTTCTTGTTTGACTTTTTGTGGGGGGAATCAGTGGATTGGGCTGGGTTTCCTGCAGCATCATTCCTAAAGGGGTGACTAGTAGAGGTGCTCTTCTAATGTGCAGATTTGATATACATCATGGTGGATTGCTTTGTAGTACATTTACACATTAATATCCATTGTAATGAGCTCATAAATGTATTGTGCAAGCATGAAGACATACTACATGCTAGATGTTATGATGGCCTGTAAATGGCAAATACCATGAATGTTTATCTTCCTGCAGTATTGTTGCTAATCGCTACTATTTTTATTTAAGGAAACTTGGAATTACTTTGTTTCTATGTTCATTCAATGATTTTATTTAACACTGGTCTGGCAATAAATGATGGCTCAGTGTTCATTTTGGTGGATTTAACTGACATTCTGTCTGGCAGAATTAACTTTTTGTATTATTACTAAACTGTGTACATTTTGGTACAGAACTACTTTTTCAGTTTCAGTAAAACTATGGAAAACATATTGGCTTAATTGTGATATTTTGAACTTACCTTATGACTTAGTGATTTATATTTGTAGATAGCCTAAATTAGGAGAGTTAATGAAGAGACACTCACAAGCAGTGCTAAACACAGCCAGAGCTGTGACACCAGCTTTTCTCTTTGTTTGCAGAAGCCTGTTGGCACTCATTTATTATCAAAGCTTAATTAGGCAGTTTGCCCAAGGGGGAAAACTAACTCACTGCAGTGTTAGAGATACCTTCTGCTGGAGTCTGTTTGGCAAAATCAAACCAGTCTAGAATCAAATTTCTAGAGTTACTATAACTTCAGTGCTGTACTTTTACCACTGATAATGGTTTTCCAAATATTTTAAAACCTCAGGGAAAAAAAAAAAAACATTAAAAATAGTGTATTTGACTCCGGTACCACCTTGCTTCTCCCTTTACCTTCTTTCTTATCTGTGTCCTGAATCTATTTTACCGGTAGCACACCACTCCCCTTCTGCTGCCTGGTGTGGAATTTTCTGTGCTGTGAGGCATTCAAGCACTGCAGCTCCAGCTGCCTCTAACCACACAGTTGTTGCCCACTTTGATTTCCCCAGTTGCTGCAAGGCCCTGTCAGTGAACTGAGCATTACTGAACCTTCCTGATGCGGGGAGTAGCTCCAGCACAGGGATGCACACCACCACCACATGCACCCCGAAGCACAGCTGTGATACCAGAAGCCTGGTATAACAGGTGCTGACCTGGGGGAAGTGGCTCTGCCAGGCTCCAGCATAGGCATTCCCGGGTAGTCACCCTTATTCCTGGAAAAGATCACAGCTGGAAGACTACTTGCTTTCTCACAGGAGTGTACAAATACACTGAGTGTGTCAGTGCACAGACACGGGACAGTTTTCATCCTTGATGTAAGCCTTGCTCATAAGGTGAAGAAAGTCCTGAGAAAAGCTGTGGTAGACGGCCTGTCCTCCTGCCAGCTGCCTTTTGGGGTGCAGTAAGAGCTCTGACTACTACTCAGAGTGTTTTTCAAAAACATGATCCTCTCTGTCTCCTTTAGGGCATGGCTTACCATTTTCAAGGTCGTCTCCTCTTTCTCTCTTTAACTTTGGTTAGGGAAGGCTTACATTGCACAATGATGCTTGTTGAAACAAGATGATGGTTTGGGATTCTCTCTTGCCTCAGAGCAAGAGTGTATTCCTGTCAGGTCCACCTTGTCCTGCATGCAGTGCAGTGACACTGGTGTGCATCCAGCAACACCTCTAGCACTGACAATTCCATGCCTTGTCCTCCTGCCTGGAGATGACTGCTGGCTCCAGGCTCACCTTGCTTACCAGCCTGTGGAAGGGGGAAGGCCTGCTTCCAAAGTTAACCTCATCTCAGTGCTCCAGGGCTTTTGCAGTCTATTACACACGATTACTTAGCATCCTATCTTCACCACCAGTTTAACTCCAGTCTGCTCTTAGGGGACTCCAAGAGCTTTAGCCCCATGTTTCATAGGTTGTTCCCATTCCGTTCCCATTCCTTTACCATTAGGACTCAGGCCTTCTAGAAGAATACAGTGGGTTGACCTTGTTTTTGTTCACCTCCACTTGAGCAGGATAGGAAAGAGAAGTTGTAAAGGCAAAAATGAGAAGACAGATTGAGATAGAGGCTGTTTAACAGGTAAAGTGAAATTACACGTGGAAAGCAAAAAAATATTCATAATTCACAGCAAGCAGAGTTTTGGCACACTAACAGTTTCTTGGGAAGACAAATGCCATAACCACAAATGTCCCCATTTTCTGATCTCTTTTGCAGAGCTTTTGGTGCCGGGCACAATGCCATCTGGTATGGAATATTGCTGTGGTTAGTTGGGATCAGATGTGACACCCTGCGTTCCTTCAGAGCCTCTCACCCACCTCCAGCCTACTCACTGGCAGTAGATGCAGGAGAGAAGGAAGGGCAAAAAGAAAAGCTTGATGCTGGCAAACCCTGCTCAGCAACAGCCAAAACACTGCTGTGTAACCAATGTTCTTAGTCACAAATCCAGAATGCAGCCTCATACGGGCTGCTATGGAGACAACTAATTTCATGTCAGCCAGAGCCTGTTCAAAAATAGAAAATCTGGATCTTGGCACCAATACCCACAATAAGTGAGATCCACAACAGCCAAGACCAGCTCTTAGAATCACAGAAGGTTTTTGGTTGGAAAGGACTTTAAAGAGCATTAATTCCCAAATCCCCTACTATAGGCAGCACACCTTCACTAGACCAGAGAATCACAGAACTGTTTAGTTTGGAAAAGAATTTTAGAATCATGGAGTCCAGCCCTAAACCTAACATTGCCAAGTTCACAGGCTAAAAAGGCATCAGCCTGATGGACCTGACATGTTTCAGGTTTTTCCTTCCTGTTGTGTGGCCTGATGGCATGCAGTGAAACAGACATGATGTAGTTCTCATCTCCCTATATCTTCCTGGAGGCTTCTCCCATTGACACAGTGCATCAGATACAACCTAGGTGTCAACAGGAGCCAGCCATGTTTCCTTTTTCCTCCTTGCAGTGATAAAACTCCAGTTCATACCAGATAGCAGTAGCAGAATGGAAAAAATTACCTGTTTCCACCACCAGAAACATAAGGTCAGGTTGTTCAAAGCCCCATCCATCCTGACCTTGAACACTTCCAGTCATGGTCTAGCCACAACTTCCCTGTTCCACCATCTCAGCACCTTCACAAGAAATAATTTCTCCCTTACCCACCTTATTCTTCTGGAGAAGAATTTTACAAGGTCAGTACATTTTCACAAGCTGGAACACCAGGATGAAATTAACCATTGCATAAAAATGATGTGAATTACCAATCTCTCCCAGGATAATTGAGTGAAGGACCATAATTAGGCAGGTCTATCATGTTCAGCACAAGGCAAGGCACACTAGTCTAGCTTCTAGCTCTGCATGGTTTGCCAAATTGGTTCCTACTTCCCCTTAATGAACCACTGGGCCCTAAGAGCAAATGGAAGGCAATACCATATATGTGTACACCATAGACTGCATCATCCTCAATACGCAGTCTCAGACGTGGTTTTCCAAGGAGGCAGTCACTGCATAAAGCTGCCCTAAAAACATTCCCTCATCCTCAAAACAACTGGCAAAACTTTATTTTGCACAGTACTGACTGCCCCATCAGTGTTTCACCCACAGGCCACACCCACCCAATGCACAGATTTATGCACAAGTATAACAATGCTGCTAAGGGTGAAAACTTTTTTTAAAAGGTACTTGAAGCAAGCCACATAAAAATGTAATGGTACATAGAGCAGTCCATCTCACTCCCCATCTTTTCTATGAGAGAGCTGGCATAGCTCTGTGTGAGCTAGTCCAGGTTAACAACACAAGAGGTTAAAATTAGTTAAACTTTTGGGAATACTGGCTCAAAAATACGCTTCATTAGTGAAAAAAAATGGGCAGGTCTATAAGGCGCATGGAGTGACACCACTGTTGGCAGAGTTTCTGGATAAAGAGAATTGTACTTTTTGTAGGATAGTCTTGGTTTTCCTTTATGAAAATTGTTCCTGGGTAAGTCTGAAGAGCTGAGAATTCTAAGTTAATTCTTCATAACAGCTTCTTTTAATATCTAAAAATGCACTCTACATTTGACATTTAAAATCCAGGGAAAACAGGCACATAGCATAGAAAACTACATCCAACTTTAATTTTTGCTTTGGTGATACAAGCTTAGGAATGGGGCCAAGTCTCAAGCCACCAGGCTGGCCACCTCACTGAAACGTCTCACTTGGAAACTGCTCCTCCTTTGCGAGGTGGGGAGAAAAAAAATCATAATGTGCATTACAATGAGGCTCATACTACGTCATCAATTACCTGATATTTATCATGGTTTTCCCTGTCTGTGCTGTAACATAATGTAGTCCATTATTTATGATGGTCCTTCAACTATTGACAGACAACTCAGCCCCTGAATTAACTGTTAACACACAAAATCACTTCATGAGTCATTCCACCCTTGAAATTCTCTCAACAACTTTTGAAAATGGAGATTACGTAACAAAATCATGATGTAAATTGCCTGTTACATAACTGGGTGGAGTAGCTGCCCATCACTATGAGAACGACATAGAGCTACTGGAGTGAGTCCAGAGAAGAGCAATGGAGCTGATGAAGGGTCTGGAGCACAAGTCCTAGGAGGAGTGGCTGAGGCAGCTGGGGGTGTCTAGTCTGGAAAAAAGGAGGCTCAGGGAGGATGTCATTGCTCTCTACAACTGCCTGAAAGGAGGCTGTAGACACGTGGGGTTGGTCTTTTCTCCCAGGTAACAAGCACAAGGAGAAGAGGAGATGGTCTCAAATTGCAGCAGGGGAGGACTAGATTGGATATTAGGAAAAAGTTCTTCACTGGAAGGGCAGACAAGCATTGGAACAACTGCCCTGCTCTGGCAAGTGGTGGTATCACTGACCCTGACAATGTTAAAAAAGGTGTAGATGTGGCACTCGCAGGCATGGTTTAGTGGTAGACCTGGAAGGGTTAGCTTAACCATTGGACTTGATGAGGTATGAGGTCTTTTCCAACCTTAATGATTTTATGATTCTAGGTAGAAGAGCCTAAAGGGAAGGAATGAAGTTGAGCTCAGGCCAAGGAGCAAGAAAGCTGTCCTAGTGTTTGTTCTCCCATTTAGTTCACATTATTTTAGATCAGCAACAAATTGATTTTCCACATGTCAAGACTGTTCTGCCCTGACTCCTGTCCCATGAGCTTTCTCATTCTATTTTTCTCTCTAATCCTGCTGAATAGGTGGTGAGCATTTCACTCTTTGCCAAGGCTATCCCACCACAAATCTAGTTATTTCATTCAATAAAAAAATCTCCTCTTCCAAAAGGCGAGCAAAGAGAGAAATACAAAGTAATGACTTCAGGTACTAATTAAGGTACCACGACTGTCCTCTAAACCCCAGAAAGTGTCAATGACAAATGGGCCTTTTTCAAAGTTGCAAGTCTGCCAAAACAGAGCAAGTTGAAAACTCTGAGGTTTCAGGTGCTTTTGACCTTTTAATTCCTGGGAAAAGAAGTTGAAAGAAGTTTGTGAGCCCCTTTAAAATGTACTTACTCTTGGGGTCCCACGAGACCCCAAGTGAAATTCAGGTTTGATTTTGTTAATCACTTGCATCTTACACAAGTGCTTTAAAGTTAGTCCACAGGCTCAGGAGAGACTTTATCATTCTCTACAACTGCCTGAAAGGATTTTGTAGAAAGATACAGATCAGTCTCTGCTCACAGGCAACAAGTGACAGGACAAGGGGAAATGGCCTCAAGCTGCACCTGGGCAGATTCAGGCTGGACATTGGGAAGCATTTCTTCACTGAAAGGGTTGCCAAGCATTGAAATGAGCTGCCCAGGATGGTAGAGTCATCATCAACTGAGGTGTTTAAGGAAAAAATAGATGCAGCACTCATCGAAATGGTCCAATTGACAAGGTGTTCAGTCATAGGTTGGACTTGATGACTTTGTTTTCCAGCCTAAATGATTGTGTGATTCATTGCATTAATTTCAAGAAGCTAACACACAGATTTGTGGGGTGGAAGACTTTTTGCTGTTAATCTACCATGAGTGAATGGACCGTGCTATATGCTTAATCTGAAAGCATCTTTGAACAATAGAAATAACAAAATCAGATTTGGACCTCAAGTCTGTGAGATGAGTGAGACAAAATTTTGACTTTTAATAACCTTTCATCCAGTTTACACCTAGGTGACCCTCCCTTCTGCTGGTGTTATTTCAATGTCATCATGGCCGGATCACTCATTTCACCTGAAGTTTCCCTGTAGCTCTGGTCTGAGCACTTGAGATAAAGGCCTGGTCCCACATGGACATCCCATTTCCCTGACACAGACAGGTGAGTGAGATGGATTTTCAGAGAGCTGAACAGAATGTAGGTGGGTGGCTGGGAATAACATGTTTTTACCCTTCATTTCTATCTTTGTTTCTCTCCACCTCCTCCATCTGTCTGACCACCTGTTGTCAGTGTCTTGTGCGTCTTATCTTCAACAGCTGCAGAAAAAGGCTCTTTAGGATACCCTTAAGATATGTAGGTGCACCACAGATCTTCCAAGCCCACTGTGAGAAGCAGCTCAGCAGATGTAGGACTATGTAGTCTTTTACACTGCTGGTGAGGGTATTTGGAGATGCTGTGGCTGTGGGGCCACATTTGCTCACCTATTTTTTCTTGAACTACAGAGGCATGACCACTCTGGGACAACATTTATTTTCTAGACTGCACTACCACATAGCTTCTCAGACTGTGGAGCAAAACTGCTCAGACTAGCTCCAGCTGTGGAATTTGAAATAATTTTTACTTCATACAGAAAACTGACATCCTCTTAGGTTTTATGAGGCACCTGTAGTAACACTATTAAGCACCTCAACTAGACAGAAAATTTGTATCATCACAGAGAGAAGTGAACCTCAGAAATGACCCCTTTTGAAATGCTAAAACACTTTTTTACTCATTTTTACTTTTCTTAGGTATCTTTCTCAATATTATTTTTTCCATGCTAACTGTACAATAACCACACCAATTAAAGGTGATTCATGTATAAGAGAAAACCCATTTTTTTGATCCTTGAAGCTTAGGAATGCTTTTAAAATCATTACTCAAACCTTTTGTTGACTATTTTCTTATGAATTTCAACACAGGCCTCTTATCTGCAATCTGGGGAGTATGTACAGTGTGTGTCCACCGTGACAGCTCCCTGGGGCGTGGTTCCCTCCTATGTAAATATACATATTCCCCTCATGGATTGCACTGCACCCCTAAGGTCACTCCTGCTTTTCAGTACTCCAGATACCTCTGATACATCAGGGGTGATACAAACCATTACTGCCCTGGGAGGGCACAATTATGCCATTTCTCATTTGCACGTTTTTGGCTTGTACCAGTATTTATGTATTTTTGGGGGCGTGGCAGGGGATAGCGCTGCTGTGTAGGTACTGATAAAGGAAAGACAGATATACTTCTGTGTGGCACGAATGTCTGTTACACAAAAAACTGCTAAGAGAAAAGTCACATTTATAACTCTATTTTGGATACTGACAGGAACAAATTCAGCTGGTACATACTGGGCATTTCCATCACTCTGTGAAAACAGAGGCTTTTCTGCCTAGAATTGGTGCACACCCTACCACGCCCAGATGAGATTTCTGCCTCTCCAACCCAATGAATCATACACGTTGCACTGCTAAACAACTGCTGCAGGAGCTGAAGCCTGGCCTGCAACACTCCAGAGCATCGGCCTGTTTCCTGTTGCTGTGAGAGACATTTGTGGAATATTTCTGGTGGAGATTATACACAGAATTAATTGCATGTGCAATTAGTTAATCTGTTGCTGGGTAAGCGTGTGAGTGCAGCCAGGATGAGCCCTGATGGCTGGTCCTGCCTGCTGGCCTCCCACTCTCCTCCATTGTGCCCCCTGCATTGGTGAGGGGTGAGGCTGGCAGTGAGCACTTTGAGATTTGGGCCCCTCGAGATTAGAGTTCCTCAAGATTTGAACCAAACTTTGCAATGTTGTTTGTTGTTTTGTTTTTGGTTTTTGTTGTTGTTGTTAATCAGTAGCTGTAGCTGAACAGCTGTGATTAAGCAATTGCACTGTGAATGTTGCACGCTTTTGTTTTGAGGAAAAGACAATCCCAAGATGGACGGACTCTCTGGATGAGATCTGCCAGGATCGAGGTCAGCAGGACTGGGCAGTAACTGAGGGAAGGTAATTCCAGGAGTGGATGACCGTGACCACTGCCTCATTGACCACCAAACCCCCACTCAAAGGCAGGGAAAAACCACGCTTGCAGACTAGTACTTATCTTGGAGAAGCAAGAGATACAACTAGCAAATAGGAGTTTGAGTACTAATTAGGAGAAAAGTTTTACAACTTACAGCCAACAAATGCTGATGCCTTTGTTTGTTAAAAGGTGTAGAGGTCTGATGGTCACACAGCCAGCCTTTCGTGGGTTACTTCCTGAGTCCCTGCTTTGAGCAAACTAGAATAACAGACAGAATATACAGCGTCACAGACTCGTTAGGGTTGGAGGGGGCTTTTGGAGACCATCCAGTCCAACACCCCTGCTCTCAGCAGGGTCACCCAGAGCAGGTGACACAGGAACATATCTAGTTGAGTTCTGAATGGCTCCAGAGAGGGGCACTCCACAACCTCCTCCGACAGCCTCTTCCACCGCTCTGCCGGCCTCAGCATCACGCAGCTCTGCGCCAGGCCAAGCGGAGGTGCAAGAGGCGGTTCCGGCCCGTCCTCAGCCCGAGTTCCGCTCCGTGTGAGGGAGCGGGGGCGGGGCGTCCCACAGACCACCCCCCCCCCCCGCGGCCCCGCCCCAGCCCCTCACCGGCCCCGCCGAGCCGCCAGGGGGCGCTGCTGCCGCCGCAGCCGTCGCTGCCGGTGCCGCCGCCGTCGCCGCCGAGGCCGAGGCCGCGGGGCCGCTGCAGGAGCGCACGATGGAGGCGCCGCCGGTGACCATGATGCCCGTCACGGGCGGCACCATCAACATGATGGAGTACCTGCTCCAAGGTAGGCGGCCGCGGGACCGGGCAGCGCGGGCAGCCGCGGGCAGCGGCGGTGGGGGCTGGCGCCGCGCACGGGCGGGCCGGAGGGCGCTGGGGCGGGCGCGCTGCGGAGGGAGCCCAGCTCGGCCTCGGCGGGAGGCGATGACCGTGGCGCTGTCTCCGCAGGGAGCGTGCTGGACCAGAGCCTGGAGAGCCTCCTGCACCGCCTGCGCGGACTGTGCGACAACATGGAGCCCGAGACCTTCCTGGACCACGAGATGGTGTTCCTGCTGAAGGGGCAGCAGGCCAGCCCCTTCGTGCTGCGCGCCCGGCGCTCCATGGACAAGAGCGGGATGCCCTGGCACCTGCGCTACCTGGGACAGCCTGAAATAGGCGACAAGAACCGCTACGCGCTGGTGCGCAACTGCGTGGACATCGCCACGTCCGACAACCTGACGGACTTCCTGGTGGAGATGGGCTTCCGCATGGACCACGAGTTCGTGGCCAAAGGGCACGTGTTCCGCAAGGGCATCATGAAGATTGTGGTGTACAAGATCTTCCGCATACTGATGCCAGGAAACACGGAGAGCATTGAGCCGCTCTCCCTCTCCTACTTGGTGGAGCTCAACGTGGTTGCGCCAGCAGGGCAGGACATTGTTTCTGATGACATGAGGAACTTTGCTGAGCAGCTGAAGCCTCTCGTACACCTGGAGAAAATTGACCCCAAAAGACTAATGTGATTGAAAATCCGGGCGACTAGATTAAGGCAGTGGTTTTGTTCTTCAGAAAAGGATGTTTTTCTAAAATGCTTTCTGTAGGCAAATCAAACTAGGGAGAAGGTAATAAAGAACTACGTATAAGTTTTGTCAGTTGCAATTACTGAGTATTTTTTTCCTTCACTTGTGAATATGAACAAAAGTGGACACTTTAACACTGTTCAAAAAATCAGTAAATGTTAATACTGATAGTTTTCCTTTTCTTTTGTGGGAGATAGGCTTTTTAAGGTATTGCCTAACACTCTAAAAATGTCAACTTACTGGAATTCATCCCTCTGTGTACCCAGATCCCACTGCTGTCTTAAGATTTTTTAGAGCACCATTTGTGTATCCTACCTAGTCATCCAAAATTTTTCTTTTCAGTAATAGATGACGTTAATTTCTTAATTTTAATTTTTTTAATGCAGGAGATGCTGTTTCACACAAGCATAAACACAGGAACTGCTGTATAAAAGAGCAACTAACTGTACACCTCTTCACCAAAGCTTATATGACAGGAACAGCTACTTGTTAGGGAAACTGTTTCTTCTGATGTAACCAAAGTTAGAAGAGGAGGAAAATCTAGTAATATTAATATTTGCAAGTGGTTTTCACATATTTTAACAATGTTCCATTATTTCCACTGGAATTGGTTAGGACAGTCTTAGTTAATAAGAAAGTAAATTACAAGGTACTTTTTATTACTGAATTTCTCACAGCAATATGAAATATTGAAGTGTTAGGTGCTTTTTATTTAAAAAGTCACAATTTTTCATTAAAAATTTATTACAAAAACAAATTAGCAGCTGCTAGTTGAGTTACTGATGATTTTGCTTAGCACCTATCTTGATAGTAGGATGTTTAGTTACCCTAGTATTGCAGTGATAATTCAGTGTTATTTGAATTAACTGAAAGAGTTTTCAAATACAATTCAGTCAAAAAAAGGTTGGGAAAGACAAAGTAGCTCATTTAAATTTCTCAGGTTCTTTACAGACGTCGACCCTTTTACCCACTGCTAAAGCCTATCAACCCATCGCCACCTTTCAGCACTTTATGAAACAAGGCAGGGACCACTCTCAGAAAAGCTTCAAAACGTTTTAAATAAACAGCTACATCTTTAACTGGATCAGCGCTAACATCCCATTGTCACAGGCTCTAGGGTGCTAGGGCAGTACTTGAGCACCCTCAGGCTGAAGACAGAGCAGTCATTTCCAGCAGGGCAGCAGGGACGCGTCACCAGCGTGGCTGCTCATTACCTGTAGTACAAGTATTTTCTGGAGGGTACAAACACACCGACAATTCTGTTTATACTTGGCCATGACGCCCTCACCAAGACAGCACGCTATCCTGGGCCTCTGAGCTGGAATTCCTTCATATACAGGGCATAACTTCCTCGAGGCTGCATGTGCCAGGCTGCTCCCAGCAAATGGGAATCCTCAGGGCTCTTGTCATATTTTGCCGTTCTTAGCACTGGTTAGGAATCGCTTGTGACAGAATTGTACCGTCTGTAGCTTGTGTCTTGGCACGCAAAAGTTTGGGAAGTCTTGTGGATAACAATAGGTCCAACTATTGATTGATCCAAATTAATAAATAATTAAAAAGCCGTTATTTTTAAGGAGAATTAGTTTAAACCCAGACAACTGCAGCAATCCATAGTACCAGGCTTGCTTATGCTGGCTGTAGTCCATGTGCAGAGAGAAGAGCTTACTGCATCAATGGCTTCAGCTGGAGACAATTTCAGGTTGCTAATGCTCAAAGTGTGTCCCTTTCTTCTAACAAAATGTACTTTTCTCCTCCTATAAAACTTAGCTTATAAAAGGCGGAGACTGAAGATGATTAGGATTAGTAATACACACCAGTTAATTGCCTGGCATAGCCCTAATTATCATTCATCATCCAGGGTGAGATTACATAGTTAAACAGAAATGCTCGATCTCTCCTTACTGGGAAGTATGTAATTTTTAAATTATGCACATAAGTTATGGGACCATGAATGTGAATTGTGACCTTTTAATTTTTTTTTTTAATTTGGGGGATTTATTTTTGCTAGGAAAAATAGCTGCATTTTCTAAGGTCAGAGGTTACCTTAGAACTCTCGATTTTTTGCAGTATATTACAAGAGGCCTGATACAGCTGATAAGTTTTGTTTCTGTTCAAGTAATGCCTTCTGTTACTTCAAACTGTTCCTCCAGTGTTGCATACCTGTAAGGTTTCTACAATTTTACTGATTGCAATATAAAGAAGTAGAAATCACTGTGCAACAAATAAAGGTAGGGTTGTTATTGATCCATTACACACCACCTACTTTGCTATTAAGAAAACTTGCTCATGGAAGCTCATCTCAGTTACTAAAAATTATTCTTACTTTGGAAAAGCCATAGGCTTACCCTTTAGCACATCTGAGCCCTGGATTGCTGTTCTTCCCATGGAAGTGCTCTGTATTATGACTGCACTGTACCAGGAGCACCTTTTAACACCCCTCTGATTTTGCACAAAATGAACTTCTCAATATATAAACTAACATGGCATGCAGGTTTTGATCTCAGTAACACAAGTAAACTGCCTTCTCGTTAAATGTTTTCCATGCACTAGAATATTGTATATAACTTTATTAATGATCTAAGAGTTGGTTATGGGTAAAATATTTTAAGTTTCTCCAAATATTAGAAAGTTAAAAATAACGAGAAGCCAAGATTTTTCTTCATAATTTTTAATACTTTTAACTTTTAAATAATGGTTTTAAATTTGTGATTGTAACATGTAAGAGCCAACTTCTTTTAATTTTTAAAACTTATCATTAGGATCATAAAGCTATTATAGAACAGTTACAACTCTACACACTCAAGGTACTCAAAAATATGATTCATGTTTTAAGTCTGTAAATGAACAGTGGCAATTCAAATACAGCATTATCTGTACAACTTGACAAAAATACAGGTGGACAATCTGATTAAAGAGAATCTGCACAACTTCAGATAAGCCAGCTCAGCCCAATAAAGTAAAAGGTAAGGTTTTTTCAAAGTGCATCACATTTTTCAGATAAATTTGTCAAAGATTTTCAGGTTCTCAGAATAACAATGACCATCTCATTTTCATTCCCAGTACAAGTTCTATCAGGTCATGTCCTTCAGATCTAGTTTGGCAATATCCAAATTCTCTAAACAGATGCAGATATCCAGAGAATGATATCTGATGATTGCTGCAGTTTCAGCTTTTTGAACTGGTTCAGCTTATAAAACAACCATTCTAGAGTCAGAAGCTGCTTCTGCAAAGACCACTACAGCTGCATTAATACTCCTGATCTATTAACAGGAAGAAATGAACTCAAGAGTGCACAGACCTGGCAGTGACTGACAAGAGGGATGGGCTCAAGAAATTGTATAAAACCATTAAAGCAACATCCCTTCCAGAAGAAAGGATCTAATGGCTACTCACACAAGAACAATCTGAGAGGCCTACTGCCTTTTGAAATTATTTTTCCAGAGGTCCATTAATAATGATTATGAGAAGACTGAGAAGTCATGTAACTCCTTCCATAATCTTTAAAAAACCTCTTACAAATCTGATTGGGCAGGGCTAGCTGCAGTGAAGTACCAGTGCCTTTATCTAAAAGTAAAACATACTCTTTACAAATAGTATCTGTAGTGTCATTTTATTTACAGAATAAATCGCAAAAGTACATCACATTTAGTGCAAATGCAACTAATGATATAAGTTTATATACTGCTTTGTAAACTTTCCATACCTTTGTAAAATAAAGCTATCCTATTAAATTAATAAACTTGCCCGTGTTCCAACAATTACCAGAAATGGCAAATAAGGAGTTAAACTCTTTATATTTTGGACATTTTTTTAAGTTCCCATCAGTGGCTATTGGTTGATTGTAAAAAGATGAAGTACATTTGAGGTATAAGATTTTGTTTTTTAATGTTGGTATATAAAATGCTCACTGGTGATATCGTAAAGATGTACAAGTTATCATCTTATTTGCCTTACTAACATTACCATATAGGCACTTTTCTACATATTCAAATGAACAGAATAACTCTGTAATAAGGCATATTCCATGCACACCATTAGAGAAAGGCAAATAAAAAGGGAAGAGTTATGGAGCATGAAATCTGCATGCGTGAGTAATCATGTGTTAGGTATGGTTTCATCTCTACAGAGAAGATGAACAGAGAAGTTTTTCAACACTGAATCATTTACCAAATCTTCACTAAATTACTGTAATATATCTCTTTTCAGGCACCTAGCACTATATCTAATAAATCTGACTTTCAGCTTTCTTTTGAAGAAAATATATCTGAAACTTTTTCCCTCAAGATATAGAGTTTAGTAAAACACCAAGCAGTCTCTGAAGAGTTTCCAACTATAGGACATGGATAAAAGACCTCACAGTCAGTACTAGCCCGACACAATCCTCTCCTAACAAGTATCTCCAGAATCAAAGGCAGGCAAACATCTGACATTTATATTTTCACAGCAGCTAAAGGGAACTTTCCAGTAAGAACTACACATTCTTACAGCTCTGATGGGTTTTTGATCAAGAGGAAAATAATTTTCTACATGAACCTCATAGCACAGCTTTATTGAGATGAGGAAAACATGCTGGATCTGAAATAATGTATTCATCCTCAATCTAGACTGGGAATGTTGTTTCATATAATCCAAATTAATTCAATAAATATTATAGTGTACCTTCTCACAGCTTTGGGAAAGCCCCGGATATCATCCAAGAAAGCAGTCCACAGATAGCATGGACGATGTCTCCTAGGTTTTAGGCAGTCTCTTGCCCTCTCATACAGAATCTTTCTAGATATTTCTGGATCATGTTTAATAACAAAAATTCTGCAGCACATATTACATAACTAAAAAATACAATAGAAATATAAAGATATCTGGAAAAAATAAAGCTTTTCACACTCTTACTCCTTCAGAACTAAAGATCGTCATAAGAGTAAGACAATAGAAAAGGCAAAGTCATAAGGATATTGACAGCCCTCAGATATTAACTGGCATTTTATGTAACAAGATGATTCATTATAGAAACCAGCAGCAATGAACTGTGATTATACAAAGCAAAACAAAACTTACCAACAAGTTACCTAGGTTTTACTAAAGCCACTCCTTTCAACACCCCCAAAATACCACACAGATTTTTGTGCATATAAAGCACATACAGTATGCCATATGTGCATTTGTTTCTTGTGCTTTTTACACATGCACAAAAACTGCACAAGTATCTTAGGAAGGCTGACAATGAAATTCTACAACTTGTTTAAAATTAACACAGTAGCCCATGTTGGTGATTCAAAGTCGTATGCACTCTTCTTCTAAAGCAAGCAAATAAAAATAGAGCCATATACATGTTATCAATACATGTATTTATAATTACACACTGATTCAGCAAGAAAGGTAGCAGGAGAGAGCTATTGTTAAATATTCAGCCCCATGGTGTTGCAACACTTCTTCACTTCAGTATACAAAGCCTAGAACCTGGGCCATAAAAAGACTGTAGATCCTTCGTTCCAGCATGGAGTGCTTTATGCATAATCACTTCTCCAATGTGGAATGCTCACCCAGTCTTGTTCTGATTGCTGCAGGTAAGCAAAGAAAAGAATACAGCACTGAGAAATCTGTATACTACTAGTAAAATTAACTTGTTAAACACCTTAAGTATCATCAGGACTGCTATGATCATGTGTTAACTGTTGGCTTGTGATGCTGTATTTTTAATGCTTTACCTACACTAGGTCTCAAACAATTTACATTTAAAATTGTGAATTATTATAGGGATAGCTGTCAAAGAAGAATGAAACAACTAAGACTTTTGGAGTCTGACACAGTAAATAGAACCCAAAAATAGAAGTTACCTATGTCACATCTAGAAGTGTTAGAGACTCATCTTCAGATTTGACTGAATGATGCTGTAACACCAGCACAACTAAACAGAATTCCGTGGTTTGACATGACAGTTATAGTAAATAAAATATATAGCAGGAGTCTAAACTAACAAAAACTAGTTAACCCTTATTTACCACTAAGGAGCTCAGATAGCCTCAAAGTGATCAAGAAATCCTCTTCTAATGTCATATCATCATCTAACTGTTCAACCAACTCTTGATTAGCCAATAATCTATACCATTAAAAATATATCCATTGACTTCAGGAAGTATCTGGAAATCCCTTTTCTTTCCTAGGTTCATCAGAAAGGCTAAAAACTTAAGTCACAGTCTTCTAAATACTCTAGTAATTCATGTTGGTCTGTCAGTGAAGTTCCATTAATAAAAATCCTAGGTCAAAACTATTCTGTCAATATAAAATAAAACTGAAATGTACTAATAGTCCATGAAATACGCAATTTTAAGTAGAATTTAAGTTATAAAATCCTCATGAGGCTCTATAGTAACTTCACTATGTATCTTTTCAGAACAAGTGCAAAATGCCTGAGATAGTTGGGAAAAAACAGTACTTCATCCTGTTTTACTTCTATGTAAATTTGACATGCATGCAAAGATTTGCAAGATGAACCAGTAAAAGTCTATGAAAACGAATGCTTGCTAACTTGTGCAGCCTGTACACACAAATTACAAGATGGTTTAAAAAACGTATAATGCATACTAAAGCGAGCACTGAAGCCATGCTAATCGTGTAAAATGGTGAATCAAGAATTTTAAAAGTAGGTATACCTGCCAGTACTAGAATAAAATAGGCTTTCCTGCTGTTTTCTCTTGCACGTACGATGTAAAACGCTTTAAGAACTTTGGATATTCTCGTTTAGCCACTGCCCGTAACACTGATGCTGGTGCCCATCCTCCTGGGTTCACTAGAAGCAAACAGGAAGAACGACATTTTAATAGAGCAACTCCACTAAATGCTGAAAAAGTAAATTTTAGTTCATTACTCCTGCAACTCTTCCTGAAGAAACAGGAAAGAATAACCATCAGATTTTAATGCCCCTAGGCTTGTGTTGCAGCACTTTCTATTTGTAATACTCAAGCTCAGTCCAGATCTATGATGCCATTATTTAGAAAACATTAAATACACTATATGGTGAGTATTGGGAAAATGCCTAAATAGAAGACTATATTCTCAGTGGGCTTCCAAGAAACAAAAGAGAAAGAGACTTGAGCAAATTCCTGTTTCAAAGAAAGCAGTCAGTCTTTTCAATAATTACTGCATTTGCCTGCAGAACTGCCACATAGGCAACACTCTGCAAATGATTATAAAGCATTTAAACAAAATTTGAACTGATTTTAAATTACATTTTCATTCACAGGGGAAGTATGAAAAAGCTATCACTTGGCATATAATCAGTTCAGAATTTAGTAGTGAAAATATACTTTTAAAGTAATTCAGAAACTTAAAGTAAAAAACTGAGTGAACTACCCTTGAAGTGTTTTGTTGCTCTAGGAGAGAAGATAGTAATACTACAATACACTGCTAAATACTGAGTACAGCAACAATACAATTTGGCTTTGACGATTTTTTAGTCAATACCAAGGATTCTATCCGCTAAAAAAAAAATTAAGCAATGTAGACTAGATTATACAGCTTGCAAGTGTCTTCATACAAAACGTATTTACTCCTTCTTGGCATTAGGAGATAAGAACTATATCCTTACTATCAGCAGATTTTCAGCCTAATGAGGTGAATTGGGAGAAAAAAAAAATACAGTAGTACATGAAAAAACCCAGCATTCCATTACTGAAACTAAAAGCTAAGTCAGCTCATTCCAGTTGCAGACATTTCTGCCTACCTTCCTCCACCCCAATGTTATGTACTTAGGAATGAACTACACAGCTCTTCCATTTACTCTTCCCAGAGTACTACATAATGAATGATCCCAATCACCAGTTCATGTAGCACCTTAATTTGAGACCTTCCGAATGTGACGAACACAAAGGTGATGCTATATATAGATTTAACAGAAAATCGAAAAGGCATCAAGCTTTTTTTTCTTTTGTGCCAGTATTCAATTCCCCAAAATTAACATCTGTCATGAAATTGAAAAATTTTGTACTTACCATTAGCTACATATGTAATCTTGCACAGAATGTTGTCCCTGCTTATTTCCTTGTTGCCCTCTGGTGGGCTTACTAACGTCTGACAAATCATAGCAATATTTATTTTGGCACGGACACATCGATTGTTCAGCTGCCAAAAATATGAAACATTGTAAGCTTTAAACTAAATTTGTTTCAGCATAATCAAGAGTGAACATTTTTTTCATCATGAAGTCTAAGACACTCTAGAAGCTGTGTTTCTGAGAGTCTACATTCTAGCACTTCGACGGATGTAACATGAAAGTGAATGAAATGAAAGATACATGGTGGATAGGGCAAGGATCTAAAACGTTTGAATCTGAAGTTTCTTGCTTAACACAAGTGTATTACTTCAACTGCTGTGACAAATCAGTAAAGAAACGTTTAAAGAATAATGTATGAGCATTTGCAAGTATCAGTTAACTTTTCCCTTGAAAGCAGGCTATAGAATAGCAATCAAAGAGAAAACAATCATTGCTGTCCTCTGGTAGAACCAAGGCAAAACTGTAAAACGGAGACTTAACCCTATCTATAATTATATAAACCTACTCTTATATTTGACAATACTGAATAGATATTGATTTGATTACATACAAAATAATCTCAACTCTTTAAAATGTTTTCACATCTCCAGAAATTTTGCTTCCATTCTGCTGTAACACCTTAGATCTGACAACTGAGAGATAAGACAAGAAAGGTTTTGGCTAAGAATGCATTCATCAAGTCATTTTATCACTTGGTTTAAATCAACTGTATTTTTGTAAAAACCCTCCATCTCCCTCACACTAGCACTGCAAATGCATTACCACAGAACAGAAAACTACCTTAAAAACAGAACTTCATAGAATCAAAATAATACTTACAGGAGCACTGTCATGTTCTACAGAGAAATTGCATACAATCCATGTTTCCGGATCATTTTCGCTGAATGCTGGTATCTTTCTGATGGCAGACAAATACAGCACATCCCTTTGAGACGCTGGCCACACTCTCTGCAGAGAAACACCTGAACATAAGCTTTTCCAGGTTTAACTACTATCCTTAGTTAAAATTAAAAACTAAGCAAGGCAAACCAGATCAGTTATATTATTAAGTTCAAGTTAGTAATTTCATTCTGAAAACTGAAAGAGAACATAGCCGTTGTAAATAGGCAGCAGAAATTTCAGCATGGCTACACTTCATACAAAAAAAATATTAAGGCAAAGCTTTAAGGCCTTTGAAATGCAGATGAGTTTTTCAGTTTAAAAAATAGGAAGAGGCAGTTACCCTCCTGTATCCTCAACCTCAGGTTTGCATTTTAGTTAGTATTTGTAAGCTACAAACTGAATGAATGGTTAGGCGTATAGGGATGCATCTACAGTTATTTATGTCTCCAGAGAAAAAGAGAGAGGAAAGATGTATTTAAAACAATTATTACTTCAAAAAGCTACTACTTCAGTAAGACAGATACAGCAAACTGATATTATTCAAGAGAAAGCTTGAGAAGCTACATGTGCGACAAAATAAGAAAACATACAGAAGTTATTTTCCTGACATTTAATAGGAGAAAAAAGTTCTGGATTTTACCCCAACCAATACAGATGACACAACTGTCTTACTCAAAATTATGAGTCCTCTATAAAAGAAGTTTTAATGTAATTGCACTAGTGGTAAAATTGTCAAAGAAAGATATTTAACGTTTGAATATACTAATACTTAGAAACATGCAAGACTAAGGATAAATACATATATTTCATTCCTGTAAAATTTTTAGATCTTTATGTTTTAGTTGTTGGGTTATAATTCAAACGAACATTTTTATAAACTGACACCAGAACCACTCTGGGGGAAAAAAAATTATGGTACAAAGACACATGTTGCACCAACAATTAAAAACATTTGCATTATGAGGTGGTATGCCAACTAATTGTGGTGAATGGTAACCTGTGTTTCTGAAAAAAAAAAAATCTGATCCAGTGGTGTAGGTTTCCTCCTTGTAGTCAGTGGTGATTTATTGCTTCTGTTTGCTTTGGATGACTCTGGCCTTGCTGGCAGCGATAAAATCGTGAGATTAAAAGCAGGCCTTGCTTGCTTCTAGAAGGTCTATCAGACACATGCACAACCAATTATGCTCTCAAAAAAAGTTTGAAAAATTGATGGAAGCTGGAGTTTAATAGAGAACTTGTTCTGGAATATTGTCCAGAACAGTATTTTAAATCATTAAGTCAGTAAAGTATTCAGAACAGTATTGGAACACACATGTTTCAGACATCCCAGTAAGGTACGCAAATTAAGTGTTATTACCTTATGTGTCTGGTAAACGATGATTGCATTATCAGCTAAATTTTCCACAACATGGAAATTTTCAATTGTTGCTAAAAGAAGGGGCGGTGGAGAGAAGGGAAAAAATATCCGTCAGTAAACAATCACAGACAATAGGACAATGCTATAAACACTGCTCTTGCTAATAAAACTGCAAAGCTGAAGAACCAATGCCTTACTTTCCCAGTCATTACGAACATCAACGTTCCAGAAGTAGTGGCAAACTTCATGCCCTGTTACCCCTTTAACAGCATGGGTTGCTTTCAAAGGATCTAGAACTATTCCATTCTCTTCTACTTCTCGTCTGTATACCTATAGCCAAACAGAAAGAAAAGTGTAGAACAGAAATTGTCAAAACTGTTCATGTTTTAATTGTTTAAATTTAATCAGTTTAAAATAACCTAAACCAACAAACCACTTACCTAGAAGATTACCACATGAATAATTTGCCATAAGAGTGTTCTCTGGTAACACCCATGAAAGACATTCTTATGTGGCAATTCACATTAAAATACCAGTATTTTAAGGTTTCTACTCCAAAAATGATTAAGCTAGCTTATTTATCACTATTGACATGTTTTCATAAGCACAGTGGAATAGCCAACATTGTAGCTTGTTACTCTTATTTTTGTACATAGAAGTTACATATTACTTTGATACCAAGCTTTAAGTAGGAGGGAATGAGAAAGGAACCCACAAAGATGCATCTGTTCCAAAAGTTACACAGAATTTTGTATGAATAAATATATAGGGAGCCACAGCTCTCACGGACCCCAGTCCCAACCTAAACAATATTATTCCCAGAGAGAAGTTTCAACACCATAACTTTCCCGAATTCCACTATTCCATAATATTTCTAGAAATCATAAATTATTTAGGTTGGAAAAGACCCTTAAGATGATGAAGTCCAGCAGCAAAGATAAATGCCAAATGTACACTGGAAATATCTGTCTTCATAGTGTATCATCTTATACTAACTAACCAAATCTGAAACATTTACCTTCATTTCTCCTTCTTCTACCACTAGCTGCCAATTGGCATCTCCTCCTACATCTTGCAAGGAATACGTCATGTGGTTTTGTACCATCTCTTCCACCTGTAAAGGAAAAAAAATAGGCATTTTTAACTCATTCATTCAATCTTTCGGGGAAGATACTGTACAGCACTGGAAGTCACAAATTAATACTTGAATTCCTGTGCAGGAGCAGAATTTGAATGAGAGAGCTCTCTGTCAGGTTAGGAACAAACAAATAACGCTGGCCTTCAGAAAAAAAAACAAAGCCAAAATCTTGATTAAAATTTCAACTTGGTTCTTTGTGGGGATTTCCTATTCTGCCTTTGTGCCTTTAACTGCAAAACCTTATCACTTCTACCTAAAACAGTTCTTTATTTCAGCAGATGGGATCTGCAAGTATCTCTAAATGGAATTGAAATGCACTGTAAGATATTCACTGAAGAGCACTTTAAAAGCTCAACAAAGGCAGAGGGTTAAGGGAGGAAGACTGACAAGCTCTAAAAAGCAAATGCATATCAAAAGTCATATTGGAAGAGCAGTGAAGAAAAAAGTCACAACCAAAGCATGCCTGCTCTGTTCAGTAGCATCTTTGCACAGTTGACAGCTAGGAAAAAACCAGAAATGCCTACACTCAAAGGATAATGACAGTACAGAGATTCTATAATTATAAAATGCTCATTTAAAATTTATTTTGCTAGCAGCTGTGCCTTTTTTTTTTTTTACAGCCAAATATTTGCTATATTTTTATCAAGCTATGTGACTATCTAATTTTTTATTCCATAGAATATGCATGAAAATGGGTACTGGGACAGGAGGATGATGCTTATTTTAGATTTAATATATTATTTTGTTTTTTTGGTTCCCCATCCTTTTCCAAATGCCCCAAATAAAACCAGAAGCAAAATCATAGGATATCCATTGCTGTGTAATGCTTCAAGTATTCAAAACACTTTAATAACTTCTTTCCATCCAAAAGGTAGATGACTACTAAAACTTGTCACAGCAAGCAAGTCCAGACGATTAACAGCATTTTCCTGAACTATTGGAAATACCTTTTTTTTTTCAAAAGGATAAGCACTATAAACAAAAGTTGTTAATTGACCAACACAAAGATTAGTTCAAGGAGTGCACAATCACAAAATTAACAGTCTGAACCCTAGGGTGCTTTTGCACAACTTAAAAAATATGAAGCCTAGTGTGCAGTAAAATATGTAAAACATATTTGAGCAAGTATGAAAGCAAGTAGAAAGCAAAATAAATAATAATTAATCTTTTTCTACATAGGGTACAGAATTGAAAGATGTTATTTACTTTTAATTTAAGGCAGTAATTTTGTTTGTGCTATGCACTCAACAGGAAATACACTTAAGACCAGAAAGAAAAAAGGTAATTGAATAAATAAAACTCTAGAAGCACAACATGAAAAAAACCCCAAAATCTATTGGATGGAAATCCTAGTGTATCTTAGTTTAACTACCCATAGAGTTATTTAGACAAAGAAAAGTTATCAGTCCAAGTTTTGGGTGTTTTGGTTTTGAGTTTCAGTGAACAAAAAGCACCACCAAGATTTATGTTTTAGCTTCTAGACAAGCCAACTTTTGCTGCCAGTTACTAGCAGATTTCCTACAAGTGTCTTCCTTCTTTTTCCTCAGTGAAACAATGACAGTACAATAGAAACCAGGTAAGAATGTGGGCTATTTAAATATTCCATTTATTAGGTCTAGGTCACACTTCTTCAAGAAAGGAATCCTTGCCACGATCTCAACACTTAATTCCCCTATCTTCAGGCCCTTACATATTTTCTATCCCACCTCTTAACTTATTGAGAACAAAGCTATGCTTTATCTACTTACTTTTGTCTTTTGATACTTTTTGCTTTATGTGCTAAATGCAAAGGGATGAGGAAAATATCAAGGAAAGAAGAGAAGGAGGCATCCACAGGAATGCAATGTAATTCTCCTGCTTCACCATGAAATGCAGTATTTACACAACCTGCTTTTGCACACTGTCTGTACAAACTGTATTTCGTCTATGCACTGGTCACCATCTGTCAACCTGCACCTATTTCAGAGGTGCAGTCAAGATCCAAAGATTCTTCCCACCTTAGAGGCTCACTATTATTACAGCTGGGCTCCTAGCTGGCTACAAGAAAGATCTGCAAAAATACTTGCAACCTGTATGCCATATGACCTGAATTTTGAGTGGCAAGTTCTTCCCTTCAGAGGCCTAAGAACTACTCAGAACGTATAACAAAAAGCTGATAGGTCTTTAAAAGAAAGTGATCTGAACTCCCACACAACTGGCAGAGACAACAATGCCTTTCTAGAGGCACACCGAAGAAACAACTCCCATCACTCCCATCAGAGCACATGTTTATACTCTTCAGTCTTAAAAACCGGGCTGCCAGTTGCTACTTGACTTTTACTGATACTAAATACCCTTCCCTCACATGAAGTCTAGAAAAAAGTCACATTTATTAAGAATCAAGATATTAGCTTGCCTTCCTAAAGCCAAATTGTCAGCCTGGAGACAGAGACCAATTTTTAATAGTTTTTTTAATAAAGTACATAGCAGGTAGAATTAAAAGGTCTGCTATTCTCATCAGGCTCTCTGTTGTCTTGTTCAGAAGAACTGAAACTCCAGAGTAACTTGTTAGTCTGGCAAAAATTTGCTTTAAGGAAAGTACTTGGAGGGTGGAACTGCATGTGGGGATATTCACACTTTCTGTAGTGGAATCCAAACTGGATTAGGAGGCATTCCACAGTAACTTCCATGTAGTATAATCCATGCAGCAGATGAAAAGAGTAACTTCAGTCCATTTGATCCTGATACTTAACCACAGTTTGCATTATTATGCTAAGGACCTGGTCTACCTCAGGTTTGTTTTTAAGTGATCAGTTCTGCAGTCACAATGGTGCTCTAAAACACACGTTTATCATATGAATGCAGAAATGTTATCACAGGCATAAAAGAGGTGAAAACAAGGACACCTGCATATCTTGTCAAATATGAGCTTTCCTTATGCTGAACGATCTCCACACCCACAACCTGACAGAGTACTAGTTCCCATCTTGGCAATCAAACTTGATTTCTATTATTTATTATTCTCTTACTTTATTATCCCCTTATTTTAATACCTCTCCTCTCAAAGAAAAAACAACTTAGAAAACTAATTCAGCTACTGGAGTACTGGTAGATGAGCCTACCACTGTTGTGCAATAGGACTTGCATACTTTTTCCCCTGCAGTAAGTTCAGATTTCAGAAATAAATTAACTGCAAAAGGTCTTGGAATTTTAGTACCACTAGGCAAGTCCTTAAGTGTTGGTCCTGCCCATGAAGCTGGTAGTAAGGTCTGGAGGTAATAAAATTACAGGCTGCTAAAAAAACCCCAAACATTCCTGTCTGGGAAAAAGAAAAAAAAAAATCGGTTGGAGCTTTTGCTAATACTTTAAAAACTCTCCAAAAGTGCAAATCCCAGAAGGAAGCTCCATATTCACAATCACGTATGATTTCACAGAAGGAAAGGAAGAGAGCACATGAATAACATACCTAAACCACTGTTTTGGAGACTAAAAAGCAAACACATATTTAATTCTACTCTAAACTATCAATTTCCTAGCAAGCACCTGAAGTAATTTTGTAGATTACTGGAACATACCATTTTGGTGATATTGACATATTCAGGTCATCAAACTTAATTTTTGAAGGACAAGTGAATATACATAAACTTTTCAATATGATTTGTCATAACATTTGTCATGTTGTTGGTCAACATGATTAAATGGACTTTAGGTAATCAAACTAGTCATAGAGGTAAAAAATAGTAATAGTGAACCACAAGACTCAATGTATTAATAGCATTACAAATAAACACTTCAGACAAAAATCAAACCTTTGATTTAAAAGCAAGAAAAACTATTCAATCTGAAGCAAAGACAATCTCCAGCCTCTGTAAAACATGTTATTCTACTTTCATTATAACCAGAGATAACAAAATTTTCAAACTATAGTCTTTTATTAAAGCTACTGATGTAAACCAAACAGTTTCACAAGATTTGGGCCTCTGCACAAGTGATATGCATGCAAGCTGGATGTAAAGAAAGACAATCATTTAGTACAGAAATAGAGAACTCCTTTGTTTGTCTCAATGTACTAGTTTAAAGCAAGCAGTGATTGACATAACAAAAAAAACAACAACAAATCCAGGTTGTAAAGAAGAGGATGAAATAGAGCAAAGATATGCAACCCCCACTTAACACATCAATACAGTACCTGGGCGCTGAATCTGTGAACATCATCAGAGGCACTGACTAGATCAATGGAAGACATGGAGGAAGAGCGACTATAGGGCTACCAGAGACAGACAAAGAAAAAACCAAGTAATCAGAACAAAGGCACAACAGAGCGTTCAGTACCAACTTGCAAGCACAAGATAATGAAGAAAAGGAAAACAAAAGCACCATAAGCAGCAAGCACAGCAGCAAATGCTGATTTCATGCACCTATTATAGATTATGCTCCCAGTGTAGCCCTGACAGGAGCATAGTGTTTCCAGTAACATTAAAAAACAAGTCAACTGATTCTGATACAATCAATTGGATTTTTTTTCTTTTTTCTTAAATAAGATCAATTCAATGAATCTGGGTGAAGGTATCTTGAGAACACTGGAGGTAGCCAATTGGGATTTCTCCTTTTTTTCTGCTTGACAAGTATATTCTAAACAGGTTCTCAAATCATTATTTTTGAGCCAAGACAAAAAGCAGTCCTTCTTCAGTTCCAGCTACTTTTTCGAAAATGAGTAGGCCACTGGAAGTTACTAGAAACACTGAAAAAAATCTCACCTACCCATACAGAATATTACATAGAAATATCACAGACCAGTCCATTATTCTGAGATCAGGATAAATATCTTACCGTTTGCACAAATCGATGAGTCCCCACAGCAGAATATGCATCTCCAGAAGGTAAGGATGTTGGCCAGTGTAATCTAACCTTTTCGCTCTGGGACTGCAACAACATAGGTTTAATTATCATTAGTCAGCTGCTACAGGGTGGACTGTCAAACAAAGTGAGTCATGCTCAATCTACATAGTGACTACAACAACTAATGCAGCCCATGACAGGCATGAAGCTGTCATCCCACTAGAATTCTCAGTGAGTGGGCCTGAAGATTGAATTCATCTAAACTTCAAGGTGTATTTCTGAGTTAAGGAAAACACATCGGCAGCACTAAAGATCCATGTAGTACTATCATAGTCACTCAAAATCTTTACTCTTTGCTAAGAGATCCCAACATAGGGTAAACTCTTGGGTACTACAGGTCAACTGGAAAGTCTTTTAATTCTCAAAACATTGTTATTCACTATATTCCTAAGTATAAACTCTTTTACGACAAAGGATGCATGACTTTGTTATTTCCTCTCATTTTATATGCTGCTATACTTTCTCATACTCTATATATTTTCTAGAATAATCCCTTTTTGATACTTGTCACTGAAGTGTATTCAATAAATTAGTTAATGAAGTAGTCAGGCAGAACTATGTCTTTCCTATTCCATATATTACTAAAGTAAAAAGAAACTTCAGACCAATTATTAGATTTTGAGAGACAGGTATAGTATTTGATATTTTTATTTTAACAGGGCAGCAGTCACATAAAATTTTCATACAGGACATTTATTTAGGAATTAGAAACTAGAGACATTCGATAAGGTTAGCACTTATACTATTCTTTTCTAGACAAGCTATGAAGTTACTTTTTCAAAATTAGCATTAAGTAACAACACTTTATTGTAAACATCGTAAGGGAAGTTCCTTGATCATTGGCAGAATAAAATAACTAGAGCTTCAGGAGATACACCTCAGGACAGACTGCAAGTCAGAGAAGTCTCTAAAGAAGTGCTTATCATTAAAACATTTCTCAAGTTCTAGTACCTGTTCTTCCATTTTATCCTGTCTATCAAGAGCAGCTTCAACAGCATCAAAGAATTCTTCTTCATTTATCAGACTATTAGGACCCTCCTAGAGCATAAGAAAAAAAACTACTTAAAAGTTTGAGACATAAAAGTTCCACTTCAATTTCTTATTTCCACTTCAAAAACATATTTATATTTTATATATAACTGACAGAAACAAATTTCTTCTAGAGATCTCAAGTATTTTCACCAAAATTCTTAGATTACAAGCTCTCTAAAAACCTTTACTTGTAAAGCAAGTGTCTCCCTCTAACAACAATTTAATGATAGTTGCATAAAGAAAAAAAAAAAACAGGAAACTGAGTAATAGTGTCAGTATGCTTTGAGACCAAATTTAGGGTTTAATTAATAAATGTCTCCTCTTGAAAATGTTTACAGTGTCAGTAAAGTACCTCTATTAACATAACTGTGTAGTTAGACTCCTTACAAGTATTTCAGTGCCTTAAGGCAGTGATATTCAGGTATATGTTCAAAAATACAACAAGGGAAGACAAAATTTTGGGGATCTCTATTGAAACTTACTTCGCAGAAACAACAGTTTAACACTAAACAGCAGGTACAGTTAAGTCAAGGATTAAAAACTCTAGTCTACTAATTAAAGCAGTAATTTAGTAAAATTAGCTTTACTGCTTTTACTGTATTGTTAAACAACCTAGTCCTGCAAACTTAAAAAAACCCCAAAACTGTTTATCAGCAGTGACATCTGAAAAAAGCAGCTGGGTTCAGAATCAAGTCAGACAAAGTCCAACTTCCTATTTATTTTATCCTTTTACAGTGCAGGTCTCAGCGACAACAATCTAACACCAAGTACCTTAACTATCTGTAAAGTACTGCTTCTCAGGCTGACTTGAAAGTAGAAATGTGTTTGATTAATGTGCATGAAAGCGTCAAGCATACTTTATTACAGGTGCATTAGCTTACATTGGTGTGGATGACTCACCTGTGGACTTGTTCAAGGCCAAGCTGGATGGGGCATTAAGCAGCCTGGTCTAGTGGGAGGAGTCCCTGCCCATGGCAGAGATATTGTAACTAGATAATCTTTAATGTCCCTTTCAACCTAAACCATTCCATGATTACTCTTCAAAGGCTGCATCTTTGGATAGAACTAAATCCTCACTGAGAGAATGCTGATGAATGATTAATCAGAAGAAAGGAACCTAAAATCTGAATTTCAAAACATAATATTTTAAGTGGCAGTGACAAATTAAAAATCAGTTCAAGTTAAACTTCATCTTCTAGGACTGCCTCTGCTGTCAGAGTTTTCATATTTTTGCTTTATTTGTCTCTACAGCTGAACAAATAAAAAGGGAAAGTACAATTACATATAAGCGGTATCAAACCTACAAGAACATAACAAAAATCAACCAGAATATCTGTAAGAAACATACTTCAGACAAAAGCAAAACATCGAGGGCAAAAATATACTTCAACTCAAGAAATGAAGGACTGAGATTCTTCATACAGTTTCAGTTTCCAAGGTGAAAAAATAAGCATGGCATGAACACAGTTGTAAATTACACTTGCACTGGCTTGTGAAACTTCACTTTCCCCCATTAAGAAACAACCCAATCTTAAAAGTGTGTTGGGTTAGTGTGGCAAAGTTTTGGTAGCTGAAGTGGCTTCTGTGAGAAGCTGTAAGAAGCTTCCCCCATGTCCAACTGAGACAGTACCTAGGACGGACCTGCTGTTGCCATTGCCCAAGGCCATGCCTATCAGCGACTATGGCAGCATGTCTGGGATAATGTGTTTAACAAGGGGGAAAAAAACACCTTGCAACTGCAGCTGGAGAAGAGTGGAGCAAGAGTATGTGAGAGAAAGAGCTCAGTAGGTACTGGGCTAGTTAAGGAGGGGCAGGAGATGCTCCACATGCTGGAGCTGAGATTTCCCTGCAGCTCCTGGTGCAGACCACAGCAAAGCAGCTGGGCCCCTGCACCCATGGAGGGTCCATGGAAGAGCAGAGATCCAGCTGCAACCCACTGAGAAGCCAATGCTGGAGCAGATGGATGCCCAAAGAATGATGTGATCCTGTGGGAAGCCCACACAGGAGCTTCTGGCAGGACCTGTGGCTCCATGGAGAGAAGCTCATGCTGGAGGCAAGTTTACTGGCAGGACTGTGATCCCATGCTGGAACAGCCTGTTCCTGAAGGACTGCATCCTGTGGGAAGGAGTCACCCAGAGCAGCTCATGAAGAACTGCAGTCCATGGGAAAGACTCATATTGGAGGAGTTCACGCAGAACTGTCTCCTGTGAGAGGAATCCCACACTAGAGAAGGCTAAGAGTGTAAGGAATGAGGAAGAAAAAGTGGCAGAGACAATGTGAGATGAACTGACCACAACCCCTGTTCCTTTTCTCTCTGCACAGCTGAGGAGTAGAAGGCAGAAAACTTGGAAGTGAAGTTAAACCCAGGAAGAAGAAAGGGGTAGGGGAAGGGTGATTTTTGAGATTTGATTAGTAATTAAGCTGTATTTCCCCAAGCTGAATCTGTTTTGCATCTGCCAGCAATTGGTGAGTGACTTTCCCCTGTCCTTATCTCAACCCAGAAGACTTTCATTATATTCTCTCTCCCCTGTCCACTTGAGTGGAATAGTAGAATTGGCTTAATGGGCACCTGGTATCCAGACAGGGTCAACCCATCAGAAAAAGTCATAGCGTTTTTAAAAATTCCAAAAGTAGAACTCATACCTCATAGTCTGGTCCTCCAAAGTGGGACTTTTTCTTCAGTTCTGTCACAGCATTTTTGTATGCTTCTTCAATTCTTCTCCTTTTCTCTGTCTCCTGTAAAATTACATGAGATCATTTGATGCAGCAAAAATGAATTGCCAACATGCCAAAAAATGGAATGACCAGGGTAGTATTTTTTCCAAGCAGCAACTGCAAAGCTGATGACTTTCTGAATTTATTTGCATGCATGCAATATGTGCCAATATACATGCATATATAATATAAAACTTGGGGAACTAGCTACCTTGAGGATCTAAGTCATGTGGAAGAAACCACATCAGCAAGCAAAAACTGGTTTCTAGTTTAAGCATAGTTGTTCATGCTTCATTGTGGGTCATACTTTCTATCTGACACTTCATATAAAACTCCTTGACACAGATACTTGGGCAGAGATAACAAATGGTAAAAACTAAAACTGGTAAAAAACTAACTTGCTGAAAGTAATTATATACTGACAAGTCATACCCTGTAAGTTTGTATCTATAATTAGGGCAATGAGAATCATTCTGTGGACTCTACGCAGAGAGTGCAACTTGACATCCTTCTCCCATAACAGGTTGTGACTGTACTAGGAGCCAGTCTGTGTCACCTGATGGTGACTATATCACTGCATATTTTGAATAAAATAGTAATAATGCCAAAATCAGACTAATACTGCCTCTACAAATTCTGCATACTGCCAGATACTTTCCATGAAAAAGCTATAAACACTTCTGACATTTTTGCGAAAATCAGTTCTTTTTCACAAGATGTTTCTCTGTCTCCTTTCAAAATCACTTCAAGTGAAAGCAAGTTAAGTTTTAAGATGGACATCACACACTATTTCTTGCAGATATGGATATAATTATTCAGCAATCCAAACTGAAACATAAAGATTCAGTGAAAAACCGTGAAGCAATATTGAAAGGCTGAGTTTACTAACTGGGAATTTGGTGGTAACATTCCCTTGAACACATTTTCCAGTTAGGCAATATTTTGATGTAGAACAAGGTAGTATAGTTTTACACATACACACACAAACACAGACACACACAAAAGCACTTTGATAGAGGCAATACTGTCTTTAACTGTGACTGTAGGCTTTTCCCGTCTGAAACTATCAAAGAGGCAGTACCTGCTAACAGATTTCACAAAACTTCACATATTTATCTTTTTAAAAAGGACCGGAGAGTCCTGAAGATACATAAAGCATGACTTGAGTATAAGTCACTGAGAAAAACACAGAAATTTTACCAGACTCGGAAGGAAAAACAAAACAGACCTCACCTAAAACACAATTTATTCTCCCACTCACCCCAAATTCTCACACTTTTGGTAACTCAATCTGCAAATTAGTTACAATTCACATGTGTCAAAATATGACTCTCCAAATTTGCCAGCTTCTCTTGGCAATAATATTAAAGAAGGCAGAAACAAGAACAGAAGAATGCTGCTGCAGTCAAGACAACATGAAAACCATTATCACAAAGACTTTGTTGCAAGTAAAACAGTGGATCAAATATAATGACAAAATCCTTCGTGTACATAATGTATGTACATTTTAAGAAAAGTATATATTAAAATACATTCAGTGTATTATATACTGCACTGGAAACAAGTCAAGCTCAAGATCTTAAGAGCCAAGTGTGAAAGGTAGAAAGAAAAGCTGTAGCTGCAGTTGCTTTAGGTAATACTACATGCTTCACATCAATTTCATTCTGGACATTCAACTATTTTGGTAATGAAAGAAAACTAACCACAGAATCAATACTTTATCATCTCACAAGACTCACTTCCTTTTCAGAGAAGTTTGCACAAAGATTCAAGAAAATCGAAAGTACAAAGATCTACACCATTCTCATCTCATATCTATTTATTACATAGAAAGCAATATATTTCGATCAGGCCCATAGTTATAAAAGCTGCTCTTAAAAAGTCAGGTTTAAGCACTAAAACAGATAAAAAGTAAACAAAAGCAGCACTGTGGAATACTGCTACTAGAGGTCTGAATACACTAAATTGCTGTCTTTAACGGTGTAGGCATCAAGGTCTTGCTCACATTTGTGGGAGGAGACTGGGGCTGCCTTGTGGTAGACAAAGGTGGCTCCTGACAGCTCCAAACCAGACTCACTTCAACACATAGCTGAGCACATCTACCATATATGTGACATTTCCCTGAGGGGATTAAAAAAAAAAAAAAGAGTAAAAAACACTCTGTGGAGAGGTGACTTTGAAGAAAAAGTGAGAAACCACAGAGGAGATGACAAGACCAAGAAGATGAGGAGGTGCAGCTCCAGGGCAGAGAACATATATGTCCACACTGCAGGGATATTTCCTGAAGGAACCACGTCCAATGAAGGATCCACACTGCAACAGATTTTTCCCAGAGGCCTCCACTGATGAAGGCTACCTGTACCAGGCTGGGAAAAAGTATGAGAAGGAAAGAATGACAACAATGAAGTGTTTTGGACTAATTGCAAACCCTTCATTCCTCACCCTGCACTGCCTGGCCGCTGGTATGCAGTAAGGTTATGGAACTTACTACCTCAAGTGAGAGCACACAGCACTTACTGAACAATCAGGGCATTGAGCCCAGCCAGCAGGGGTTTGTGAAAGGCAGATCCTGCCTGACCAACCTGAGCTTCTACAGCATGGTGACCTGCTTAGTGGATGACAGAAAGGCTATGGATGCCACCTGTCTAGACTTTACTAAAGCATTTTACACCATTTCCCACAGCATCACTCTGGAGAAACTGGCAGCCCATGGTTTGGATGAGTATACTCTTTGCTGGTTAAGAAACTTCTGTCTGCATGGCTGGGCACAGACAGCGGTGAATGGAGTTATATCCAGCTGGTGGCCAGTCACCAGTGCTGTTGGCATGGCTCAATATGTGGCAAGCCCTGGTTTGTATCTTTACGGATGACCTGGACAGAGAGACAGAGTGCAGCCTCAGTCATTTTGTAGGTGACACCACTCTGGGTGGAAGTGCTCACCTCCTGGAGGGCAGGGAGGCTCTGCAGAGGTATTTGGACAGGCTGGATCATGGCCCAAAGCCAGTGGTGTGAGGTTCAACAAGGCCAGTGTTGGGTCCTGCCCTTGGGTCACAACAACCTCAGGCAGTGCCACAGGCTGGGGCAGAGTGGCTGCAAAGGACCTGGGGGTGCTGGTGACAATGACTGAACATGAGCCAGGGTGTGCCCAGCAGAAGCAGGGCAGAGACTGTCCCCCTGTACTCAGAATGGGTGAGGCCATACCTCAAATCCTGTGCCCATTTCTGGGACCTTCAATTCAGAAAGGATGTGGAGATGATGTCCAGAGAAGAGCAATGGAGCTGATGAAGGATCTGGAGCACAAGTCCTAGGAGGAGTGGCTGAGGCAGCTGGGGGTGTCTAGTCTGGAAAAAAGGAGGCTCAGGGAGGATGTCATTGCTCTCTACAACTGCCTGAAAGGAGGCTGTAGACAGGTGGGGTTGGTCTTTTCTCCCAGGTAACAAGCACAAGGAGAAGAGGAGATGGTCTCAAATTGCAGCAGGGGAGGGCTAGATTGGATATTAGGAAAAAGTTCTTCACTGGAAGGGCAGACAAGCATTGGAACAACTGCCCTGCTCTGGCAAGTGGTGGTATCACTGACCCTGGCAATGTTAAAAAAGGTGTAGATGTGGCACTCGCAGGCATGGTTTAGTGGTAGACCTGGAAGGGTTAGCTTAACCATTGGACTGGATGAGGTATGAGGTCTTTTCCAACCTTAATGATTTTATGATTCTAGGTAGAAGAGCCTAAAGGGAAGGAATGAAGTTGAGCTCAGGCCAAGGAGCAAGAAAGCTGTCCTAGTGTTTGTTCTCCCATTAAGTTCACATTATTTTAGATCAGCAACAAATTGATTTTCCACATGTCAAGACTGTTCTGCCCTGACTCCTGTCCCATGAGCTTTCTCATTCTATTTTTCTCTCTAATCCTGCTGAATAGGTGGTGAGCATTTCACTCTTTGCCAAGGCTATCCCACCACAAATCTAGTTATTTCATTCAATAAAAAAATCTCCTCTTCCAAAAGGCGAGCAAAGAGAGAAATACAAAGTAATGACTTCAGGTACTAATTAAGGTACCACGACTGTCCTCTAAACCCCAGAAAGTGTCAATGACAAATGGGCCTTTTTCAAAGTTGCAAGTCTGCCAAAACAGAGCAAGTTGAAAACTCTGAGGTTTCAGGAGCTTTTGACCTTTTAATTCCTGGGAAAAGAAGTTGAAAGAAGTTTGTGAACCCCTTTAAAATGTACTTACTCTTGGGGTCCCACGAGACCCCAAGTGAAATTCAGGTTTGATTTTGTTAATCACTTGCATCTTACACAAGTGCTTTAAAGTTAGTACACAAGGTAACAAAAAAAGTGACAAAACTGAAATCCAAATAAATTGAAATTATATTTTAACATATTATTCTTTATTGAAATACACTGAACTACAGGCAAGGTAAACATGCTCTAAGGAAAGTCTCCTCAACACAAATGAAGAATGTTTGTCCAGCATAGGGAAGGCTTTTGCTGTGGGACCTAACAGTAGCCTTCCAGTATGTTCAAGAAACTAATAAAGAAACTGAGCCAGACTCTACACAGTTTACATGAGAAGGCTGAAAAATAAGCATCAGGTAATGGAATAAAAGTTACTCCAATAGGATATAAGGCAAAACGTTTTCCACTTTAACAAGGGGGGAGTAGCAGACCTGCTCAGAAGAGCTGTGCTGTCTACAGCCTTGATAAAGCCCTGAGCAACCTGCTCTGACTCAAACTGTCCTTACTTTAAGATGAAGGTTAGAACATGAGAGACCTCTTGAGGTCTCCATCCAACCTGAACTCCCCTATGATCCTATAAACAGGCTTCAAATCTTGGATCTACTGTAATTCCTCCAACTGCTCAGGTGAACCGGTAAAGAATTCTTGACAGAAGTCACAATACAGTGACACAGTGCCTCTAACATATGCACAAACAATACAGAAGACAGGGTCAAGTATTCAAATATGGATATATTTTGTCTGAATATATTCATTCTTTGAATAGGGTACCACTAAACAGAGTAGGATTTGATACATAATATAGAGTATACAGAAACATGCGAAATGAGTGCAGAACAACTGCACTGCACACCAGCCAGAAATGGCAAGATCTAGAAACTAAAGCCTGAACTCCAACCTGCAATGCCTCCAACAACCTCAGACAAAAGAAACTGCTTCTTTAGAATGGTTGAGTAGGTTCAGAATGAATTATCACTGCTTAGTATAACAGATATTCTAACAGAACACAGAAGATTTAACCAATTAGTATAAAGCATAACTTAATCTCCCTAATTTCCTAAAGGAAATTTTATCTTGAGGAGACATATAAAGTTAGAACTGGTTGGTCTCCCCTGTGTTGTCACCACCACTTATCATATTAAGACATTTCAGAGACTTGCACATCATTTTGCAAGCATGAATTAGCTCTACATCAGAAGGCTGTAAGCAATACACTTACTACTATGAGATAATTTCAGGTTCTATGTAGATATAAAGAATATAGGACTATCACCAGTCAGAACAAGGCTCCTTAACTTTCTATAGGGTTAATAATTAAAATACCTGAAATCAATAATTGCTGTACATAAAAATAAAAGCAGTTGTTTGAGTACAAAAGTTAGTAACGGCTTATGCGAAATTTCAATTTCAAGCTACAGAAATTTTTCTTTTCAACAAAAGTAAAAGGAAAATGATCTTACCTTATCTAGCCTTTTTTGCCAGCTTTCTTCACGTTTTACCATGAGTTCAATACAATGAGAGAGTGTAGCAAGGATTCCAGCAGTAGTTGCCTTGAAAGTTATAGCTTCTCCTTTAAAGTCTATGCCATTAATTCCTTTGGGTGTCACAAGCGGAAACACTAAAAACACATATACGAGATCACTGATAGCTGCCCTAAATCAAACTAGCACTTCACATGTACGTGTAATACTTGAAGACAACAGACTGGCTAGAAAGTTAATTTAAAAATAAAAAGCTAAAGTGGTAATAATGTCCACAGCTATCCAAAGGATAAAGAAAAAGATTCAAATGGAGAAATAGATCCTTGCAGGTTCATCTTGCTATACTGTATTTCAAGCCTGCTTGTAATGCTGTATTACTCTGCACTCTGCAAATCATGTGGGTGGAGGGAGTGGTAATAGTTTGTAACAATAGCAGTTTGACAGCTTGAAATGGGGCCTAATTAACACAGAGCAACCTTAAAACATATCAGACTCAGCACTAAGAAAGGAACAATTTCAAAATGTCATCAAACCCAAAATGTATAATTCAAGGTTGTTTTAAGCATGTAATTACAGATTTTAAAACCTCAAAGTAAAAAGGTATAAGATAAAAGCATCAAATGTGCTGAATTTTCCAAGTACTGTGAGTTATACAGCTCCAAGAACTGCTTCATGCTGTCAACCAGGCCATCTGTTGCTAAGGCTATTTAAACAAGTTGTTTAAAATGTGTGACAAAAAAAAGTACCTATTATATGTCACACTGGTACGTAGGTTGACATAATAACATACCAAGCACTGCACATGAATGTCAGAAAATACAACAATGCAGAAGTAACACTCAAGTTGAAGTTGACTGAACCCAGCAAGTTAAAGTAGCTCCTGCTACTGCCAAAGAGCAAGCTCATGACTTATCATCTGGTTTACTTTTTTTTTTCTCCAGTCTGTCAGTTTGTCAACATACCACTTTTACAGTTTAAAAAGTACAAATTAATATTTGAGTAAGTTTATTCGTCTGCAAGAGCAAAGCAGAACTTGTTCCATGACAATAAAGCACAGTGTCTACACTTTGGGAACACAAAGCAGTCATCACACCGTCTTCAGTAGTGGTTTAAGCCTCCAGAGGTTTATATGCCCCCCTTTCAGAAGGAATCAAACTGTTTTTCAAACAAGTGATTACAAACTATAAACGACTTCAAACACTTCAAGAAGGACACATACTATGGTAGAACACAACTTTTTTTTTTTTGTGTGTGTTGATCAAGAACATTCCCTAAAAGGTAAATGTGATGGGAGCTCAAGGAAAAAAACAAAAAGGAAAGTAAGAGAACGAAAAAACTTTCAGAAATGATAATGAGCAGAGTAGCTTTCCCTCCCCCACAGCTGCAGAGGGAACACAGAGGGGAGAGAAAGTGCAAGTGGCATAAGCTGGCAAGGAGGTGATACAGCAACTCCACTGAAAATAATTAAAATTATACAAGAACTTTGCTCCTATTACTTCACAGCTGAAAAAGATGGTTTCACAGTAATAATTCCTCCTGTTGGTGTAGGCTATGTTCACATGAAGGCTTAACAGCACAGCTATAATGCTTACATATGTGAGTTTTCTCTCTCAATTAGGAAATATGTAGACATGCTGAAGAAACTGCCACTAGTGACAGCACCATATAAATAACTTCAAAAATCTCTCCAGTAGAATTTAAGGGAAATATGGCAACACAGCTTAATTTTCTCGAAAAAAGAGAGCTTTTGTCCCTTTCTACGTCTCAGCCACATCTCATTAACACTTCTATACAGTTCTAAGCCATTCTTTAATAACTAGTTTCAGAGTAAGTGTGATAAATGCAGAGCTGCAGACTTGAAGTCAGTGCCTGAAGCTTTTCAGGCTTTAAATTATGGGCAAAAATGAACATGTCACATAAGGATGTAAAGCCTATTTCGTTGAAGAGATGGTCACTCAACAGGTTCCTTATGCTTAATACTTATCAAGTATTTTGATTCATTCCTAATCACAGGAAAATCATCTGTCTTTCTGAAATGTGTTGGGAGATGACCTCAACCCTCATCTCAGGAACAAGTGAGCTTCAGCACTTTACAAGTACTTGTGAGATTTTCTATTTGGAGAGACCAAACATCTTTCCAATTCCTTTTTTACACTTTATTTCATATCAGCTACAAATTGATTATTTCAAAATTAAAATCAGTCATCTGGAGATCTATGTTTAACGGTAAAGAATAATAGGAAAGGGTTTTTACTCTTGCAACTGTTCTTTGGTTATCGAATTGTGTCATGTCAACTGAAAAAAATCAGGATAACTTGTCTCCCACCCTAACTTCAATTTCAACAGCTTCCAAGCAGTTCGTTTTTCATTATCCCATCTATGCTTTATTTCTGATTTGTTTTCTCCTGTATTTCATACAAGAGTTCATGAAGGAATTTTTCATACCATTCTTTAACTTTCAATAGCTCCTTAGCTTTTCTCTCCTAGACCTCTGTGTCTGTTAGGACAGGTGTTTTCCCTTCTTGTTACCAAGATTCTGCTGCTAACACCTTCTCACTGTTTGATCAAATCTGTTTTCCAGAGAAACAGGAAAGTATTCTAAAGACAGTAAGCAGAAAGGTGTTCCTCCGTCTTTTCCATTTTATGCCCCCTTAACATACTACGTCACTAACCTAAGTGAAAAATAAACATTTGTGTCCATAATCCATTTCTTGATGCCTACTGTTGCTACCTTCTGTGAATTGCAATAGGATCAATATGATTAGTTTTCCTCTAAGAACAACCTCATTTTTTCAGCAATATTTTGGCAAATATTTTTCCTCCATTCAAAGCACAAAAATCCAACATAAATCTCTGCTGTAATTTACATCAAATTTCTCTCCTTCAGCCTTTGTACCATTTTCATCTTTATAGTTCCAGTACAAAGAACATTTTCCAGGTGGTTCCTTAAGTAGGTTACACCTGCTCTTGCTATTCTTAGAAAATTTAAATCCAAATATGTTCTCTTTCCAGAGGGGATGAATGGGAACATTTAGAGATCAAGATTCTACATTCCTCAATATAAGATCCCAGTGGGCAAATATGCATTGGCCAGACATCATACCTTGGTGTTTTATATAAATGATCAGGGTTCCAGTTACCAGATTTTCTAATTAGAAAGTGACCAATGTATTTAAACAACCTCACAGTACTCTACCTACTTCTTCACTTAAAGATACATCAAACACAGAAAAGAAAAAGCTTCTCTTAGCCAAATCACCTTCAGAACAGTACACAAATGTTCATAATTACATTAACTTTCTCCTCCTACTCAGAAAACAAACTGCAAGAGTCAATGTGAATATGGTCCCTCAGGTCAGTCTTAAATCTAATGATCTGAGCTTTGGAATGGTGCACTAGTAGTTTCAGCAGTAGGCTTAAACACTCCTCCATATCATTGTAAGCTAAATTAAAAGGTTGAACCTATGCCTCACTTCCTGAAGCACGGAGTGGAGAGCAGTCTCAGAATAAACAGGCAACCACAAGCTACAGCTGAGAAGATTGTTAAGAGTCCTTCCAGGATGGGATGGAAATTTCAGGAAGAGAACCTTAAATTTGAGAAACCCAATTGGAACAGATGTTCTGAGGCTAAGTTTTAAAAAGGGTGAAGTTGAAGACAACTCTTTCATTGCCAGTTAGTCTGACCTTTTATCATGCCCAATATATGAGCATGGCTGTCTCAACCTGAGACATCTACTTTTCCCACTGTATCACTTACGATTCCACTTTAAGACAGAGTCTAATTTTTCATTACCAATCAAGCTTTGCAGCACTCGGCTACTAAATATTTAATGAATTTAGCCATTAGAAATCAAACTGAGGCACTGAAAAACTGAAATGGGGATAAATATTTTCATAGAAATAATTGATGGAAAGCAAATTTAATGCAATATAGGACTCATAACAATTGGGATTAGAAGTCCTGCAAAAGACAAGGGGTTGCAGAATTATTTCCTGTAGGAGCAAGATTAAGTGAGTTTATGCAGATATCCATAACACCAAATACCAGTTTCTTAGTGCGTAAGTTCCCAAAAGCTTGACGACCAGCTGCATTAAAAATACAGACTTTCCTAATGACATTCCCTATAATATACGTATATATATTGCAGATGTGCCAGAACAACAGCTATGAAAGAATTTTCGACAGGTAAATTAAGCTGAAACTCCTACATTATTGTACAAAAATTGAGTTTGACAAAGACATCTCTTCCAAAATGAATCACACAGTAAAATTAAACTCTTACTTAACGTTTGTTAAAGAAGATTTTTTCAGGTTTCTGAAATCTAACTTAACAATACTAAAAAAAAAAAACAAACAAAAAACCAGTTTCATACAGACTATAGGGTTAGTGGTATCATATATCTGCTTACACTTGATTCAAAACTTCAGTTTTATGCTACTTAATCTCTGAAATCAGCATCACAATTAATCCTCAGTAGAAAAATCTACTTATGTGATGAATTCTGGAAGTAACCTGAAAAGCTCCCTCCATTCCTTTTCCTTTCCTCTTCCATCACAACAGTTTTGGATATGCTCTAGAAAAAGCACTTAAATACAAGAAAGAAATATGTAATAGAAAAAGCACTTAAATACAAGAAAGAAATATGTAATATATGTAGAATATATGTAGAAAAGGTTTGTTTTGCCCTATATTTTCTAGATTCTATATGGAAGTATTTACATTTAAAAAAACTTTTCTGGTGAGTAGTTTGGGAGATTCCATCACACTTGAAACTGGAGGTTCAACTTCCAAGGTTTGTGAATCATGCCTAAGAAATACCTTAGGACTAACTGAATTGCAAACAAGTAGAGAGTGTAAACACTGGAATATTTTAGTCAGAAAAAATGAGAAGGTCTAAGAAGAATGCAAATACAATTTAAATGCATACACAACTTTCTCTAGGCCAGAACTACCAGATTTCTCAAACAGCAATACTTTAATGAATTCTTCACATTTGCTGCATGGGTACAGCAAGTACAATAACAAATTCATTTATGATAAGAATAAAAATCAGAACTTTGCTCATTATAACAATTAAAAGACAGTAAAAAAGCACTAAAGTTATGATAAGTGAGAATCAGTGACAGTGTTGGTTTAACCATTCCATAGCCATAATACTTGGGAAAATCATAAGGGGACATCGAAAAAGTGAAAGTGAAAAAGCTCTGAACTCCACCAAACTCCTAAAGCAGGTAACACTTGTAATAACTTGTTACAAAATCTCCGTTCCCAATATTTGAATAATGCAGCCCTTTCAACAGAATTTTGTAGTGATAATGATTTAAACATAGAATAGGAAATTTCCACTTGACAAGCTTGCATCAGTATTTGTGTGAATTAAGATAACTCAGAGAATCACAAAAAGGCTGCTAAAGAACTATAATGTGACTAAGAACTTCCATTCACATACACTTAAATAACTATCCTTGCCATTTTCTGTTTAGAAAAGAGCATAAAAGATCTGTCTTGTACCAGACTTATCACCATACCATTCATTCTTATTCTCATCACTGAAAAAAATGAGACGGACTTACATTTTTCTTTACTGCTGTTACTGTTATGTACAAAATCTCCATCAGGACGTACTGTAGGGAAATCGTCTTCATCATCTTCAACCACTAGATTTGAGAGAGAGCGTATTGCAGGAGTGAGAAAGCTTTTCTAGTTATTTGGTGTGCAAGAGAAAATTAAGACAGCCTTCATGGTTAGCCAGCACTTTTCTCTATAATGACAGTCATGACCCCTCCCTCCCTTTTGCGTTTGGTTTGTTTTTCTTTTTGACCCAAGACAATTACCAGTGCAAATATCAGTTAACAGAAGAATCTAACATTGCTCAGCATTGAAGTTTAGCATTCAATTCTCTGGTGAGAGCAACATAGCTTGGTGTTATGAGTGGGTAAGTAGGAGCCATGATTCAGTATCTATCTAATCTTCCACATTGGAAAGTTAAAAAAAAAAAAAAGTGGAATTGTACTTCTCTGGTGCTTTATTGCTATGGAAAGTTTCATGCTGCCAGAACAAACACAGGAATGAATATAAATGCCTCAGTAGAGTGTGCAGATACAGTGACAGCTGTGCTCTGATATAAGCAATTCAGAGACATGTAGACATCCACATCATAGTCTAGTATGGTCTCAAGTGTGCATTCAATGCTCTATTTCTAGCTAACACAGCTCAGAAGCATTACTTAAGGCAGCACTTTGAACTTTCTAAAAATAGTGTATTGTTTCTATCAAAACTAATATCCCATTTGTTTGTCAAAATAACAGGTAAGAGACAGCACTAAATTGAATTCATGAGGGTTAGCAATTGGTATTCTGTAACAAAACACTTTAAAAGAACAGTGCTTTTGTACAGTTGACAGCTACAGGTTAACACCAAGCAGATTTTAAAGCAAATCTGAATTCTAAAGTAAAAATAGTTAATATGTTTACGCATTTATGCAAATGACCGATCCTTTACTAAACTAAACTTAAGATATGTATTTTATTTATTTATTAAATTCTATTGTAACAGTATCAAGAGGTTTCCTTGGTAAAAAGCTACATTCTATGGAGGGAAGAGTTTTCAGTTACAGCGTTACCTTTATCCCTCTGGAGTTCGTCTTTCGAAACTGCATCCGCACAAGCATCAAAGTATTTCTGTAAAGTATCAACTTGTCTACATAAGATGTCTCTAAAGGTTTCCATTTCTGCAAGCTTCTCACGTAAGCTATGGCCCTTCTGCAAACACAGAGGAAAAAAGCCTGAAATATTGCTACATACTGAACAATAGCTTGGTGCAGCATAAATACAATTTAATTTTTAAAAATGTATTTCTGCAGCTATGAAGAAGAAACTGAAGTACACCAAGGGCATTTTAGAACTCAGCAATTATGAAATACTGTTAATGTCAGAAGAAATAATATCTGAGTATTCCTTACTCATTTTGTCACTGTCTCAATGTTTTCTCTTGGCTGCACGTGCTACTTCAGAGCACTCCACAAAAGCTTATTAAAAATGTGAACTTGCATACTACCAGCTTTATATATATTTGCCTGAAAGCAGTCAGCTCCAATTTAAGATCTTTGTTCCAATCCTTATTCCCTTTTCTTGTGGTGTTTCTCCTCTGCTCTCCCAGAAGTAAAGCACACTAGGTTCATATATTAAATATTCATATGCATGACACAAGGAATGCCATAATTTGTCAGCCAGTGCTATATCACACTCATTAAGCTACAGAATTAGTGTTGTTTTCATTCGGAGCCCAGGATATTCTGGTGAGTAAAGTAGACAAAGTTAGTGAACACCCTCACAAGTTTGGTTTTCTTGCCACAGAAGATGACACCACAGTGTAAAAGGGATGATTGCATGAGAGAGCTTCCCATCTGTTCACCATTATATGATGGACTACTGGCATTTAAACTAAGTATTTTGTATTTTTTCTATAATTATGTGAATGAGTCTTCATTATGTTACTTCTTTTCCTGTTGTGCATTATTTATGCGCAAATACTAGGTAAACTTTTTGCACCAACCTTGAATGAAGAGGTGGATGTTGCTGAGTATCCACTTGCTCCAGAGACAAGAGACACCATGGAGCCATGGCGTCGCAAACTTGACTCTGATCCATAGCCGGATTCAGTCTAAAAAGCAAAACACACAAAAAACTAGAGTGCTGAGGCTTTTGATAAAATAGAAATAATGAAAACAAGATTAATGTAATTCTCTGAAACCACCCATTTGGTTTTTGCAGTAGAGATTTAAGTAACTCAAACTTGTGCCTGCATCTAAGATGTTGATGCAATATCTGTGAAGTTTGTATAAACTTGATTTTTATTATCAAATAATTTGTAAAATAATTTGTTACATACAATGAATTATATGTCCCCAAAAGGATACAGCAATATATATTTAATGGTTCAAAAAAAGGGACAGTGTTTCATTATTTTGTAATGTTTATGTAATTCCTAAGTAACTTTCACACAGCCTATCAAAAAACTTACATTACTCTACAATTAATTGGACGGAATAACTGAAGCTGATTGTTTTGAGACTGAACCATGTTTAATCCCCCAATCATACAAATAGTACCATTTTCTTTTTAAAAGCAACAAAATAGAAATTAAAGAAAATCAGAAAATTACTTCCATCAAGTTTATTTCTTGTTTCAGGCCTCTTCGGCAAAATTATTTATAGTAAACTGAAATTAATTTTTCATAAGAGCAAAAGCCTACATAAAACAAGGTAACACACTAAAAGTAAGAGAGAGGATACAGTAACAACAACTAACTAAACAATGAAAAAAGAAAAACATGTCTTGATTAGAATAATATTAAAAATATCAAAAATACAGTTTAACAAATTTCCTCACAAGTCAAACAGAAGCAGATGCTGAGGAACTGAAGGAAAATAAATTTCTCTAAATGTTAATGTAAATGATGCACATGACAAAGGAGATGAAAAATCTTGACAGACAGTGTAAGCAATAAACAGATGGTTCAGAAAAATATATGAAATACTGTTAGTAGATGAGTTTGATCAAGTAGACAGAGACAACAGTGAAGGACTTCTGACAGAAAAAAAAATTCTGCAATAGCACCAAAACACCAAAACTCAGAGGGGCAGGCAGAGGAGAGACAAAACAAATAGTATAGAACAAACAAGAAACAATGATGAAATTACAGTTGTTGTACATTTTATGGAAACTTTGGAAGCTGTATAGGCTTTGAGAAGGCAGGAGAGTGTGGATAAGTTAAAAAGCAGAGAAAGATAAAGAGTTCTTTAAAGTCTCTGTTAAGAATTTGGGCAAAGTTATATAGCCTGAGTTAGAAATGAGAGTTTAGGCATACAACTGCTTTGTTTCAAAAGCATTTAGTAAACATAAACCCGAAAAAAAGTCACCCAACACTTAGAAATATTTCTTTCAAAATTTCCTTTACATACAAATATAAAATTACTTCACTGTTTAATCAATACCTGCAATATTTACTTAAGCATATGCCACAAATCTTAAGATGACCCAATATGTTTTTATTATAGTCAGTTTGACAGTGAAAATTCATTTAATTTTCTCTGTAAGTTGTACACACTAGAAAATATGATAAAACTTAATTTTAATAGGATATGACTTAAAGAACAAACAAAGCATTGCAAACGTTTTCTAATTTTGTCCTTAAAGTGAGAAAAAGCAAGGTCTTGCAAAGGTGTGTCTAAGTTTAGGAAGTGAAATTTCTGGATTTCTTTACTTGAGATTTAGTCAAAGCCACACCTTTATAGTCCTACTTTAGAACTTCCAAGAATAGTTGTAAACTTATAAGTAGAAAATCTGATGCCTTATATTCTACATCTGAATTAAATCCTTTTCTTCCAATATTAAGCATATAGTCAATGCTCAGCTAATTTAGTTCACAAGATAAAAACTGAAAGGAAAAAACCAAACACCTCTTTCCACATCATTAAAGGTATTTTTAAGGTACCTTTTCAGCGGAATATTTATTTCTCTGTCATTTATGCTTGTTATAATTAATTCCACTAAATAATTTATCCACAATACAGAATTGTACACCTAACAGCACGCACAGTTATAGGGATACACCGATCAGCTTGCAAAGTCCAATAATAAAAAGGTGCAATATAATTAACTATCTGTTATGGAGAAGCAAATTCAGCAGGCATTAAGAGCAGACTGAACAGCACACATCATGAATCAAAAGCATGTACATTTTCACACCGTGTTCACAAAACTGTGTCAGACAATTGTTTGAATAGCCAAGAAGAAAAAAATATTACATTGAGAAGACTCATTTTTCACAAGAACCAGAAAATAAGTACTCATTTCTAACTGATGCACAGAACAAGCCATCCCGCTCACAGCAGACACATGCAAGCAGATGAGCACAAACAAAGAAAGCATGAATCATGCAAAGCCCCACCATTCTACTACCGCAACATCTAAACGAGAGCAGGTCACTGCCGCATTTATGTCTTGCAAAGCAGATCATCGTTAACTAATCACTGCAGAAATAATAATTTACATTGAGAAGCGGAATGTAGACAAAGTTTCTTCTGTTTATACAAATTTTAATTTCCCAAGATAAAAGCTGGAAAAGCCGGTGAAGTTCGTATGATAGAAATCAACAGTCTTTGAAAACAAAATTAATTGTAGAAGTCGTATCAGTTCATACCATCAAGCACTAATGCCAAATTGCCATGCTCGGTAAAAAGACGCAGTTCTTTGAAATTCCATGCATACATCACAGCTTCAAAGCTATATTAAAACATTTGGCATTTGATAGTAATTGCAACACCTTCAGCTTTCTAAGGCAATGCATGAATTCCATTAATCCTTTTGTTACAACAGACAAGAGGAAAGAGCCACATGATCCAAAGCTTCATCTGATCCTTTAACTGGAGCAGATGCTCCAGTATCAGCAACAAGGCAGTACACCAGAAAAGGTGCTTTCAATAAAAAAAGCTAAGTATTTGCAGAATCATATTGCAGATCTCTGTTACTGCTCACACGGATCATTAAGTAGAAAATATATCCTTGAATAAAGCACAGAATCACAGCAAAGTTCTCCCACTTAAAAAAAACAAATAAAGCAAATTATTCTCACAAGACTTCAAGGAATTATTTTGATTATGTCCCAGTTTTGCGCTTGTGAAGCACTTCAACGTATGTTTGTTCATCAAGGCAGATATATTCAGTTAGCATTATAAATTATTTATTATTTTACATAACACAACCAGCAGGCAGCTCCACCCTCTAAGGCATACAGCTCACCCAGAAGGTGATGGAACAGATACTAGGACACAGTGACTCTAATCTAATTCTTTACAGTATTTGTGAAAAATCCCAATCAAACATCCAAGAGCTCAAGCCACAATACCTTATGAAAAAAACAGAATATAGAAAAAAGTAGTAACAAAAAAGAGCTGGAAGGTCCTGTGAAAGGCTTGGTGGAAAATAAGCAGATACGCTTTGTAAAACAACTATGCTCCAAAGGCAATTTTTAGATTTGCTACAAATGCTTCAGAAAGATGGGTTAGTGCTAGGATGAGCAAAGTCAGGACTACCCTAGGAAATTATTGCACAGTAAAAACACAACAGACTACAGGTTGGGCAGTACAAGATGCATTTCTGAGGACTGAAATTAAAGGTATTATTATCCTGTGAGTGTAGGTCTGATTTTTCAATTGTTCTAAAGCTGCTGATAATGGAAATTTAAGGTTCCAAAACCAAGGTGGTAGTTAGCAGGAAGGCAGAGATAGAAATTCCACAATCCAGGTCAGAGCAGCTGGATGATGACTCCCCACCCACAGCCCTCCCAAGCACAGTGCAGATGACTATTTAAAAGGGAAGAGCTTCTAATCTGATGTTTTTTGAAACTGCAAAAACAAGGAAAGACATGTAGATCTAACTTTCGTCCAGGAGTTATGTATGTTACAATTCCACAGTAAATACGCATATTACGTGCACAGAAGGAATGCCCAGGAATTCCAAGTTGAAAAACATGTATAAAAATAAAACTCTTCACTGAACAAAAGTACCAAAACCTAAGCCGACAATAACTGCAACACTTAGTTTACTTAGTAATAAATCTAAAGCAGCTTGTAATCCTTGGTCATAGGACTATAAGCAAGACAGAGAGGCTATATTTATCCCATCCATGAGTCTAGGCTGTCAGGAAAGGGACAGATAAGATCTGTATTGTGGTACAAGAACTAATAACTTCCATTCTATTAGATACCAGCAGAAAAAGCACTGATGTTTTGGTGTCAGTTCCCAATGCACTAAAGTAAGTGTTGTTACTTGGTTTTCGTGCTTTGAAAGCTAGTGGAAATAGCTTTATAGATTTTAAATAGATTTAAAATAGATTTTAATTTTAAATTTAATTTTTAATAGATTTTAAAGAATTAATTCCATTACATATTGCCTAATCTTGGCTTAAGGCTAGCACTTTCGCAACTGTGCCTTTAAAAATAATAACAGTTCTGATCCCAAGGGAAAGCACTAGTCACATCGGTCTTTTTAGCAGTTATAAAAAATTGCATAATAGTTATATAAAATATTATTGCATCATCACAACGCATAAAATTCAAAAGGGAGTGTTGCCAGGGCTGGTGCATAAGTGCTAACTAAGGCAGATGAGCCAGGAGGCAGTAGGAAAAGCTGCTGCAGGAGTTCAAGAACTGACTCTCCCATGGAGCATCCACTAGGTGGAGGAAAAGCCCGTGCCTTGCAGGGACTGAGCACGTAGGGATAATCCAGCCCGCTTCAACAGCAGCACAAAGCAAGGAGACTAGGGTACACACTGTTTCACAGATAACAGGCATTTAAGGCAATCTTAACTTACCCTTCAAAACGGCAGGGAAGGAGTGATTGCCTCTTACTCCAATTGTTTGTTTAGTTTTATTTTTAAACCAAAGATTAATATCACCTCTGCAGAACCAGAAAAACATATCAACCACCAGTATTATGTTGAAGAATCTTGGGCTAAAGACCATAATGAGATTTTGAAAGGGCATAGTTAAACAGCAGTGAGGGTTTATTTGCCTTTGTGAAAAGGTGCTTGTTGCAAGGCTGAGCCTGTTTGGATATGGACTTGAGAGGCCTACACTTTGCTTAATCAGAATAAACATTTTCCTAACAAGAAATGCTAGGATTCAAAGTACAGGTGCAGGCAAGGTTTATACTTGCACTAGAAGAAACAGACTACAAAAAGCTTTACAGCAACACAGAAGGCATCTATCAGCAGATAAATATGCTTAGCTATCTCTGCTTCTTATCTGTAAGAAGAAAAACTGCCAAAGCAAATGCTCCTGCAAAACCCACAAAGTCCCTTGTTCACCTACTGCAAATAGCAGTTATCTTGTCACTGCTAAATTCGGAAACATATTGTTTTTTCCCCTCCACTCAATTCTTAGACATTTAACAATCAGAAGAGGAATCTCTATCAAACGGCTGGCATACCCTAGAGTATGTAATATCTAGGAAGCACAGGAGAATAAAGTTGGAATTGTCAAATTCCATAATATATTTGACAAATAATTTAAGGAAAACTATTTTACACCCTAAGGAAATACATGAGAATACATGCTGTTTAAATTACAATCTCCGAACAGTAAATTGGGAAAAATGGGGGAAAAGAAGGGTTTACTTTTAATACATTTCTTGCTTTGCATCTCACACCCTATTAAAATTAACAGGGTTTTTTTTTCACTTTCAAAAAACCTATTACCTACTCTTATTTCCTTCTTGAGGTGGCCATTGTCAGTTCCCAACACCTACTTCCTTCAAAAACAACAAAGGCTCACTGACCTATTACACATTTGAACCAAAAAAGTTATATGAAATAAGGGACTCCAATACATGCAACTTTTTGCCATGCTCCTGATACAGCTTCAGATTCCTCAAGTTGTCCAGGGTTGAAGATGCATAAAAACCAGTCCTTCTACGAGTCAAAACCATGTTTGTTTAAAAACAAAGCCCAGTCTGGTTTAAAAGCTCTTTATGTAACAGCATTCTGCCATCAGTAGAAGCTTTACATGCATTTCTAATCATACATCAATTTGACAACATAAAGATTCCATATATTAAGCTCAAATTAAATAGACAATAATTCTGCCCAAAGGTAATTTTACTTTCAAACAGAAGATGAACATATTGGATATGAAGTATCAGAGTTCTGAAGGCATAATTATCTAAGGAGAAACTCAACCATTTTGAATGACAGGCAGAAAATAATCAAAACCATTAGCATTGGAAAAGACTTCCCAGACCACTGAATCCAACCCAACACCACCATGCCAACTAGAACATAACACTAAGTGCCACATACAGGCATTTACTGTAGGCCTCCAGCAGCTCCATTACTTTCCTGGGCAGCCCATTCCAATACTGCCCTTCCAGTGAAAAAATTCTTCCCAATGTACATCCTGCAGAGCCTTTCTACCCTACAGCAGATCAACACTCCCACCTGCAAACTGAGTGAGGGTGTCCTTGATCCCCTCATCCAGATTGCCTGTAAGGATACAACACAACGCCAGATCCAATGCTGAGCCCTGGGGAACAGCACTGGTGACCAGCCACCAGCTGGATGTAATTCCCTCCACCACCACTCTCTGGTCTCAACTATCCAGCTGGTTTTTTACCCAGTGAACAGTGCACCTGTCCAAGCGAAGGGCTGCCAGTTTCTCCAGGATAATGCTATGGGGAATGGTGTCAAAGGCTTTAGTGAAGTCTAGACAGAAAACATCTGCAGCCTTTCCCTCATCCACTAAGACGGTCACCCTATAATAAAAGGAGATCAGGTTGGTTAGGCAGGACCTGCCTTTCACTGATCAATGCAGACTGGGCCTGATGCCCTGGTTGCCCTGTATGTGTCAATCATCACACTCAAGATACTCTGTTCCACAACCTTTCCCAGCACTGAAGTCACCAAGGTCAGGCTGACAGGCCACAGTTCCCCAGATCCTCCTTCTCACCCTTCTTGTAGGTGGGCACCACACTTGCAAATCTCCAGTTATCTGGGGTGTCCCTGGTTAAACTAGGATTGATCATAAATGATGCAGTGGCTTGGAAAGGTATTTCATCAGCTCCCTCAGACCTCTTGGGTCAATCTCATTTGGCCCCACAGACTTGTGAGTGGCTAAGTGGCATGGGAGATCACTTCCTCCTGAGTTACAGGAAATCTGTTCTGATCTCCATTCCTGTTTAGCAGCTCAGGGGGCTGCTTGCCCTGAAGATATTTGTCCTCTCTTTTAAAGACTGAGGCAAAGAAAGCATTAAGTACCTCAGCCTTTTCCTCATCCTTGGTGACAGTATTCCTCATCGAAATGCCCATTAAAGGACAAATATTTTCCTTGGCTCTCCTTTTGTTATTAATGTATTTGTAAAAACATCTTATCTTATACAGCAGTGACCAGACTGAGCTCTAGCTAAGGTTTCCTCTTTCTAATTCTTTCTCTACATGACTTACAAACGTCCTTGTACTCTTCCTGAGGTGCCTGCCCCAGCCTACATAGGAAGCAACATGAGAAAGGTCTTAAGTCAAATGAAGCTGGTGAAGGATCTGGAACACAAGTCTGATGAGGAATGGCTGAGGGAGTTGGAGTAGCTCAACCTGGAAAAAAGCAGTCTCAGAGGAGACATTATCACTCTTTACAGTTATCTGAAAGGAAGATATAGTGAGATGGGTGTCAGTCTCATTACTCCAAGTAGCAAGTGTCAGGACAAGCAGAAATAGCCTCAAGTTGTAGAAAGGGAAGTTCAGTTTAGACATTATGAAATTTTTTGTCATGGAAAGGGTTATAAAGCACTTGAATATAGTGCTCAGGGAAGTGGTGGTCATCATACCTGAAAGTGTTAAAAAAATGTGTGGATACAACATTTTATAATGTGGCTCAGTGGTGAACATGGTGGTGGTGCTGGGTTGACAACTGAATGTGGAAATATCAAAGGTATTTTTCAATTTTAGTAATCCTATGAAACACTTGATACATGATGGCTTACCAAGATCTAAAAACAGTTACATGAAAACATTAATTGTTTTACAAAGAATAACACCACGTTTCTTTAATTATCATTTTAGCTGATGAGTTAAGAACAAGTCTAACATGACATAAAACAAAAATGCTAAAGGGATAAATTACCTGAATACTTCCAATGTTTAGATGTAAGACCTAGCCACAGATACAGAAGGGCAAATATATGCATCTAAAGCAGATCTCAAAACTCAGATTCTAAAAGCAAACTCAGATTATGAGTTTATCTAATTTAAAAGCTTTGTACATTTCAAGTAAAAGACACATTTGGGTTTATAGAAGGATAAAAATTCAGTTAATTTCTAAAACCTTGGCAAATCACCAATTCAAAACATGAGAATATGTCCTTCTGTCACAAGGTTTCACAGTAATCTGTGGTGTAACAGGTCAGGACTGGGAAAAATAAGTTGTCATACACTCGTATTACTTTCGCGTTAGTGCCAGCTCATGTTTAATCTCCCCAGGTCAGTGTGGTGTGTGACCACTAGAGGGAAATAGTGAAAAGGAAACAGACACGCCTGGAGGTTACTAATGGTCAAAGACCAGTAGTAACCCTTACCCTGTTTCTGCTCCAGTCGCTGTGCACAGAAACCTCCTTTTCTTGGTAGACAATTAAAACCAGAGCAGTTTTACCTTTAGCCTTTATAATTACATTTGAGACACATTTCTTAGTGAGGGTAAAGTCTTCCACACAGCATGCAAGTAGCAACAATGACATTTAGCACTGAATGGATGACAGTGAATTAGAAACTGTAATAGAGATTAAAGAAATTATTCTGAAATCAGACTTCAGTCAGTTCAAAACAGTGAACCAACTAAGAACAAACTAATTTTCAGTTAAGATTGTTCAAAGACATAGTTCAAATCAATCTGACAAATGTTCTGGCTCAGATTTTTTAGAGCTTAATCTGACAAGAAGTAGTTAGGCTCAACATAATTTAGCTTTAAAAAAGTTTAATACTTGACACAGAGAAAATTTGGCATGGTGTCTCAAACACCATGTCCAAGCAGAAAACTTTTATTTACATTCAGCTGTTCTGTCATTAGTCTGCAAACACACAGCTCATCATTAAAGATACTTTTATAAACCAGTGCAGATAAATAGGCACAGGATTTCTTCATATACAGGTTGACGTAGGCTGCCACATTAAGTAGGCCCTAACCAAACTAGTTTTCCCTGTATGTACGCTCATTTTGAGAAGCACCAGAAGAAACAAAGTTTTAGTTAAAGCCTGCCAAACCCATTGAACGTCATGTAGTAATGATACAGACATATTTAATCTGAAATGTTATTTACTCTATTCATAACACTTAAGTTTATACCGGCTTATTTAGGAGTTTGTAGAACTGTTTTATCAAATGCAGCTTTCAGAAAACTCATCTTTGAAAATTAAAATATTAACTGATATTATATACAGTATTAACAAACATGTCAGTAAATACATTAAACTCACTTGCCAATACAAAAACAACCTCCACACTATCATTGTTCATTGATGCAAAAAGAAACAGACTGCTTTTATTTGCTGAAAGCCAACACCCTCAGCGTAATATGAAAAACAGCTTCAAGCACAGCAAAGGTCTCTACAATAAGCTGACCTACCCTGCCTTCAAGGAAAATCTGGAAACTGTTTGGAAAACAGCTAACCAAAGGCTGCTTCTAGTACATTAGAGGAAAGCATATCAAAGGATCTAGGCCCTAAAGTGTTCAGGACTTTGAAGATAAATGTTATCATGAGTTCTTCACAGAACTCTAATACTGCTAGTCCTTATTAGGCTGTGCATTAAGCTTCGGGACACCATTTTCGTCTTACTTTGCTTTCCAGAGGGGTAAAAAGTATAAACAAGATAAAGGGTGCCAGTACGGAGCTGGTACCAACACAAAAGCCTCCTGCCAGAAGTATTAGCTAGAGAATAGTGTAACAGTTTAGTGCCTATTTTAACCCAAGTCTTCTACAGTAAGTAAATTATCTTATTTCATGACAACATGTCTGTTTTGTACAAGCTATAGAGCCCTTTCTGTAAGAAGTTGTGCCTTAATTTCACACTGTACGAAAAACCCAGGCAATTGCAGAAACACATTCAGTATGTATGTAATCAATTATTTTGCAGACTCATATTTTCTATATACTGCAGAAGTCCAATCCCATTGGTTCTCTCACAGAGTGTACCCCTGAACAATTAATCATGAGAAAGCTACACGTGTTAAGGGTTGACAAACTGAAATTGATGCTATTGCCTGCAGAGATAGCAGTGTGCACATGGGGGTGTGACATTAAGACTTCGGGAGAATGGCCATATTCTTGCTGTTGACTGCTTTGAACTGCAACACATTAAAAGCTGACTTCACTCTCTTGTGAAGTGAGGGGAGGGAAACCCCACCTGATGGTACGTAAGGTGTGGTTTCCTATTCTGCATGGCAGTGACAAAATGCACATTCTGTTACCAGATTTTCATATTCTGACAGATCTTCTTATAATCCAGTTCTGGCACTGAGAAAGCAGTAGCCATAAAAATTATGAAAGTGAAGCTATTGTACCTATATCCAAAAGAACTCCAGACTCAAATCTGCCTCACAGTTAAGAACAGTAAAGAAAAATAGGAGATTTCCTGTGTAACACAGGGCTCTTACATCAAGATAGTATAAATCAACAAGGCGGGCAGAGAACTTTTCCAGTCAAGTGTAACACAAGTGTTTCTCCTAAATGCAGCCTCAGATTCACATATTTCAGACTTTCTTCCCATAAGACCAAGTTAAAAACCCATAACGGAGCATGTTTTTTACTCCAGGTTCTGTCTACTCAGGTGGATACTCTGAGAAAGACTACGTATGACTAGTACTGTCAGCTGAACACTTTCCATCTTGTCTCTTTTAAAGAATTAAAACACCAACCAGTCGAGTAACTCTCTGAAGATCAATTAGATATACTTGTACAAACCTTAAGTCCTACGTATGGTGATTAGATTATGGGAGCAATAGCCTAAGTAGCTGTTATCTTTGCCCTTTCTTCGTACTTTGCAAAATTGGCAGGCTTATCTAACAGATTTCCTCAAACCCACTAAATATCACTAAGCACATGAATTATATATTTTCTGCTTAACCTTACCTGTCTCCAAATATGCTTAGCCTAGCATATTTGGAGACAGGTAGAAACAAGAATGGAAATAAGTAGATGCTACACTTTTTGAACTGCACAAGAATGAAGCAAAACTTGAAGGAGACAATTTAATCAGACCTTTTATTTACATTGGAAAGTCTGGGAACCAGCAAATTGAGGCAAAAAAACCCCTTCTTCTTGTTAAAAAAAACCCTGTTTCAAGATAGATGAATTCTTTTGCTGGGAAGCAGAAAATATAACACAAGCAAGGAAGAGTTAACTGCTATGTAAGAAATGTGGTTTTTACTGTAGAATCAGAATTACTAGGATGGAAGATCTCTAGTACCACCTCCTGCTCCAGAACATGTCCAATTACATACTTAGGCCTACACCCAACAAAGATGCATTCTTCAGAGAATTCTAATTTCTATTTTCAAAGGCAAAGCAATTGTTATGAAACATAACTGGAACATACAGGCAAAGAAAGACTGGGTTGGTCAAAGTGAAACAATCTGCTTTGTTTATAATTAATCAAGTGTGTTGGGCTGGAAGGGACAAAGCTTTAGTCCAGCTTTAAACAGTATTAACTGTAACTACTTATTAATAAAGCTGCAATTTAACAGCTACTGTTCGATCATGGGCCCAAGAATGGCAAAGGGTGCCAAGACAGACAAAGAACTATTGTTTTCAGTCGTGAAAGGAAAGTTTCAACAATTTGGAAGTGACAACATTCAGGTTTGCCGCAGCAAACATGCTTGTGTAGTCAACTGAAACTGCTGATTCACTGGCATTCCCCTAGTCTTCCTTCAGGAAACACAGTTTTCAGCAATAAGTGCACTTAGCAAATTTAGCAACATCAAATGACATGCACTATCATATGTATTAGAGTTCCTGCTGATACTAGTGCTAAAATAATGGAATATACAAGACTTAGTTTCCCTCGTTGAAATTTAATTAATATTTAATTAAATTTTAAAGAAAAAAACCTCTGTTATTAACAGCAAAAGAATAACAACTTGACTAATCCATCTAATCTTCCCCTGAAAGTGCAGCTTCTTCCAAAACTGACAAGTTTCAGACAGTGTACACTGACTGCACACCAGGGCAAGTAATTCTTATCAGCTGAGCATCCTCAAGTGTATTTGCTTGCTTAAACAAGCAATTTTAGAGTAATACACAAATCCTCACAAATTATTCCAGATTACAAAGGGGGTAGAAAGATGGACAGCTTTCTCTATTTGACCCTCCACTCCCCGTTTTCTGATGCCTATATTCATACCAAGCAATATGGGATATTTAAACAGTAGCAGTTAAATATTAACCCCCTTCATTTTCACCTACTATTTAAACTAGGTATGCTCAAGAGCATGACTTCCTTTTCCTCTGAAGTCAGTCTATACATAGACAACATTAAAATAAAAGGAAATGCATATTTTCATGCTTGATCTGTTTTTGGAGGAAAAAAACCCGATCTTTTTGCTGACCTACAGTGAAAATTATAGTGGAAGAATTACCTTAAGAGGTTCTGATAAATAGCAAGGACATTGAATTAAAAGAGCAGGTGCCCCAAGCAATGATGTGTTTCCAAAAGAATTCCACCAGCTCTTTAGAGTCACATTAGGTTCTGTGGTTACTCTCTTTTTCAGGAGTTTCGCTGGATAGCGGTGGTGTGTGTGCCTCTCAAAACAGCCAAAAAGTTACCTCTGTTCAATGTTACTCTGTCTCATTGGTACTTGTGCACTCCACCCAAGCGGTTGAGCGCCCCTACCTACAGCAAGGGAATTAACTATGACCTATTAATATCACCTCATTGAGTTACACTGTAATTAAAGCTCACTGAAGAAGCCACCTCCTAAAAAGTTCTTTAAGAAAGCAAAAAAAGACCACCTTTGGTAGGCCGAGGCATGCAGAGGTACCCAAGCCTCTTCTATTAAGCTGTTAACGCACAGCATTTTTTCGAGGTGATGAGTAATAATTCTGAGTAAGCAGCACACAAGTATTTGACAAGTGCCAACTTTCAACTGTTTAACCAATCACTACTTTTACATTGCAGCTCTCTACTTTCTGTTCTTGATACCAAGAGCTTACACTAATTTGAAGGAGTATTTATCACCAAAATCAAACCCGACATAACACTATATGCACAATACTATTTTCAGGGAGACTTGTAGAACACGCTACCACTGCCACGGAAAACTCAGACTCCTAGAGACAACTGCACATCATTCTGCTGGTGATAAACCTTGATGTTCCCTTTACTTCTACTGAATGAAAGTATGCATTATTGAAATGATCAACCACAGTTTTTACGAAGTGAATTAATAACACTTCTGAGTTTACTACTGGAATCCCACTCGTTTATAGCAACGAGACTGGCTATTCACTGCACAGCCAGCCACAAGTCGACTCTTCTAGAGGTCTGGTCACCTCAAGACCGAGCATTACTCTTGAGACTGAGTTTACTTTAGCCATGTACATCACTCTTCATTATATAGCACTGCAAAAATGTGGGCTGACGCACTCAACAGCTTAGTGGAGCAATAGTGTCACAAGCCTTTCACATTATTTGATACTGAGTTAGCACTTTTGCAACTGTTTTCCTTCACACAGTATTGCACCCAAAAGGCAACACTCTGCTAATCTGCAATTTGAACTGTAATTTTCAGGCATCCATTAGCTATTTGAGAACACCCTGGTTCACCACCTATGCAGCGATCAAAAATTTACTTTAACCTTTCTGTGCATTTGAATCTTGAATCAATTAGTATATTTAGCTAATTTGAAGGAAAGATAGGAGTAAGCCATCTCAAGTAAGTTCACTACCTTTTGGGGGCAGGGGCATGAGAGGAGAGTTCAAGATCTCTACTAAGACTGTAAAGACTACCTATTTATGCACTGAGTAGAGATAGGAGAGAACACTTCTTAATTAGGAAAACATAGGTGATCACAGCTTTCATGGATACCAAGATTTAAAATTATCTTAAGTGCACATTTATGTACAGCTTCAGATTCAGACAAGCTGCTCCCAACAGAGTAACAGGCAAGCTCAGTTATGAACTGAGATATGCTAAGTAATCTAACCTTTTTTTCATGTAGACAGTCCCCATACTTTATCAAGAAGCACAATCACTTAAACTGAACCAAACCCACAAAGCACAATAATTATTACCCAAGGCAGCTGAGCTGGAAAGACTGAAGTTGACAGAAGAGCAGCACAAACTTAATACTTATGGACATACAAGAAAAATGGAGTCCAAAGTTTACTTGGTTATAAGAAACATTGTACATGTACAGGACAGGTAACGATCTGCAGATAGTTCTAGAGATGAATCAGATTTAGTGGTTTGCAAGCTGAATAAGTAAAAAAACCTCATGGTGGTGTAAAATGGTAGCATACAAGATCCACAAAATAATCCTGTGTTCTATACAACACATATAGGATCCTAGTGGGAATACTGAGTCCTATTTTGGTGTTATTCTTCACAGAAAGATGACAACTGAGTTTATAAGACAGCCATGCAAGGTATCAGAAAGCTGTGAAGACATCTACATGAACAACAATTGCAGAATGGGGAATTGTTCTAACAGTAAAAGACAAGAAATGCTATGTATTTCAAAAATGAACAGAATAATCTCTCTAGATTTACTCTAAGACTACTTAATAAAGGAGAACTCGTATTTTATGATGACGACAAGAAATCCGTTTGATGGTAGAATCAGGCAAATGATTCCATAAGCCCTTACTGTTACAACACTTCCCAGTCTAGCTTATAGTGAAACATAGGACCTAGTAAGGATCACTTTAGTTCATATTAGGAGAAGAATTACAATTAACTTTATGACTCTTCCTTTAGGATGGTACTTCAGTTTATTTTTTTGCTGATCTCTATACCACTCAGATGTCACTAAACAGGAAAAAAAAAAATCGCAATTGAAGGACAAATGAATTTGGAAAATTAGACAAGGTGCTCAGACTTGAGACAGCTACATAATTTCCCTATGTGTTTCCCACTCTGCTTAAGGTTCTGGTCAAAATCAAAAAAAATAAGCTTATTACTGCGAAGTTCAGAATCCTGTGCTTGAACATATTTTGTTATTTAGTTATCAAGGAGCAGTTTTGCAAACACTTCAAATTCAGCTTTGCTGGGAGATGTCAAATGTGAATACACAAGAACTTGAGTTACATATTTAACATCAACACACAACAGTGACAGAGACAGAAACAAAAACACATCTAAGTTCCTGCATAAGCTTGAGCAACAATTCATGACTTTTTAGTTTCAAACTAGTACAGGGTATTTTCATAACACCTTTAAGTGTGTCTCTGCCCCTCATCAGTGACTTGCCTATACATTTCAGTCTCTTAAACAGGTAAAGAGGCTTTTAAAATAGCTTTTTACAGGTTAACATAAGTATCTGAATGCTGTCTTCTAGGCTCCTCAGGCCAGCTGCACTAATGCTGCAAGCCAGGGCCTCACAATGCCAGTGAGAGTGGGTCACCAGCTTCCAAAGTAAAATGCATTACCACAGAAGAGTGTATGCTATAGAATCATTATCAGCCACACAGAAATATTTAGTTTATTGCATGCTGCAGAGCACCAGACAAAAGAACGAGGAAATCCAAATCGGGTTAATAGGAAACAATAGTTGACATCAAGATTACTTAAGAAACTTGTTACAACACTTAGGACATGGATACCAACATAGGCAAAAGGAGGTTTCATCATCACATTCCTACTTCGGTTTATTGATAAATAAAACCGAAGTTGAACAATATGTATCTACTCCCATATATGCCATGCTTTCCTTCACCTGCACTGCTGCTTCCACTTATGCCAGTCTTACTTGTGAATGGCTACAGGGGAAAGTATGGCCAGAAGAATTTGTATTACTATGAAATGGCAAAAAATTAAAATTTTAGGGAGTCACAGGTCTTTCCAGACCTTAACAGTAAGTGCTGAGGAAGCAAATACTTCAAAAACCACACACGATTGAAACAACCAAACTCCAGGAGAGGAAGGAGAGGGAGAAATGGCAACAGACACCCCTTCCTGTTGCTACCTCCTATATGATATATTTGAAGTTACACTACTGGAAAGTTTTTATTTCAAAATACTTAACAAGACTGTATTTATAACTAATATTCATGCATCCATATTAGAATATTTGGGTGAAACATTGCTAGAACTTGACAGTGACTAGTTGTCAATAATATAGTAAGCTGATTTAAAAAATGTATAAAGGTTGCAACATCAAAATAGACTTCCGAAGACTATTTGCAGCATTTCAGTATGCACTTAAGTACAGTCTACACAAACATCTCAACTATTTGGTCCAGCAGGTCCTCAACGGCGTGCCAGAAAATAGGAACGCTATATTGAATGTACGAAACTATTTACTGATGGCAGAAATTTATACTTCTCATTTAGTATCTATTTTAAGTTTGTTACATTAGTATGCGGAGTGAAAATGTTTCTGTAGAATTTCTCTGCACATACCATTAATTTAAAATTATCTTACTAATTTTAGTCCAGACTGGCAACAGATTTGAAGTGATTTATTTGCATGTCTTTATTGCCATTATTGGTATATTAAATCCATTATAGGACAGGATTAGAGACGTATAAAAAAGGAGAAAACTACCCTGACTTCACAGAATGTTGATAACCCAAGCTCATTAGTTCACAAATTGAAACTGATACTGGTTTCTCACCTGATTAATGGGTCAAAATTTTTTGCTCTGGCAACCAGTGCTAGTAAATATTACTATGAGAAAGTTACCTCTATTTGCATTTTTCAATGTTTTCTCAGAACAGCTAAATAAAAATAATCTCATAGATCAATATTTACATATAATATTCAAACAAAAACTGGATTTTAAGTATGGTTAATGTGAAATTTCTTAAGGCATTTATAGGTTGAAGGAACAGGCACATGCACTTGGATCTCAATCTGAAGGTGACATATTCCAATTACAGAACAAAAACTAGGATCTGAGAAACTGTGTGCTTACAATCAAGTCTGAAGTGAAATTTAAGACTTCCTCTGAGTTTAATATACGAGTTTAACATATGCATTATACTCATTATACTCATATATACTGCAATATTTTACCTGAAGTCCTTCACACTCTTTATCCAGAAGATGATTTTCATTATCAACAGATTTAAGCAATCTGACATTAATTCAACCATTCAGAACAGGAACAGCAGGCAGAGGGGAGATCTGTTAGCTCTGGGTAGGTACTCTGAGGATTGCTTTGTTATTAAGATGCTTCTCAAGTGCACAACTTTGTGGTGCTCTGGTTTCATCCATTGGGACTTTTGCTTTTGATTGATTTTGAGTCATTTTAGACTAGCAAAAGCCCACCGCTTCCCCTTGTCCTCTCCACCTGGCTGCCTTTCCTGTTTCAACACAAATTACTGTTACTAGCAATATTTTTCAATGTGTAACAGCATATTCAGTAATTCTTTTAGAATAGTACATTGACAAGGGAAAACAAAACAGGCAGATTACCGTAACAGTGAAATCAATGATTCTAAAGACTTTACAGATAAGGTAATTGCTAGCTCTTTTTAGGTTACTTGAGAAAAGTAAATCCATTTTATGTGATTAACAAGAATTTTCTGAAAATTTCAGGCTGATGATGGTTTTGGGTTTTGAATTTTCACATAATAATGTTCTAAAGTGCCCTTATTGACTGCAGTCAAAGTCTAAAGTTTACTCTGCATTTTTCTAAACTGACTTATGAACTAAGATCAATAGTCAAAAAATAACCACCTCTCGCTAAATATTTCAATTCTAAGTTACATTTTCAAACAAGTATCAGTGTTAAATAAACAAAATTATTCAACTGCTTTAATAATTAAATTTTCCCTAAATTTGAATTTAGCAGACTGTCAAATCTAGTGTAGTCGGTTTTTCCCACCATTTAACCTAGATCTGCATTTAAACAATGCAAAAATGCACTCTAAAGCATCTTACCTGGTTTGACAACTCATATTTTAAGAAACATGTCATAGTATACAAAGAATTGAACTAAATTACAATTACTTAAAAGCTAAACTATCTTTGACGCCAAGGTTGCCATGTCTCCTCCCATTTGGGGAAAAAATGCTAAAAAAGGAGATACAAGTTTTACTCTTCTTGATGTTTCTAACACTATTCTAACCAGGTAACTCCGTCCAAAGTGTCTAACCAAGAAAGAAAACAACAAAGCAGTAGCCACTCCTTCAAGGAAAATTCTTACTTAGGGAGACAGCCCACTTAAGGGAGACAGATCCCTTCATCCCCATAAAAGGGACATATATCAATTAGGTTCGGAAAATAGACACCTGATCCCTTTCAGTGTCAAACTTTGAGTTTCATGCCTCCTACTCTAGATATAAACACCTTGTACATCATCACTTCAAAATGAAAAAGAAAACTTACCTATTCCCTACATGCCAACTTGTTGGATATCTAGGTACTCCTACGAAAAATTACCTTTTCCAGTTTGAAACAGCAAAATCAGATATTGTAAGAAGTTCAGGGAGACTTATTTTGGTTTGATAAACAAAAGATTTTGCAAATACAAGACCAAACTACCAATCTATATTGCTGAAGAGCCACAAAGTCAATAACGAAGACATTAAGAGTCTGTGTGCAGACTCTTAATGTGTGTAGACTCTTCTGTGTGCAGAAAATTCAAAACTACGATGGAACAAAGTGGGACAAATCTAAACTGATGCAAAATTTCTCATGAAGTATTAATTTCTAAATAAATTCTCATCAAGTTCTCAACTTAGGTGGTAGATTAACATTACAAGAAATCATTATCTTGATCTCAGGAGTTCAAGTTCATTTGCTCAAAATAAGGTTACTTATATAGATGTTTCTCACAACAAACAGCAATTCACTCTCGTCATTTTCTCACAGCACTGAACCAGCAACATTTAAGCCAATTTATCTAATATTAGGTTAGAAATTCCAAATTCCATTTTGAAACCATGAGAGACCTGAAGGAGGCAGTCTTTCAAAATATTATTAAGAGAGTAACTTTCCAAATACATCAGCACTGCAGTACTCAAGTACCATCAATGTTTTGACACCAGAGAAATGCCTGATCAATACATCTAATGAAACATTTAAGCAGAAAAATGGATACCTGGTTACACATGAACTACCTCCTCATTTGCCTCACTGATGGCTTTACAGTAGTTTTAGATGTATCCCTCCTCCAGCGCAGGGCAATGAATAAATATTTTGAGTTATACTTGAAACACTTAATGTGGTAAGGATTCAGGAACCTCAATACAAAAAAAAGTACAATTATAAACACCCCACAAATCCTAATGTTTTTTATGCCTGAACATTGGCTGTTCTACATTCCTCAGCCATCAGCTACTCATTGGTTCTGCTAAGCACGAAGTTTTTCTATGTTTCCTTATACTCATTTTTAATGTAAAATTAATTTTAAATCAGTGTTCCCTTTGTTTGAAGCACAATGGAACACAGTCAAAGTTTCTGTCTATTTTTCTTACTCAAAGTCAACAACCTTGTGACATGCTACATTAAATCTCACAAACACACTTTTGTTAGCAAATAGCTTAAGCAGCCTACCAGAACTACCGACCCACTCAGTAAGCAACAAAGAACTTCAAAAACAAACAAAAAAGTACTTTATGCAGCAGTAGACTAATGTTAAGTAAAATGACTGTTTAGTACAGGAAATTATTTCCTTTCTCTCGACTTTATTAAGATTATTATGTGCCACTTGAAGAACCTGTTTCTCAAACAGGTTACCCAGAAGGAATTTTTGCATGAGGTTTGGTAACCTGACCAGAAAATTCCTTCAGAAAATGTCAGAGTAACTGACAGAAATCTGAACTTTTCAGTGCAATTAGATATTTTGCCCATCTTCCCCTACTCTCAATCAAGTTTTTGGATACAAAACTTGCATGAGTTGAACTGAATTAAAGGATGAATGAAGAGTTACTTTAAGGTTCACTTAAGTGTTGCTCATACAAATTTGAATGAAAAATGGGACTGACTTCCAGATTCCATTTTATTTCAGATCCTTTAAAGTTATATTAGAAAAATGTACTGTTTCTTAAATATTTTCCATACAAACCTATTTAAAAATTACAAGTTACAGTAGTAACCCCTCAATGAAAGCACAGAAACAAGACATTTGGAGACATTCTTTAAGAACCACTAATAATTATCAGACTGAAGACTGGATTTGGACACTTCTGTGTTGTGTTTACATCTACCAAACACCTATTTATCTAAACACAGCACTTTTCCAAAGTTTCTGATCAAGATTATCATGTATTTTTCTACAATCATTAGAAGCAACAGACGTACCTCTACACCTACAATATATTTCAAACAAAACTCCTACTGTATTATGAAGACAATGGCATATTGCTCTGGAAAGAACATGTTAGTAACTCTGAGATTTCATTATACACTTTCAACTTGAGTCTAAGCTATTATTACAAGACTGCAGTAACTTCTCCTGTTTTCCTTGCTTTGTCTTGATCATTATATTCTTGATATTTAGTTGCATAATACAAAAAGGATGTTTTTAAATAATGTATTACTTTAGCATATTAAATGTTTTGATAGCTTATTTAGAAGTGATGTGCCACAGTATTCTCTATTCTATTTAAGAATGAAGACAACTGCTATTTGCCTTAAATTCTGTTAACACAAGAGAGTATAAAAGAATATGAAAGAAACTGAAAAATGTCAAATACCCATGAAACTGCATGGAAAAGCTGTAAGATTTAGAACAGTCACATCCAGTGTTATTACCTTAGGATAGCAAGATGCAAACTGAACTGGTTTTTGTCAGTTCAGCATATACAGAAGGACTTATTACCAATTCCTGCTTGTAGATATACTTTTCTTCTGTTTTTACAACATTCCAGAAGATCTTTAACAAATAAGCTGAAAAGTAACTTTAGTAAAATAATGAAAAATGCTCTCATTATCCCTATCCCTATATTAATTTTAAATACTAAGAAAGAAATTGATTATGTAAATAACCAATCCTTCATTATTCTTCTTTAAGCATAAAGGCACAGATCTGGTACAATTGATTTATTTACCAAATTCTTGCAAGGCGTGGAAGTTTAAACTGTCCAAACCTAAATCAATATTAAAAGATTATTTTTTAAGTGGAAAAATTGTATAATTAATCAGGCTTCTTTATAAAGGGAGATCACTTTTTGAATGCTAGAATTTGTACTCCTCAACATTCATTCATGATCTGAAAAGGAGGTTCAGTAAGACAATTTAAGCTTGGCAATAAAAGCTTATCAATAATACCAGACAGACAAAGGAAAATAACCAGATATCACATGATAGGGGCTGAGCACTAATGCAGGTAAATAAAAATTAAAAATCAGTGTTGAAAAACACAAGATCTTTTTTAAAAGTGGCAGAGAGAAACAATTCCAAATTAACACTTCCAATAGCAAACTCTAAACTACCACCAGTCAATAATCTTGTATTATGAGCTGGTGATTCCATAAAGTTGTAGCTCACAACTCAGCAAAAGTTAAGGTAAGCCTTACAAAAGAGAATAGAAAAATAGCATGAAAAAGGTTTGACATTGTGATGAGCAGTTTGAGACAGGATCTGGGTCATTCCTACAGGGCAGCATGCAATGATATAGACTGCATTTCTGCTTATCCAGCTTCAGGTTAAAGTTCTCCATTTCCTAGCTAAATCATTCATGGAACCTAGTCTAAATTTTAGCCTAGGGCTATCATGTTCCATAACGACACTAAACCATATTTCAAGATCCCCAACCAATTTTTTTAATGCAAGTTCTATGGATGTGCAATCCAGTTAATTCTTCAGTGTATCCTCATGAGAAATTTCTCTCAGATATTGCACTAGGAATAAAATGCAGTATTGCTGTCTCAAGAACACTCCATTGTTAACCTTAATTTTTTTTCTTTAGACTACAGGAAAGAATCCTGGCTCTAGAACTTAATTTCTTATGTTTTGATCTTACCTCTGTATCGAAATGAAGGCAAAAAGCCAAACTACAAAGGGATGAATAGTCCAATTGAGATGCATATTTTTAGAGAACCATTATCAAAAGGCAGCACTTTAAATTTAAGAACATTCACTGTTTATTGCAAGGAATGGCCAATAAAAGGTGAAACCTCTTTATTACACACCATACCTATACAGACAACACTTCAAGAAGCTCAAGGTAAAAATTCATACCTATTTTGATATCTATTTCAATTTGTATTCCAGTAATAACCCAGATTGAGAGGCTGCATTGTCCTAGGTATTGTAGTTTAATGGTGCACCTTGGGACAGTGCCTATCTTGAACCTGAAAACATAATAGATGTTTTGTGTACTTTCTACCTGACCTAAAGGGCTTGAAGGTCAGGTATTTTTAAAATTAAATTGAGTTCACTGGAAGATATACGGAACAGATCAAGAAAGCCGAACCAAAATGTGGATGAAGAGTTGCCTTAAAAGACAAAGAGAAAAAAGCGAGTAATCAGATAACAGTACAAGTGGTCAAATAATGAAAAGGAGGAGCCAAAAACCAGAATGATAACCTAGAGAACTTACTCTAAGACTAACAAGTTAACATCTAGGATAGATAAGAAGCAATGCAATAAATCAGGAAAAGGATGGACAAAACCTTGAAAACATCACTCAGACATAATAAAAGCTTTTTTTATTTGTTTCAAGCTAGAGAGCTCAAGAGAGGCTCCCAGTTGTTAGCCCCCAGTAAAGTCTTATCTATGAAGAACAAGTGAATTCCTTTGAAACATGTTTAACACAGAGCTTCAGTTTTGAGCTTTCACCTGTCATAAATACTGTGAGTACTTTAATGACTGTACAGGGAAGCTTAAACTCTCTGCAAACACTATGCTTGATCTAATGAGGGAATGAGAAAGGAAATTAGAAAACAGAAAACTACATACCTTGTGTTGTTCTATTGCATCTACCCATTGCTGTCTGTGGTCTGGGTCCTGAGCCCGGAGGTACCAAACACTATCATTCACGCTGATATCAAATCTGCATTCATCAAAGTCATGGGGCTGCGACAGAAGAGTGTAAGAGTAGCTAAAATTAGCAACATGATCAATGTTACCTCACAGATTATTTTAACACTCAAACACTAATTAGAAAGTCTGGTCTATATTGTCTTAAATTCATCCTAGATCCTAAATTCTGTGTTGTGTAGCTGTCTCAAATAACGAACATACACTCTCATAATGAAATATGCTGGTCTTCTGAAATAGAAAAGCTTGTGTAAATAAAATAAAATTTTCATAAATAAATTACACACATAGTAAGTTCCATATTTTTAAATACTTTGAAACAAATCCTTTAGCAAGATATCTACAGTGCCAGAAAATATTCCTATATATACAAATTTTAATTTCAAAACAGGACAAAAACTCCATAACATTACTGCTACCAGTATTCATTTTAGATGAAATACACATCATAGCAAAAAAATACCAGGATAGAACCATAAGAGTAAACTATATCTAAATGACAATTCAGAGCAGGAACTTACACAAGCTGCGACATAGTCTCCCTCAATTATTTTCACCATTAATATTTCACAGATAATTGCAAGCCACATGCAATCCTTTCACACATTTCCAGTCAACTGAATCTAACTTTCAGTTCACATGCCTTAAATACTAGTAAGCTTTTATTAATGTAACAATGAAGCTGTTAAGGAAAGTATAGGAAAAAAACAATGATCTAATCTGCCTTGTACCCTGACACTGTCAGTTCAAAGTTATTCATTAGCAAACATCCAGCTGAGCCTAATTATTCCCCACACTCTTCATCTTGGAAAGTAATTTTTAAAGATATGTGATACAGAAGTATTACATGAAAATACATACATGAAAAGTTGAACACCTTTTTGAAATTGAATACAAAGAAAAAATACACATGAAAATACTGCAGAAGGCTAATAGGCTACAGAATAAAGGCTTCTGACACAGTCTGAAGGACCACAAACACTGGAACCAGATGTTGAAGACAAGTCTATGCATGTTAGGAATATCCTTTACAACACAAGGACCACTCTGTCAATATACTCATCTTGCAAACTAAAACACTGAGAATCACTCACAAAACACTCCATGAAAGAAAACCTAGAAGTCTCATTTGTTGTCATGCACACCATTCCAGTGTCAGAGAGAATTTTTTTCAAAGAATTTGGAAACCAGAAGTTACTTACATATTTAAAAAAAAAAACCAAAACAAACACCAAAAAAACCACCTCTCTTTTTCTGTTCTTAATATACTAAGGAAGAAGAAAAGCATAACAGAATTCAAAGGACCAAATAAAAAAATGAGCTAGGAAAGAGCTTAGCAAAAGTACGTTCAAAAACCGAAGTGTATGCTTAACGCTTCATATACTTGGTCAGGCATCTAAGTGTTCAATTTTAAAGAATTTCTTCCCATAGGAAAAATCTCCAACAACTCTAAGAATTGAAAATCAAGTCAAACAACTATAGCCACTAATTACCTAATACCTGGCCATTCCTAGTTAATTATATTCAACCAACTTTCTAAACTGGTTCTATACACTCCTTTGCCTTCAGTGAACCAGACAAAGGGGTGTAAAAAGGGACATGAAGTTGCTTGACTCTGGCTGGATGCCAGCTACCCACCAAAGTCTTAGTAACTACCCTCCTCAGCCAGATAGGGGAGAGAGAATATGATGAAAGACACATGAATTGAGATAAGGACACTAATCTGGGAAATCATTCACCATTTACTGCCACAGGTGAAACAGACATGACTCAGGGAAAATAGCTTTAACTTACTATCAGTCAAATCAGAGTAGGACAATAAAAAAGTTAAAAGCACTCCACTCCTCCTTACCAGGCTCAATTTCATTACTATTTCCTCTACTTCATGCCTCCAAGCACTGCAGGGCAACAGAGAATGGGAGTTGCAGTCAGTCCAAACACCTTCTGTCACTTATTCCCTCATGCTCTTTCCCTGTACAGCCTAAGAACTATCTCATGGGACAGAGACCTCTCTGATCTTCAATATGGATCCTTCTCAAGGGCTGCAGCTGTTCCTTAACTGCTCCAGTGTGGGTCCTTTCCACAGGGCACAGTCCTTCAGATACAGCCTGCTTCAGCATGGGTCTCCTGGGGGCCAAAGTCCTGCCAGCAAACCTCCCACAACATGAGCTCCTCTCTCCATGGGGCCACAGGTCCTGCTAGGAGGCTGCTCCAGCATGGGTTTCCCACACCCCAGGGATGCTTGGGCGTGCAAAGAGACAATCTGCTTTGCCATGGTCTCCCTAGAGGCTGCAGGGGAATCTATGCTCTAGCACTTGACCACGTGTTCCGCTTCCCTCCTTACTGACCTCCGTGTCTGCAGAGCTGTTGCTCTCAAATATTCTCAGCCCTCTCTCCCAAGCCATGTTGCACAGCAGTTTTTACACTTTCTTAGGTATGTTATCACAGAGGCAATACACCATCATCTCTGATTAACTCAGTTTTGGCCATCAGCAGGTCAATCTTGAATCCAGACAGAGTGGGGTCTGTGAGATACGGAGGCAACTTCTGCATCTGCCCACAGAAGCCACATCTGTAGCCTCCCCCCTACCAAAACTTGCCACATAGATCCAATACAGGACAATACAAGTCTTCTAGTCCAGGTCCCTCTTCTTCAAGCTGCATTTTATATTATTATATTATATATAATATATTATTACCATACTATATTATAATAATATGCCTGATCCCAGCCGCTCCTCTGACAGGCTCTCATTTACTTATGTAATGGGGGCATACATCTACAACAACCAGAGATATTCCAGAAAATCACTCCAAGTCTAGAAAGATTAGCTATCAAGGTTTTTCCTGACATGATAGCATTCCTCAGCTTGATCTCCCATTCTTGAAGTCTTTTGGGAAGAGTTACAAGCAATTACATTGTATGTGAATAGAAAGGCTTGCCAAAATTAATCTTAAAAGCATGCAGCTTTTAAGTGTGATCCCACACTTCTATACTGTGCACTCACTTCAGTTCACCATCATCCTTGATTTCCCACCATCCCATTCTAACCTAAATATCTTCTAATGCAACTTAAGCCTACCACCTCTCTTCATTTCAAAGACAGGCTTTTGTACTCCCCATCTTTCCAAAACAGCTTTTAACATATTTGAAAATTCACGCCTTGTTGCTAAGACATGGAAAGAAGATGTTTTCTCTGAGGTCTAGAGAAAACTTTAAACACTTTTCTCCACCATTTACTGCATACACTTTTCTGTATTACATGTAGTTAAGAGACTAAGCCACCTATATATACATATATATATACACACACATATATATATAATTGACCAGCCAGTAAAACAAGGGGATTGTGCCACTCTGCTCTGCACTGGGATGGCCTCACCTTGAGCACTGTGTACAGTTTCAGGCATGGAAATACAAGAAAGACATAAGGCTATCAGAGAGCACCCAAAGGTGGGCCACGAAGACTGTGAAGGGTCTGGAGGTGAAGCCTTATGAGGAGAGGCTGAGGACTGGTTTGTTCAGCCTGGAGGAAGCTGAGGGGAAACCTCACTGTGGTCTTCAACATCCTGACAAGAAGCAGTGGGGCAAGCACTGATCTCTTCACTCTCACGACCAGTGATAAGACCTGAGGAGGTGACACGAAGATGAGTTACGGGAAGTTTAAGTTGGATATGGAGAGTAAGTTTTTCACCCAGAGAGTCGCTGAGTGCTGGAACGGGCTTCCCAGGGAAGTGGTGACAACAACAAGACTGACAGAGTTCAAGAAGTGCTTGGACAATGCTCTCGGACACACTGTGGGACTCCTGAGGCTCTCCTGCACAGGACCAGGAGCTGGACACAGTAATCCTGATGCATCCCTTCCAACTCAGCACATTCTGTGATTCTATAAATCAGGTTTAGAGTTATAGTCAGCTCACCATGCAGTTCCGTGTTATAAAAAAAATACAGCTAATCAGGTGATCCTGTTAGATCAAGTTGCTTAAAGAAAAGAAATAACCACTAATGAGGTTAAATATGCTTCAAAAGAAATTAGGCAGGTGATACGATTTGCTGTTTACATATTGTCCTACAGCATGTATTAATTGCCTATTTTCCATATTCTTGGCAACTGAAATAATTATTTATCATCCTTCTCCTCTGATTTTTTTTTTAAATATGCTTCACTGGAAGAACCCTGAATTAAGTGAACACGAAAGACAAATAAATCACTTGAATCATGTGATGTGTTCTTTTCTTAATACAGAACAAATCAGGTTGTTGTCAATTAACCCCCTACTCCACCAATAAGGAGTTTGCATTTCATTTTCACTGATAACTTGGCAGACTTCTGTACATAACTTTTTGGAAGCATCCGTTACATTCTTCTCCGCCCAAGCTACAGAAAAACTTCCTCGGTTTACATCTGGCTGTGTTTTTATTGTTTTCTGTAGATGCATTTAGCAAGGAGCACAAAGTGTTATTCAGAACTTCTCAGACCTGTCCTTTATTCTTCTAACTTTCTCATCAGACTAGTTTGACTCCTTTATGCTTCCTGGAAGTTTTTCATTTCTCTTTACTTTTTTCCTGTAGACTGCAAGTCATTTAATTTAGATTTTTCTTATTTCTTTTCGAGGTTCACTGTTTCTAGACTAATGTTGCCTTTCAGCTTTACACTCAGAAGCTGTTATAAACTTGTACAGTTCTTAGCCAGTCACATGACATGACCTTGAAGGATAAATAGGGATTTTCATCTGTAACAAGCTAAGGATATGTGCTAAGGCCAGGATATGTCCTAATGACCTTCCACAACCAAGATAAGGCAAGAAAAAGGAATGTTTTAGTTATGCAGGGAAGCAGGAAGCAAGTAGGAGTTCACTATCTATCCTCAGGCTTTAAAGCACCCTGGAGAACTTTAGCTGCTTTTTCCCAGCTCCCAGCAGTCTCAAGCAACATACATAAACTGAAAGGACACTGGGGAATAAAACCCAGATCAAGACACTTTGAATAGGGGACTCTGAAAACATTTACAGCATTTTCAAAGCTGAGTTCCACAGACTTAAGTGTCTGTGGCAGAGGTAACCTTTGTGTATGCCAAAGGCTCCTTTGAGAGCCCACACTAAAAAAAAACCACCAAAACTAACAAAAAATCCCCACAGCTATTTCATAATTCCATTCAAGAACATGCTGCAAAAAATACACCTCCAGCATCCACAAGCACCCTTTCTGTATGACTCCTAAGCTTTTTTTTCCAAGGCACCTGTAGAGAATCCTGCAGAAGCAAAGGCAATTCCAACCTAGATATTTTCAAAACCAATGGATACTAGCTCTTAAATTTGAAACATTTCTAAGCAGGAACAGTTTACATGAATAAACACTCACTTGGCTACAGTTACTGAGGAAGTCAGTAGCCAGCTCAGGTCTCGTGAGTCATAGCTGATTGCATTGCCACAAAATCCTTCCTGCTATACAGCTGTCAAGCCTGAGTTATTCATAAAAGAAGCTTCAGAGCAGTATCTGCATGAAAAATACTGCTTCAGGTGCTTAAGACAAATCACACAGGAAAGATTAAGTGTTTTTATATACTTCATAACCTTCATGAACAAGTACTCCATGTGAGGAAAAAAAACCACCAAAACAAAATCTTGAATGAAGAAACTTCTCCTTCATCTATATCTCACTACTCCAAACGGTGGCAATGGCATTTTGTCCTTTCCTTATAGAGGAAAGCCAGGGTGGTTCATAGCAGATACAATTCAAGTCTGCATATTACAATTATTAAACTGTGCTTCTGTCACTCTTCTAGTCATCTAGCCTAAGCTAGACCATGAAACCTGATGTTCCCCCTTTGCTTCTCTTAGTGCAATTCACAGCAAGTTAAGAGAACTTCACATTCTTTTTTTCTGAGTGGGTTTGAGTATGGTGTCAATCAGAAGTTACTTAACTGAAATTTAAGAAAAATTCAAGTTTCGGTAATCAAACCTAATTTTTTTCTTTAAAAGGTGGCCTACACACATATGCCTTATATCAGAGTACCTAAAGCTATTAAAAATGCTAATACTCAGCTTTTAAGAAACGAAAAAGCCTTATCAAGTAAAACTGACATGCATTTTGCATATATTTCGTTGATGCAAATGCTGTAACTCCTGTCTGCAGTTCGGTTTTTTTTTTTGCAATGTAGCATGTGTATAGGAAGCAACCACCCTGGAATCGCTTCTTTTCCACTTGGAATACAACTTGGTGCATTCTGCCCTTTGCTTCATCTGCTGAGGAAATACTGAAACAGCACTTGGTAACTCTGTTGTCTATCTGCAAGAATCTTTATGTTAATAGGCCTGTAAATCTTTTTAAGATAGCAAACTTCACCAGTTTCAACTTAAATTCCTCTGATAAAAGTAGACATGAAAAGTTATACCCTGGAAAATGAGATACAAGCCAGACTATAACTATTCATAAACAATGTTTCCAGCTTAATAGAGCTGAACACAGACCTTTTCCCATGTGAACAGTGCCACTGTCCTACCATGCAAGGTATAGTTTATTTACTAGTTAGTTTTTTACCATTCCCATGGAATTCAAGAAAAAGCATCCTTTTTGCACTGTTCTTCAACTTCCTGAAACCATCCAGTTACAGAGTACCTGAACAAACTACCACTTCCTCCACAAAAAACCCCACATGTTCAGAGCAGTTACCACCAACCTACAAATTGCATATTTGTTTTCACAGATAATTCAAGAGGTTCTGGACCTGGATGTATTCACTCAAATGCCAAAATCACCTCTACCCTTTCAGTTTTTCAACAGAAAGGCAAAAGATCAGTCCAGGATAATATGGATAGGACAAGAAAGGACAGATAAGCAATGATCAGAATAAAATAAATTGTATCTGTAACATGGTATTACTTTTGAAACAGACAGAAGTTCAAGAGAGAATTGTATTCACCCATAAGCAAGGAAAATTCACAACAAAAGGCAGTAAACTGAACAAACAGAGAGATGTGCACGTGACAATTTAGGATGCAATGGAAAACCAGTATCCTATATTAACAAAAGAGAAGGCACAATATATGATGAGCTATTGAAATATAATAACGAGCACCTTAAAAATCAGTTAACCTGATGGAAGAGAAAAAGGGAAAGCAATGCAGTGTAGTAGGTAACAATATTAAACAAAGAAAACAAGAAAATCACTTCATGAGTCTCAGTAACCAATGTGCATCAAAGCAGGAAAAAACACTGCAGTTACTGGGAACTGAGGCTAACACCAAAGTGCATACTTGGACTATGAGGATAAAGGAATAAAATAACTTATTTGATATCAGAAAAAAAAATTATTTGAACACATTCTACATGTCCTTACATTGAGGTGCCACCAAAACCCCAAAAATAAAAAGTTTACTTTAAGATTTGTGCTGTGTGACTGAAGGAATTAGTTCTAAAGCACACAGGAAAGCTGTATTTCAGCTACCATAAAAAACCAGCTTAGAACTGGCAAAGGCTGTGATTATTTAACTAGAAAAAAGCAAATGAAAAATCTCAGACAAGTCTGAGAAAGTGCATGTCTTAAAATAAAAGAAAGTATTTAATTCATGAGAGCATTTTTTTCAAAAAGCATTTAATTCATGAGAGATCCAAACTGTGAAGAAATTGTCCCCTGCTTCCAAAATGTAAAATGGCTAAAAACATACTAACTTTTGAAAAAACTGTGAACAGAAAGGTAGTGAAATGAAGTACCACTGACATGACTTTAAAGTTGCACTCTACATGATGAATAATACTTAGGATTTTTCCATTGATTATTCTATCAGCTGAATCACAATATGTGTTTTACCAAATAATATTATGCATGGTTAGGACTTTACCAGACAAGACCAGTGAAAACATTGTCATTTGTACCTTTAATAGCAGTATCCTTCAAGTTAGTGTATTTCTAAATAGTAGTATCCTTCAAGTTAGTGTATTTCTCTCCAGAGTCACTGAAACGCTCATGGGTCAAGATAAAGACAAAGACATCACCTACCTACTGCCAGCATAGGCAAACAGATTTGACTTGGAGAAAACTGAATTTATTGCAAAGTAGAGTTGGATGGTGAGAAACAAGAGAGGCACAGGGGGATTTGGAATGAGGGCTATGGTCTACCATTTTAATTCTGCCACTCCTTCCTCATGCTTTCACATGCTCCAGCAAGGATAGCATTCATCACTGCAATTCTTCAGGGTAAACCTGTTACAGCATGGGCTCTTTCAAGGCTGCAGCCTCTGTCGAGACATATCCAGCTGCCACAGTTGGGCTCTAAACAGGTTGCAGTGTGGTTATCTGGCCTGGTGTGATTCTCTGCACAGGTTACACCAAAAATGCCTGCACAATGCTCTCCTCTATAGGTTGCAGGGGATCTTGCTCTGTGGCTCTAGCAGCTCTTCCAGCCCAGACATTGTTTCTCACGCCTTTTCCTTGCTCCTCTCTTTCTCACACATGCTGAGCAGCATTTTTGCCATTTAACTCTGTTTACCTTGAGACGTCACACAGTGGCTGTGGGGCTCAGCTGTGCCCTGTACTGTGTCTGCTGAAGCTGACAATTCTCTGCAGGACAACCTGGAATCTCCTCACAGAGAATCACAGAATCACCAGGTTGGAAGAGACCTCCAAGGTCATTGAGTGCAACCCATGCCCCAACACCTCAACTAAACCATGGCACCCAGTGCCACATCCAGTCATTTCTTAAACACATCAAGGGATGGTGACTCCACCACCTCCCAAGGCAGACCATTCTAGTGCTTTATCACTCTTTCCATAAAGAACTTTTTCCTAATATCCCACCTATTTTTCCCTTGGCACAGCTTAAGACTGTGTTTCTGTCAGTTGCTGCCTGAGAAAGAGACCAACCCCCACCATGGCTACAGCCACCTTTCAGGGAGTTGTAAAGAGTGATAAGGTCACCTCTGAGTCTCCTTTTCTCCAGGCTAAACAACCCCAGCTCCCTCAGCTGCTCCTCACAGGGCTTGTGTTCCAAACCCCTCACCAGCCTCGTTGCCTCCTCTGGACACACTCAAGTGTCTCAAGGTCCTTCCTAAACTGAGGGGCCAGAACTGGACACAGCACTCAGGGTGTGACCTCACCAGTGCTGAGTACAGGGGAAGAATGATCTCCCTGCTCCTGCTGGCCACACTGCTCCTGACACAGGCCAGGATGCCAGTGGCCTTCTTGGCCACCAGGACACACTGCTGGCTCATGTTCAGCTGGCTGTGGGCCAGCACCCCCAGGTCCCTTTCTGCCTGGGCACTGTCCAGCCACACCAGCCCCAGCCTGTAACGCTGCAGGGGGTTATTGTGGCCAAAATGCAGGACTCAGCACTTGGACTTGTTAAACTTCATCCCATTGGACTCTGCCCATCCATCCAACCATTCCAGGTCTCTCTGCAGAGCCCTCCTACCTTCCAAGAGATGCTCCCAGCTTAGTGTCGTCTTCAAATTTACTGATGAAAGACTCAATACCCTCATCCATGTCATCAATAAAAATATTGAACAGAACTGGCCCCAGCACAGACCCCTGAGGGACACCTCTGGTGATGATCCCCAGCTGGATGCAGCACCTTTCACCATTACCCTCTGGGCCTGGCCATCCAGCCAGTTCTCACCCCAGCACAGAGTGCTCCTGTCCAAGCTCTGAGCTGCAGCTTTTCCAGGAGTGTGCTGTGGGAGACAGTGTCAGAGGCCTTGCTGGAGTCCAAATAGACAACATCCACAGCCTTTCCTGCATCCACTGTATATTGATTAATTTAGTTGTACCTCACACAATGGACTGCAGGGTGGCACAACACTCTCACATACACCAGTGGCAACAGAACAATAGGGATTTTACAAGAAAATCATGAGTGAATATCCAGAGAAGGTACTCTACCCTAAGAGAAAAGCCATGCTTCACAGCACTATACTGAGCTGACACACAGAGAACATTCTGGACTTAGATTCATGGTGATTGGAACGGAAATTCTGGCTCTAGGAAATCAATGTCATTCCAGCTAGAACAGAGGTCTAATGTACCTGTCCAAGCACCACACTAAGACTTAAGATTAGCTTGGTTTGAATCCAAACATAAACAACTTAACACAGTACAACTGTATAAGCATTGCTATAAATGCAGTATTAACATTATTAGCAACAGGACTTACGCTAACTATCAAATTCCCAGTTCTCAGCTGATCTCATTAACTTGTTATGAAAACTGGCTCTATGAACTGGACCTTGGAACCAGGTGTCTCTTTGTTATGACAAAATATAAGCATGAGATATCAAAGATCTTGAAACTATGGGCATAGATGAAAAACCACGGCCCTAGAACCTTAATGGTCAAATACTGGTCAGTGAAAACATGCAACCTCCACAGCTGGGAAGGCTGTTTTTGCTCTTGGTAGCAGTGGCTACTCCAAAGAAAAAATGCAAACAGCTGAGCAACGGGCAAGGAAGCAACAAGGCTGCAGCCTGGGAAAGGAACACCTCTCCAGCATCACACCACATGCAGTCCAGCATGAGGTGCTTTAATCATATATCAAAAGATGCTTACAAAAGATCCTAATCTGGGCCTGTGCGTGTGTTTTGGCAAAAGATGCATACCTCAATTCTATACCTGTCCTGTCATCCAACCCTCCCCATCTCTGACTGAAGAGTTCTTCAATTAGGCTACCTTCACCTCACCAACTAGGACCATCAAAAACAAAGATATCAGGCTAGAAATATGGTACTGGCTCCATGGTAATGTATAGTTACAGATAATTAAGGATGCAAGTCAGATGTGACTGCTTTGAATGCAAAATGATAATGGTTACTGTGCAATAACTAATGTATAGCAATAATTAACACTATGTAAGAACTAATTAAAAGGAGAGGGCATGTTGCTAATGAATGTTAGTCTAAAAGCTTTTATTCTAAAGTTTAAAATTGAACAGAATAGTCAGTCTAAACTCTGCCATCACAGCTACTTCTAATCCTTTTATATATAGATAAAAGATATATACATATAGATCTACATACGCACACATAATTAGTTTTGAAAGACCTGAAAAAGAGAACTTAAGAAAGAGCAACGCTTGTCCTTAAAAGACAGCAACTTAAAAAGCTTTATTAAGTTTATATTAGACACCAATTACAATAGAACCTCAGTTAAGTACCTGGAGACCTGGGATAGTAAATTCTGTTCCAACTAGTCCTGTAAACTAAGGAATTATGGACTTCAGCGGAGAGGAAAGGCACCTCAAGCAGATTTAAATAGTGGTTGGCCACAATATTTGACTGAATTCACCCTAACTAGAATTCAACAAGAACATGGGAAAATAGCAACTAAAGCATATGCCTAAAGGAGGAGGCAAGAAGATGAATTGGGAGAAAAAGAAAACAACACTCAAGCAGTCATCTATGACAAACTATTTTGAATGTATGAACAGAAAGTATGGTTAAGCAAGTGACTTCAGGAAGCATCAAAAAAGAGATGGCTGGCTGCCATTAGTTGATGAAAAGTATTCTGACTTTTGACTTAGTATTTTATGAATGCATATCCAAAAGTGAGGTCTAATATTGTACTAATCTTTAATAGAGCTGCTGAAAATGTCATTAATAGCTATCACAAGACACATCAGATAATCAACAGTAAGTTGCCTAGGAGGACTGTTGAGCAACACTACACCCTGGAGAGGGTGACATGTGAACCAATCATACTCATGAACAAGAAATAAACTATAAATCAATCTTATGAAAATGCATAGAAATTCATATTGAGCAAGAATAAGGATTGCATGCAGCAGAGAAAAATTTGCTGAGCTATAGGATCATAGCTTTAATACCTAAAACACTGAAATTATTTAAGATATGGTATACACCTGTAAGAAATACTCTACAGCATGAAACTGCTCTGACATACTGCTCCACAGACATGAATTATGACCCTGACGTGTATGTCAAGTAGTGAACAGTATTAGAATTTAATTATCTTAATTAAGAAGTCATGTTGGGGAGTTATATTCTCATTGATAATAAAACGATAGAAACACTGCTGGATTAAAACCCTAATTTCAAGAGTGCAGTAACACATGATTAGTCAAGTACTAAAGACTAATTCTTCAGCAATATTAAGTAATGATAAAATATTTGGTTAATGTACATTGTAGATTTTTTTTTTACATTTTAATCATTTTAGAACCTGCATCATAGTACAAAGACCAGCCTCACTGAGCTGTTCTGGAGTGCATTTTTCCATTTCTGACTTAATTTCTCTAATACATACTACAGAAGAAATCATCCATTTCTCTACCATGTCAAATAACTATTTCTTTGCTTGACAGTTATTTTTACTTGAAGGATATTAACACTTTACAGAACTTCGATATTTACAAACACTTTCACTTCACATCAACCCATCAACGGCTGCTTCAGATAACTCAGAGGCGTACACAAATTTGTACAGAGGATGTGAATGCAAAAATCAATTGTCCAAGAGAATCTTGAATTTCAAGCAACTTCCACATGCCACACCAGCAGCAGCCAGTGTCATTATCTCCCAGGCATTACCTTTGTTTCCTTTCCTCCCTATCCTGTTGCTCTTTGGCATTTTCCTCTCTGGCAAATATCACCTCAGGCCTTTCACATATGAGTAAGTATTTCTAACCACATTCGCCTCTACTTAGAATATCCATTTCCCATTTAGCCAAAAATCTCCCACTAGTCTAGATTTAACTACCTGATTGAGACACACACCAAAGCCTACAGTACTGATTGACACATCTTAAATAAACCCTGACCTAGTTAGGGCTTGTATTATAAGTCTGAGTTTACTCATATAATTTTTTTAGTAGCAACTAAGGCTGAGAAGGCACTTTATCAAATTACAGAAAATTAATTATTCAATTAAATGCCCATCACGTCATGCTACACCAGATTGTTTTCCAGCCTCAGACAGTTGGAAACGATATTTTCCCAAGCAATTAGCAAGTACTATACTACAAATTTACTGCTAGCGTTTCTGCCCAGGGCATGGACTTATGGCTTAGCTTTTAAAATAAAAACTTCCAGAAACTAAAACCTTAGTTTTAGTTCCCATTCAACTTAACTAGCAACAAACTCAAGGAAACCTAACAGTAGATACAAAGTGCAATTACAACATTCTTTTATCATAAGCAAGTATGTTAGCAAGATTGATTTTGATGCAGTAGAAAAAAAGTAAATCCAACCTTTATTTCTTCTATAACACTTCTATACAGTACCAAATCCACTGAGCTCAAAAGAATGTTAGATTTCACTCTGCATAGAGAGTAAAGGAAACACATCAATATACTGTTAATGTCAAGAGGAATTTTTGAAAGTCTGTTTTGCAAGATACGGTTCTTCATGCTACTAAGAACATTTCTCTAGCACTGACTTCCCCTTTAACCAAAAATACAGTCTTTATTACAGAACTTAGATTTGTAGGGTTTGACATTTCCGTGAAAAAACTCATAGGAAAGTTCTGCATGTGTTTTAGTTGATGAACACATAAAGCATTTTCTGTTAATTTGCCAATCTATTTTTTAATATGTCAATCTGTACTTCTCACAAGTGCCCAACAGTGGTCAGTTATCACTCTATAAATAAAACAAGAATATACTACTAGAGTGAGGAAAGGCGGCTGTTCAACTATCCATATCTTTTAAAAGTGGACTTTTTTTACTTTTAGTGGTTGATTACTGGATACAAACATGTCAGTCTCTCTTAATAGAGACTGACCAGGCAAAACCCCCTAGAATTCATCACATAAGCACTTGGCTATTTAGAATTCTATAAAGAGATTTGAAAATCTATTAACATAAATTCCTGCCATGATTATATTAGTGTTGGCCTTCCTCTTAGACTGCCTGAAACAATACCATACAGCATACCATATTTTTCTTGATTTACCATCATGCTGTGACTACATGAATCAGTGCAAGTCACTCTGTACAACAGTGGTGATGGCACTATAGGAACAGACATAGCAGTCAAAGCAAAGACAGTTCAAGCTTATGGACGAGATTGCCTGAAAGCTGGACTTCCAGATCTACAGGGCATTTTCTTTTTGGTCTTTTAATAACACATCCTAGAACCTCCAACACCAAAACCATGCCCCAGGGATCCACACTTACAGGACTGCCATGAACATCCATTCTTAACGTCATACACAGAATCCCGCACTGGAAATTTGACTTCAAGAATGAAAGAACTACAAAGCTTTAAAATAAAGAAGGGTATCCTTAATAAAGACCAGCTGGCACTGACTACCATCAGCAGCAGTAATTTAGTATGCTCAGACTAGATTAATACAACAAAGCTTAAGTTTGCCCATATATGACCTTTTTATAATATGCACAATTTCATCTCATCCACTGACCACATAGCAGAACTTTCATCTTCAGTTTCAGCCTCCAACCTGTTATAAACCAATTAAATACCTTCGAGGTGTCTTACGTGGACAAAAGCAAGTCAGTCAGCATCATATATTGACTTTCATCATCCTTCCCCAAACTTAATTCATATGGCTAGCTCATTATTTGATGTAATCCAGTCACTATACCATAAATATTCATCCTTTGTTCCCCTATTCCGGAGAAATCAGCTCTTTTCAGTAGTCCAACCAGATCCCATATTTTTAGTTCAATGAAAGACTACTGTCACACAGCCATACCTGTTCTGGACATATGACAATATAATTCTGCACTTGAAACACTCAAAAAAGCTATGCTAATAAGCATGAATTTAACTTGCATTCTTTCATCAAATAAAGGGAAGAGATTACAAAATACCCCTGTAAAATTATCTATCAATCCCTACCCAGTGCAATACAAATGATAAAAGAAGAGCAGAAGCAACTGTGGGCTTCTGCATATAACATTCATGTCTCAATTAATACTACAACTTAAAACTAGATTTCATCACTGAAAGTACAGTAAGACTACTCAGCAACAGCAACTTTCCAAATTCATGCTTATATTTTAGCAAAATGTGGTAATTCTATAGTAACAGAAAAATTAATTATGCACGGAAAATCATTACATTCCCCATTGGATTCAAAAATGTGTACCTAATCCAAGTGCCTAAAAGAAAGCTTTATGAAAATCCAGTACCCTTTCCTATAAAGGAACATTACAGTCATGAACACCATCTCATACTACAGAAAACTTTACTGAAATACAACAGATTAAGATAGAAGTAGTTAATACATCTGATTCTGGATCAGTAAGATCAAGGGAAACTGAACTTACAATAAGTTTGTTGAAAAATACTAAAGATTAAGATCTTAACTACATCAAAACGGTGCAGCTGAACATTATGCCAATAAGAAACTTGACATCCCCTCCTTACCAAATTAATGACAAGTCATTCAGTAAACAGTAAGTTCCACTGACAGCAAAGTGATACTGACAGTTTTCACACATTATCATTTCAACACTTATTTTATCAGCTATTGGTGTTTTCCTATGCATTAAAACACATGCTGGAAAGCTTATTGTTACTGAAGACATTACAAAGACACAGAAGTAAAGATCAACTATGTACCTCAGGAAGAACATCTCATCTTGAACATTTATCTTTGAGCATAAGCTATTTTTGATTGAAAACATAAATTAAAAAAAAAGAAAATATTCAATTTGGTACTAAACAACTATCAAACCAGAAGCATTGATGCTAAAACTCTGGCTTAAAAGTATAACCTCTGAAAAACAAAGAATAATTACAAGACAGTTTCCAAAGTATATTTCTATATCCTAGATACATGAAATGATCCAATAGTATTCCTCAACTTCTACAATGACCACAACAATAATTTTAATTGCAGCTAGATATAACTAACTGGAACTTATTCACTTTCAGGGATACCATCTATCAACTGAACTGTCAAATCCCATTCAGAAAGCAAAAGCCTGAACAAAAACTGACCTAAAATATCCGATTAACCTTTAGAACTGTTATGCTTTTAATTCTTTCTCCATGTATTCAGGAAGTTCAAGAACTTAAAAAGAGATGCTTCAATTCAACTCTAAGTTACTGGATCTAACAGATGTCAGAGAGAAAAAGAAAAAAGTTATCTGTCAGAAGTTCCAGTGTTTCATACATCCCAGTCTGAATACATGCTTGCCAGTTTCCCTTTGTAAAGTGCCACGTACCAAAACATTCCAGCAGCAATGGCGGTATCACTATAACCTCTCCCTCCACCACCACAGCTGGAATTCAGGCTGCTCAGATGCGCCGTACAGCATGGCTGCAGATGCCCTTTGGCTACATCCTTGCCAGTACCTTCCTGTCTCTGCCTGGTTGGCGTGCTTAGCTCTTGCCTCTTCAGAGATTTTTGGAAACTCTCATCATAGGCTCAACAGACTGCCATAGATACACCTCAGTGAGAACTCCTAGAGATTGTTGTCTACAATAAATTCCTGATTAAGCCGCATCTTGAGGAAGTTTTAGAAGTGGGAACAGTTTAAAAAAATAGTTTAAATACATTACATGATCTGCTTAAATTTTTAGATGGCTACAATATTTACCAGACATCTAAATGTAAAAACTCCTTTTCTTCACAAGCTTTTGTCTAAAATAAATCCAGGTGATATAATCAATCCAGTCTTTTGGTTTTTTTCCCAAACCAAGAGGTGTTGAATAAAATTCTATTTGTAAGGGCTTTATAAGTAAGGAAGAATACATCTCCTTCCTTGTCCTTAATTGAATCAATAATTAATAATTGAAAAAACTCCATGTATTTGGTGGAATAAGAACATACATGCTAAGATTTAACACTACTACTTCAGGAATTTGTGTGCTATGTGAAAGTCCAGCTATTTTTACTCTAAATCATATAACTGGACAGACTATTTAATGGTATTGCAGAAAGACTACAGCATGCTTTTTGACAACCATTAGTCATTATGTGTATTGGAATTCTGAAAGCCAAAAGAGCAGATTTTTTTCTTTATCTTCTAAGGCCAATTAATCTTCCTAAGATTTCATGGAGTCATAAAGGTTGGGGAAAAAAACTCTAATGTTATCAAGTCCAGCCATTAACCAGCACCACCCTGTTTACCATTAAACCATGCCATCAAGTGCCAGATCCACACTCTTTCTGACACTTGCAGGGATGGTAACTCCACCAGTACTCTGGGCATCCTGTTTTAATATTTTACAGCCCCATCTATGAAGCATTTTTACTGTGTAATCTAAACCTCCCTTGAGACAACCTGAGGGTATTTACTCTCATCCTTCCACTTCCAACCTGGAAATACAACTTGCTACAACCTCCTTTCAGGTACTTGTAGAGGGCAATAAGGTCCCTCCTCAGCCTCCTCTTCACCAGGCTAAGCAACCCCAGCCCCCTCAGCTGCTTCTCCTAACACTTTTACTCATTCATATATAGGCTCTTTATTCTTACCAGTCTATTCTAGATCTTCTTCTAGCATTTGAACAAAAACAGCAACTCACTAACTTGTTAAGAGAAAGAAGCACAGAGAAGAACATTTTCTTTTGGAAACCTACAGAGCTGTCTTCAGAAAGTCAAAACCACCACCTTATTTCTAGAGCAAAGATTGTGAAGGATGGGTACCTCCTCTGGGAAGTTGGTCTGGGGTCTTATACTGATCCATGAAAAAAACCTTGCAGCCTTCAAAGGCAGAGAGTCCATCCACCCACAAAACCCTCCAATGTAAGAAATGAAAAGTTGCCTGCCAAAGCCACAAATTAGAAGAATTTTTTTCGCATTAGAAACTCCTTGCCCTGCTCCACAGTGTTCGACTGATGCCACTGTCATAAGCAGATGACCTAAAATAATTAAAACTACTTTACATGTTTGCTTTCAACACACAAATATATAGCACCTCAAAACATGAATGATGGCAACAATAAATTTGTACTTACTGTAATCTCAGCCTTGCTCAGACAGATAGAGCCTCTACAGCCATACTCTGTTTCATCTTCAGACTTGTAATAACTGAGTGTGCTGCTTTTCAGAACTACCCATCGATCCTGCCACCCATGAATGTAGTTGGTCCACTGTAAAAAAATTTTCCAGAGATCAGCCAATGGAAAGACAACAATAAAAGAAGAATGATGGATATTTTCTAGGCTTTTGAGCAGCCAAAGAGAAAGGCAACTTATTTTTACAAGTTCTTCCCAAATGAGAACTTTTTTCTGCTCAGAGCTCCTAGAAGAATTTTACAAACTCCAAAAGCAACAAAAAAAGCAGTTGTTTTGAAGGGTCAATACGACAACAGATGCCTGGACTTCAACTGAACTGCCAAGGCCAGTTATAGTAGAGGCAATAAACATACTGATAATATAAACTGAGGAAAACAGGGTAGGGGGAAAAAAAAACCCAAACATTAATGACTACGGTGAGTTTAGGCACCTGATTTAAAATCTGGAGCTAGGCCAAAAGACTTAGGCAGAACACAGAATAATTTATTTAATATAAAATATTATATAAAGTTCTCCTCATATAAATACAAACATGCCATTATCCCACAGCACAGTAAATAATTATTGTATTGCCTAGAGGACTCCATGCTTTATTCATTTAATATTGCCCATAGATACTGCTTTAGGTTTTAATTCTAAATACTTTCACTAAGAAGATACTTGGTTACAGCACACAATCATATTTTTTGCTATTCAGATTTTTCTAAGGACTCCATATTCATACACTGAATAAAACCAATATTCCAAGAACAAATTCTGGATTAATTCTAGAGAGATCTAGTAAGAAATGACCAAAAGTTCTGACTACTATTCTTATACTTGCAACACCTTTCTGACTGCACTTGGTAGAATCACATGAATTTCATAGAATCATCTGACACTGATAAAAAAAATCAGGACTATCCTATAATTCTGACAATACAGTAATCCTTATTAATTCATCATAGTGGAATTGTTACAAATTTGACAAAAATAGAAACAAGACCATTGAAACTAATCTTATCATGCAAGCATTTTTTTGATTTTGACAAATGCAAAAATTTTTCCTTTTATGAAAAACTCGGGTTAACATTTAAGTCTATTCATCATTCATCATTTTGTAATCTAAAAAAGGAGGGGGAAAAGTCCACTAACAGTCTCATTCCCACTTCATAGTACATACATTAGTTAACACGTATTCCATAATTACATGTTAACTAGTACTAAGATGATCATGTCTAAGGAAAAAAATTGTAACTGAGAAATTCTTAACAATTTTCAAATGTCAGCAAGACCTTGATTTGCTCTTCAAATATAAAGCCCTTTCTCACTTCTTAATACATCTAATTGCTAAATACAGCATTACTTAAAGAAAGCCTCAAGTGTGCTTAGTGCATGAAGTGGTAGCACAAGCGGTCATAGAGGTGTATTATTTCCTGCCTTCCTCTTTTCCTATCTCTCACATTCCCAGCTCCTCCCAGGATGTGAAAGGCAGAGTCCAAAGTTATCTTGCAGGGGGAAAAAAAAGCATGGAAAAGCACCTTTCCTTCTCTGAAAAAGTTAAAAGAAACATTTATAGCAGTGAATCTTGCATCTGCTGTTGCAATCAAAGCTTGCTGTTGCAATTCAAATGTCTCGTGAATTAAGAGGCTCCTTAAAGTATACTTGGGTAGGCACGAGGTTTTGCGAGAGAAAAGACCAGTGCTTTTCCAAGCATCTAGATTTTCTGCTTCCTGAAAGCCTCTTCCATTGAAGTTCTTTCTTTGTATCCACCTTAAAATCATTAGCAGGAAATACAATGGAAAAAGCCTAGAGTTTCAAAACTTTTCAAAAGACCAGCAGGATATACTTCTAACAAGTTTCTCTTACAAACTACTCCATTTCCTTCATAGCTTTTCTCTTTACTGAAGGGCAGAACTAATAAAACTACTATGTACACAGTGAACTGCAGCCTACTTCTACGATTTTAGAACTATACACAGTAAGTTATTAAAAATTGATATTTCCTTAAGTAGAAAGTTCAGTATGCTACCATTCTATTTTAATTATTTTACCTCAATAATTACTGAGGTATCAACTAACAAAAGGTAACCTTAACCCTCAAACATATTCATTGTGACAGGTTTCGCCAAACTTGACTATTCAGATTAAATTCCAAGTTCTCATGGGAAAGACAGTCTCTGCTACACTCAGCATAATCATCCAGAAAAGTAAAATGTTAGCACATACCTCAACTAGAATGTCTGAAGCTATGGCTTCACCTGCTACACCACTGAGAAACAGCACCTAGACTTTGTATTTAGTTTGCTAACACAAAAATTAATTACATCCCACTTCTCTCCTAATGACAGAAGCATCTTACCTAGGGAAAACTTCGCTGTGAACAAATGCAAACAAAACAGCAAAAGTACACCAAACAAAAATCTCTCACTGTAACTGCTCTAACACCATCTCACACTCATCCCATCTTTCCCCCACCCACTGTTAGATAAGATCTTAAAAATGAAAGCAGAGATCCTTCTCTTCTCGTGACCGTTCCTCCTGTCTCTGGGGTTAGAAACTTTTTCAGGCTGGAAGGAGTTCACAAAGTCCCTCACAACAGTGTGAACTCAGTTATGGCTGTTTTCTGCGCATTCAGGGCAGTGTAAGATCTCTGTATACCGTGCCTCCTACGTTGGCATGTGCCTAGCCTTATCGCGTAGGACAGGAAAAAAATTCAAAACATAATGCTTTAATCTTACAGATATTTCAACGCTATTCTGAATATACTTTCTGTAATAAAAAAAATAAAATATCCGTATAAAAACTAAGTAATTCAATAATCTACTCCAAAGTACTTCTGAGAATAAAATTTCCCAGTATAAACCGACACATGCTCGCAAGTCACCTTATTTTCAGTGATAAAGGAGAAAATAACTATGTTTATTTTTAAAAGGGCCATTTTTTAAAATAGCCATTTGCCTCTTCCGCTCCTCCCGTTTTCTCTTGCCGCAGGAGTATTTCATTGCCGTGTTTTGATACTTGCACTCCAAGCCGTGCCTGCTCCCGAGGCGACACGACCGGCTGCAGATGCCTCCGGGAGCTCCCGGGCAGCCGCGACACCGAGGCCCGGCGCCGCTCCGGCCGGACCCGAGGCGCGGGGGAGACGCCCTCCCGGCGCGGCCGCCGGAGCCCCGCGGCGTGCGGCCGGCGGCTCGGGGGGCGGCGGAGACGGCGGCTCTGCTCGAGGAAAGGCTTCCCCCGGCCGCGGGGGGCGGCGGGGCTGAGGGAGGGGGCGCCTGGCGCCGCCGCGGCTCTGCCTGGCAGCGGCTCCGCCGTCAGGTGGCGGTGCCCCGGCCGTGCCAGCGCCGCCCGCGGAGCCGCCCGGCCCCCCCGCCGCCGGGCCCCTCGGCCCGAGCCCCCGGGGCGGTCGAGGTTGACAGCGAGGAGGATGGGGTGCGGCAGGGCGCAGGAATGGGGCAGAGACGGCTTACCTTGCTGAGCACCCCGCAGAGCTCAACAGGCAGTCCGAGCTCGGTCTCGGGGTCCTCCTCGGAGCCGGAGGAATTCCAGCTCTGATTGTCCGACATGGAGATCGGAGCCGCAGCCACCGCCGAGCTGGGAAAGGGCCGGAGCGGCCCCCGCCCACAGCAGCCTTCTTCTGCCGAAGGGACCGGAGCGCCCGGCTCTACTCGAGCGGGTGCCGCCACTTAGCGCCGCCCGCCCCTGCCAGCGACCGGCCGGCAACCAGGCTCGCAGCCCCGGGATCCCCTCGCCGCGGCCCCGCAGACCCCGCCCGCGGCCAGAGCCACAACACCGGGACAGTGAGGGGAGGAGGGGCGAGCGCGCGTCCGCCTGCCAGGCACCCGCTCAGCGCGCTCCCGCCACCGCCGCCATTTTAGGTGAGGCGGGCGCTCTATGCCACCATCCACGAGCACCCCGCCCCGCCGCGGCGCCCCGCGGGAGTTGTAGTCCTGCCCTGCGCGACCTTGTGTCCGGGCGCCATTATCCCTCGCGCTTGCCGCAGGACGTGCTGGGAGATGTAGTCTCACTTCGGTGGCGCACGGCCGCCATCTTGGTTTCGTCGTTCTCGTGGCGGCCCCAGCGGGTCTCGCTTCACTGGCCCCGGGTGAGAGGAACTCCGCTACCAAGGGCGACGGTGCTGCCCGGGGCAATGGTTGCTTTGTCTTTTGTGCAGAGGTATTTGCTTTATCTTTAGCGAGGCGAAACGTCTCTCTGGCTCTGCTTGCTTTCAAGGGCGAGAAGATGTAGTCTCTCTTCCTCGCCTCAAAGCTGCGGGACTCGAGGGAAGGGGGAAAGCTTGAGGGGAGTGATCGCCAAACTTTTCCATAAACAAAGATGGTGGAGCGGCGGGAAGGGGCGGGATATGCTGCCGGCTCCGGCTGAAACGAGAGGGGAGGGCTGGCCGTCCGGACCCGTCCGGGTTCTGCTTCCTCGGCGGTGCCCAAAGGCGCGGGGTGGGCAGGGCCGGCAGAGTGATGGATCGGCGCTCGGCTTCGGCTGCCAGGTACTACATGTGTCCTGTCTTCAATTTATCAAACTGCTTGCGTAGTTTAGGGAACGAAACGGTGACTTTTTTCTTCAGACTTAGTCTGATATACGTGTTTTCGTCGATATTTATGGGCAGAGGTATGTTCGTAGAATGGAAAAAAATCCACCCTATTGCACCTGTCACTTAACGGTTTGTGAACAGCGGATATAGTGGTTTGGGAAAGACTTAAGGTTTGTACTACCTCAGATGAGTTTCTCAGATCTCTTTTTCCTGATTCCTTGAGCGGGGGAAAAGTGTGTTAAAGGTTGAGGAAATTTCGGGTTGGGAATATACGCTTCTGTTATTGTTGCAAGAGCAATGCTGCACAATTCTGTTTTCTCTGACTTCTTCCTTATGACAAATCATTGTGTAATTTTCCCGTGCTAGGCTGTTTGAAAGTTTCCATTGAGCGTTTTTTTTTTTTATTGAAAGAGCATTGATACATCTACTTACACGCATTCTCTATATATAGCAGTTAAAAGTTAAATAATATTCATACCTGCTCAAAGTCTCAGATATAGAGATATTTACAATGAATGCAGAACTGAGGATGATTCAAAAGGCAGCATCATTCTCCTTAACTATTAGAAATAAAAAATAGTCATAAACATCTTAATATTGGTATAATCACTGCAATGTACAGGAAAAAACTTTTACAGAAGTCTACTCTGGATGCTACTTTAGATAACTTACTAATATATAAAATATTGCCAAAAGCCAGTGTTCTTTGATTCACTACATATTTGGGAAGAAACCAAGTGCATTTTTTTCTCCTTAGTGTCAGTTTCAATATACTATATTTGTCAATCAAGCTTTGTAAGTATTGATATGTATGAGAATAATTTATCGTTTTTCTCTGCAATATGTTTTTGAAGTTAGTTGGCATTATCTGTAAAGCCAGTTGTGTTTGCCCAGTCAAATTTTGAATGAACTTCTTTTCAGGAGCAGGAGCTGAAGAGACATGTCTGAGCAAGTCCTTTTAGCAGTGGCAGTGGCGTGTATACCGATATTCCCTGTCATGCTTTTGATCTGAAACTATTCACTTAGTTACAGAGGAAGCTTGGTTTTTCTTTTCCCCCCTCCAGAACATTGAATCAATCAAGTGTTACAAACTAAAAATGCGTTGGGTAGAAGTTTTTTCAGGTTGTTCAATAAACATATCCATCCTTTTTAGAGAGAGTATTTGTTTTGTTTATTAATTGTGGCTAGCGTTTTACAAACTTTAAATGAAAAAATATTGACTGCTAAAAGGTTTGCCTTTTCAGCTTTTCATAGAAGGCATTGGCTGTGCTAGGTAATAGGTTTTTGTTGACATCTGCCGCATCCTCCTAATGTATCTTATTTTTCAATACAGTGTCACCAGTTTATGTTCTTCCAAAAGCTGTATTGCAATTGTGAATACCTTATGTAAACTACCTCCTCTTTCCAATGTTCTGACCGTTTAATAAAAATGTAGCATACTGTCTGTTACTCTTAATGAGATAAGGCCATACCTTTACCAGCAAGCTTGGGGTGTGGTGAGAGTAGATTTCTAAAGGAAAGATTTAGTGCTGAGGACTTGAAGTTCTTCTTACACACCTTTTGAAAGGTGTTTTTTCAGAGTACAGCAGTTTGATCAATGTAGGGTACCTACATTAACAATTGTTGTTTAGCAGGTATGCTCTGGAAGAGCAGTCTTCCAGTTTTGTATAGTTTGAAAAGAATAAGGTTTGCCTGTGCCAAGACCAATCTAGGATGTAAAGCAAAGCATAGTAAATGTAGAAAATCATACTGGTATCCAGTTGCACTAGCTCCTCACTAGCCTTTTCTATACCTTTTCTACTGAACCTTTATTTTGTGCCTCATTGCTGTTTGTTCTTTCATAGCAAGTGCCCCTGTACTCGGTCTGTATCCCTTCTAGTGTCTTAGGGATTGCAAGAAGTTTGCAGATTACGGTTTTAAGTGGAAATAAGTCATCACCTTTTTGTGAACAGCAGAACAGATAGTGTTCTGCATTGCTGATATACTACTTGTAGTGAAAAAGTGGGGAGCATTGAGTTTTACCTCCTGGGATGTTTGTCATAATAAGCACTGCCAATTGGTAACTATAAATACCTTTATTTTTTTCTTCTCCCCTTTTATATATCTTTTTTTTTTCACTGCCAAAACTTCTATTTTAGGGTTCATTTTATGTTATTAAAACAGAATCTCCATCACTTTCTAGTGTGTTCATCCTTACCATTATGTTTGTTCTGAAATTTATGACTATTTTCCTTAGGAGAATCTTTAAGGAGCTCTGTTACACCACAGCGTATTGCCTAACAACATAGGCTCAGAAATATTAATGATTCTGACACTTTATTCTAACAGAATTTTGCTCTCTCTGGATCACTCTATTAGGCTTTTATTTCTAAGTAAAAAAATTTAAAATAAACCATATATGAATCTGTTGGCACTAAACATGTCTGTAGAAGCCAGGTTGCAGATAACTACACTACCTCTGGTGTAGTTTTTACTGAGAAGTCTTCAGTGCCTTCATTATTTTCTTTATGGGTTAAACTGCTAAAGCCTTTGTTTTCAGTAATCTAGAAGTGCAAGGAAAACCTAGTTGAAGACTTGAGATAAATCTTTGTAAAGGTCCTTTAAAGTACTGAACAGAAGCAGAAGATACCATGGTTCTTTGCCCTTCAAATAAACTTAGTTGTTCTAAAGGCATGAGGATTTTTTGACAGAGAAACTGAAAGCAGAATTTAGAACAGAGTTGCATTGCATCTTGCCTACAGAAAATTGATAGGGAATGGGAATTCCGCTTGTTTTACTTGTGTCACTCTTCAGATAAGCAAAGAATTATTCAGTTTGGTAAATGGCACAAAACATTTTCACATTTATTTTTGAACATTGTCAGAAGCAGTCTATTAACTGTTTACTTTCAGTGTGAATTATCTGAAGTTTAAAAGGATGGATTTGTCTGTAATTTGTTACATCTTAAAGTCAATGAGTATACAGAAGATATAATTCTAGGACGTTGTTTTTTCAGGGCTAATTCCAGGTGCTTGTATGGATCTCTGTTTTTGTAAAATGCTGAGTCAGCTGCTATTTTAAAAGTAGTCTCATTTCATGTATGTCAGCTTGAGTGCTGGAGTTTTCACTTTCATGAATTCTAGCTCAATTTTCTGTTCAGTACTAATTTATCATGTGCTCTGGCTTATTACATTTGTAAAAATACTACATCTTTATTGCAGGATTCTTTTTTCTAAGGAACTTGTTAGTGTTATATTTTGAGAGAGAGAGAATAGTGAAACTGTAGTTTCGAACATTCTAGCTGGGAATCTATGTGGCTAACACCATGTGTGTTGAATGTATACGTATTAAATGCTGACAACACTGTTGTGCAGTTCCTTCTGCCAGTTCTTTTCCTGTAAATCACTACAGGATTAGAATTGACAGTAGTCTTCTCAGGGCTATTCAGAAACCACGCCTCTAGTAAAAATCAAACCCCATGTGACTTAAGAGGAACTGAGCAGATAGTTAGAAGGACAGTCTGATGTGCTTCCTTGAACATGTCTTTGGTGAAGATTTGCCTGCTGAGAGAGAGACTTCAGAGCAACTGATACTTAAGTCATTATCAGAGGAACATGGTTTCACAGGAAATGAGAGTTAAAGAGTTTGCTAAATTTGATCCAGTCAGCCAGAATGTTTCCTTGCCAAATGAATATTTACAGAAGATAGGTGCACTTCTTTCTTGGAAGTATGCAATATGCATACTTTGTATACATATTTATTCTCACAGGCATATGGTGAGATTCTTGGGATTGTCCTATGCAAGACCAGGAGCTAGACTTCAATGCTCATTGTGGGTTCCTTCCAATTCAGGATATTTTAGGATTAATATAATGTTACAGCTTTGGGATAACTTCATTATCCAAATAATGGATAAATCAAGTAATAGGAAATAAAAATCACTGCTGGAGTTCGCAGTGTGACCTTTGAAATAGCAGAAATGTTGAGAATACTCTAGAAGGGTTGAATATTCCTAGTTTGTTGAATGTATGTTTGTTATTGTCTTAGAAATTTAAGAAATAAAGCAATACATTTGTGAGAAGCCTATTGTTCAAAGGGCCGAACTACAGGTACATGATTTTCTTTACCAAAGTGGGTTAGATGGGTTTTGTTATAAAACAGTGCATGTATTATGTGCCCAGCATGGCTGAATATACTTCTCTGCAGTGAGTAGAATAAGAGGTATAGTACCTGGCTACGAGTTCAATCTAAATTAGCAATTGAAGTAAAACCCAAATGTTGTCCATTAAAAATGCTTATTTCAACGAGTTCTGGCCTTATTGGGAAGGTCTCATGTAGTCTCTCTTATTTATTACATGTGGTATTGTTTCAGTAATACCCAGAAGCTTTGTTTTGAGGTGGCTTCCAGCTGTAGTTATTTCCAGTGCAAAGGAAGCATTTAAAAGGTTGGGAATGACAGTTACTCTTGGATCAGTCTGCACGGCTTTTTTGTTCTGGTCAGTGCTTGGCAAAAAGTAATGAAGTAGATAAATTATTTCATGCATACTTGTGAAGTATAGTCTTTGGTACAAGTGAATTTCTCTTACAGAGTATCCCCATTCACTTATAGCAGAGTGCAACAGCTCTCCACATCTCTTGTCAAAACAATTTTCCTTAGGTTGGTTGGTTTTATTTTATGGTTTGTGATGCCACTTTGTAGTTGGTTTGTCTGTTTGTTTTTAAAGACTTGATTTCTTATACTTTTATTCAGTATGTGTATAATTTTATATATGGTGTCTTTGGTGTATATTTTATATTTTACATTTACATAAACCAAAAGGTTTTGCAAATAGGTGAATGTGAATTGTCCTGTTTGAGATGTAGAATAGTAGCTGCCTGTTGGTTTAAGGACTTTGGTATAAGGACTTGTTTACAATGCTAGGCTGAATTCCATGTCAATACAGAAGAAAGTTACTGCCAAAGAACGCTTATTAGTAACCTTTTTTCTTGGAAGCATTCTCACTAGGAAAACGTACTTATCCAGCTTGCTTATTTTATTCATGTTGCTTGTTTTGGCTGGTGAGGTTTTTGATTGGCTTGGTTGTTTATTATGGTAAGGTGATGGTGCAGCAAAGTTTTTGATGTAACTGAAATTGGGTTTTTTAAGTCTTGAACTACAGAATTGCCCTTTTACTGAAGATATAACAGAGCTGGATTATTTAATATCTGGCTTTTGAGGATCTGTTGAATGCTTGTGAAATGTTCTAGAAGTTTCATATTATTCACCACTATCTTCTACATGGATGTGATTATCTTAATGGTTTTAAGGAAGAAATTTTTCCACCTGCACTTGCAGTGAGTGCTCCATACTTCAGTAGATTTTGATAATGGGTCACTTATGGGTTAAATTATCCTAAGAAAACTAAAAGCACGGGATATTTGAAAGGAAGTTTTTTTCTGTCTTTTTCTTCTCTCTGGTATTTTTGGTATAGTCCTAACTTTAGTGGCATGTAACTTTTGGACATAGAGATCTGTACTACACCATAGGGTTTTAGCCAAAACTCTGAAGAGTGATTCTTTGTGGTCAAAACTGGACGACATATTAACTTTGTAATTGTTTGTTGTCTTTTCAGTGCTTTTACAGAACTATTAACGCCTTGACCTTGTCATGGAAATGATGGATGATGTTGGTTTTCTTCTGATGTAGCCTATGTAATGACAGGATTCCAGAAGCTATTGCTTTATCCATTCTCTACATGTGTAAATCAAGTTAGGTTTTACAATTTTGCTTTGTTCTTGCTGAAGTTATAATGGCAGGGTTTAAATAAAGGAATTCTGAAATATTTTAATCGAGAGAAAATAGGAAGTTTATTTTGGGCTCTCAGTATAGTAAATGATGTATCAGATTTTGATGCAATGTTATTGGAGGCTCTATATATTTTACAGAAATTAAGAAATATATTTAATTTAGATCCTTGTTTTAGCCATCTTGAAGATAATAATTAAAAGATCACTTGGGAAAGTATTGCTATTTGCAACATTTATTTCAATTTTTTTTTGCATATCATGAAGACTGACTTAGGACAATTAGGGTGTAAGACAGTCCTTTATGTCTGTACTATATGTTTTGATTCCTTTGTTAAGTTTTTGAGCTCTGGGCTAAGTAGACAATTGTGTCTCTTAGTAACTCCTTTGCACCTCACATTGTCATGAGCATCTGTGATAGCAAAGATATCAGAATTTGTTTTATTTATGAGGATAGGTACACAACTTACATGCATTAAACAATAACTCAGTATGCAAATAAATTATTTTTCAAGCTTTCCCGTACTGTTGTCATTTTCCAGTCTTAATAGTTCTTCCATGTTGTTAACATAGTCAACAAAAGACAAATTGTTAACATACTTTGCAAATGTTAATAATGTACATAATAACACTACACTCACTGAACTGAATATTCTTAGAAATAGTTTGTATCTTTTTCATTATTTTGTTACATGGAAACTGTAATATAAAGGCATTTAACTTTTTACACAGTATACGGAATTTCTGTTGCTGGAATTGGAGGATTTTTAATGAAGACAAGTTGGAGGAGTGGTACAGGATCAAATACAAGCCATTTCCTTTAGGTTGGTTCAATAAGCTGTTAAAAAAATGCTAAATTTTAATGACGGTAGAGACATTTGAAATTAAATTATTGGTCTAATTTTATTGCTGTTTCAATTCTCTTGACACATTCAAATACTATATAACTGTTTTGCTAGTTCAGTTTAGTTTCTGTGCCTGATTGTAGAAGAGCTTGATTACGGTTTAATTAGTGATCTTTCCCACTTGTAGGCATCCCAGCTTACTCATAAAACGTTCTACACAGTAATGGTATTTTGTGGTTCTTCTCAACGTTTTTATTTGATAGTTTGCTTTGCATTAACTGTTGAGTTTCACTGCCAAAGTCTTTACCTTTAGAAGCCCTTCCCTAGCAATTGGAAAATTATCTCCTTCCACTTACATATGATTTTCCTGCTTCTCCAGTCACAGGAAGAATAGGATAGTGTATTATTTTAGACTGTCTTCACAGACTCCTCTGGTTTCACACCGTGCTTGCTCAGTACGATAGTGAGAGAGATGTCCTGTCATTAGAGGAAGCAGCTTGGTGTCACAACAGCTTCTTGAGGTAACAGCGTGTCAAAAGTACGTCATTCTGTGTAGACTGTTTTCATTAGATTCTAGTCATCACCCACTTTTTCCAAATTTTTTTAGCAAAACGATTGTCACCACAAGTTCAGTGTTTTCCCTAGCCTAATTGAAACAGTTACTATGTTTCTACATTAACATTTTGTTCACATTTTGCACAGTTTAAAACTCTGCTGCTTCTCTGTTGCATTTAAATATTTTCTTTTTCACTTACGGCAAATGAGTACTGGTTTTATCTGACAGTAGTATATCAGTTGTCTTATTGTAGCTATTGTGATTAATTTCAATATGTTAAATATTTTATGGATTTTTTTTCCGGACCTATTCATTTGAAACCAAGATAATGTTCAGGCTCTCTTCATATTAAGCAGCTGGAAATTGTATCACCTGTTATTCATGTTTTCCTTTCTGTACACTTGTAATCTCTGGTGTAGAACTAATGTGATGTCCTTAGATAAATACTTTCCTCTTAATTTCTGCTAAGATATTTATACCTTTTCTCATCTGAGACTGACAATATACTTTGTTCCACACAATAAGCTCAAAAGATAAAATACACCAGATGATCACCATTTATGAGACTGTATATAGACAATTATTTTTTCCATCACTTTGATTAGCATGGTATTGTTTGGTTGTTAGATACATAACAATGAGATAGAGAAGACTTTCTTTTGACTAACTTAAATTAGCTTTTAAAGCCTCTGCTATTAGCTGAGCCTTTAAGAGTGCTTTGAATGAGGAAGGGGAAAGATTAGTACATGCTTGGGAGAGAGACACTTTCAGGAATAAGGAACAGCTGAAAACATTTTGAAAATACTAGAATAAGAAATGGAAGCAAGTTTGTGTTAATTCCTGTTTCTTGAAGGCAATGAGTGATAAAAGAAGCAGGGAGAATAGTGGAGGAATATTGACTTAAATTAAAGTATTCCTCGGAAATGATGCCCATTACATACCAGAGATTGCCATGGAATTACTGGGAAGCTAACAATGAAATTACCAGGAGCTAATTCATACAGGAGTGTTTTTGAGCATGAGATGAAATTTGTAATGTTGTTTGGGATGCTGTGCTTTATCCTTTGATTGAAATCTAGCAAACCTGTTCTGGTAAATATGTATATTAACTGTAAGAGATTGCCCTGCTGTAGCTGGAAAATTTACGAAGATGTTCAGCATTGTAGTCTTTTATTTGATAAATACACATAAGAATTATGAAGCCACTCCTATTCCCAGAAGCTCAAGTGCTCTTGCAGGATTAAGAGAAGAGAGTTCTGATTTCTATATCAACTTACGTTCTTTGTAATACAACTCACTGTGTATAAACACAGCATTATGCAACTGATCTTCCAATTTTCAGCAGACACCATAAATAATAATGTGGGTTAATAGCAACTGATTAAAATTTGGATATTTTTGGTGGAACTTCTTTTGTAAACATGGCTTTCTTTAATTTCTTTGTTTAAGTTGGCTAGTATGTTTCAGTAGAAGAGCTTCAGGAAAAGATGAACATTGCCATCATTAATTTTAAAAGTTACTCACATGGTTCTTTGGTAACAAAATTCACCTCTAAATGCAAAAATACATAATGGCCTTCTTGTGTTTGTTTGTTAATGAGGCCACTAAAGTCCTGGCATGGGAAAGTGGCATTTAAAGGAAAAATGACCCACTACTAGATTTGTGTATTTTGTGAATAAGAAAGCTGGTGTATTTACCTAAAATGGTGGGGCTTCTCCAAATAGGAAGGGTTCCTGTCACAGGGAGCGGTGTAAAGTTGAGGAGTGCATGTCCATTCTGCATGACAGTAAAACTGTCATGAGTCGCTTATGAATAGGTGACTTGGGGTAGAATTGTTTCTGTGTGCTTTTTCAGTAATAAGTACATGTTAAATAATTTATGTCATTAGCACACTTGGACTTTTTAGCAGAACCTGTTGCAGTATGACAAGGGGTAATGATTTTAAACTGAAGAGTATTGGTATAGATTAGATGGTTTTTTACAGTGAGGGTGGTGGAACACTGGCCCAGAGAAGTGGTGGATTCCCCATTACTGGAAACATCTGATGGCAAGTTGGACAGGGCTCTGAACAATCTGATGTAGTTGAAGATGTCCCTGCTTGTTGCAGGAGACTGGACTTGGTGACCTTCCAACTCAAATTATTCTGTGAGTCTACTTGTTTGAATCTGGCATAAATAAGACCACCAGTTCGTTGTTCCGGAAGGTGAAATTTTCTTTCTTTATTTTTTTGAGATCAGTTTAATAACTAAACAGTTTACTGTATAATTAGAGCCTATTGAGGATTCAGCAATTTACTTTCATGGAGAACAAGGGAAGATGTCAGAAGTTCACATATCAGAAGTATCTGCGTGTATGTGAAATTACCGATGGCTGTAGTTGTGTAGTAAGGGCTGGTAAGTGCCACTACTTAGATACCATGGTTCAACATATTAATGGGAAAAAAAAGTGCATGAATTCTACCCTGAATTAGGGTTTTAATCAAAACTTTTAATTGCAACCATGTTTTTTTAATATATGAGTTTTGACACAAACAAAGGTTCTGAATTTGAGCTAGAAATTAATGAAAGGATTCTACAGCTTATCTCAAGCAGGGATGATGACCAAATGAGCAGTGGTTTTCTTAATTTTAAATATTGCAATTTTTTTTCTTTTCATGGAATAATGAGCAGTATTTTGTATTTAAGGCAGTAATGTTTCATCTGACAGGATAATTTACAGGTACAAATGTCATGTTCTTATATAAGGCCTTTACCAAAGGTTCATTTGTGCTCAATTATTTCTGTAAGGGAGGTTTTAAAGGAAAATGGTTTTAATTTAATTAGAAAATAGAGTCTTACTGTCTCCAAACACTGATAGAGTTACAGGTATTTTGATGTGGTGTGTGCAGTAGGTCAGCCACTTTGCAGGAATACAAGTCTTCATATTTGCAATAAGTATGTTGTTTTCTGAATAAATATAAAATACTTATTCGATAAATGTAGCAAATTATTTCCAAAATCTAATTATTGTTATTGTCCAGTAGGAACATGAATATTTGATTACTTTTTTTTTTCCCCAGGTATTAAGTCAGATACTCGTTTTCAAGAAGTACAATGGACGACATGAAAAAAGTTGCTAACAGCTCTTGCAATGATGGAGTTCTACTTAGAATGGGCCTTAATGATAACAAAGCTGGAATGGAGGGTTTGGATAAGGAGAAAATCAATAAAATCATCATGGAAGCTACTAAGGTTGTTTTGATCACTCTTTTCCTGATGCTTCATTTGTGGTCCAGTATTGTAAGGCCCTCTTCCTCCCTTCCCCAGATTTTATTTCTCACATATGTATATGGATGGCATATTTTTAGAAGAAATTTATATGTGGGGAGGAAGGGGAGGGGCCATAGTTTAGCATACTTTAGAGTATTGTTGGATTCATCCCCAAGGACACGAAGGAGGACAACTGAGCATTTGCTTAAGTGCTCCCTTTTTGTGCAAAGCAGCACGTAAATACTACGTCATTTTCCAGAGATAATTGTGAAGGCTGCAGTTTCCTCTTTTTCTTCCCCTTTCCATTCCTTTTGTCCACCCCATCATTAATCAGCCAAGCAGATTTAGTTCTTTTGGTCATCTTCCTGTAACTGATGAATTTCATGTAATCAAGTTTTTCTAGGATCAAGTTTTTACTGTCTGTCTTTGTGACTGTCTCCTTTAAGTATTCAAGAGAGGTGGGCAGTAGTGTGCAGCTTTGTACTAAAGATCCACAGACACCCTCACAACTCTACAAATCCTTGAAATATTTGTCATCCTAGTAGTTATTGGAGAGTTTCAATAGAACAATATAGGGATAACACTTTATCTGAGAAACTGAGGGTTTTCTTACTTTTCTTTGCACAAGTGTGTATTTTATTTGGTGTCACAATGGCCCAAGATTATGTGCTTTGATGTTTTCCTCATGCATCCTATGTTGACTACTATTGCTCTGTAGTTTCCTTTTTTGCTTGAAGTTTCACATTGATGATACTTTATGTGCTATCAAGCTTGTTATTTATAAGTGTTTCTTCTACATATTTTCTTCTACATGTTTCTTCTACATATTGTGTTCACTCTTTCTTGAAAACAGCACTTTGACAGACATGTCCCAGATAATGATATTTACATAAATTATTTCATTATAGCAATTACTGTTTCATTTCCTGGTATGAAATAGAATGAAATGTAAAATAAGGTTTCAAAACTGACATATAGGCATTTATCTAGTAGAATATATTTTTTTCCAAAAAGTGCATGATTTTACAATTGCCAGATACACATCAATAAATCCAAAAAGAATTATTGATTCTTTTCCTTCAGCTTTTCTGTAATCCCTAAAATGATACCTACAGACACTACCCACAGCTGTATTGCAAGAAGGTTTATGGCATTTTAACTATGAAATACTGCAAGAGATGGAAAAAAATTTAAAACTTACTAATAATCTCAAGTATTGAATTGCTTTCCACACCTACATTTTGGTACTCATTTATTTCAATGAGTCTCAGCAAGTCATATTTGATGGCATAGGGGAGAAAAGATAAAAGGCATATCTGATATTCAAAGAAAACCCACCCTATTTTTTCCTAATTAGATATTTATTATAATGAAACATGACATATTACAGCCCTGCCATCATCTTTTTTGTGATTGTTATAAAAGTGGATATTTTTGCTTTTTATATGAATGCCTGAATCTGGCTTGACTATGGCTGAATTCTTGGTATCAGTGACAGTTTAGTAGTCAGACACTCTGACCTAAAGATGTGTTCGTTTTTGCAGATTTTACCAAGTAGTTAAGCAAAAGCCTTTTATTGCAAATATTCTTTCACTTGTAAGGTAAGACGTGTTGCAAGAAAAATATTTTATTTCCTAGTTTTGAATTTTATCTTTTCTACTTTATTGTATGCCCTCTTTTCTTTGTTATGAGTCAGGAGAGAAAGTCACATGATATATTCCGTACAGGATTATTGTCTTTTTATTACATCCCCATGATTTTTATCTTATTATTACATCTCCTTATAGTCATACCTTTTTTTGAAGGAGCAATTACATACTTGAGAGCAACTTGAGGGCTTTTTTATACCCATTTGATTTTCATCATTCTCTTCCAAGTAGCTTCTGATTCTGCAGTGCCCTTCCGGATTAAATGGCCAACAAAATATTATGAACGTATTTGACTTATAAAATATCATTATATATGTCCACATGTATTAAGCTATGTGGAAGTCTAAAAAATGCTTGAATAAATTTTTATTAGGGTTTTGTACTTCATACCTTGAAGGTGTTGCTAAGAAAGCTTGACTTTTGTCTATTCTTTTAAAATTTTTGTTGTCAAGTGTTAGACTAAATGAAAATACAAAGTTCTCTAAATAACTCCTTAAACTCCTTTGTGTAGGTGAAATATATGTGTGCTATTTGAAGAGAGAGGTGTAAAGAGCCAGTGGTCTTTTTTTGTGTATTTCATATTAAATTCAATGCATTAGAAGCCATCTCAGTGTTTTATGTATTTTTATTTTATTTTTTATGTATTTTATGATTTTTTATTTCTGTATTTAAGGATCCAATGTGGTTGTTTAAAGACAAGGTAAAGATAAAAATATGGTGGTTTTGTATTTTTTTTTCTTTCAGGGTTCTAAATTTTATGAAAATGAACTTAAGAAAGATCAACAAGTTAACCAACGAATTGAAAAAATGATGCAGCTAAAAGAGAAAATTACAGCACAACAGCTGTTGAAAGCACAGCTGCAGGTACTAATCTTCTAAAGACTTTTTGGGGTAAATTCTGGATCATTAACATTTTGGTGTGTTCTAGTTTATTGTATTTAATTCTGCCAATAGGCACTATATTGAACTACCATTTGATGTTAGACATACCAGGAAAAGTGCACAATATTTTGATGGTGTCGTCTTAATATAAACTTGCTAGAAGAATAGTTCTAGAAGAATAAAATTACTTTGAAATGTTCTCTAAATGAGTAGAAGAAAGCAAAATTTGTGTTTTGCCAGGTCTGATGAGTTTAAAGTGATGTCGTTATGATTTATGACGGTTTATTAAACACTTTGCTAATAAGTATCATATCACTATTGGGTTTAGAATTTATGTATATTTGTGTTCAGTGGTCTGCGATGGAATGAGAAAGATAATTCTGGGTATAATTAATGCCTTTTTAAAGCTAATTAATGAAAAATCATCAGGGCTAGCAGTCACAAGAAATGCAAGTTTCCTGAACTAGACAGATAAAGAGGCTATTTTTCTTTTCATATGCTAATAGTAGATAATAGTCTCCAAAGAATTACTGTGTATGAAATGTTAAAAGAATGTTAAATGTTAAAAGAAAGGTTGCACACCAAACGTTACTAGGCACAACAGAATTAAAATTGTTTGTAGGAGCTGAATTCCTTTCCATTTTCATTTGTGCTGTGATTCAGTCTTTGAATGATTACTTGCTAGTTTTCCTTGTCAGGACTGCTATTTTATTCAGTGTGCATAGCAGACTGTGTTCACTGAGAGGGAAATTATTCAATATTTACTGTTTTCCTCAATGTTTAAATTCGTGGACTTGAAGCCAGTCTTCTCTCTCTCTGTCTGATATTCTAAATACTTTGCCCTTTTCCCGTTTCTTACCTGCCAGCTACATCTCCCTAGGCCTCTACCTTTTGCTTTGCAAACGTTGGTCTTGTTTGGTTTTCTTAATAATTGCTATGTATTGTTTAATCAACTCCATTCAGTTATGGATATAGTCAGTTCTTATTATTATCTTCTCTATTGTTCTCAGCTATTGAGTTTTTAACTCTTCTTTTTAGTACTACCTTCTGATAAGAGAACCTGTTCTCCTAAAATTGTAAGTGGCAGGTATTCTGGAATTAGAAAAATATCTGTATATCTACCTCTATGAATACTGCATGTTCTCATCTGCAGATGAAGCCTTATTTATAGGGTGGTTAGAAGCTGAGGTTTGGTTTCCTAAGCTGGCAGTTGATTTAAGTCCTGTAAGGTAAAATCGAACAAAAATGTCTCCACTTACTGGACTTTTGGACAAAATCCTGGTTACAAAGTGGGAACAGTAATATAAATAAAATGTAGAGTCTGCAACATAATATTGTTGTTTTTCCATTAGAGTGTGTGCAACTCCTTGAAATGCAGCAGTAATTAGTAATACATTAAAAAGCATGCAGCTGCTACCAGATTTGGAAACCACTGTACTGATGTTTGCTGGTCTCTTTCATCAATATTTGGTTTATCCTGGATGTTTATTCTGTAAATAATTACTATTGTCTTGCTTTTATTAACTTTTCTGTCTTGCTTTGAAAACTTACATGTTCTACAGTGGGATAAGAAAATAGACGAAGTTACTCTTCAAATTGTCTAAAAGTTTCTATAAGGAAAATTACACTTCTAATTACAAATAGTACTTTTTAATTGTTTGGTGTTGGGGTTTTTTTCCTAGCTTAGAAATACATATATAAAAGTATCTCTATTTTACAGAGCTTAATTGAAAATTTAGAAACCTGTCAGTCTGGCTTACATGTAAAGAATTACTCCACAAATTTTAGGCAGAGGTTTTGTAGGTGCTAAAAATTCTCTGAGTAGATCTGGTTGTGTTTTGCTTTGGCATATTACTTGTATAGTTGCTTTTGCTGAAGAATAATCTTCTTTTATTTCTTTCTAGTTTAATGTAATTTTGCTTCATTCTTTAGATGTGTATGTTAGCTGATCAGTAAGTATGATGTTAGCAATATATTTAGGGAGAAAAAGTAAAGCAGAAGTTTGTTATAAATGTGATCAATTGAAATACAGAAGTTATACTACTAGACCAGCAATTGATAGTATTAATTAAACAATTTTACATTTGAGAGCAACCTGAAAATTATTTGTAAAGTAGAATTTAAAATAGGGATGCTTTTGATGATTAAAGTGTGACATGAATCCTTTTGAATTAGTGATATAATGGAAATAATGTAAGTACCCGACTTTTTTTGTTTCTTTCAATGGCTTCCCCTTGTGCTTTTAATTTGTCTGAACTAGTTTTCTCAGCCTCAGAGAACATACTGTGCTCTTCGGTGTTGAATAGCCTAGTTTAAGGCTCTGGTCTAGCATTTCATCCCTCAAAGCAACTTGGAAAAAACAAAGACTTTGTAAATCATTAATCAGCAATTTAAATGGAACATTCCAAACTCACTTGCCTTCAAGTGTTTTGAGCTCAAAGATGGTTCTTGTGGATAAGGCTTTTATGTTTTTTTTATTAAGCAGTTCTGTTGAGGGAAATAAAAAAGAGAAGAACCATGCAAATTGCATGTAAACATTCCTCTCCAGGACCATAAATGCGTTGTAATCAGTCCAGAGACATTTCTGTGCTGGTACCCTTATGTCACAATAGTGCCTATCCTTGTGTCTGCAAGTGAAGTGAAGCTTTGATTCCTTTTTGCTAATTTTATTTCTTGTTGGTTTATGCCTATCAGGACTTCTTACTATCAGTAGCAGCCTTTTGTTGTGTAGATTGAGGTTGCCATAGTCATCAGTGTGGTTAGGTAATCTTATTTTGATAGTGCATTCTTTCGGGCTTTTTTCCTGTATTTTCTCTTAGTTCTAGGATGATGTGTGATGCTGCTGCCAACGTAGTCATCATAACTCAGTAGGCCTTAAAAGTCCCATGTCAAATATTTCACTTATATTTTTTTGTGACAGCACAGCTCATACCTCATTCATAGGTCAACAGTATTTCAGGAACAAGCACATGATCTGCATGACTTTTGGTGAAAACACAAGCAAATCAAGCACAAAGTACTCCATAGAGCAATCTACCTGCTTGGCCTCTGCCTCAAAACATGATGGAGCTGATGAAGCAGTACTGCTCACAGTCTACTAGTAGACATACATCTTTAACATTTGGAGTGAAACACACTTTGTGTATAGTCTATTCTGTAAATAACGTGCAGGGTTTTTTTGCAGAAATCTAGCCTTGTATGGGTTCCTGTAACAAAAGTTGAGGACTTTTATTGGAAGACTGATAGTAGCTTACTTTGTGGTAATTGAACATTGGTATTTGAGACCTTATTTCTGGCAAGACAAAATAGATTGATGTGCCCTGTGAGCTGCTGGTCTTCTCTTCACCATTCTAGGCTGATTTTTTGGTGTGATAGCTTTATTTAGGAATGTTGGAAATTCTTTAATAGCATGTTTTCATTTTTTTTTTGAAATAACTTGTACTTCTAAAGCTAAGTGCTTTAAGTAGTGTTTCATACTCAAAGGTCTTACAAAGTTTCTGTCTGAATCAGATATGGGGGGGGGTGGTTTGTCATGTTAAGTGGAGTTTTTTGTTTGGTGGGTAGGATTTTCTGCTGGTTTTGGCTGGGATAGTTAATTTTCTTCACAGCAGCTGGCATGGGGCAGTGTTTTGGTTTTCTGCTGAAAGCAGTGTTGATAATGAAGAGATGCTTAGCTATTGCCAAGCAACACTTGCACAGAGCCAAGCTCTTTTCTGCTCTTCTCACCACCCCATCAGTGAGGAAGCTGGGGGTAGACAAGGGCTGGGAGGGGACACAACCAGGACAGTTTACCCCGACTAACCACTGGGATATTCCAGACCATATAGCATCATCCTCAGCCTACAAAGTGGAGCATAGATGAATGAAGGACGGACTTTTGCAGTTATGGCATTTGTCTGCCTAAGTAACTCCTATGTATGATTAAGCTGTTTTTCCTGAAGATGGCTGAACACCACCTGCCCATGGGAAGCAGTGAATTAATTCCTTATTTTGATTTTCTGGCATGCACAATTTTTGCTTTCTGTGATAAATTGTCTTTATTTCAACCCATGAGTTTTCTCACTTTTATTCTTCTGATTCTTCCACTATGAGGGAGTAAGTGGCTGCAGGAGCTTAGTTGCTAGGTGAGGCTAAACCACAACAGCTGTTTTTTTCCATAGGTTTTTGGGGTGGTTTCTTTCTACCAAGTGCTGCAGTAGCATTCTCTCTGAGAGCAAGTTTCCTCCAAAGGCTTTGTTGGGGTTTTTTTGTTAGTGCTGGTTTGGTGGGAATAGGATTCGTGAGGTTTTTTTCTTTAACTATATGCAAGATACATCTGAGTTTTAGGATCATCTATACTGATGCACTTCTGCCAGATTAGTAGTATTTAAATTACTGGTTTATTCTGTTCAGGTGGACAAACTTGTGATGGAACTGGAACAGAACCGTAACCTTAGCAGTACAATTGTACACATTGACATGGATGCCTTCTATGCAGCTGTGGAAATGAGGGACAATCCAGAGCTAAAGGAAAAACCTATAGCAGTGGGATCAATGAGTATGTTGGTAAGGTTGAATGTTAAACGAATACAGAAGTCAATTGCATGAATCTTAAGCCTAATAAGCCATAAAATAATAGCACAAATATAAATAATAGCATAAATATAATGATACTGTTTTATATGAAATATGGAAAATTCAAAACCAACATTTCTTAGACTTGACCATGTAAGCTGGATTTTTCAGTAAAAAGTGTATTAATGAAAACTGAACGCTTGTAAGCAGGCTGAAAGGCAGGAGGAGGGGGAATGAAAATGCATTTAAACTCTTCGTTTTGTCAGTCTTTTCTGTATGGAGCTATATTAGAATTTTATTATGTAATACTAAACTTAAAGAAAAGTTTGATTACTGAACACTAAACTTACTTAATCTCTCTTAAGTCCACCTCAAATTACCATGCTAGGAGATTCGGTGTGCGTGCAGCCATGCCTGGATTTATTGCTAAAAGGCTATGTCCTCATCTAACTATAGTACCACTAAACTTTGAAAAATATGGCAAAGTGAGTAAAGAGGTAAGTCTGAAAGTAGTCTCTAACCAAAAGTGAGTGTACTTATTTTTAGACGATGTCGATAATATCACTTCTAGATTGTATAAAAAGTGATAATTTAAATATTGAATACATCGGTAATGCATCTTTAAACATAAGTCTACCAAATATTGGTGCTTTTGGGCAAGGAGATGAAAAAGCATTGCACTTACCCAATCTGGCAATTCTATTGAAGTTAGTAGTGATGCTGAGAGAAGTTTTGAAAACCTCTTGAGTTTTATTATTCTTAAAAGTTCAAAATCATGAAACATAATCTAATTACTAAGAAGTTGCAAGTACATAGGAAATGTGGAGATTATAGTTTCGTGCAATGCATAATCAGACTTTTGAATACTAATTATGGGAGAGAGAGACAGAGCATTACTGACTTACAAATGCAAATTAATTTTGTTTAAAAGAAGGGATTTGATAGAGCTAAAGAAATAAGGAAAAAAGAAATAATATTTTGCTTTAATGGAAGTAGTTTTACTTAGTTCCAGAGGAAATAGTTATGATACCTAAAAGCCTGTTTAAAAAAAAAGGAAAGAGGTCTTTCATACATTTTAAGTCAAACTGGTACATGACACAAGTGTCCTGACTTTCATAAAATTATGTCAAGCCTTCTTTATTTTTATGAAGCCTCAGTCCCTTCACAAATATAAAGTAAGATTTTAGTTAATTTTTTTCACTTCTAAAAAATAAAAAGGGCATATATAAATACGACATATTTCAGCATGGGTTTGAACTTGGATTTCATGATGCATATTTAACAATGTGTATTTCATTTGTTGTTTGATAGGGTAAAGTATTAAAGTGTTAGAGATTTGACTTGGTCTGGATTTTTAGTTCTGTTTTTCTCTTGGGATTTGGATTGAAAATATTTAAATTTATTTCATTTTGTCTTTTAAAGTTCAGTAGTGAGTCCTATCTTTATTCAGTTTCAGAAAGATGAAATGCAAGTGGACAAATGTTGTAATACCTAAGAACTTGAGTCATACTAGTAGGAAAAAACATGATACAGTCAGATTTTCCTGCAGCTTTAAAAAAAAAAAAAAAAAAGAGGAGAGAAGGTAGAGCTTTTATTTTGATGATTTATTATGATTCTTTTTTGAAAGATGGACTTATTACTAAGGATTTCCCAACAAGGTTTTGCCTGTAGCATTAACCACTGCTCCAAAATATTTTCTATAACTTCAGCTTAATGTAATTTAAAACTTAGGACTTTATTTGCAGGTGTTTTTTTTAACCTTTGCATATGTAATATCTGACACACTTGAGCACAGAAAATGGCATCAGTTTATCCACTTTGCTGAGTTTCCAGGTCCCCAGAGTTTTATTCAGATGGTTACTGTAGTGTCAGTGAACCTAGTGGCTGTTAAGTTCTTACACACTTACCTTAATTGGCGTTTGTTAAATACGCTGTTCAAAATCTGCTTAGTTCTCACTATTAATATCTCACTACTTGTAATTTTACAATATCAAGAAACAATTTGTACTGTCAGTATCTTTAATATTTATTGATCTTCTGGAAGATTCAGAGTACATTTGTTCATGTCCTAATTTGTGACAAGATCTGCTCTTACAGTTACAAGGCTTTAAACTTTCGCTCTGTGTTTATCAAGGTTAGAGAAATACTGGCTGAATATGATCCCAATTTTATGCCTATGGGCCTAGACGAAGCCTACCTGAACATAACGGAGCACTTGGAGAAAAGGCTGAACTGGCCTGAAGATAGGAGAAGGTTCATTTTTAATGCAGAAAGCACTACAGGAATAGGTAAGCGAATTGTAACTGAGACAGAGTGTTTCTTTTAGGAATAATAGCCAGAGCCATTCCTAAGCTGAATTATGGCACTTTAATTTAAGCTTTATTTCCCTTAGTAGGATTTCATTATTACAATAGTACAGAATTTATGATACGAAAGGCACAGAACTTCTAAAAGCAGAATCAGTGCTGTGCAATCTATAAGTAGCAATATAAAGAATTTATAATACAATACGGCATGGACTTGGGTGGAAAGCGCACAGTTTGCTATATCAGTATAACAGTCATAATCTAGACTCAAAAATCATAGAACATGGGTCACTCCCTCAATCCTCAGAGGAAGCAGATGAAGGCAGAGGTGTCCCTGGCCATTGGGATGTCCTAAGTCTCACTGACCACGGGTCCAAGTTCCTCCTCAGGACCCATTCCAGATTTAGAGACACTGCTCTGGGGGCTGCAGACAGACAGACACTGCAGTGGGGCTGCAGACAGACAGACACTCCTGTGGGGCTGCAGACAGTGCTCTCGAAGCTGCAGCTTCCCAGTGTTGCAACAGGGTCATGCACAGCACTGGGCTGGCCGGGTGTTGGGACATGAAGGCGGGCAAGGAGCAAAGTAAACACGGCAGCAGAGAATGGCTGCTTGCCTTGTGACCCCATTACGTGGGGTTGGGAACAGGAGTTGCCAGTCATATGCTTATAAGCTTGAGATAAGCTGATCTGAAAGTGTAGATAGTTAAGTCCTCCCGTATATTTCTCCAGTTTGCTTAGTGTACAAGTTAACTTTCTCTACTGATCACTTGTGACTAAAATGTACACTGCTCATTTTGGACTTGGAGGATTTATTTTCTTTTAATGTGAATAAAATGTTTGAAAAGTGGTGCTAGGTTTTCTAAAGCAAATGGTCTGGTTTAGGTCTACATTACAATTCAGCTTGATAATTTTGGAAATAAGTAGCAGGAGCACTGCAGGATTTTAGTAATATTCAAGATATTACTGGATTTCACTTTGCTCTGAAAGATGGAGTTGGAACCACGTCCACAATTGTATATCCACTTGGGAATAATAGAAGTAGTCATACAAATGGTTGAATGATGCACAAACTGGAATATTTATACTCTCTGCATTCAAAATTTCTAACAGTCATTAAGAGGATAATCAAGTGTATGTTACTACAGAAAAACATTAATAAAATAGAAAGAAACAAACTGGCATAGTCTTAAAAAATCAGTATCACTGATATGTAGTTGTACTTCTTCACACTTGCCTGATACTTTTGTTCCTCTGAAACACAAACAAGTGCTCAGAATGTGAAACTGCAATGGTAATGTTTGTAGAGTCAGACAAAGGGCTGCTGACATTGTTCCACTATGACTACAGTTGAAAATGAGAAGCTCACCAGGCTGATCATTCTAGAATTATATATTCCAGAACCCTAATTTTATTTGGAGAATATTGAAAAAATAATCAGTGGAAGAGAGCATATGGCCTTCAATCTGATATGAAACAAAAATAATGATAAAATCTTGATGGTTTTGCTACAGCTACAGGTCATTAAAACTTTTGCTTCTCTGGAAGTTTTGTCTAACCTCCTGGCTAATTGCTCCAATCTCAGCCAAGCTCAAATCATAGCCAAAATGAAGCAGTTACATCTCTCTAGTCTTCAAACAAGAACAATGCAATTGCTTTCTCTAAACAAAAATAGAAAGAAATAAAACTACTTAGGAACGCTGAAGCCACTGAAGAAGGAAATCAGTCTGTATGGATGTATTAATTGTGTTTCTGTCTAACTTAGATAAAGATGGTGTGAATATGTCTGCCAAATTTAACAAAGGTGAAGTCTCTTCTTCACCAGTACTGTTTGAAGACGACGCATCTCTGATGAATGACAACCTTGAACAAAGAGGTTTACCAGTGGAAAACTCAGTTGTATTTGGAACTTCTGCAGAGGAAGTTGTGAAGGAAATTCGCTTTAGGATTGAGCAGAAAACTCAACTGACTGCTAGTGCAGGTATTCAGACGCATATGAATAATAATTAATCTTTGTATTTCCATATTCTCTTCTACTTTCATCTCAGAGGGCATTAATTAAGAATTTAGCCTTGCCTCAGCCTTCTTTTCTATAAAAAAAAATACTGTCTTTGGAGGTCTGCAACGAATGTGACTTCTAGTTATTTCAAGATACGTCATGATTGTTTTCTTTTTTTAATCATTTAAACAGTTACATCATCTTTTTACTTCTTTCTACTTGAAATAAGAGTAAGCAGTGAAGAAGAATGACCAGTGCACTTGATCTAATCTTAACGTGGGTGGTTATTCTAGTGCATCATGTAAATAATTTTTGTCAGACTGTAGGTCATAGTGAAATCTGTTGCTGATTTCTAAACTGCTTTTCGTTTGAATAGTTGATCTGTGCTGTTACATGTTTCTAACTCACACTGTTCCTTGCTTAGAACAATATCAAAATTCATTAAAATGTTAGTCCTAGAGAAGTAAATATATGGTGAAGTTAATGAAGTCTTTAATAGCTTTTTAATATTTACCAGTCAAGTTCTATGTCTTGACTTCAGACAACCCACATTTAAGTCTCAGCTATTTTGATTGACTAAAACTATATATGTCTCTAGCCACTTAGTTTGGATGCCATCCAAAATGCTTTATGAACCAAGTCAGTGAGGTATCAGGCACTGGTGAGCTTTATGAAGCAGCTGTGCAAGGTCAGGGAAGCATGGAATGTAAACAGAGGCGAAGAAACAGCTAGGAAGAAGCAGGATGAAACCCCCTTCCATGTATGTTATCTCATGAGTGATAGCAGAATAACATTTTAACAGTTTTGTTTACTGAAGTTTTGTCTTCTTAAGGATAAGTTAGTGTGTAGAAAACAGGCATAGCTTTTAAAAGTGCAAACAGGGATCTTAAACCCAAAAATTAAAAACAATTAGAAGGGTAAATGAAAAAATACCGATAATCAATAACAAATAGAGTTATTTCTTCCATCTTGAATGATATGTTGTATCAGCGAGCAAATGAAAATTTAGACCTCTAGGGCTGTAGGACAAAATTATTCTTTCTTTTGTTATAAACAAATTCCAGTGTTAATTTGTAAAAACGCTTACTTTGATATAAAAGAGCCATCCCTCCTCCTAATTCCCTTGATGTCTGTGAAATATTTATAAATTTATAAGTGACTACATTGCAGTGGTAGCCCACAAAATAATAACATTTGTTAAATTTTGTCCAAAAAAGTCTTTTTGCTACAATACAAGGAAGAAAGGTCTTCTTACTGTAAGTTCATTGTAACTACCACTGTAAGCATAATCACCATCGTAAAAATGTTGACTCATGTAACTGATGTTATTTTTAAGGACTTGGTATTTAACCCCTCTTTACTTACTAGTGCTTGTGGTGTTATTCTGACTATCTTAAAATAGGAAGTACACTTTATTTAAGTTATATGTTATCTACTACATGTATTTCTGTTCTTTCATGATGGTCACAAAAATTTTTTTGCAGAATTGTATCAAATCTGATTATTAATAATCATAATTATTGTCTTTATTTTAGTCTTTGCCAAGTGTATAGGCTACTCTTTGGCTTTTAAATATTGGATAGTTGAAATTAAACTTTGTCTTTTTTTTTTTTTTTTTAATTACCATGTGGTTTTTTGTTTTTAAGGAATAGCACCAAATACAATGTTAGCAAAAATGTGCAGTGACCGTAATAAACCTAATGGCCAATACAGAATTGCTCCTGACAGACAAGCAGTGCTAGACTTCCTGAAAGATTTGCCCATTAGAAAGGTAAGAGCTACAATGTCATTTTCTGTCATGTAATGTTTATATGTTTTAGAGGCAAGATTTCTGCTGAAAAGATAAAGAGTTTTCTAGGTAATCTTCCATGTTGTGTTTGATTCAAATTGTTCTTGGTAATGGATTTGTAAATGGAAATTTTCCACTATAACGTTACATTCTCTTTTCTAGGTGCCAGGTATTGGAAAAGTAACAGAGAAGATGTTAAAAGCCCTCGGAATTGTGACTTGCTCAGAACTTTACCACCAGAGGGCGCTGCTTTCTCTTCTTTTCTCAGAAGTCTCTTGGCGTAATTTCTTGGATATTTCCCTTGGTTTGGGCTCAACACATTTGGAAAAGTAAGCCATGGGGTTTTTTTTCCTTCTGTGTTAACATTTTTCTGAATTTTTCCTTGTCTAAGTTACAAACTGAACATATTATTTAATTGGCAAATATTATGGAAATACTCTTGTTTAATAAATTTTTTTAAATGTCTGATGCCTGTTATTGTTATACTTATGTCTAAGATGCAGTAGTCAAACATGAAAAAACAAAGGTTTATACAGCCATGTGTAAATATGAAATCCAAAAAGTCATGTCAGGGAAGTTGTACATAAGTGTATGCAAGATACAATAACATTATAATTATCAAAATAGCTGAACATAACTGAAATGTCCTAATCAGAGTTGTACACTCCCTTTTCTTCAAAACGATACGCATTCGTTGGTGTTTATGATTATTGCATTAAAATGAAAATCACAAAGGTATTTGATCTTCTCTGGTGGTAAATTGTCAGGAAAGTTTCTGTGTCTCTTATCAGGATTATATATTTGTACTATCAACATGTGAATTTGGTGGAATAGAACTGAAGATTATTATATCCTTCTTAATATATGTTCTTTTACGGTTGCCTGTACTTTAATGGCTTTTGGACTCCTTTTTAGAATGGGAGAAGTCAGTCTTAGTAGTGCCTATACCTTTTCAACAACATTTGTCATTGATCTTTAAAGCATGATCTTTAAAAAAAACTCAAAACATAGCATTTTACTGTTTGTGTAACTAAGAGCCTTAATTAAGTATTGAGTGTCTTATTAATTAAGTTCCAGAGTGTCTTATGCACTTCTGAAAGACCTATTATGTATTGTATCTGTAACTTCTCTGACTATACTCTTCTCTTTTTTCCATTTGACTACAAATTTATATATGTAGTTAGCAGTTTGAAGCACAGTAATGTGCACAAATTTTTGTGCTGTTTTTTTCTATTCAGAGTATAAAAAATATTTTTAAAAATATGCAGTAGGACTGACATGGTGAAGGTGATTTGATAAAAGATAAAACACAGTTTTCAAAATATTTTTTCTGTTAATATATAAACAGACCTTGGATAGTCTTTTAATAATTGTGTGCTCTTTCTTCCTATTCAGCCTAGTTAGGTGTTTTACAACCTGCGATATCTCCCAGTACATTTTGAAAAAAAAAGAGCATTTCAAAGGTCAGGGTTTTAATGGTTTTGATGTCTAAGAATTTTTTTTTGCCAGCACCGACTTTATTTCAGTGATTTTAGTGTGGAGAAAGCAAGCACTTAATATATTAACATCTGGGTCTTCAGTAAATAATTCATCTTATAGTTGTTGTGTCTGACTACCTTCTTTTAAGAAAATTTGACAGTACCAAATTTGTTATTTCCAATACTTAAAAACAGAAGAATGACCGAAAATGAAATTGCTCTGAGGGATCTCCTTATATGCAGAAGACTTATTAAAGAATACTCAAGTAACACTAAAAAGAAAGAAAGCAATGAACAAAAAAAGCTTTAACACATCACCTTTAAGCTGAACAACCATTTAAACTGAAAACAAACTATTTCCTCAGATAAAGGAAATATTCAAATATACATATATCTTTTGGGATTCTAATAGCCGTGCATCACTGTTATAGCTGAGGCAGTGTAGGATTTGTAGTTTGTTTTCTTTTTAAATCAGACTCTCTCTGATATAAGAAGTGAGTTTTGAGGGAATTTTTTGTTTGGTTGGTTTTTAAACTTTTTTTTAATGAAGACATCTATGACTGATCTATGTCTTTGCTTAATTTAACTACAGGGTTTTTTTTTAATTGTCCTTTTCGCACTTGCTTAAACTTGACGTACAAGATTTGTAGAAAAAGTTAACATCCAGACTTTATAGAAAAGGCTGCTGTTAGTTTGAGCATGATTGGTTGACTCTGAGTTTATTGAAAAGATAATATTTCTACATCAAGAAAGTATAATTAACTTTTTTCTCTTTAAAGGGATGGAGAAAGAAAAAGTATGAGCACAGAACGGTATGTTTCTTTAATATTGAAAAAATTGCATTAACCATGGGAATCACTAAATACCAAGTAATGTATACTTTTATTAGTCATATAATTTAATTGTATTTTTTTTTTAAAACCCACGTATACAACAAGGTCACTAAGCGAGATTCAGGCTTGCATTATTTTTTTCTTCCTTGGCTCCAGAACTCCATGGAGGTATTTTTGTCAGTTAGTGTGTTCTCTTATTATCCAATTCTGCTAGTGCCTTTAATGCATCAAAGTAATCTTTAAGCCACAAGATAAGATGGAAATATATAAAGGCTTGAATTTTTTTATCTATTGAAGCTTAATGTCAGTGTAGTAGCCTGCAGTCGCATATATTTTCTAATGAAAGTGTAAAGTTCCTTAAGAAGGTAGTTAATTTTTTAAAAATTAGTTCTGCCAGGAAAATCTGTTAAGCCCTGCAATAATTATCCCTATCATGTGTTTTCTTAGAAAAGAGGGCAAGAAAAGATGCTTAGTCTCGTCTTTTTGTGACTTAATAGCTGTGAGCAGCTTAAGTAAGCCAAATGCAATTTTGGTACCATCACAGCTGAAAAATGTATGGCAGACAGATATTTTGGGCATCTTTATAGTACCTTTCTGTGCTGCCTTCTCTCTTCCTTTTTTTCCTCAAAGGGGACAGTTTTAGACCGGAAATGTCTACAGGTTTCTGAGATCATGAAACTAGTTTATATGGGGAAAGAAACAACCCTGAAATAGTATTTTCTCTATCCTGTCCCTTAAAAACCTTGAACTTTTACAACTTCTCAATCACTGCAGTATTGTCTGAACAGCATGAGTTGCTCCTTGAATAGCTGTGTGGGACCCACGGTGAAATCCTCATTCAATTAGTTTGGCAGCATGCAAACATTCTTACTAGAATGTGAATCATAATAGAGGATAACTTTTCAGTACAATCAGGTAAACCTGATTCTAACTTAGAGATGCAAAATCAATTGTAATTTTATTGACCTTAGATTTGTAAAAATACAGGTTGACATGAAACGATGTACCTGAGATCTTTCCAAAGCATGTGCTGTCTATAAGTTTTGCTTTCCATTTCTCTTACAACCTTGACTAGCTGAAGGTTGCTTTTCCTGTGATGTTATTACTGAAAAGCAAATGTACAACAAAAAGATAACACTGTAATTTCCCTCCTAAGACGCTCTAGCAAAGGCAGTTGGCAACATTTTTGGCAGAAAGAGAGCTTTTCCTCCTCTGAGGCTAGACATAATTATCCTAGTTGGCATCTTTTTCTTAGCATCTGCATTATTTAGTTCTGATTCTTGGCTCTGATGTTGACTTCCAGACTTCCTGGCTTTCTTCTGATGTTATACAGTGTATACAAAGGTGATTAAATACAAATAACTTGGCTGGCTCTATGAATTCACTTACTGTTGGTATTCTGTCTTGCAAATACTTAAGCATTAATGACATTAAATCTGAATCATTTTCAAGTAGTGCATGAAAAATGAAAAATTATCTCTTTATTTGAAGGGCCTTTGAAATATTTTGCAAATAAAATATTCCTATTAATAATCATCATTCCTTGAAGTAAGAATTTGAACCTATACAACGTTCTTCTGATCCTAGTATTGTTTAACTGTATAAAAAATACTTTTAGATTGCAGACACTGAATATACTATCGGACTCATACTGAAAAATTTTCATCATATTTTTGTCTTAGAACATTCAGTGAAATAAACACAGCAGAAGACCAGTACAGTTTGTGTCGAGAGCTCTGCAGAGACCTTGCTCAAGACTTACAGAAAGAGGGACTTAAGGTATTTATATTACTCAGGTTACTTGTAAAAGGACGCTTTGCACTCCAACAATTCCATGCAGCTTTAATATAAATGCTTTCAGCAGCATCATACCATGCAATTCATCTTCAGAAGTCTGCATTCTTTAATATCCAAATGTTTAGAATGACTTAGGCAGCATTTTATTGTTGTGTGGAAGGCTATCTAGCAATACATGTGGGATAAAAATCAAATCGAGTTTTGAAACATGAAAAATTAATCGAGTTATTTGGCATGTAAATATTTTATTCTAAAAGCAATGTCTGTAAAGGAATAATAGAGCTGATCATCTATAAGCCATGTTTTGGTCAATCGTGTAATACTAATGTATTTAAAACACTGTTTCTCTCCCATATACATACAGGACCCAGTCAATAGCCAGTTTTGTAGTTTAAGAATTTGACATGTCCCAAACTTGCTGACAAGTTATTCACACCATTCAGTGGTATCGATAGTAGAAACAGTCCCTTTATTCTTCTCCTCCAGCATGTGTTTTTGTCTTGGAAAGAACAGTTCATATTTTCTTTGAAGGTCTTATGGTAAAGCAAGGAATAGCATTTAAGACCTAAAAGAATTGTTGTGAATTTCTTCAGCCATAAAAGATTGTCTCAAGAGGGTCAGGTTGAAAGGGAACAATCAGCTAAGGAGGACAAAGGGATAAGCTTACAAAAGCACCAGAACAAAGAGAGTGCTAGTTATTTACATTTGGATGGACGTGATAAATCACACAAATGGTTTGGGCCATGCTGCCAGAGTGCTGCTGTGCCAAACACTGTGTGTGGCTGTGATAGCAGTAAGCAGGAGGAAGTAAGTTTTCTATGAATCTCTAATGGGGTATCACTTTGGTGTTCTTAAATAGTTAGGATATCTAGCACTGAAAATTTCCAGATGAGGAAATAATTTTTTTTTTAGATAGAAGTCGTGCCTGTAGACAAAGCGTTAACTCAATTGAACATGCACTGGTGGCAGATGGTCTGCTGAGAACGGCAGTCAAATGACACAATTCAGAGAATTCGACTTTGGCAGAAATTTAGGGGCAAGTACAGAATCTTGCAGACAAATTATTGGGAGTGCCCCTTGCTGCGCACAGATAAGCACACAATCTTGATTACGGCTTAAGGGCCCTTATATAGATGCTACATAATAATTGTTTCTGTGCCATATATATTAAGCTTTTTTTAAATTGTATTTTTTTTCTAGGGTAAAACTGTTACGTTGAAGCTTAAGAATGTGAACTTCGAAGTTAAAACAAGAGCTTCAACTGTGCTGTCTTCTGTTGCTACTGAGGAGGAAATATTTACTGTTGCTAAAGATCTGTTAGGAACTGAAATTGATAGTGTTGCTCCTCACCCTCTACGGATAAGACTTATGGGTAAGATAGTTCAAATTCATTCTTCCTTTTCAGAATTAGGAAACCTTAGAGTGTTTTGAAATAACATACCGTACATTAAAGTAAAACTGGTATTAATGCATTTTTCCTTTTTCTATTACTCTGATAGTTTTTGCAAAGTGAAACAGATCTGTGCTGAATGAGGAAGTTTTACTTAGGAAGTTTTACTAATGAGTGCTGAATGGTGACTTAGGAAGTTTTACTAATTGAGGTAGTACCTTTTTTATACAACAACCATCATGACAATAGAATCTTAACTCATTAATTCTGATGCCTTAAAAGAGCCTTTAAATCCGCTTTGCACCACAACAACAGAAATGCTTATAGATCTGAAAGCATAGTGTTCTGTAGGAGATGAGAACATTTCTGGCAACAGTAAACTCTGTGTTTTGATCCTAAGATGTATGTTTCGGGTGCTTATTCTGCTTGAAACATTTAGTGATATACAAAATTTACTTGTCTAAGATGCTAGAAAGTGCTGAAGAAAAATATATTTTAATGGGTAAAGTTCATGGGTAAAACTTTCAGACTGAATTCTATGTAACTGTAGTTATAGCTTCATGTTATAAAGCTATCAGTTAAAACTTCAGGTTACTAAAATTAATAATATGGTTGGGCTAGTGCTTGGGTCCGATAAAATTTTTTTGACATTATGATGCATTTGGAGGTAGTCTACCATCTTTTTAGAGATAAATTGTGCCTTTATTGAGTGAATGTATACTTCAAAAGGTGTTAATTAGGAGTTAGTATCAAGCTTTCATAAAATTGTTATTTTAAGTTTGTTTTCCACCATTAGGTGTACGAGTATCAGGATTTCTAACTGAAGAAGAAAAGAAATACCAACAAAAAAGCATTACAAGTTTCTTAAAATCAGGAAAAGAAATTGGTTCTCTTAGGCTTCAGACAGAGAAGTACAACCAAGAGTATTTCACAAAAACTTCACAAGCACCTTATAGGGGGAGTTTTTTCGATCAAAAACGAGCAGCAAGACAATTAAATAGAGAGAATATTTCTCCAAATGAAAGCAGAGGTAACCAGCTCTTTCATGATGATAAATCATCAGAATATTTTGTGGAAGAAACAAAGAAAGTCACAGATTTACAGAATTCTAATGTTTGTAAGATCTTCACTTGTCCTGTTTGCTTTAAGAAGCAAAGCAGCAATAATTTGGAAGAACTTAATAGACACATTGATGAGTGCCTCAATGGGATGTGTGTTAAAGACACTGTGGAAATACCCAAGAATGACAGTTCAAGAGAAAATGCACCTAACCTTCTTCCACAATTTAAAAATGAGTATGTTGATAAATGTCAAAAAAATAAAACAGATCGATTAGCAGGAACAGACCACTCTGCAAGTGTATCTGACAGCTCTTCTAACAATAGCACAGAAAAAATTGGTCAGATAATACCTCATAAATCTTCCAGAGAACGACAGCCTAGCAATCTCAGTGACATTGCTAGAAATGTGTGTATGAAACAGTGCTTCTTCCCCAAAAGAATACCACAAGACAAGGAAGACAATTTTGGCAAGACTGAACATACCGAAGGAACTAGTTCATCCTGTTTCTTTGAAGCCAAAGAAGACAATATTCTTGTTTGTCCAGTTTGTAATTCAGAACAGAAAACCACCAATCTTGTGTCATTTAACAGACATGTAGATGTCTGCTTAAATAAAGGCCTTATCCAGGAGCTGACAGAAAAAGAGGATTTTTCTACTAAGACTTATAATAGGGAAAACTCAAACAGTTTTCTTTCTGGTAAGTATATGCATTAGTATATATTTGATTATTCAAATTGTCTGCATTTGCAATTAAGATACTTTAGCAATGGTGTACTTTGAACTTTTTGGGACTTTGAATTTTTTTCTCAACAGGCTCATTTAAGTAAGGCCTATATAGGAGTGAAATTTTTTATTTAAAAAATATCAAACTGATTTTCATGACAAACTAAATTTATGAATGTGATGTTAGTTTGTCAGTGCCCTCCCATTTGCCACAAACGTGACATAGGAATTACTGCTCATTTCTGGAAATTGTATGTTAGTTACAGCCAACCATATTCAGAAAGTTGTTTGTAAGGCCACTGGGATTAAAGTGAAGATAAATGAAAATGTCTTCAACCTGGATTGTTTCAGATTCAGTTAACAGAAAAACTCCATTATGTCATGTGCTGGCAAAAATAGGGAGATGAGAACTAGAGCTTAAAGGAAGAAACTTCCAAGTCTGTTTTATAGTTAATAAAATATATCACATAACTGCACCTGTAAAATGCCACAGCAGTATCATTCATGTTTTCTGAAGTAGTTTCTCTTTTTGACAAAAAGTTTATGTTCAACCAGATTAGAGTGCATATGCAGGTAGTGAAATATACACCTAAAGTAGTCCCTAATCTATTTTGGGAACTTTATAAAAGGAAATTAAAATGCTAGTGTGTTAGAATTTTCAGAATATGATTAAGACTCACAATAACAGCATTTTACAAGAAAATTTTCAAAGTGATACTGCTATTACATGTGCAAACAGGCTTTAATTTAAATTAAAGACTTACTTTAGGTGAAGTTTCTTTTCTGGCCCCTGCAGAGTAAAAAACATTAAAAATGAAATTTTCAGCTACCACCTTGAAAATCAATTACATTATGCTGAAATATTTCTGAAAACTGTTACAAGGTTCAAAGTAATCACTTAAAATTCAATAACCTAAAGGCTTTTTGATTTTCTCTTTTAAAAATGGTAATATTAACTACAGTATTCAAGCTGCAGATAATAAAATGTTATCTGGTTCTTGAGAAAGATAAAATTTTTGAAAACGTTTTTCCATATATCTAACTTCTGAAGCGTTGTTTCATTATTGAAGTAATTAATTTTGGTTGTCTTCAATTACTTTTAAGGAGGTTTAAGCAAAGGACTGCAGCGCACAAATCCATCACAAGGAGTGAAAAGGTAAGTGTTTTCTGGAAGTTTGAGTACACAACTTGTTTTAAAATAATGAAGTCTAGAAAAACATTCAGTGTTATAAAACTTGTGTTGGTATGCATTGTGTGTATTAACCCCTTACTGTTTTGTTTTTTTCCCCTTTGTTTAACCTTAGGTCTGGACTAACAGCTTCACAGTCACTATCTAAAAAGGCCAAGTCAAGCAATTCCAAACAGACAATTGAAATGTTTTTTAAATGACTGTGTACCAACGTGTTCTATATGAAGCATTTCATACAGTTTTATAACTGCAAGTTGATTTAGCATTGGCAGTCGGCTGGGTTCAGGTGCCTGTCATTTTGGAACCATTATATATCTGTTTAACAAGAACATGATATCTGAGATAGAAGGAGAAGTAAAATGAAGGTTTTTTTCTTTTCTTTCCTTTGGAGAATAATACTTTTTTTTACACTTGTTTCCAAGAATCAGAATTTCCTAGCACTTTGATTTAGCTCCCTAGAACACAGGAATCATTAGTTAGGGTGCCTCACTGTACTTGCTGAACTTGTATCCTTCTCACACCTGAACTTCTCTGTTGATTTTATTGTAAAAGTAAAATTATGAGATTAACTGTGTGATAACAAAGAAGAGTTGAGTTGCTTGATTTCAGCTAACAAACGCCTATTTTTGTAGTCAGCACAAAAATATATTAGTCTTGCAGTTAGACAGGATAAGTACAAGAACTTGGAGCCCTGTCAAGCTTTCATTGTTGTTACTGAAAATTACTTCAGTAAGAGTTGATCGACCACATCTGAAGGACTCGTGGTGAGATACACAACGACTTCACTTATTTAAAAATATGTTTAAAGATCTGTTAAGAGAAGGATTCCTCCAGGCAAATGCTGTTTGATCTTTGGCCTTTCCAAAGAGACTGAAAATTTCTTTACAGTTTGGAGTTGTTACCAATGAGTAGCACTAAAATTACTCTAAATAAAGGTTTCATGGTGCAATAATAATTAATTATGTGCAAAGCAAAGATAATGAATCTTCTTATTGTTAAGCTACCTTTCTATTTAAAACTATTTTGTATTTCTGAATAAAGTGTATTCTGTAAGTGCATATATGGAAAGAGGAAGTTAAATGCAATTATTTAAAATGCTCTGTTTAGATTTTTTTCTGATCGCACCAAATTGTTTAAAGATATTTTATTATAATTAAATATTTATCAGACCAATAATTTATTAAAACAGCATATTTCTTAGAAGTTATACAAACGGTGCCAAGCTCTGTATGAAATATAAGTTGCTTTTTAACTGCAAAGTCTTTTAAAGAAGTGGCTGTTGTAGCAGCATCTATTTTGTTGTTCGACTGTATTGGGATTTGCTTGCTTTCTAAACAAAAGAATGTATACATGGTATGACTTAGATGCCCAAGATCAGTTCAGAATATGCTCTCCTGTTTCCAGAATTGCTGAAATGATTACACCATTTCTACCTGCTTATCTGTTTGTTTGTCAGATGCTGCTGTATCCACAGCTCTCTCATTTGAATTCCTGTCGGTACTCCCTTATCTGCTTTGGACCAAATCACCTGGACTAGTTCAGACTGTAAATTGATTCAGTCAGCTTTTTCTAAAAGGGGTGTTTTGGTTTAATTTGACTTTTTTTTAAAAGGGTATAAAAAGAAATTCATTAACTACACAAAGAGAAGAAAGAAACAAATTCAGAATAAGATTTTCAGACCACTCCCTCCTCCCTCTTCCTATTCCTTCTTAACAACAAAACAAACATACAAAAAACTACTTCAGTCAGTTCCCAACTTAAATAGTCCTTTTCAGTTTACTTCAGAGAGCGAAGTTTCCTCTTGTCAGGCCATAGGGACTTCTCCACAGGAGGGAAAAAAACCTAGCTCTCTCATGGCTTCACTTTTCACGATTTGCATCCGCCCGAGAAAAAACTTTCAAATCGTGAAGCTCCTCCCGTTTTGACAGCTTTCCCAAAGCTGTGCTTATGGGCCATGTTAAACTCATGGGGTATTACTTTTAAGAATGAGCTGTTCAAAAACAAAAGTTCTCTTTCTCTCTTTTCTCTGTTTATGTTTCATCTTCAGAAAACCAAGATCTCTTTTTTTCCTCGGAGCAAAGATTCTCAACACAGATGCTTTTGGTCAAATGATCTATCAAATGGAACACTCCAACCCCCCCTGTCTTTTCTCCACAGTTTACAGGAATATTCAGTGCAATATCAGTTACTCCCTACAACTTCACAAAAGGATTTTCAGCCATCTTCACAGCATCTTTTTATTCTCCTTCCATTTAAAGAAACTTAGGTCTTTTATTTTTCCCTTCTCACTCTGGGGAGGATTGAAAAGTCTGCAAGTCTTATCTGAGCACTGAAAGTTAGAGGGATGCAAGGCTGCAATGCTGGAGCTGTGCCAGCATCTCGGAAACTCAGGCCACACTGGAAAGGGGGAGGAGGGGGAATGGCTGGGATCACAATGAGCCTCCCTGGGCTCAGCTGCAGCAGCCACTGCCCATGGCCACCTCTCTCCCTGCAGTGGGGCCATGCCAGTCCCCAGACAGGGGCCGGCCCTGTCCCTTGCCAGGCCCGCAGGCCTGCAATGGGACCAGGTCGGGGCCCTGATACCTGCACTGCCACTGGAAATCGAAAGAGACTCAGTTCCAGATTACCTCCTTCAAAGTGTGTTTTCACGGAGCAAACTAACTTTCTCCAATTGGTTCCTCAGGCTGTTAATAACCAAACCAGCTTTCAACTAGTCCCCTCAACTCACAAAGGAAGTTCTCATAGAAAAAAAACCTCTCTGAGTCTGTCCTCCCCAGGTGAAACCAGCACACGGGATCAGTGAGCACTCAGCGTGAGCTGTTCTGTGGACAGACATGGGAACTTTTGGTAGGAAAGACAAAAAAGCAACTGAGGAAACATAAGGCTGCCACTGTTTTTTACAAAGTGAACACCTATCCCCTTTTTAGTTTGTATCTCTGATTCAAAAAGTGTAGAATTAAGTATTGCCTTGTCATTGTATCTTTAAAATGTCTATTTTTACTTAAGCTTTACATAGCAAGAAGTAAGCTACTCTTGAGTGCTTGAAAAAATAAGTTAGTTGGCTTAACTAACTAGCTTAACTTTTGAGTAGCCACAAGTCTCCTTGCCATCTGTTTAAAAAGGAAATGTCATAGAGTTATCCTAGTGTCATGAAAAGGTTGTGGATATGTCAGTACTATTGTGAAAAATAAATTCATAGTGTGATTGTAAATTATTTAGTACAATTCTATAGTGGTTTGACATTGGCTGGATGCCAGGCAGCCACCAAAGCCGCTCTCACTCACCTCTACAGCTGGGAGAGAAAATATAATGAAGGGTTCATGGCTTGAGAGAGGGACTGGGAGAGATCACTCATCAAATACCATCATGGGCTAAGCAGGCTCTAATTAGAGATATTAAATGAATTTATCACTAAAAAAAATGAGAGCAGGATGAGAAGTAAAATAAGACCTTAAAAAATCTTCCCCCTCATCTTTCTCTCCTTCCCATCTCTACCTCCTCCCCCAGTGGCACACAGAGACAAGGAATGTGGGTTATGGTCAGTTCCTCATGTTTTTCCTGCTCACAGAGAGTCTTTCCCCTGCTCTAACATGTGGAGTCCCTCCCATGGGAGACTGTTCTCCATCAGTTTCAACGTGAGTCCATCCCATAGGCAACAGCTCCCTGTGAACTGCTGCAGTGTGGGTCACTCTTGCATGGGGTGCAGTCCTCCAAGGACAGGCTGCTCCAGTGTGGGTCCCCCACCGTGTCACAAGTCCTACCAGGAAACCTGCTCCAGCAGGGGCTCCCCTCTCCATGGGTCAGCAGGTCCCTGCTCCAGCACGGGCTCCCCTCTCCATGGGTCAGCAGGTCCCTGCTCCACTGTGGGTTCCCCAAGAGGTGACAGCCCCCTCTCAGACATCCACCTGCTCCAGTGTGTGTCTCCTCCATGGGCTGCAGGTGGATCCCTGCACCCCCACTGACCTCCAAGGGCTGCAGGAGCACAGCTCTCTCACCATGGTCTGCACCATGAGCTACATGGCAATCCCAGCTCCAGTGCCTGGAGTACCTGCTGCCCCTGCTTGTCCACTGACCTTGGTGTGTACAGAGCTGTTCCTCTCACATATTCTCACTCTGTTCTTCTGTGGTCACAATTACAACTGTGCAAAACTTCTTTTTCTTCTCAAATCTCTTATCAGAGAGCCCTTGCCACCATTCCTGCTTGGCTCAGCCTTGGCCAGCAGCGGCTGCATCTAGAGCTGGCTAGAATTGGCCTTGCTGGACGTTGGGGAAGCCTCTGGCAGCTTTTCACAAAAGCCACCCCTGTAGCCCCCCTGCTACCAAAGTTTGGCCATGCAAACCCAATACAAAGTCGTGTGTGTTTACTGGTTAAGAAGTCCTTTTCCCCCTTACTTCTTACAGTTTTTTACTATCATATTTATTACTCTTTTTATCTGAAGAAGTTTTTCAGTTCATGATTAAGCATTGTTGACAATTTCTGTGGAGAAGACTGTGTAAGCAATGGTTTTGATTTGCATTTTCCTCAGTGACACTGTGTGTTATTCAATTGATCTTAAATGAAAACCTTTTTTTATTTATATCTGACAGTTTCTTTGTAGCTGTTTTTAACTTAATTGTAAAATATTTCCTGTATGTGAGCTTACTATATCCACACTTTCTATATCCATAGTTCTGAAGGATGTGAATGATCTAGGTTAGCAGGAGATGCGACTTCTTGTGCAATGTCTCTTTATTTAAGGTATACATATAATAAATACTCTTTTACTTATGAGCAACAGATAAAAAGGATAACAATTCTGTGATCTTAATGTCATTCCCTCTGCCAGTTCTGAGGAAAGCAATTTAGACAGTCTACACATTCAACATGCTTGGGTCTTACCTTACATTTTATTTTTATATTGGCTCTACTCATTTCTGTATGTTTTACTGCTGTTATCTTAAGTATTAAAGGAAGTGCTCAGATTTCCTGTCAGAGTGAGAGCTCTGTGAAGGCGACTAAGGAATATGTTACAGTACTTCCTTGCTCTGCACTGTGGTTTGGATTCTGCACCTCCATAAGTTTTTGTGTCAGTCTGTCTGCAGCCTACAGGGGCCATTTGAAAAGGTCAAGATTGTAGGAAGTGGTTAGAGATGTGTTAAACTTACTACATATAACATTTAAGCACAGGATATGCTGTGAAATAGTATTGTATTAGTAATTGGAACTGGAAATTAGCAGCCAGTGTTTTATGACTGAAAATTATGATTTTACTGTAACTGATGCTCTATATGAGACTGCAAATCTATCCCTTTTTTGTTGCCAGCTTTGTAGGCAAACCTAACACTTCATAGTTTCTGTTGTTGCTCATTTTGACAAGGAGCATTAACATTGAAAACAGTCTGTATTTCCATAAGTAATACAGACCTACCTTTCTTCCTTTTAAGAAATTGCTGGAGCATTTGACTCGAGACAAGCAAGTAAAAATGAAACCTCCATGATTCAGTTATGGCTGAATCAGTTGCTGTTCTTCTCACTGAGATTACTTTCACAGGATTGTTTTATCTTTCAGCTGAGTTACATTGACCTATGGGAAATACAGTTGGTGAAATTGTCTTATCAGACTGAAGCATATCAATTGTAAAGATTTTTATACATCACAGCCTGTCTATACCAAAAATGTTTAAACGAGATAAGAACTGTGAAATCTCTTTATCTGTGGTAAGCAGAATCTGATCAAATAGTTTTTATATCCAAATTTGTTAAATTTACAAAGTCTTGTGTCTTTTAGATTAATATTATTATGGACAGGTATGGTGTTAGTCATCTTGGAAATTAATATGATTGTGTAATTTAATAAAAAATTACCGTGAAGGATCTCAAATGTGTCTATAATTGTGCAAGGCTGAATACTGATGGTTCTGCTTTCTTGGAACTACTTTTCCTATATTTATTTTGAAATAGTAATATCAAAGGCTGTTTTTAAAGTAAAATTCAAAGTAGTCACTTTGAAAAAAATTATGCCCTGTTCTGCAAAAAATCATTGCCTATGTGAAAGGAAATACAAATTCTGGCTTAAGTAGACTAAATCATAGTGGACTTCAAGGTAAGTTGAGAAATAGATGGTAGATGGATCTCAGTATGTCAGTTCACAAAACCAGAACCTTTGGGAATGTGTGTTTTGATTTTGACGGGATTTTGACAAAAGCAAATGCAAACGTTTTCTACCTGAAATTGAAGGGTCTTGTGCTACCACATGTGCACAGTTGCACACAAATTTATGTCAGAAGCACCTCAGTCTCTCACACCCTAAGTCTGTGTGAAGCATGCAGGAGTGCAGGGACGGTAACCTTCTGTCCAGTGAGCACTAGTTGACAATGATGAGAATAACTCCTCAAAATGCTCTTCAACCTTCATAAAGAGCTCCATGACTACTGAGTAGTTAGTAATACATCCACTTGGCTCCAGGCATCCCATGCAAGCTGTGATAACCTCTGTGTGTCTGTACACATGTACTTACGGCATGGCTTTTCAAAGGTTTTCTGGTGCAACGGGACTGCCTTTTGCCTCATGCGTGCACTTGAGGGTGCTGATTGCCCCTGGCACATAAGGCTAGCCACTAGGGAAGACCTGGGGGGGATTGAATGGGGCAGGGATGATGCTGTCCAGTGCCTATCCACTGTCAAGAAATGCGGTGTGTTTTGTGCTTGGTTTCTCTCAGAACAACTCCCTAAAGCTGCTCCAGAGCTCTGCCGCCTCCCGCGGTGGTGTCCGGGCACCGGAGGGGTGCTGTGCAGGTGTGCCCTCAGGGGTGTGTTTGGCGTGTACTGAGCGTGTACTGGCGCCTTGGGAACCGGTTTGTCGGGGCCAGCGCAGGACACCTCCCTCGGCACACCGGCCTGGGGCCCTTTCCCTTGGCTGAGGAGGAAGAGGAGCCCCGGGCAGCAATGAAGGGCCTGAGCCGCCTGCTCCGCGCCGGGGAGGATGCCGCGCCGGGAGCCGTGGCAGTGAGCCACGAGGGCCGTGAGTCCGCGGGGATGGAGGCGAGGCCGCCCGGGGGCAGCGCGGCCCAGGCGGGTCCGGGGTTCCCGCACTGCGCCTGGCACAGCCACGGCGGCTTTCCCTGGGGGAAAACCTTTTCCCTGGCGGGTCCGACCCCGGTAGGGCTGCTGGGCCCCACCCAAACCTGCTTTCTGCCTTGAGCGGAGAGCAAAATGGGCGGTGGGGGCTGGAAAGGACAACGTTAAACATGAGCTGTTGTACATGTAGTAAAAGACATAAGCAAATGTGTGGATGTGGGATTGGAAGTTGGGCTTTGTCATGTGGTGTTCCCAGGGGAGGTCCTGCAAACTGCCCACTGCCCTGCTTTACCTTCCCCTTTGAACTGCTCTGGGAGGGTTCGTTGCTGTTAGTCGCGTCCCTAGAGCTGAGCGTCCGTCACCAGCTTCACAGGGAATCGGCGCCCTCCTTTTGCACTCAGAAACAACCCCGTGACGGAATCTCCAACCTGCATAGCAGTCTGTGAAAGAGCAGACTGCTCTGGTGTGAGCTGCAATTAGTGAAAACGGGTGATTTGTGGAAACGGAGTGGTACTTGCCAAACCTTGCTTTGCCCCAGTCCTGCCATCATAGCGTGACAGCAAGGAGCCATTATCTTGGGCTGTGGTTCTTGCTCCCAGGCTGGCAAACAGGGCAGATAAAAAACATAACCAATGAAATATCACCATTAGACTCAATAAGTAGTTTTTCCCCATGACTTTTTTGAAATTCAAAATCGCTATTTTAGAAAAAAATCCTAGTACCTTAACAAGATTTCTATATTGCTCTAGTAATTTTATTTCCAATAAAAAGAAAACCCAGAGAAAACTTTTTGAAAATGTTGACAGATCCTTAAATATATGATTTAATTTTTAGAAACAATAGGGTAAAAATACTTTTATTGCCATTTTAATCCAAATATTGTTGGTTTGTTTTTTTTTTACCTCCGTGGACTTTTTCAGCTAATTCAAATGACACATGGTATGTCTACATTGTCATGGTTATTTACTCCTGAATCACTAAGAAGTATGAAGAGAGAGAGATTATTAAGAAATACAATGCACAGAACAAAAGGTCTTTTTGGCAGCACATGCCAAGCCGAGGCTTCTGGACAGGAGAGAAAAGAACACTATTTTTTGTCAGAACTGCAAAACTGTCCTTGCTGATGCATATACAGTAAAGAAACATGATTTTATCTTGTTTTTGAAGGCAGTGTTGAATAAAGTCTTGGGGGTGTTCCTGATTGTGCTGAGGTACATTTATCTCTGCATCCTCATGTAAGATACAGCAGTCAGCAAGAATGAATGTGGCCTAATTGTAATTTATTGCAGCTAATTAGCGCTGTACCTTTTTTCCACATTTGCCATAAATTTACCTTGAGCAAGGTATTCTTTGACCATTGTTCACCTGAGTTTGAAATCAAGTAGAAAGCTCTGTTGGATACTTCCTAGGGTAATGACTATGAAAACTGGGACTGAGGCATTTATTCTTCACAGATCACTGTTCATAATGATGATTTTGCTGTCAGCCATGTTCCTTGTCACAGATGCCAGGAGTGCATTTTTATTTGCAAATTATTTTTTTGTTAGTTTTTTTTCCTTCCTTGTGACTGCATGTTGTAATACATATAACACATGTACTGTGATTCCCAGAGAAGTTTGGAAGGATGATTCTTATTTGAGGCACTTCGATAATTTCATAGGAAAACTGGAAACACCTTTTCAAGTATCCAGTTTAATCGCACAGTAAAAATGTGATTACTCTCCTTGAGATTATAGCCATGGGTAACAAAAAAATTAAGTGAACACCATCCTGATTTTCCTTGGCATGCTCTGCAGTCATACTGCTTCAAGCTGTGTCCTTATTAGGCAATAATGAACTTGGACATAATGTTGTAGGGTGAACTAGCCTGAGAGGGCTCTAAGGAATAGATAATTCCTGTAGTTTCTGGTCCAACAAAATGGTGCCTCTTTGGTGATATCACTGGACAAGTGGCCTTCAGCCCACAATATTCTAGACAGAAGACAACTAACTGATTATATTTAAAGTGTGACATACTATTGGATTAAAATCGTCTACTAGCATTTTTGCAGTTGGTGTAGCTGCTACATGATTTTCTTTTAAATGCTTAATTAAATGTTATGGCAGAAACATGAAAAATATTCTAACCTCCAGTTAAACTAGTTATCAGAGACTGGAATTTTACTTTACAGAGTTACTGAATATGCCTTGTAACTACTTTAGCTGACCAAACAAATACTAATTTTTGAATGGAGACTTTAAAGGAATGTCTCAGTTTAGAAGTGGGTTTTGTTTGTTTTGGTTTGTTTTCCAGTCATGTCACACTGTTTGGTTACTGCTTTACACATATTGTGTTTTGGTGGTGTGTTTTAAAATGGAACAATTTCTCGAAGTATAGGAAATAAATGCTGCAGTTTATAGCATTCACTGCTATGCCTATGCAGTAATTTGGGGTGCAGTTAGATACTAGGAGCTTCATAAACAAACTGTTCCTATGAGTGAAAACTCTGGTAATCCACGTTGAGAAGTGTCCCTTTAGTTGCACTTAAAAGTTGAAACTCGTAATATCAGCCAGATGTCTCTAAAGGAGAAAAACATAGTCATGAAATGCTTTGATGATGAGAAGCAAGTGATTCTCATAACATTAAATCAGTAAAAATAACAGATATAAATAGTATAATCATCCCTTATGTTGGTTATGGCTACTTTTTTAATAATATGGGGGTTTTTATCATGTTTTCCCACAGTACTACCAGATGAGAGAGAATTTCAATATGCTGCTAAAATGAATAATTTGGATACCATGGAAAAGCTGTTTAAAAAGAATGTTGATATAAATGCTGTAGATACTGTGAGTATGAAGTGCCTGACAGATCACTGATATGAGGGGTGACTCCTTGGGGTTTCGTGGGGGAAGGCCAGCATGCCCCTCAGCTGCAAGGTGGTGAGGCTGCAGAAGTTCCCTCTAGGATCTGATGACAAATCATTTCCTACAGCCATTATGGACATTAAGATTTGTACAGCATAACTCTCAGGTTTTGCAGTAGTCAGTGTATCACATTGGCATCTAAGGACTTCTCAGTTGTGCCCCTGCTCTGGTGTTTCCCCAGAGCTCTTTGGTGACCAGTTTCTCAAGTTCTCCATCTGTCTGAGTCACTTTGAGAATGGATTAATGCTGCTAGCATTACAAATTTCTAGAAAGAAGTATTACTCTTTGGTTTGCATGAACTGTGGGAGCATTCTACAACATCCTCTGGCTCCAGCCTGAGCTCAGAGTTCAGATTTACCCTAGGTACACAAAAATGCATTTCTTATGCTGACTTCAACACTAGGCCTAAAATCTAAGGATGCTTCACAGCAGCTAAATACATCACTGTGTTCCACATGAGAGGTAGTTCAATAGCAACGAAGCAGTCATATTAATCTGGGAGTTTTGCATAACCGTGTCCTCTCAATGTTTACTTATGAATCATCTATCCGTGAGTATCCAGTTTACTTATTCTGGGTTCTGAAAAAATTTGCTTCCCTTGCCCACATGCATTTTCACCCACGTGGGAATTTAGAAGCTAGTATAGTGCATTCCTGGATTTGTTTAAGAAACGGACAAGGAGACAAACATTTCCTCTGAGCACACTTCTCCTGCATACTTAGAGTATCAATTGCATTATACTCTAAAAGGTCACTTAGAAATAGTTCTTTCTTCTTTCTTGCTTTCCAGAATTCAGGAAGTTAAACTAAATGCATTTTTCAGTCCAGTAGTTTGAAACTTTACTCTGTCAACTTTAAATTAGACCTATAGCATGAGAGTTACTAGCATAGGTGGAGAGGGGTTGTGCTTGGATTAATTGTCCTAGTAGGGATGTAGCTTATGCTAGCAATGCCATTTGTTTTGTTAATGTTGATCATTCCTGCCCTTGTACTCTCAAGCCAAATAAGAAAGACTGTCAAAATATGAGCTCTTTGGTAGTACTCTTTCTATAGTACAAAAGGCTATTTTTCTGACATAAATACACATCATAAATCCCAACTTTTTATTCCTTTTGATACATTTGGTTGTAAATTTAAATTTATACACTAAGAAGTTGAATCATCTTTAGAGAAGCTAAGAAAACAAATCTGAACTGACTTTTAAAATTAATTGATAAAGTCTCTTAGACATCTTTGTATGGAAACAGTGACTTATGTTAAACCCATTTATGTACCCTTTAACTCAGCAAAACAGTGCAAAACTCTCTGCAATAAAATTTAATTCAAGTTAACAAATCCCTTTTAAATATATACCACTAATTACTTAATGGAAGTCTTGAGAAGCACTGAGTCCATTCACCTCTGTAAAGTTACTCACTGTTTGCAAGGTGGTAACTTTCCTTTACGTAGATGATGACTCAGTCTGGGAAGGTGACTAAGACTGAGTGAGGCATAAATCTTGGCTTGCAATGCAAAGGTTTAGTCAAAAGCAAGGAGGATGTCAAAAGCAAATCTAACTGTGTACATGTAGTCCTCAGCTATTCAAACTACACCATGCAATAGAATAATAAACAAGGATGCTTCTTGCACTGCATGCACCTCCCCTACATAGTGTTTGACTACTTAATCCCATTTTGACATTTCAATGAAGAGACAATACTATGTAGACTAACAAAATCATTCTGTTTTTACAAGAATTCTCTAAGATCAATATCTAAATTCTATCCAAGGAAACAAAACAAAATATGTAGATAAAAATCAAGTGTGACTGTTGAAGGAGAAATATGAAATACTATATATATATGAACAGGTACATTTGGTAACAAGCAGAGTATTCCAAAACCTTGAGCACCTACACAGGGAAAAGGACTGTATTACAGACCTGACAAAGCAAGCTTTGGTTATTCCAGCTGAAGCGCACTGCATTCCATTTTGCTGTTGCGGGAGGCCATGTGTCCGTGGTGGATTTTCTTCTTCATCACAAAGCTAGACTTGACATGGCAGATCAGGTAAGCTGGCTTACTTCTTTCGATTCACGTGTATTGGAACACCTTCGAGGCACAGTGAAAGTAGATATCTTTCTTGTGCTCCCAGCTGTGCAAAATTAAAAGCTTGCAGTAAAAACTCTGGTTTGTCTTAGAACTGCACATATTTATATGAAAAAAAAATAATTTAAAGGAAAAACACATTGCCCAAAGTATTGGATAACTTGAATACTTGAGTGAGCACAAGGCACCTCCCATGGCCAGGTCACAGTGTTTACCTAATGCAGCCAAGGATATTTGCCTTGTGTGCTGCAAGAGCACACTGCTGACTTACGTTCAACTTAATGTGCACCAGGAGTGTCAGGTCTCCCTCTGGCAAACTGCCAAACTCTAGAATGATTAGAAGTGCAGCACATGGTACATGAGGAGGTATCCTAATATCCACCCTAAACGTCCCCTTACACATCTCCATGCCATTCCCTCTGCTCCTGCCAGGTCAGTGCCTGCCTCTCCCTTTCCCCTCACAAGGAAGCTGTAACTGCAGCGAGGTCTCCCCTCAGTCTCCTCCAGGCTGAACAGACCAAGTGACCTCAGTTGCTTTTCATATGGTTTCCCCTCAAGGTCCTTCACCATTTTTGTGTTTCTCTCTTGAATACTCTCTAATAGCTTTATATCTTTGTATTGTTGCAGCCAAAACTGTCCCCAGCATTCAAGGTGAGGCTGCACCAGCACAGGGTTGAGCTAGCCCTTTTGTATTTAAGATATTAAAAGGAGGGTTCTTTTTCTTCTATAAGAGAAAAGGTTTTTAGAGAATTTGAGAGGTGAGAACACTGGAAAGAGGCCTAAATGGAAAATAATAGTGACTTATGGAAATGTAGTAATTGCATATTATCACTTGGAATGTCATCCACTGCACCCAGGACTATCTACTATCTGCGTGGCTTCTGGAGAGAGAAAATAATTTCCAGGTAGGACTTAATCCCCTCTGTCTTAAAATGGGATGAGTCCTTCTCTAGAGATGCAAATCATCTGTCAAGAAGAGGTCAAACATTTATCTTACTCTTATCCTAGGTCTTATTGCATTTAGCTTAATTTAAGTGAGATGAATCCCACCCACACTGTGAAGTGTTCATATTGCTTTTCTGAAAGCCTGCAGATTGGAACCTGCTAATACACTGAATCAATAAAAAAAATTTAAAGACATTTGGACTGAAGTATTTTGATGGTAATTTCTGCCTTTGTCATTTTATTTGAAGCATGGCCTGACAGTGATTCATCTTGCAGCTTGGACTGGAAATCTGGATATTATGCGAAAATTGGTTAAAGCAGGTGTTGATCAAAAGGCTAAGAATGAGGTTTGTGGATGACAAATTTTTACCAACCCTAAACATGTCTATATTGCAAAAAAAAAAAACCCAAACATTCTTACAGATTGATTTACCATTTTTCAGGAAGGAATGAATGTACTGCATTTTGCCGCTCAGAGCAATAGCATTAAAATAGTTGATTATTTCCTGCAAGATCTGCATCTGAATGACCTGAACAAACCTGATGGGGTACAGTGCACTTCTGTTTATTTATTTGATGTCATGAGGCTTTTGTTTTGGGGGAAACAATCATGACTTGGGGAATTTCAATGAATTTTAATTTATTGACAGTTACATGTACATTTAATTACTGACCTGGGTATTGAGAAACAGGTAAAAGAAACAGCCAGACAAGCACTTAGGGGCAACACCTTTCCTCCGTCTTTCAGCTGGACTGCAGACACCCTCTGCTGTCCTTGCTTTTGCTGCATGTGATGCTCAGTCATGGTAAGGCAATGGGAGGAAGAAGAGGTTGGGTTCAGTCCTCAGTAGATTCCTCTTCTTCTGCTCTTTGCTTCTTACTATTTTCCTCTGCTCCAGAAAGCTTCTTGCATGGGCTGCAGGCACCCTGAGGGTGTACCTTCCCCTGTGTCTGCTCCCATGCATCTTCTCGTGTCTCCTCCTGTATCTCCCCTTGTGCATCCTCCCCACAGCAGTGCCCAGCCATTCTTAAATACATTTTCACAGAGGCATCGTTTGGTTCTATGGTGGGTTAAATGTTGGCACACTGTGGGACAGTTTGGTCCACAGTGGAGCCAGCTGGAAGTGTCTGTGACCAGCACAGGGCAGCCTCTGACATTTCCTACACAGCTCACCTTCACAGACCCCTGCCCTTACCAAAATCTGCCAATTATGGCCAGCCTGGCCATGTTTCATCAAAGTAGAGCATAGAACTATGTGCAGCCATCCTACAGAGGTGCACTGACTCTCCAACAGTGCCTTGTCCTCATCAGGTTTTCTCTGTTTTTATTTTTAATTTCTACAGTGTTGGGATCTTGTTTTGAAATGCTGTGTGGCTAAGTCAGATAAGAAAACTTATTCCTGTGAGAGCTGACACCTAAAGAACAAATCTCCCATATTTTTTCTGCATTTCTTGGATTTTATTGACCTAAGTGTGCAAAATTCTGAATCCTTTTTACAAATGACAAGTCTGACTAAACAGAGTTAATTTAAGAGAAAATACCTTTGAAGGTTTAGGCCTTTGGAAAGGAAAGGTGAGGAAGCACCTTCTCAACCACCTGTTGAGGTTGCACCATAATTCTCTACGAGGTGTGTGCATTTTTTCCCTAGACTTTTCTATAGGCACTATCAGGCATGATACGAAGCCATTTTACCTAGCTGTTTATATATCTTACTGTCTGAAGAGTAGTATAGTTTTGTGTCAAGATAACTTTCTGCAGCTGAGTTTGTAAGTGGTTTGGAAAGTATTTTTAGTTCAATACTACCAAAACCCTCTACAATGTACAGTGCTAAATTCAGGCCTCCTGGATGAAACTTCTGAGATATGCCATTCTGGTCTCTGTTTCCAGAATTTGGATCAAACAAATTAACTTATGGAAATAATTTCTTTGCTGCCTGTTTTTGAGCATTCTCAGACAGTTCTTTTGATAAATATTTTCATAGTGGAAAAAAAATAAAGATTAGGATATAAAATAAGATTATAAAAATAAGATTAGGATATAAAAAAATAAGGACTAAAAGATTCTGAATGCATTTTCCACTTTTTAACCATTTCTAAACAGTTTTTATATTTTTTATTCAGGATATGCAAGATGTATAATCTGTTTTTATACACTAAATATATATTTTAAATTACTGCTCTTCTATGTATCAACTATTGTATTAATATTGTATTAATACACATCTATAATCTATTATTGTATTAATATATAAATTTTAATGTAGGATACACGTATACATATGCATGCTATATTTCTAGTAACTAGAAGTAAAATATTTTTACTTTCTGTAACACTATGTTTCTCTCCATAATTGTTTTCTAGAAGGGTAGAAAGCCATTTCTTTTGGCTTCTGAAAAAGGCCATGTTGACATGATAAAAAGTTTGATTGCTCTGAAGCTATTTACGTCTGAAAAAGATGAGGTAAATGTTTATTTTCTACAGAAGTACAACTACAAATGTGCTTATAAGACTATTTTCTTTCACTGTGTATATTATACAATCGAATATCTGAGTGTGCTGCATAGATGTTACGGTGATATATGGGACCAACAAATATAAAGGATGATGATTTTTAAGTGATAAAGGGAAGGCAGCAGAATGATTGCTGGGAGACTTTTCCATACACATTCATAATTTATGAAAAGCAAGGCTAGCATATGTTTTCTGTTGAGAGAAGTGGGAAAGCCTGTTCATAATGGTGTCAGTCTCTGTTCTGGAGGTTGCATTTCCCAGTGTTTTACTCTGTTCATCTGTGTGACCAATTTTTCAAAGGTGTTTAAAAGTTTCAGGATTCAAATAAACACCTAAAAATTCTTTTTCAGCAGTACCTTAACACTTCAATCTGATTGAGTTTGCTTTGACACTGCATTTTAAGCCATCTTAGTAATTTTCAAAGTCTGCTCTTGAATTTATTGTTCCTTACTTGACTATTTATGGAATGAGCAAGTTAATATTTCTCTGCATCTGAGGCACTGCAAGGACAAATACATTTAAAATTGTGAAATTGTCAGGTGCTGCATTTACTGAACCACATAAGTAAGTACTCAGGAGGTGATGTTGGTTTTGTTGGTATTTCTGGTAGTAGTTTAAAAGCTGCAGTGCCACCCAGAGCTCTGCTGTACTAAGCAGTTTGTCAGCAGAGGTTGAAAGACAGTATTGTCACAGACACCTAGCAGGTTAAAGGTGTCAACAGCACCAGGAGGTAAACACTGTGGTCCTGCAAAATTAGGTTAGAAGCCAGGACAGAAACTAAATTCCTGGCTCACCAAACTCAGTCACTGTAACCATCAACGGTAAAAAGGATTCCCACATCTTCCCACTCAATGTTATGAATGAATAAGTGTTCTGGACTCTCTTTTTTCTGAGAGTTAGAATTCTTCTAATTGTTTTTTAGCCATTTTTATACTATTTTGTCTGCTTGCGTTTTCTTTTAGTTCAAAATCTGCTGCTCTGCCTGAAGTTGTTCTTTGCTTTTATTTGCTTAGTGGTGTGTTATTTGATTTTGGTTTTGTTTCTGTTTTGTATTTCTTTATTTCCTGGAAAGAAATTGCACCAACCATGACAGAGATCAAAGATTGCAATTTTGATATCAAAGCCATGACAAATTTCAATACGCTGACATGGGCTTTTTTTTTGGGCTCTTTAAATCGGTGGCCTCGGGGGCTCAGTGTAGTACCTATCTTTGTGGGAGCCAGTATCTGAAGTTTTCCTCTGATTAATTTGTAAGGAGCTAGAATTTCAGATCTTTTTGCTGGTAAACACTGAAGTTTTCAGACAACCAACTGGATCAGCAGCATTAGATTGAATCTTGGCACATGCTGTGTGTAGCTGCTTCCCCCTCCGTGTGTAAGAGAGGTTAAATGTAAAAGACCAAGGGTTTTGTGTTGGTTTTAGTTAATGTCTTTTTTCTGGGTTTTAAAATACGTTATTTGACATTTTAATTTCAAGGTGGGAAACACAGCATTGCATTTAGCAGCCAAAAATGGTCACAGTGAAGTTGTAGAAATTCTTCTTGAACAATGGGAAGAAATAAATGACCTCAATCAGGTAAGTATACTAAACTGTTGAAAGAAATACAGTTAGAGGTTTGAAAAATTTTCTAAAAAATCAAATTTCACAGGAAGAGATGTGGCACTGAGGAGACTTCAGTTGTCTTGCTAGGTTTCCTAGTAACTTTAACTTTTTTTTTTTAACAAGGAAACATCCTGTTTAATAACTTACTCAGTTACTCCCTCAGTGTCTTCCTCTGTCCTCTATCCTTACACACATCCTCTCCTGCATTTGGCAAGCCCTTGCGTAACTACTGGCAGAAGAGAACAGAGGAAGGAAGGCTAAACCTCCCTTGCTTTCTGTTATCCATCATTTTTAGTCATGTGATCCCATTCCTTCTAACATCTCACTTTTAAGCACTTCTGGTGCTTTTCAGCCTATTCATTGAGCCAGTTTGACTTGCATACCAAGCACATACCATCACAGGCACCTCAGCAGAGGGGGTCTCAGGTTTGTACCTTGTCCATCTGAACTCAGTAGCACAAAACTGGCTGCAGACACTGCCTACCCAGTTTGCTTTCCTGGGTTAGTGTTGATGAGCTCAGCCAGCTTATTCATCAATTGCTTATTAACTGGGAAGGCTGTATCCCTGAGTTAATGCACTCCTGAGCTTCATTTTAAGGCTTAAACAAGGAGTGGAAGAAGGAAATGCACACTAACTGCTCATCTCAGCATTCTTGCTTTGCAAAGGGTTCATGTCTTTTCTGTTTCTTCTATGGGGCAGCTGGAACAACCTCGGCAAGGTAATTTCCTTTGTTGTGGGCTGGCATGCCCACTGTAGGAACCTGCCATATGGCTGATGGTTTGTTCTGCTGGGCCAGTGGGCAAAATTAGTAACTCCTATCCAAGGCCCTCCTCTTCCTTTATCAGTGGCAGACTGATGAGTTAAGAAGTTCCCTCTTATCCAACTTGTCTGCTATTTTCAGCTGTACCTCTTGTGAGGCACACGAGCCTCTTCGAAATGTGGAGCCCGAGTGTTTCCAGGGCTCCTCTAAGAATGTTGCTTCTGCAAACACAAAACCTGTGCTGCTTGTGCCCCTGCCTTTGCATGGCTAATCGTGTGACCTTCCCATCCAGCTGAAGATGTTGTGGTCTGGGTATGAACAGATCTCTCTTCCCATAGTGTGAGCAATGTACTAAAATGTATTAGGTTTACCAGAATAATGTCAGGATTTTAAGCAAAGAAAAATTAGGATTTATTGATTCCTTTGTGATTGTTGAAACACTAGAGTAGCTTCCATTAAACCTTTGTGTATTTTAGATGTTGAGGAGCAGGAATTAGATCATTGTGTAGCTGATGTATCCCATGTTATGGACTTGCGGTAGAGACATGGAGACTCCTTCAGTGTGAAAAGATTTGAAATAAGTATGAAACAGGACTTTTCTGCTCAAAGCTTTCCTTATAACTAGCACTTGGGGTTGTGAATTTGTCAGAAATTCATGGCATTGTACTGACAGAAATTGGAATAACTGTAGTAGCATATTAGTGGTGGTGCCTGGTATAGAATGGCAACAATTGCTGCCCACCAAAAAAAGCATGATTAATACTAATGAAATAGTTTTCTGTATTGCAAACCTTACTATATACATCTGTCCAGATAAACAATCTGTTGCTTAACTGTTGGTGAGTAGCCATGGCATTCAAGAGTTGGATGAGCCCGATGCAGCCTACCGTAGGTCTTTTGTGTCCTGGTATTGTAGTCCCACGGCTTAAATTGGAACAGACATTTTGTCTCTTGCTCTAGAATGGAGAAACTCCATTTTACTTGGCTGTTGAAGGAGGTCATGAAAAATGTGCTGAACTCTTACTGGAGGCAGGGAGTGACATCAATGTTTCAACTCAGGTATGTACACAGTATCCCTCTTAGTGGGACATACTGTGGAAAGGACCTTACTAATAAAGGATATTTGCTCTGCTTTATTTTATGAAACAAGGGGGAAAATAGAATGGGGAATGTAGAGAGTACTATCAGAATAAAACCAATGTAGAAGAAAAGCAACATTAGTCTTATTTGATGGAGTACTGTGGTGGAGCTTTTTGTTTCCTGTATGCCCACTACTACAACATATGCCTAGAAAATGTAACCAACTAAGATAACTGAAAATCCTCCTTTTTGGCAGTGTATGTGACTGGTTTGATAACAAACTTGTTCTCTACATCTGATATCTGAGCTGTAGTCCAACTCATATCTGCTGAATGGCCTTGGCTAGCCTGCTGCAAGAAGTTTATGACTCCAGCAGAAAGAGAACTTGTTTGTTTAAGCAGAATTATTTTGTAAAAATTAATTTTAAAAGTTTGTTTTCCATTATTTTATTTATATTTAGTTTTCTATTGATTTTTAAACCATCCTATTTACTGGATTTACGTGTTAATGTGATTGTACTTGCTTGGTAAGGGTCTAAGACTAACTAAGAGTAGGAAGACATCTTGGCATTGTTGTTGTCCATGACACAGTATAGATGATGCTGCTGATCTGTCTCTCTTTTAGAAGTTGGGTGGAGCTAAAGGATACTGGTGTTCTTTAGTATGTTTGTTGTGATTTATGAAAAATGGGCATTTCCTTTACTGTTGACAAAAACATCATGCTAACTGCTGATCTGCTTTGTTTTGCATCATTTTGTCAAAATATTTTATTGGTGGAGGGGATACTAAGACAAATTTAAATGCAAGATTGTCCTATATTTATTCCTCTCTTTAATACTGTTTTTTCATCAATAAAAATGTAACGTTTCCTATCAAATTTCTTCCAGAACAATAGCAATGCTTTGCAGGTTGCAATTCAGAATGGACATCTATCCTTGGTTACTTTTCTTATTGATAAGAATATTGACCTGGTTGCTAAACCTGAGGTGAGTGTTTATCAGAATAACTCTTCTGCTGCTGCTCAGCTTGTCCTGTCTTTTCATGGGAATTCAGATCACTGAGTGAGATTGAGTAGTTCCTTGAATTTTTTCCTACACATTATTACTTGGTTTCTAGATGTTGGTTAGCAACACACACACACCGATAGAGACAAGGTTCTGTGAGTGCCTGAGCAGGCTGGTGCAGTGCAGAGTAGACACGGCCAGGCTAAACCAAGAGCCAGGCATTCAGAGAAGAAGAGCAAAGTGCCCTGCTTGAACTTAGCAGGAGTAATGCTATGGGCAAAGAGGCAAAATGATTTTGAATAAAGATAATTAAAATGTAGATAAATACTTCAGTGTTTTCACCCTCTGCAGGTAAATGCATCCTCAGTGCCTTCAAAATCTGCATGCCAACATTCTTTTAAATTTAAAAAGAAAGAGGTATTTATATTATCCAAATCCTCTCTCTGTTTAGTTATTACACATATTTGAGATTTTCTATTAATAGGAAATTATTTTCCACTTCTACAGTACAGGATGAAAATAAATTCTGGATCTCATGATTTATGCCATGATCACTGGCCTCTTGCAGAAACCTATCAAGGAATAACAATTTATGATGTGCTTGAAATGATTTAAAGGTCAGGCAGTTGTTGTGCTACTTCTCATTAACTTTCTGTAGCAGAAGCAACTAACTGGTATGGAGTTATTCTTAGCTGTATTTTACAGGAAACTGGTCCGTCACAGGTTCAACATAGTGTGGATTTTGACTGGTGTTGCATCTGTGCCCTGGGTATATTAGCAAATAATCACTCAAATAAAACCTCTGTCTTACCAGCTGTAATTTGTCACATGTTTTAATAATAGCAAGTCACTTTAGTACGAAGAGCATATCCAGCAGCAACATGTGACAAGGGTTTGTTCCTGGAAAGTAGATTTCGACATCAGTTTACCGAATACAGAATGAGTCTGTCTCCAGGCTATTCAACAAAGGGTGAAGCCACTTTTCTGAGGGAGCAGGAACATTACCCTAATCTCTCTGTTGTCAGGATAGCAGCACATCCCAGGCAGGAACACTTAAGAGGAGTGCCTGGCTGCACTCCTAAGTGGTGGCACACTGATGCACACCCCATGCACTCAGCATTTCCTCAGCTGTATTTGTTTACCTGCTTATATGGGTGTTGCAGGAGCAGGCTCCCACCTCTGGTGTAACTCCACACATCCAGGTGTGTTTTCTGCAGTCTTGAACTTCTGCTAGAGCATGTCACCTTTGCAAGGGGCAGGCATCAATAAGCACCTCTTTCTTGTTTGCATAAGCTTGTAATAATAGACCCAAGTATAACAACTTATTATTTTCCCTCCACAGCAGAAGAATTCCCCTCTCCATTTAGCCATTATCAGTAATAATCTACCGGTAGTAAAAAGCCTTTTGGATGCCAATCACGACATAAACTCCTTAAATCACGTAAGAAAAGCTGGGATTTTACACAATTTATTGGCAAAGGGGAGATTCTGTGGGTTTTGCTTGAATTTTCTTTTGCTTATGAGCTCAGAGTACAAAAAAAAAGGAAGGAAGAGGCAGTTCCCTCTGAATATTTTTGTGTGTGTACTTATGTATTAGTCACTGGTACATGCTGTGCTAATATTTTTTGAGCAAGAAAAGGATAGCACAATGCTGTATACTCAGAAAATGATCAGGCAATGCCTTGCTCAAGTGTTATGGCTCATGTGTAATAAATGACAGAAATGTCTCATTGGTACTGGCTTCACAGGGCAGCCCAGTGCAGAATGTCATTTGGCTGGAAAGAAGTTAATTTTTCCTTGAAGAAACCCACTGCATGCAGTGTTTTAGATCTGTGACCAACACAGTGCTGGTAAAACGATGCTGTTAAAGCTGTTGCTGAACAATCCTTGTGCAGCCTCAAGGCCTTTGTTTCACACTCTGTGCGCCCATGTTTATCGACTGGGGTGCTCAGGGAGCTGGGAGGGAACAGAGCTGAGTGGAGCTGAGCAACACAGCAGCACTGAATGACAAGGTCACAGGTCTCTGTGATGCAATCAGTGAGCAGCGCTCATCTGTTAACTGAAAGAATGCTGGTCTGAGCCCATCCACAGGCAGCTACAGCTGTCCTTCTTGCCTTAACCAGGCTACTTTCACCCTGCTTGGTGTCAGTGGTCTTTGGAGGACTGGTTAGTTGTTGGCCAGATCAGATCAGTTCACTGTAGATCATATCCACCATTAACGTGTGCCTTACTTACTTTGGTGCTGTCATGCTTGATCTCTTTTTTGCTGTACAAAACCTCCTATAATTGTTGATGTCCGTTTCTGCTTTCGTTCTGTTGTGTATCACTTTGTATTGCTTTGCCTGGTAGACCAATGATAACAGCACTGGCTTGTGCCTGATGTGGTGTTTTTGCCACTTACAATGCCACTCTCTGTGTACTCAGGTGACCATCTCGTGGAGAAAATCAACAACTACACCTTTTCCTTTCCCTCCTTGGAGAGGCGCTATGTTGAATGCATGGAATTAATACCATTTGCCCCTTCTCCTCCCACATGATAGGTCTCTCCCACCTTCTTGTAACATTACTCAGTTCCTTGAATATCCTTGTGTAATCACACTGTCTGTATGTCTTGGCTTGAAAGACAGGTGTCTGCTAAGAAAGGCAGGAGCCTCTCTTTGAAATGAAGAGTGTATACCTCCTTCCTCCAAATTATTGTAATTTTGAAGTTAAGAGGCTCTCAGGCAAAGACATGGGAATAGGAATAACAGTTCTTTACTAGGAAAATTAAAATAGAAATACAGTATTACAAACCCAAAACACTGACAGAGTCAGAATACAACCTGACACCCCATCAGTCAGGGTGTTGGTAGCAGTCCCATTAAATGGTGGCTGCAGTCCTCCTGCATGACAGATGTAGTTCAGCTGAAGCAGTGGTCCTGTAGAAGGGTGCAGTTTTCCTCCAAAGGTCCAGTGATGATGTGGAAAGGTCTGGTTTTCCTCTGGGATCCAGTGGAAAAAGGCTGCCTTGGTGTTCCAGATCTCAGTTTTTATCTAGGTAGGAAATGTTTGGCTCCTCCCCCTGGCTGGAGCATCTCATAATGGGATGATGTAATTTTATCAGTCATACAGTGGGACTCAATGGCCCATTAACAGAAGATATCTTCTTGGAGGAAGGATGGGTGGTGGAAAAGATAAAGATGATTGCCCCACCTGGTTTTATCAGATGGCGATAGACTACACACTTTTGGTCACATCCTGTATTGCAGCCTGAGACACCATACTAGTGTGTGTTGTGAACATGGTTTTCATTGTTATGAGTAACAATTAGCAACTAATTGGGAATGCCACACAGGGATTTGCCCAGAGGCAGTCGATTCTCAGGTGGCATGGTGTGGAAGGAATTGGGCACTTGCCTGAGGCTCTTACTGCCTCCAATGGTTTAGGATTTCATGCCTTAGCAGGAATGTAGTCCTAAGTAATTCATACACCATCTGAATGAGGGGAGCCTTGCCTGCCCTGATGAAATACAGGGATTTCCAATGCTGTGTTGGTTCTGGCCCTTGCCTACCGAGATGCCATCCAGTGCCCTCAAAAGAGAATGAGGATTTCCTGATCAAGGAGCACACAAAGGGACACTGAGAAGCTCTGAAGCCACCATATGGATGCTGAAACTCACATAGTTGGAGGTGTCACACCTTTGTTTTTAACCAGAGACCCAGGCCTCAAATATAAAAATTGTGCCAGAACTCAAGGTGAGATTATGGAAGTAGATATTGATTTTATTGATTTGGTTAGAAAGAGAAACAGCAGCTCCTGCTGAGAGGCAAAAGAGGGAAGGTTCAAAAGAGACAGCCTGGCCTGTCCTGGACAGGAAAGGAAAAAGACAAGAATGACAGCAGAGGCAAAACTACCTTGTGTCTATCTCTGAATGACCTCTTAGGTAAGCAGCAAGTATTCATCTGTCACCAAGACAAACACACTGCTACCTGACTGCTCCAGTGTGGGGAAGGTAGGGGAGCCCAGCTGCTGGGGTCCACTTCTAGGGACTAAGGGATTAACAAAGGGATCATAACAGAAGCAGCCACTTGTAAATCTCTGGAGATGGCTCTTACTGAGCATGAATGGAAAGTGTCTCAACAAAGAAGATACTGCAAACAAGTAAACTACCACAGAAGGTATCCAGTGCCTGAGGGAGTGGTGGTAGAGATGGACTACAGTGACCTGGCCAACAATTAGGCCTTCAAAAGTCTCAATGACATCCAGTGCTCATGGATCTTCTGCTCTGTACAGAGCTTGCATGCATCAGCCCCTGACCATAACAGACTCCAGTGGTCCAACTATATGCAGACTGGCCTGCCATCTGTGGCACTTCAAGGAGAATTTCTCTTCCCCCTCCCCGTCAGCCCTACATCTCAGCTGTGGAAGGACTGACTCAGCAGGCCTGTCGAGTCCCATTTGGGCCACTGTGGCTCCCTGATGGGGAAATGCAGCCTGGTCTCCCTCATGACATGTGGAGCAAGAAGCAAGAAGGATAAGTCTTTGAGAAATCTGTGGCTCATCCCTTCCCATTGCTCATTTTATTGCTAGAGATTAATTTATACACATTTTTGTGGAAGACAGAGGCTGTCATTTGTGGTTGGAGTAAAGTATAATGACAAGACTTTCTGGTCACATAAAATAGAGATTTCTGTAAATTTTTACAACATATATTTTAGAAATACTTTGCACTTTGTCTCTAGCTTGCCTGAAGTTGCCCTACAGCAGGTACTGATGTACCCTTAAATTTCTGCAGGAAAGAAAGTAGGGTGTATGAATAAAAAAATACTTTCTATTTATGGGAATAAAAGATAAGGTAAATACATGAGGTTGTGTGATCATAGTGTAAACTGTAGAATTAACTGATGAGACTTTTAATGTGGAATCCTGAGCCTGGTGTTTCTTAGTGTGCAAACCTTTAATTAAGATCTAAAGGCCAAAGAACTTTTCTAACCAGACTTACAGAATGTAAACGTGCAACATCAGAGAAGCACAGGCACAAAACATTCAACATAATGTGAATAATGGAAGGATAATGTGTCCCAAGAAATATACTACAGCATACAGGGCTTCCACAATTACTCCATAGTCTGCTGCTGCATTTTATGCACAGATGTCTGGATTTTCTTACTCTAATATCTGTAAAAGAATAAATAAATACATATTTGGGTATATGTAGCTATGTGGAGATTATACAATGCTCCTTTCAGACTCAAAGATTTACTTGAACCGACTGCCATTTTAGCTGTATTTCTTGTTAATGGTTTGGCCTGGTTTAATGGTTTAGTTTTGGGTTTTTTTGTATGTGTTTCAGGTTCACTGAACCCGTTATGGAGCAGGTAGACTTCTGCAAAGTATCATCACTTTGTGGCAGGGATGACTAAAAAGCTCTGCTATGGATGTGGTATAATGTAGAGTTGAAAACAGTGGATATCCAGTTGTCTTGGCATGTTACCTGCTGGGTAAAGGTTACTTGAGAAGATGATACGGGTGTGGGTTGCCAGACAAATGAAGCCCTGTGTCCAAAGCACCTTGCTTTAAGAGAGAAGAGAGAGAGCAAGCTTGTTAGTTTACAGTACTTTAGAGGGGCATAACAGTGACTCTTTCCTGAGCCAGCTGGAACTTCCGTGTGGTTTTCCCTGCAGAGATCCCGTATGCTGTCTTGTCTGCCTGAAGCAAAACCAGCAGATCACTCAAAAGTTAAATGATTTCCCTCTGTTCAGTATTTTCTCACCAAGGTTGCCTCTTGTTGTGAATCTATTTTAGATTCAGCCTGTGAGCATGCTGCTTCTAGGAGTAAGTTTGACTTAATCCATTTATTTGGTGTCTTTAATTGAAGAGGCAGGAAACCCCTCTACATCTGGCAGCTGATCTTGGCAATGTGGAATTGGTGGAAATGCTGCTGAAGTCAGGCTGCAATCTCAAGATCATGGATAAGGTAAATTGCGTTCCTCACACATGTAAGGATCACATGATTTTTTGTTTTAGAATCTTCCTTACAGAGGTGCATAAAGCACGTGTTGCCAGTTTTGTTCGCTAAGTAAAGCTAACTACAAAGGAAGCCTTCTTTTAATATTGCTATACCTGCAGCTTGAAGAGATCTGACAAGGTTTTGGTAAAGATCTGTAAAACCCCCAAGCTCTGTGGTTTGAAGGATAAACACTGCTTCCAGAGATCATTCATGGAAAAAAGATCTAGGCTAGCAGAGAGGAAATTGGCCTGAGGCTGCTTGTACAGCACACCTGCAGCCAGGTTCATTGCCAAGAGAGATGCAGCTTCACCAGGTGCAGTGAGGGACAGTTTGCTCTCTAGCACTCCAGGTCATCTGAGAATCATGGTGACATTCTAGATCCATTCAGGTGGATACTTAAATCCTGAGATGATGTTCTGCCTGGAAAGATAGAGGCAAAAATGACAATGGCTGGAAGAAGTACCAAAGCAAAGTTGCTGGGGAAGTGCTACTGAAAGGACAGAGTACCAAACCAAATGTTAACAAATCTTGCTAGATTACTGCAAGATTGAGTGTTCCCTTTTACACTGTTACCACTTTTCTTGAGATTCAGTATGACTGAGTTGATGGATTTGATGTTTATTAAGACCTACATCTTGCCCTTTAAAAAGTAACTTTCCTGCACAAAACTGTCCTGATGAGAAGTGAAGATTTATGGATTAGGATTGTCATGTTTTGGCCTAGCCTGACATGAGGCCTGGGGCTCTGAGTGTGAGTTGCATGGTTGGTATGTTTTGGGATGCTGAGGTAAGATGCTGCATTGTAGTTAAGCCTTTCCATTTAGAATCATCTACACTTGCCAAAGGGCTGCAGTTCTCATTGGGATCAACCTAGAATGAAATCTTGTCCACTTTAAACACTTTACCCAGTAGGAAATTGTTTTGACCTATTTGTATTCCAAAGACAGAGACAAACAATTACTTATCGCCTATGACCTTAAGCATCTGCAAGTCGTTGGGCGAGATAGTGCCCTGGTGTTACGGCAACACTGTTAGAGCTCAGGACTTGCTATGAGAATTTGGCTCTGAGCCAGTACAAGTTCTGGTACAATTCACCTTTCTGCATTGGTTTTATTTCATAGAGTAGCTTTTTCCTTGCCTGTTTGCTGGATGACCCTGAGACCATGCCACTGCTGGGAACATATGCATGTACAGTGCCCTTTGAACTGACTTGGTGCTGAGATGCCAAAAAAGTTGTTATCCTTGCTGAATAGTAGATAGGAAGAAGGGGAGCCTGCTTTGATTGCACAGTATTTTTCTGGCCTCCCTTCCCTGGCATCAGGAGTACTTGGTCTCCAGAGAATGCCATGCATCTGCTCCTGTCAGAGGTCAGGAAATGCACTCTGGGGAGCTCCTCCTTCATCTCATCTGCAGATAAAACTGCCTTTGGTTGTGAGTGATAGCATGCAGAGAGCTCCCTATGTGCAAGACTGCTGTGCTACATGTGCATGCAGGATGCCAGCAGTGTCTGCACGAGCACAGGGATACAGAAATACCCCCCTTATCCACTGCCTCTCTCTCCCTCTGTGAAAGGCAGAGCACCTCTCCAAAGGTGAGCCCAAGGACCTCTTGTGGTCACTGGACTCTTCACATATAAAATACTCCTATACCTAAAAGATTTAATGAAATGTATGTTCCTTGGCTTCCAATGTGATGCTCTTCTAAAAACAGGTTAATTAGAATGATCTTGAGCAGAGACAGAAGCTAGAACTCAAAAGGTGTATATTAGGGAACTTTATACTATCTGGAGAGTTGAAATACCTTATAATTTAATTAATGAACCTCCTAATTAAGGGATTGGCTTCTTTTAGATCTACTTTTCTAGAAATGCCTAGCACATGTTATATGGACAACACCCTATTTAAATCCAAGGCAGTTGCACTCAGTGCAGATCTGCTGAAAATAGACAGTTGCAGAGAAATCTCTTTTGAGCCACCATGTTGTCTGTGCATCGAAATGCTGATAGGAGAGATGGGTTCAGGTAGACTGAGCAAACCTCTACAGCTGGAATTACAGCATGGCTTTTAATAACTGTGACCCTTTCTACATCCATGAAGCATGATCCTATAGTTGTGTTCTTTTCAGCTGTAATGAGCTGTAATTTTCATTCTGTGAGCCACCTTTTCTTACTGTCCAAAACAAGGCACAGGTTTGCCCTTTAGGCTGGAGATTTCCAACTTTGCCAGCCTATCCATCTGAAATGCCAGTTTAACCATAGCATGAGAATGGACTGTAGTTGTGGTAGTTTAAACATGGATGCAGTTACTGAAGCCTGAAATCTGGTAGGTATGAAGTATGCAGCAGACTGAGTGCAGGTTTCTGAAAGCAGCTGTACCTCTCTAGAATTTTTTACTGGGGAGTTTAGTGAGGGAGAAAATTGACCACCTCTGGCTGAGGGAATACAGCTTATGCAGAGCACAGAACTTGAATTGTAGCTACCCAAAAGCATAAGATTGTAGTAAATATCTTTTCCTGAAAAAAAGAAAAAAAAGGAAAAAGGGATGGGGCTCTGTGAGCAGTCCCTGTGTTTCTTCCATGACACACTTATGCAAGCTAATATTCTGATTCACTGTCTCTGCTTTCAGCATGGAAAAACTGCATTAGCCACAGCATCAAGGAGCCATCATGCCCTCATTGTAGATATGATCATTAAAGCAGAAAGGTATTTTGCCATGAAACAGGTAAGAGGATCTTTCATTAAACACAGGATACCTAAGGGAAAAGCCAATTCTGATTTTGAAGTGCCTTTTGGCTGAGGTGGTTTCTTTTGGCAAGCAGCAAGACTGGCCTTGATGAACTAAAGTTAGGATTGGGAATGGGAAAGTCTCTAGCCCATCCAGGTTTTATTCCTGACTAGCTGTAAAACTGTAAGAAGACCTTGCCATTTTCCTGCCTTATGCTCTTCACATAAAGGGATGGAGAGAGATTCTAAGCCAAATCCAAACTGTGCCATCAGCATCATGGCTGGGATAACATGGATCCACGTTGATTCCTGGACACTTTGGTATAGTAAAATCTGTGGTTAAAAAATAACAGAGTGAAGATGTCTGTGACTCCTTTGCTAGCAAGAGCACAGCTTCCTCAATAAGAGCTCCCTCTTCTGTTCCTTGTGTGTTAATTATAAAATTAAATCTATGAGATGGAAAAGAACTTTGCAACAAGTGTGAAGGACATGGCTTAGGTGATCTGAATTTCTCACCTCTCCCCAGTTGTTACTTAAATGTACACTTGCATAGTGATGGGCTTCTCTAAAGGGCTAAAAGTAACTGCCATATCAGTTTGTGACTTTCTTCTCACTCCTGCTTCCTGCTGAGTTAGCCAAATATATAAGCATACTGATCCTGTCCCAGAGCAGGTACAGGAATTACCAGTTTTACCACCCCACTCCTGCGCTGAGTGGCCAAATATACAACACTTTATGTTACAGGGCTGCCAAATCACAGATCTAGATTAATTATTGCAAAAAATGCCTCCAGGAACACTCTGTGTTGTGCATTTGATTTGCACCAGTTCGGCTGGAATTGTGAGGTACATTATTGTTTCTTTTGGCTTAAGGAGGAATTAGAAGTAGTCTGTTGCCACAGAAGTCATGACAAGTCTGACAGCAGTAAGCCCATAATGTTCTCAACCTCTTGGCATTGTTCACTGAATTTTCTGAAAAGCGTTAAGCAGATGGTTTTCTGCAGAAGCACCAGAGATGCTGGGAAATATAAACATAAGTGTTTGTATCCTGTTGCCTGAAGCTGAGAGTGCAGCCATTGGAACAACTTAAATCTTATGGCTATGGAATATGATACGGCTATTCAATAGGTGATGTTACCATACAGGGAACTACAGCTTTTTGAACCATTGTTTTAAGGACTGTCTTTTTGTTACATTCAGCTGACTTATCATTTGTGATAAAGCAGTAGTTACAAAAGGAAATGTCATGAAGCTGAGAGGAAGGGCACATGATACTGAAGTGTGAGTGTCATCTCTCTGTTTCTTTTTTCTATTTATCACTTTGACCCAACCCTTCCCTATCATAGTCCAGGCTGGGTTAAGTGGATTTGAGGGCAGCTGTTACTATCCCACCTTGCCATTGACTCAAAACACACTTAGCAGCAACGAGAAGCTGTGCTGCTGCAATAGTTTCTTTTGTTTGCTTGAGTTTTTTTTTTCCTGTGGCTATTTTTTTTTTTTTAATTAAACATCACAAATAAAGGATCTAATCAGAGAAACCGTGAAGCTGTCCTGTAGAATGTCCTAAACTTTACCTTGCATGTGTCTGGAAGCATGAAATAAAGTCTGTATCAAATGAATAGAATCAAACATACATGTCAATGCTTAGTTACTGAATTGTGACCTTTTTTCTCTGTAAGTCTCTTGTAAGGTTAGTAAATAATCCTGCTCTATTCTTCTGAATTTAATTTGGAATGAAGCACTTTATGCTTAGCATTTTTAAATTGTGGCCTACTGCCATTTCCTTTTTTGCGTAGTATCTGCTTTGTCACCTTCTATCAAATTTGGAAAGAAATTTTTTCCCTTTGAAGATTTGAAACAGGACTAGTACATAAACCTAATGAAATATAGAAATTAGCTGGACCTTGCCTACCTAGGAATGTCCCTGGACACAGCTCAGCTAGGACTGAAATCACTGATTGACATGGTTTTTGCCAAGATGCCCAAACGAGAGGTAACCCCATTATTCCTGTTTCTGGTGAGCTACGCATACAACAGCAACATCACTTTTAATCTGGAAGGTAAAATCCATGTGATTTTGGTTTCTGTGATTTTACTTGTGAAGGAATGAAACTAGATCCATGCTCAACACATATGTGCACATTGGTGTTTAGACCTTTGCAGAATGAGAGTCCCTATGATAAACCTAATGCCAGCAAAGGATCTGGAAGTTCCCACTTCAGCCAAGTGAAGCTGACAGGGCAGAGGCAGGAACAGGTTGAGCAGGTGCTGTGCCCATGGTGAAAAGGGTAAGAACTCTGCCTGAAACCCAGATGCGTTCTAAACAGGACATACAGAGCCAAGTAGCACAGCAGTGCTGGCACAACAGTTACTGTTACTTTGCTTTTGTGTATCAACTACCAGAGAAGGCACCTTGTTTTGCATTTAATTTAGTAATACATAGCAACAGACACTGGAACTCTGTTTCAGTTCTGTTTCTATGAGCCATACACAGTTCCTTTACAGGCATTGAGCATATCATCTGTCAGCAGCTATATCTGAACAGGACACTGCTCACTGAGCAAAGTTTCCCAGCTCTGTTATAAAATTTACCATCTACTTTGTTTTTCAGACACATCTAGCCCATAGTGGTAATGGGTCAGACTTCAGCGTGTCCTTCAAACAAGATCACAGTACACAGACCAAGCAAATCCGTTCCTCCCTTTGGAATTTAGCATATAACCAGTTAAAACCCCGTGAATGGAAAAAACTGGCTGTGTTCTGGAAGTTCACTGATGAACAAATTAAAGCTATTGAAGAACAGTGGACAGGTAAAAATATCTGAATGGCCAGACATAAATACACAGGATAAAAAAACTCCACAAGGCAGTGTTGCTTTTTAAACTATGTGAGTATCCCATAGTGAAGAGATACAAATCTTGTCCCTGGTTCCTGGGAAGCAGTGCTGTAGCAGTACAGGACACTTCTGCTCTCCCTCTTAGCCTGAAGGAAGCTTCTTTGGAGATCAAAACTAGAAGCCATGAGCATCATATTAGTCTTGGGGGGGTCATCCTGCAAGTGAGGACCTGGGGAACCTCATGGCACAGAGTGATTTTGCTCATGCTCTGTCTGCACAGCTGCCATGAAACAGGAGTTTCTGGTTTCAGGCCTCTCAAGTGCTGGGAAAACAGTATTTCGACAGAACATATTGTACTTGTTACTACTACTCCAGGGAATATTTCCACACCTTGGGGAAAAATTAAAGGAAAAATTAATTTTAAGACTTAGGTGTTAAAATTAGATGTTAGGTGTTTTTTATGTCTTAACAGCAGTGTTAGGATAAAACAAGGTTTTTAGAAAACTTTTCAGAATTTTTAAAAAAACTTTTGTAAGCTTTAGTCTTCATTTTTTTGCTAGTTGAGAAAGGTAGTAAGAGTAAATAAAGTAAGTTTAAAACCTCTTGGAACTTTTAAAGTGCAAAACCACAAAATACACCGTTTCCAGCATATTGAACAAATACTTCGTGTATTGGACAGGGAAAAAAAGTTACAAGGAACATGGAAACAGAATGTTGCTCATCTGGTTACATGGTACGTTGCTGGCTCATCAGAATCCTGTTAAACATCTATATGAAGATCTGGTGGAAGCAGGACTTCAGCCTTTAGCTGGTAAGTTGATACAGAGCACATTACAGTGTCCTCTGCGAGACTGCAGTGCCGTGCTGAGGTACCTGCCGTGCTGGGGAGCTGTGGCCAGGGTGGGGATGGAGGACACTTTCTTCTTTTCTAGGACTGCCCTTCCTGAGGGGTGAGGCTGCTTGAGAAAATGCATTTATGTCAGACTTAAGGTTTCTAAAGGAAGACAATGTGCAAACTTTGCTTCCCTCATCTGTTCTGCACCCATGGATAAATTGTGACTGGCCACCCCTCAGTTGTCTGACCTTGTGCAAAGCAGAGCACACCAATTAAGTGTTTTCTCTTCCTTTACAGAGAAGATCAGAGCTTCGATTTGCATTGGCATGGACTCCAGGAAATGTGTCATTTCATGAGTTCATCAACGAAACATGGCATATATGATGGAATTACGTGCCAGATGGAAAGTGGCTTTCAAATATCTTTTTGGGAAACAAAAAACCTATTTTGAAGCTGTACAGCTTTTTCCACCCTAGAAAAACTTTTACTCCTGAAATGCTTGCTATATACAAATATAAAAAATTTAAGAGCGAATGGCTGACTGGCAGTTTATAACTGCTAAGCAAGACTCACCACTTACAATTTCTACACCTGACCTAACAGCCATAAACTAATTCTGTATTGGAACTGCAAATTCAGCTACTTTGTGTTTGATGTGAAATGTAAATAAGATGTTTTCTACATGGAAAAAATCAAATCTAATAAGTGAAAATTACGTGTATAAATCAATTAACACTTCCAGAAATAAGCTAGCATCTGGCCTCACTCGGGATTCAGGTTTTTACAAATTCTTGCTAGGAATATGACAAATCTCTCTACTGTAGCATTTGATTTATGTAGTGAACAAACACAAAAATGTCACATGTAAACACCACGTGTGGCTGGCTGCAGAATTTTCTATCATGGCAAAACACTGTATACATACCCCCAAAAGAGCATTCAGTATTTAATACACAACAAATCTAGCAATTATTTACCTATTTCTTGTTCATATCTTGAATTAATACTTGGCAGTGTCCTGCTGAATATGTTTAAAGGTTTTCTTATTACTGAATATATTTAATATCTGAAAAATTATGTAAATGTCTATCTTTATGATCTTCTTTATAACATAGTAGCAATAGTTTTATCATGTAATGGAGGAATGGAATTGCCTTTTCTGTTTGAATATAGCTAGCATTATTTTGTGCTGAATCCTACCCTACTGTTTGTACTAAAAAGGTGATCTGTATCTTAGTCTGAATTCCTAACTGCCCTCTTGTGTGCAACCTTCTTTGACTCGGTTGCAGAGCATCCCAGGAATATGAAGAACAGAGAGTTAAGGTTTTGGAATTAGGGATCTAAACTACAGATCTTTGGAACTCTACATATTCATCAGGTTCTGCAACATAAACTTGGAAAATGAAAATGTTTAAGAATTTGATGGACTGGGTACCTCACCTAGCCTAAACTGGACCCTCAGTGTGGATGATGCAACCCTGCTGTTTTCCATTTAAATACACTGTTGTAGGATATAATTAAGGTACATGTCAAGTACACTTACTTGCATAAGCAACTAAAAGTATTTGTAACAAAAATAAATTTCATTTTCTCTTGAACACAGATGTCAATGTCATTTGGATTAAACAAGAGATTGAGACAAAAATCGCATGGTATCCTTTATTTAAAAGCGTGCAAAAGATTTCTTAAATAAAAAGTATTTGTCTTAAAAATAAAAGTTTGGAGGTAGAACAATAGTTCAAGTTCTTTTTTCCCCTCCAGGTTTCATTATAAAAGCACTTTTACTTTAAAAACCTTCTTTTTTTAGAAAAAGGTAAAAAACATGATATGTACTTTAGGCCTTACTGCATCAAATCTAAAAAGACTGGGAAGAGGTACCTTGATTAAAAACCCCTACCGGTGAGAAAGGTAGTCACTCAGTCAACAACTTTTATTGATTGAACACTGGTATAGCTTTGGCCCTGAAGCACTCGCCCAGCTTGTCCTGCAGGTTTTGCAGTGGTAGAGACAGAAGAATGAAGCACAGTTCGAGGATATTTAGCAGCAGTGGCTTGTGATATGGTTTGCTGAAAAGTAATCAGACACATCAAAACACTTAATGGCACAAAAAATCCACATTGAAATAGCTCTAGGTGAGCTGTAGTTTAAAAAGAAAGATCTGCAATCCCGCAAACTGAAATACACTGATCAAGAAGGAAAAAATACATGGCCATTTAACAGAAAGGAAAAAAAAAACAACCTTACTCTTCCTTATCTGTAACACATTTTTAGAATACAAAGTGCTAGATTTCCAGTTAACTAAATATCTTGAGCTTTTATCACCTCAATCTTATTTCAAGGTTGGTTTGTTTTAGTTTTTTACCATAGTGCTCACAATTTTCTCCTGTAGTGCTAATTTAATAGTATTTTGAAGTATTTGCTATGAGGCAGTCACTCAAAGATCTTTGAAAATAAAAGGTTTGCAATTTTATCAAGAATTAATTCTCTACCCATAAGACTAGCCACCAATGTAATAAACATTGTAGTCATTCTGCTTTTAATCAAGTTAAATTATCTTCCCTTTCAAATTAACTCAAAACAAATACTTGACTCAGATTTTTACTTGCAGAATGGGTATACAGAATATATCCCTAGGGCTGTCACATTCATTACATTTTCAGAAGTCAGTTTATGTTATAGCAGTTCAGGTGCTTTCCTTGTCACACTTGTCAAAAAATCTGAATCCAGAAATTGTGGTTAATGAAATAATTACCACATTGAATCTCTAAACTCCTAAGAACATACAATTTAAATATTAATTTCTGCTTAGGAGCCCAAATTCTTCAAAGTGATGTGCAGCAAGCCACACAGCTGTGAGTCATGGCAGGAAATGGGGGCCTTTTCTGCTTTGGTGCTGCCACCCTGGTGAGGGGACTGGGGGTGCTTGGGAGGTTGGGAGGAGACAGAGCCAGGACAGGTGACCCCAACTGACCAAAGGGATATTCCAGAGCATGTGGCACCCAGCTCCGAGTATAAAGTGGGGGAAAGAAGCAGGAAAGAGGGAGGGGGATTTGTGGAGATGACATTTGTCTTCCCAAGTAACCAAATCATCTGGGCATGGTGGGGCCTGGCTCTCCTGGAGATGGCTGAACTCCTGCCTGCTCATGGGAAGCACTGAATTAATTTTCCTTGGTTTGTGTTGCTTGTGTGCACAGCCTTTGTTTTCCCTGTTAAACTGTCTTTTTCTTAGCCCATGAGTTCTCCAGCTTTCACCCTTCTGATTCTCTTCCCAAACTCTCTGGTAGGGGAGTGAGTGAGTGGCCATGTGGGGCTTGGCTGCTGCCTGGGGTTAAACCATGACATCTCCTCACCAATCCCTTCAACGCAAAGACAGTAAGTGCTGTTTACTGTTTTCAACAGGTCTCAAGTCTGAACTTTGTCTAGACCTCTTCACAAGATAACTTTCCTTCAGGTTATTACTAGATATGTTGTAATAAAAATATTTTAAGAAGCATAATCTGATTTACCTGAGTGACTGGATGATGTTTCTCAACAATGACTGAACTCATGGGTGGAGAAACTCCCATCACTGCTAAACTCCCAGAAGATCTGGATTTTTGTCCCATATCAGCTCGGCCTGTGATTCGAGCAGTGATTGTTCTTCCTGGTTTCTGTTGTGCAGATGTTATTATTTTTGCCATGGGCTATAAAAAAATTAAATATTAATTGGTAAAAAAATCTAAACATAATATTTACAATGCTCTAGTGTTTCTGCTCACTTTTATCTGCCACGTGACTAAATGGAACATGTGATGTTGCAGGTAATCCAGTTACATTACACAGGACTAAATTTTCTACACCTGGCTGCAACCAGGATTACTCCATTTTTTCCACGTGTGAGATAGTATTTCAAGCAAATGACTTCTGTCCTGAGGAAAGACTAATTTGACAAAAATCAAGCAGCATGGATAGCTTAGCTTCACTTCCTGACTGCATATTTGAGTGACAGCTGAAGGTACTGTGGAAATCTTTTCTAGCAATAACAGAGCAGATAATAAAAAAGCTCTCCCGTGCATACAATAAGGCATCTTTCTCAGACAGCTGATAGCAAACTATGTCAAATTCAGAAGAGAAAAAAGGGCAGTTTAGCACAAAGCACAGCAAAGGGAATGAGGGAGAAATTTTAAGGAACAGGATAACTTTAGCATGTTACCAGTTTTTGAGTTGATGTCACACCAGATCCAGATGTTGTGCTAGCAACAATTACTGGAGAATCAGAATCTAACCTGGTCTCAGGAGTGCTTGCATGAGCCAGGTGGCTAGAAAACTGAAATGAAATCAGAGTTTACATAGAATATTACCTTCTAGAAAATACAATTTTACTCCTTAGATAGTCAGATTTTTTACTATCCCAATTACCCTTTTAATTGTAAAGCCTTTGCAGATATTTTTATGTCTAGTGTTACTGTTTATTGTCTAATTTTAAATGATTTGTATAAAAATTGTAGAAATGGCGTGAATAACATTTGTCACTATTAGAATGAAAAGTCAGGAGACAGGCATGCACCTCATCTCTGTTCTAACCTACTCTCTAGCATGATAATGTTCTACAGCAGCAAAGTTTTCAGGATGACTCCAGGGCAGGTCCAAAACAACCATACTACTAGATGATGATCTGACAATAAGCTGAGTTCCCTCAATGTCTGTATGTGCTACACCCCTAAAAAAGAAGTTTGAAGTCAAGCCAGCTTTTCATCTTTCCAGAGTATATTAAATTCAGGCTTTAAAAAAAACCAACCCTCTTAACAGCTTTTTTCCATTAAGAACCTTAGAGAGTAAATTATGCTTATTGTAGTGACCGTGTCTCCATTAATTTAATGCAATTCCACTAAAATTTTAAAAAGAGCTACAGAAAGCAAGCCACAGCAGCTGTGCCCCAATCACTTTATTTTCATAATGCAGTCTGAACACACCTGCAGGTTTCCTTTTAGACCTGTACTCTCTTCAGAAAAGCCCCAGTCAAAGAATTTATTTTTTGTCACTAGGAAATATAATTCTGTTCCAGCTACTTGCTTACCATGTTTTCCATCTGAAGAGCAGCTGCTGGTGGAGGTGGTGGTGAGGTTTGATTATATTGTGAAGGAGGTGGCCTTCCTGCACCAGTGGTAGCATTATCACTTCTCCTGCTTCCTGTATCTATTATTAGAAACACAAAGTAATGGGATAAGCACATAATCTAGCTAATGCTAAGGGGTGGAGATATGGAGGAAGATAAGTTACAACAAAAATTTTGTTCTAAAAAGCATTTCTTTGGGATTTCTGTATAATCCAATAAAAAAGAACAAGCTGTTTTATAGAAGTAGGAAGACAGATATAAAGAAAAATTCCTGTATTTTTTGAGATGTTTGTAAATGTTTTTCAAGGGGCTTGTTTCTCTCTTACGTCCCAAGATTCCCATGACACATCATCTACTTGTAGTGCAAAGAACTGAGGTTCTTCCTTTGGCTTGCTCAAACTAAAACCAGTGTGCAAGAGGTACTCTTATCCTGAGAGATAAAATCCATGTTGGATAGGAAAGCACAAAGGTCATAATGGATTTCTGTGAGAGCACAAGATCCTTAAGGGGGCTTACTGACAGTAAAAGAAAATGTTATGCATTAGCAGCAGCATCTCATCCCCATATATAATTGCTGGACAGTGGCCTTATCCTGGCTGCAGGGCTGGAACAATTTACAGGCTCCCTACAGCTCCCATCTCCCCTCACTGGCAAGCATAAACTTGAACAAAAACCATCTATCCATCTAGGATACTTTTATCTCCCAGTGCAGACACTGGGGATGCCAGATCTGCAGACCAGATCTCCAGATAAGTCCAGTCTCTTTTCCAAACAGTTCTAGCCTTTTCCTTTTAGAATACACTTTTTTTAAAGGAAGGAGAGAAAGGTATTCTTATTTACTCTCCTACTTCTGAAGAAGCTGATGCTAGCTGGAGTTCCAGGATGAGAGAAATTTGCTCATTCCAGGAACTAGAGTGACACCGTGTGGTAGTTGTGTTTGGGTTTTTTTAATTAGCTGAAATAAGCAGGAAAAATAAAAGGAAGGTGCTTCAAATCTGTGCAATACTTGTCAAGAGTAAAATAATGCCAAAATATGAATTTTGTACAAATCTACATGCATACACACACATTAAACTTAAGCACAGACAGGACCAATGCGCAGTTACAGAGCAGTCAGATCAGATCTATGTTACTGAAGAAAAACAGTGTTAGGATTTTTATAAGCAAAAAGTTGAGTTCCTGTGGCTTCAGTGTTCCTTTAAATACATAAAGAGGTTAAAAGAATCTTAATGTACTATTAATTTTAAAAAGTCAGCTAATTAAGCAGATAACTTTAATACAGTCAACACAGACACTAAATATTATTAAGCCATTAAGACTGTGATATACGAACACTATCAATAAATACATTATAATGATATATATGTATTTTATCTGTAGATTGTGTGTATATTAAAATAACCTAAAAATAAATTTGTTAAAAGGGTTAAATTCTGCTTTTTATATCCAATGACAGTAGGTGGCACTGCAGTGCTCATATAAACTTATAATTGCTGACTGATTTTGGAACACGGAAGTTTTGATGTCCACAGATTAATAGACTAATAGAAACAAATCACAATCATCTTCTCTGATGTTTGCAGTCCTCCAGTGTCCTGATCACTGTTCTATCTGATTAAGAATGCAGATCAACAGTTGTTCAACCACATTAAATAATTATGTAATCAACTTCATTAAAACCACCATCTGGCTGTAAGAAAAAGAGAGTATGCCTGGGGCAGGGGAGGAGGTGGCACCAGAGGTGGTGGAAGCTGATGACCTGCTTGGGACCCAGGACAACAGAGTCTTCGAGATGTTACAAAGCCTGATTAAAATGCATAATAGGCGACACACAAAAAAAAGAGTTACGGGTAGCCTAACATCCAGCACAGCAAAATCTCTAGGTGTTGTGCGGGTGTAGAATATCAGTTCCAGCTTCTCAGTAAAAATCAAGCAAAATCTTTGGTCCAAGAAACTCAAGAGTTGGTCACAACTATTCTAGAGGTCAGTTTTCTTAATTTCCTTACTACTTATTCTCATATTTCTAGATCTACAGAAACAATGCTTTCACACCTGTCATTTACCTCAGGGAGACCTGTTTTCTGTTGCATGCTTTTTTGAAAACAATAAACAAACAAATAAAAGATAATGCTTCAAGATAGAATAATTCTTAATTAGTTACACAGTGAAAAAATAAAGTACTTGGGAAATGCCTTGTAATTTTATTCCCAAACTCAGTATCTTCAAGAAATCATTCATTCTTAACCTTCTACAAATACGAATCCTGAATTTTTACTAGCACATAGCTGCTACATTTAGCTTATGTCATATTGATTTCCTCAGCAACTGCACAAATACCACTTATGTTTAACAAGATTAGACTGCTGCTCAAGTAAGTATCTCTACATCTTCAGGTTTTTATTTCTTCTTCCTATCTACCTTTTTTGGTGAAGAGTTTCTCTAAAGTAGTTCAGAAGCTTCTGTGTAAGACAGTTAAATTTAGCAGGTGAAGTTACTTGTCTAAGGCTATTAACCACTGCTGCCAGTACAGCTGGTTGTCGAGCTGTGGCACTCCTGCTGGCAAAGCTATTTTCTCTTTAACATAGGTTGTTGCACCAGCACGATTATGCTCCTACTGCTATGGATTACCTTACTCTGAGAGAGTGATTTCATTACATCTGTTCTGGCACGGAGCTAAAACTAAATACAGAACCTGAGAGATTTGCTTGCCCTTTTTACATTCAAAAGCAAGATTAAGAAAGAAGGGAAAGCTGTCTGGGAAAAGCTCATTCATTGCACACTGACATTCCAGAGCATAATGGAATTTTCAGGATTTCATCTTCACTGCTCCATATCCTGGTGTTTTAACAAGTTTGTCACCTCTGACTTCCTGTTCTGCCTTCAGCTGCAGGTTACCACTCTCCCAGCAATGTGGGATGAAGAGAACATGTTCCTCCTTCCAGCTACAGCAATATGAAATCCAGCAGCAGAGTATTTCTCAACATGTCAACGGGACATTTTAAAGCAATAAAAGTTTAATAAACTCTGTACTGCCAAAAATTCTCAAATCAAAAAAAGAAAGAGAAAAGGAATTCCATTAAAACAAACAACAAATCCCAAACAGATCGAGTCAAAATGCACATACACTACCAGATTAAGCCTGCTATTCATACTAACCAGGATCTGGCCTACTGTCCTTGCTTTGAAACATGGTCATTGCTTCCAGATTCAAAGCACATACACCACGCATAAAGGCTTTCTTCATGGTGTCTTCATACTGATCTCGTTCACTGTGCAGTCGCAGAATCTCAGCTTTTGTCTGTTCCAAAGCAGCAGTTAACTACAAAACAGAATGAGGAAACAGGTTGCTCTTCTGAACGCCAACTACAAACATATTCATCAATTAACTTTAAAAATAATTTACTATATTTACAAAGATAGAGGTTTTCACTTGAAAATGAGACGAACAGCTCATTGTAGTTTCTTTGTAGTACAGCACAATATTAATAATAGGGCATATCAAGGACAAGACTATTCAAAAGGACCATCAGACTCTACCGAAGCAGAAATATATCTTGCAAGCCTTTGTCTTTTAGAAGTTGGCATGTGGCACAATCCAGATCTCTGCAGAAACATAGGTTCATTCAACAGAAGAGCAAATGTTCTCAGACAATTTTTTAAGTATAAGAGTAAATTTTCATCACCAGTCTCTCTTCTCCAGATAATGTAAAAAACTAAAAACGCAGAGAAAAGAACAGAGCAAGTTGCTACTTATGGTTTTTGGGCTGTTAAGACACATTTGGTAAGCTTGTTCTTAAAATTCTAGGTTTAATTTCTTGCTCAAATACAAAGCTTTTAAAAGTTGTGTTTTTTTAAACTGATTACTTAGCATGCACCAATGCACAGGCTGACAATTTTACCTTAATCTCTGAAAACTCTTTAAGAAGTTTAATTGGCAAGCTAAAGAAAAATCAAACTTAATTTCAGCCTTTAACAGAGTAGCTATTACAGAAAAAAAATTGCACTCATCATGATCTTTCAAAGTAATGATGCTCTTCTATTTCCATTGTCTTCTTCATTAGGACCACAAAATGCATAGCCCATACTAACAGGATGCTGTTAGAAAACAAATGGCATTCCCATTGGCAGGCAAACAGAGATTTGCTTTGTTTTGGGAAAATCCAATTTATTTCATCTGTGCATGCAGATTGGCAACATTTTATATCAGATAAAGGGAAAAACAGTAATGTCTAAAAATATAGCAGAGATCCGTTCAGACCTTCTTGCACACTTGGGAGCTCTATTCTGCTGGAAAACACTCACGTTTGTTAGGTTTGCTGAGAAAGAGATACTTTGGAGGGACAGGGATTGAGAATCAAAGAGTAAAAGAAGGAAAAAAAAATTTTACCTCTGCAATTTTGGCTTCAAAATCATTGGTGAGCTGAACACAGATATCTTCTGCCCTTAACTGACAGGCTCTTGCTACTTTTTCTTTCCATCTTTCTTCAGTAACAGAACGCCACGCTGCCCAGACTTTCTTCATCAAAGCTGTCTGGAAATGTTTATCTGCCATTCTAATTGCATATACCTTAGGAAGTAAATACAAGTACATCATACGAAAGTTTAGGATTGATAAAAAGTTTGGTACTTCACTGTGGATGATTGTTTTACAGCTGATTACACAGATGGCAGCAGGAACGCCTTAACTGAGTTACAGGTCCTGCAGTGAAGTGTTACACAAGCAGCGTCAGCAGCTCCGTGCTGTCTCTGCACATGTCATGCCACATTACTGTCCCCACCATGAGGAAAAATTTGTCAACTCCTTGTGTTGTGAACACACAACAGTGGTTTTACTGTTAGTTTAATGACACTCGAACAACAACCTCACATACATGGTGAAAAGAGACATGTGAAGCCATTTGTTGGGTATGTGGCACATTTGGACTCACTGCAGGAATCATAAAACGTGAAGTCACAAAGATTGCAGATCGTGTAAAATACCTTTTGAATAAATTTAGACTTCAGGATTGTTTAAAACTACTTTAAAACAACTCTACTATTCTAGTCTATTTCAAAATAGTCAGCAGACAACAGGTTTTTTCCCATTCCAGAGAGTATTCTGACAGCAGCATTCCTTTTAGAACTGATCTTTTCCAACTGTTATTTGACACTGTCAAATACACCAAAATAGAAACACCGTAATTTTTTTCAAACTGTAACGGGAACTGCAGCAGCTCTGACTCTTTTGAGTTCAGAGGTTTAATTTTCATTGCATTTTGATTTTGTGCACATACCTCTTGTTTGGCTTTAACGTGCCGAATCCGCCACAGTGTAAATTTTCTCATCAACTCTACTCTCTCCTTTTGCTTTTCTAATGCTTGGGTCAAGTTATTAATTACCTGCAAAAATATTTATTAACACTATTTCAATAGCTATGATCACTGTAAGATCAAAGGCAATACATTTTATGTCTCAGTTATTTTTCACTTAAAGCATTTGCTTTTAACAGATGTTTTCTACTGAAACTTCCTCTTACTCTGATCAAGTAAGAAACAATAATCAGAGTTCAAATCAGAATTTAAATTCCTGTGGCTTCGACACTCAAGATTGTGGCACTTACAGTGTGTAGTTTTAGGAGAAGTTCAACTGAATTGTTATTTCCTCCTACATTTGGTGGTTTCTGAGCTACTTTCTTAAATATTACCATATCATAACATCAGAAGAACCTCTTATTTCAAAGAGAATTTTGATAAATCAGAAACATTTATATTAGAAGTTTGTTTCACTTATCTGAATGGAATAAACAAGCTAAGTCATTGCTACGAACAAGGAAAATCTTGCTAAGAATTGTTACTCTCTTTAGAAGTTCTCATGAAAGATATTACATTAGGCTTATAGCAATTAAAACATTTGAGAGGCAAGATGTCATATTGGACAGAGACTGGAACTGGGAACTTTTACCAGCAATCTCTACATTTAATGATTACACATAAACAGCAGAGGTTCCCCAACTAAAAATTAAGCCAGGTATGATGCAAATTTGGCACACCAAATCTGAATATTGCTCCATATTTCTTCCTAACTTCTTAAGCTAAATTCTGCCACCAGCCACATATGAGTAGTCCAATGGTCAACAGTGACCTATCTTGGGACTTTGGGGAATAATGTAAAGTTATTTTAACTACTGCATAAATATTGCTGAGAAGAACACATGCTAGCATATGTTAATGTTATATTGCATTTACAAGTTACAAGTAATAATCACTGAACATACATCAATGAAAAGAATGATACCTAAAATTAAAATAGACAGCAAATTAAATTGATATATTAATTACTTATGCTGAAAAAGTGCAATAAAAATCAATTTTTGATGCTGCATCTTAAAGTCTTAGAAGTCTTAGCCTAAGTCTACTTTTGTTAATTAGTATATTTTTGCAAATAAAAGGCATTTGAGATTCAGAATATGAAATAAGAATCTACAACACTTGTAATGTGAGGCTGATGGACCTTGGTTTATGTCCACATCAAGATACAGCAGTTTTCATAATTACGGATTGATATATGGAAACACGGAAGCACTGCCACCTTCCATTCAGGTGGTAGCAATAGTAGTTTTCTATTCAAATTATTTTTTTCTTAGAAACAGAACTACCAAATTGGCTGAAAAAATAATTTCTTTGGCAGCAGAAAACAAAATAGAGCTTTCAAGGTACCATTGAAAATTACGGCACATTAAATATGACTGACATACAATGATATCCAACAGAATTAGTTGTTTGAAAGATATGAGCTGAAATAACCATGCACATAGGTACTAGTTTGCATTGTACAAGACTAATCCTGTTATTGTAATGTTACGACATTTACATTTGCTTGCTCTTAGGATTAGACTGTTTTCCAAATGGACATAGAACACCATCTTCATTCATTAACTCCTACAATGTATTTTTTAAAAAAACATAAGTAAGAATTAGAAACACAAACTCCATTAAGTGTTCTCAAGTACTAGGTTAAATGCTCAGGGTAGCAGTAAGAAGACTCAATTATGTTATGTGACTGCAAAACTGCCAAGATTTTATATCCATGTTCACAGTTCTAGTTAATTTTAAAGCTGTTTACTCTGTTGACAGCAGGAAATTGTAACCCAGAGAGTCTAAGTGTTCAATCTTAAGTATATGTACAAATGTAGAATTCCTAAGAATCCTAAAACAGAGGCTCTTCATTTATGAGACTGCTGCCCATTTAAAATTCGAGGAATATCGAGCTAATAATTGAAAATGTAGGGGTTTTTAAAGTGTAAGAGCTAATAGACTCACCTAAGCCTGTGTAATCTTCATGAAATAAATAAGAAACAAGAGTAGACTCTAGATTTAAGAAGCAAACAATGCAAAGAGTGCACATATAATGTGTTTTCATTATTAGTATAGACAACTCTATTAGCAGCAACGATTATTTTTCTACTATACAGTCTGAATGTATTATTTACTTCTCTGTTACTTGCTTCAAAAAAGATATTTTTCAAAGAGATGGACCAAAAAATTTAGTGTGAACATTTTTAAACAGAGAGGAACTATTCAAATATGAAATTGAGTTATTACCTCATCTTTCCTGCTAATAGAGATTTCATAAGTGTGAAGTAACTCCTTCAGGTTTTCCATCTCATTCTGCAGTTGTTTCACTTGTGTGTCATGTTTCTCTTTCTCTTGTCTCATTTGAAGCTTGTGATGTTGAACCAAATTAAGCTTCCAATTTTTCAGTTCAGTCACAATATTTGTCTGAAAATAAATTTCTAATTTATTAAAAGGATAACAGTAATGCAATGAGTTTGAAACATTCCCTCCTCTCCATTACTTTAATCTTAAAACATTTAGCAATTAAGGAGACATGAATATTTACAGTGATAACTTCATAACAAACGCTGTGTACAGCTGTAAGTTTTACCAGACACAATGAACTGTTGAATCACGGTATCTGAACATCCCTAACGGAGACAGTTATTCCAAAGTTTTGGAAACAAGATATTCTATGCTACATATGCTTATGTACAATACACAACAACAACAAACACCACTCCTCCATCAATCACACTACAACTTCTCCAGCACTCATTCTACAATACAATAACTGTGAATGATTTTTAAAGATTCCATACAATATAAATACCTTAAGACTTCCACTCCAGAGATCAAGTATATTTTCTATTTGAGTGACTTTTTCATCTGGTGCAGTTAATTCAATCACTGTGGTTTTGATGACTTCTCTTGGACCATGTGTGGACCCCTGAGAAGTTGCTTCTGAAACAGCAGGTTGTTCCATAATAGACTGCTTCACTGATGTTGAGACCGAAAGTGAAACGAGAATAAGGATTAACACTCTGGAAAGGCTAACTGGTCCATATTCTGGATGGAAGTCAGAAGACATGCTTTGGTAAAAAGGAAATAAAATATTTATGACATCAGAAACCTCCTTTCCCTATAAGAAAAACTAATCCAATTCTAATACATGCTTCCTGGACACATACATTTATATTGAAAATCGTATTGTAACATTAGTAAATTCAGAAGTACTGCTCCGTTAAAATACAGTATCTTAATACAAGTTAATTTGAAAGAGAATGATCACAGCAAGCACCAAACATGCAGCCAGAAATAGCATCTCTAAGTAAAGGCTTCTTGACAATTAACATCTCAGGCCAACAATCTACTAACTTTTGCCTTTTTCCTCAATGAGCCTGTAAGCACCTGAGGTCAGTGTTATTCATTTACGAATTCACAACCTAGCCTGGCGATATATTTCCATGTTAATATGTACCCGCATCCATTTTCCTTAAAGCTTTAAATTTGTTCATCTAATTAGAGTTCAAGCAATTTGAGAAAGGAAGTGTCTACCATGAATTTATATAATGCCTTACACAATAAATCCTCACTTTCAGGAGCTGTGGCTAGGTACTACTGTAATAAAAGTTAAACCCTGCCCAAAAGCTAGCTTGTATGCATTTGCATACAATACAATTAATATTTAAGCAAACTTGGGAAGTAAAATATTGTTTTATATTTAGTTATTCCTTACAAAGAATTTGTTATTTGAGTTGACAACTGAATAAAAGAAAATTAGAATGAAGAGGCATTAGCAGATTCCTGCTAATAACAACAAATATGGCAACTTAAAAAAAATTCTTTTTGTCGAGGAAATCTACAACATTTTAGTCTTCACTTCTGAAAACAAATATTATCTGATAGGTACGATTTTCTGGTTCAACCTAGACGAGATAAGCTTGTCTGTCATAAAACAGTATCTTCAGTGGACACTAGAAAAGTGTATTTCTAATTTATTTAAGGCAGAGCCTTGATGGTTGATATTCTTTCACAGTTATTTTTACTGTTTAGGTCCCCTTTCCTGAGGAAATGAGAAGAGCTGTCTGGCTGATACTCCCTGCCACAAAACTACTATAATCATGCTCCAAAACAAAAAGGAAATAAGGAAGAACCATGAAGCAGAGGCAGTTACAACTACTTTTTGATATTTCTCTCACAATAATGCACAAGGCAATACACAACCACACACCATATAATTAACACCACCTTGAGCTAAAGGAGTGCCATCTAACACATCATTTTTATAGACTAAAGGCCCTACCTATCACAGAAGCAAAAAACCATAAACAGATTATTCCCCATCACAGTGTATATTAAAATCAGGCTTTAGCTTTTTGTCATAGCTTCTCTTGAAGATGACAGAAGTATTGCTAAGGTAGAATTTGAATACTCGTTCCTTGTGAAAATCTCCAAAATACGTGACATGCCAGACAGATGATCCAGATTACTTTGAAACGCATCCAATTTCTGTGATGAAGAATCTGGCTGGCATCTGACAATAAAATTACCTGACAGTTACCAGTGTCAAATATTTACAGCTCTGTCCTTCACCTCTTTTCCCCATTCCTGCATGCCACTCTCCTTTCTTCAGTTGTGACATCAAATGCATGAAGCCTTGTTTTTATTTTTAAACTACTTCTACTTGGTTAGATTACGAAGACATCCAACCTACACAGCAGTTTGTAAGATACCTTCAAAAAGAAAAACAACCCCAAAACAAAAACAAAACAGAAAAACTAAACAAAAAACCCCCCAGAAAACAAAAAACAAAACAAACAAACAAAAAAACCATACCACAAAAAAACCAACAGAACAAAATGTAACCAATCAAAACAGGATACTAAAAGAAACTGACAACTGCCATAGTCTGAGAATCACAGTATTACTAGTTCATCACTCCCTTCCCCTTAACTCTCCCTATGAACAAATTATCCTAACATAGCCTTCATTTCTCTCATTTACCATGGGACGTATAATATATTCAGTGAATTCACCAAGTCTATCTCTTACGTTTATAACATCATCTTATGAAATTCATCTTGGTCTTCCAGCATTGCCATAATTTTCCAGTTGTACACGTATTAATATAATTCTTAGTTCTAAGGATCTCCTTCTGTCACCTCTATTCCTTCCATAGAATTATATGATGTCATTCAGTTACAGTGTGCTGAGGTATCAAGGATATTGGAACCATTTGGATATGATAAGTATACTAATGTTCTTTATTAAATAATCTCCACACGCACTTACTGCAACAAATCTCTAGACAGAGGTAATGAAATTAACTGTTTATCCAGATGTCTGTTTCTACTGTTGGGTTTTTCTGTGTTGTTCTAATATCCGACTTTTTCTGCTTTTATTAAGTAAATAAGCTCTGACAGACTGATCTCACACATGACATGCTATTAGTGGCCCAAGCTGAGCACAGCAATTTGCTAAAATGTTCTAAGAAGTCTAATGGATATATACTGAGGACTGGCAGGCCTGAAGAGAAGGAATTTTTCCACTCTTTGGGTATGAGTCATCATTGTACATCTCTGCAAGAAATAATTTACTGCTCCAGTCTTAGTAATTTTCAAATTTAATCAACTAAACTGGTAACAAGAACAGGAAATTAAGTTTTATGTTTCAAAGTTCAAAAACATTTGGACATAGAACTGAATTGAACTGTACAGCATGTTTACTCCAATTACTTTTCTTACTTGACTGAATGCTGTTAGGGAAGATACTACGTATACTTAAATTCTCTGCAAGAAATAAAGATTACCAGTAATCAAGACTTCTACCATCATAATGGTAGCATCCAGACCAAAGAATATTCACAACCACAACTTCATTTCAGAAGGTATCACATGGCATTGGAAACTGTGTTGGTCCCAGTACCATCACATGGAGATAGGGAAAATACATTGTAAACCTGAGAAGCTCTGCAGAAGGGCAAACTTTCAGGTTTTAACTCCATGCTTAGCACATTCATTAATTTTGGTTTACAGTTATAGAACACTAACCTAATAATTTATGATTTTGTTATTTTAACACAGTAGAAGCATTAGAGTCAAATGTCAAAAAGTCTCATTTTTAGTATGAAAAGTATGAATTTTAGTATGAATAAGCAAACACTGCCAAAATTCTAAAATAATGGAATTTAACAAAAAAATTAACTGTCCTTCAGAAATAACCTGGTAAACAATCCCACCTGATCAGCATTAGAGGTATATTATTAAACTTGAATTTAACAGTTTTCTCATTGTTCATTCAAAGTCATGTATTACCATAATGAAAAAATGAAGGTATTCTGAAGCCATTAATATTGTGGCCAACACTACTTCAATACAGAATCACCATCAATCAGTACTAGTGACTGTATTGAAGAGTCCAACATTTTGATCAGATCTCTTCCTAAAAGTTGAAATAGCCTTTTTACAACTAGATAGATAGTTTCAAACTCTGTCTCAAGGAAGTATGACCCATCTCTCCCAGACTGAGAAGACATAGAGATATTTTGAACTGCCAACACATATTTTGATAAAGTAGCAAAGCAAAGGAAACTTGTTTATAGCATGTAATTGGCAGAAGCAGGATGAGTCTGTATAAATATTCTTCTTGTGTCTTCTGTTCTCTGGGAAGTTTAGAAGCACTTTCTTTACTGTCTTTAATCACTTGTTTTTTTCCATTTTAAAAATAATAGACAAATTTTATTTTGCAGGGTGCTGCCTTTTGCAAAGATAATAAATACTGGAGTGTCTCCTTGTAATGAGCAATACAACTCTTTTAATGAGAACTACAATGCCATCAAGTATAAGACTATTTTTTGATCCTATTTAATGACAGTTAATGAGAACTTTTAAATGACTATTCTAATTTGATAACACCAAGCATATTAAAAAGATGACACTGTTCAAATATTTCAAGAGAAGCAACCAAGGGAATGGAGTTTTGTCCTCTCACTTCTATGGCCATAAAAAGGAACAAAGACCTGATAGGTCACGTTTAGCCTCATGTAGTGATTTGACATTGGCTGGATGCCAGGCAGCCACCAAAGTTGCTCTCTCCCTCACCTCTGCAGCAGGACAGGGGAGAGAAAATATAATGAAGGGTTCATGGGTTGAGAGAAGGACTGGGAGAGATCACTCATCAAATACCATCATGGGCTAAGCAGGCTCTAATTAGAGATATTAAATGAATTTATCACTAAAAAAAATGAGAGCAGGATGAGAAGTAAAATAAGATCTTAAAAAGTCTTCCCCTCATCCTTCTCTCCTTCCCAACTCTACCTCCTCCCCCAATGGCACATGGAGACTGGGGATTATGATCAGTTGGGGGTTATGGGGGGGTTATGGTCAGTTCCTCATGTTTTTCCTCACAGAAAGTCTTTCCCCTGCTCTAACATATGGAGTCCCTCCCATGGGAGACAGTTCTCCATCAGCTTCAATGTGAGTCCATCCCATAGGCAACAGCTCCCTGTGAACTGCTGCAGTGTGGGTCACTCTTGCATGGGGTGCAGTCCTCCAAGGACAGGCTGCTCCAGTGTGGGTCCCCCACCGTGTCACAAGTCCTACCAGGAAACCTGCTCCAGCAGGGGCTCCCCTCTCCATGGGTCAGCAAGTCACTGCTCCACTGTGGGTTCCCCAAGAGGTGACAGCCCCCTCTCAGACATCCACCTGCTCCAGTGTGTGTCTCCTCCATGGGCTGCAGGTGGATCCCTGCACCCCCACTGACCTCCAAGGGCTGCAGGAGCACAGCTCTCTCACCATGGTCTGCACCATGAGCTACATGGCAATCCCAGCTCCAGTGCCTGGAGTACCTGCTGCCCCTGCTTGTCCACTGACCTTGGTGTGTACAGAGCTGTTCCTCTCACATATTCTCACTCTGTTCTTCTGTGGTCACAATTACAACTGTGCAAAACTTCTTTTTCTTCTCAAATCTCTTATCAGAGAGACCTTGCCACCATTCCTGCTTGGCTCAGCCTTGGCCAGCTAAACTCCCATCCTTTGGAACTGCCAGGGACTGGCTCTGTCTGACATGGACGAAGGCTCTGGTGGTTTCTCACAGAAGCTATCCCTGTAGCACCCCTACTACTAAAGTTTGGTCATGCAAGCCCAATATACCCCAGATAAAAAATTAAAAAGTAAGAGTGTATAACACACATGAAAGAGTTAAAGAGAGAAAGGAGTCTGGGTGATTGGTTACAATTTTCTCTTCAGACAAATACAATAGAAAGCAAAGTATACAGTAATGTACCAAAAAAGCACAAGAGTCTAATGCTTTGATTCTGATATTCTTTCTTATGAACAGCAGAATGTCACAAGAATTTCCTTATAAAATAATATTCCACTCAAACAGGGAGACAAAACTCTAAGCAGAGAGAGCACTGAAGATAATGCCAAAATTAGTATTTGCTCCACAATATAGTTCCACATAGCTGGGTTTGAAATTTTCTACTGCTCTTTTAAGAACACCAACTCAGGTTGACAAACAGTTCCAGCAGCTGACATTAACTACTCTACAAATCAAGAGTTTTGCATGTGTACTTGAATCCTGGCAATCTGTGACTTATAATGTGACTGATCAATAACGGAAGAACATTCAGAGGAGATAAGCTCTCTGCTCATCTAGCTCTGGGAAGAATACAGGGAGTGACCACAGATGTTTTAAAGAAAGCTGAAGTTATCTCAGCACAGAAAGATGCTCTGGGTGGCCTTTGCTTTTCATAAAAGGCTGCACCAGTTGAGTGGATCAACTGCTTGTGCAAGTGGCCTTAGTTAACTGAGAACTCTAAGGCATTTCTGTGCTAGCCAGATAAGCATGGCTTGAGCCAGCACAGTATAAAAACTAAGCAACCAGCAAAATGAACTTTCAATATAGCAATGGACTTGAGCTGGCTTTAACCCACACAGACTGTTGCAGAACTGGAGACAGCTTGTGTCATGATAGTTCACATACAGTGACTGGCAACAGAAATCAGAGCTGCAGTATGATCTGTGTACTGCAGACATTCTGTTCGTGCCCTAACTGTTAATCTAAGTCCTGCCCAGATTTTGGCTAACACACAGTCCATGCCAACGCCTGGTGTATCCTGGGAGTGGTGCCATGAGGTCAAGGTGAGAGCAGAAGGTAGGCAGGGCATGATGGACAGAAGCAATAAAGGTCATTACGCAGCTGTCATCATCTATCACTTGCTATCTCCTGTAGCCTTAATCCTTCCATACAGACGGTCTAGCAGTTGCTTCAGAACCTAAAAACTTAAAGAAATTGCATTGACCAAACTTCCAAGTTGGAAGGCATAAATATGTCACTTGGTCCTCTAAACAGCAGACATAAAGCCATCCACAAAGGTTTCAAAAGAGAAGACAGAAAGGTAGCTAATATTTTTATAATTAAATAGAATGATAAAGAATAGAAGTTAAAGTCAGTTTTTCCTGATTATGCTTAACTTCTTAGAAAAGAAATAATGCAGGGGTGATTGTTTACTATTTCTTCTGAAGCAAAATTAACAGCAAAGTAAAATTCTCAGTCAAAGCAAAATTCTCAATCTAAATGCTAGTGACAGAAGCAAACAACATGATCAAAAATATCCATGTTACTAATGCATCACAAGACACTATGTTTAGAGTCCTAAATACCAAGCAAAAAAATAAAATAACAGGATTGAACTAAAAGAGCAAGAATGACATTCATGTGGTGACACGATTAGTCATTACACAAAGCCCTTTTAAGGCAATCCTCCCTTCCAAATAATCAGTTTCAACATGTCTATATATATGTCTATCACAGAAGTGAGCAAAACTAGCTGTGACCCATCAAATTTCAACAAAGTATACTGTAAGTAAGAGTATCTCTTCTTCTATTATTACACCAACCATCTTTAAACATCTGCACCACAAAACACAAAGAACTGCCAGCACATCAGCACTGTCATCTGAAAGCGATGCCAAGAGAGAACCCTTAAGGGAATATGCCTCCCTAAATTTCTTGTTGTGAAAAATGCAAATGTACTACGAATGAGGTACATGTATTTTCAAACTGAAGCTACTTAAAAATGTAAGTCATAAAAGTTGTATCATTGTTCTTGTAAGCTCAACACATTGCCTGCAGCATAATACCTGGAATCTTACGGTGACTGGCATCATCTGTTACCCCTGAAATTCTGTCAGGTGGTCTCGGTTCTAGGGCAGGTTCTGGCAACTTTGAGACACACTGCTCAAACTTCGGAGTCACTACAGTATAATGAAACAGCTCTTCATATTCATCCTGTTGCAAAGTAGTGACAAAGAATTATAAAACTACAATTACATTTTTAAAAATTAGGTATATGTAAGAAGTGCAAATTATTTTCTATGATTTTGGAAGGCTTCTTTTTTATAATTATGGTGAAAATAAGAGGGTTTCCCTTAAAGTTGCAAAAGTAAGATGCTTTCCTACAGTGACTATAATAATTTAACTTTCTCTTGTTTAATGTTCACATTCCTTCTGATTACAACTATATGCACTGTAATAGTTGCACAGAAAGACTGCCAGATGTCAGCATTGGATACTATAATAGGCATCTAAAACAAGAACTAGAAAAAAACTTCAGTCCCTGATCATGTAAGTTATTTATTGACCATTATTATTTCTAAGAAATGCTTCAAATAAAAACATGTATTTTTATAGCCATGACAAAGATGCTACTGAACACATTCACACTTCACATTCTGTAACATTATAATGTCTTTGGTGGAAGTTGTAAGGTCAATCATCAAAAGAGAATTGATTACACACAGTTTTGTTTAGAGTGGATATAATTATTCTCACCATATATTATTCATTTTGAAAATTACATAGGCATATAGAATGTGTATATATAACTTAGAAACTGTCTCAGAAAGTTAAGAAGCTATAAATGCATCTAACTGGTACGTGGCATTATGCTATGCACCAAAGTAAGTAAATTAATATTTTTGCAACCCCTTAATGAAACAGATTTTCAGGATGAAGGTATTAAGTGTTCATTGCAAAACTGTAAACAACCAATGTACTATAGCTTAAACATACAATCTAGTAATTAATTAAACAAGTTCCAATAGCAGTTACATACTAAAACCAATCAAATCTACATATTAAAGATTTGGAAAACAATGCCCATTGGAAAATACTAAGCCAGGACACTAGCAATTATTTTTTCTTCACTTAGTATCATCACATTAGTTCTGTTCAGTATCCTAATGAGTTCAAACCTCAGAAACCAAGTGTGAATTCAAAAATTAATTTCCTCTTCAACCTGGTGAAAGTTAGAGTGAAAATAATCAATGACAGGTACCAACTACATGCAATATGTTTTTAAATCTAACAACTGAAAAGTATAATACTTCGAAACTCTAGTGAAACTTCTACATTTTTGTGTGTTTCAACTAATTAGAGAATTTAAGAAGCTAGGTCTGGTGCATTTTATCTGAATTCCAGTTTCCACTTAAATGCCCATTTCCCATCTTCTAATCTTTCATGTTCAAAGTAAAAGCCTAAATAAATGTATACAAAGCTATAGAATTACAAATACATGATGTATCTTTTGGATAAGTAAGTGTGTCACATTCCATGTAAAAGGTATAGTTAGCTGCAAATCAACAAGTTACAAATTTTTCCACAGCCACATCTTCCTAAATGTATACAGTTTAGATTTTATAAAGTATCAAACGAAGAAAACAGATCTCTTCAGATCTGTTACTCAATCAGGAACTACATGGAACCATATAAAACTCCCTGTAGCAAAATTTCAGCTGAGTAAAAAACCCAATATTACCCTTAATTAATATAAATTTAAGGATTTTGCAGAAGATATTAGATCACACCTCTGTCTTCTAAGAGATCATGTAACCAAATAGCAACTTAAAGCTAATTCTTCCCCACAAACAAGTTAGTTCTCAGACACAGCTGTTCCAGCTGCTTCCATGATTATCTTAGGCAATTCAAAGGACCTAGTAGGTTCGATGTGAGATGCAAGCAGGCGTCTCACATTGAGTCACCCAATTTATTCATTATCACACTACCTGTCCTACTATATTCATGGCTAGTATTCAAAATACGTGAATCAAATTATGGCAGGAAATTTCTTTCAAGTTCTAACTCCTTTATTAAAACTCAAAGAATCCACTCTGAACAGGAATACGCACGCTTACGCGCCAGAAAGTGTCAATAGACAGCATCCAGTGACAAATCTGGAAATAAATGTTTATAAATTACAATATTACAACACTGTTGAAATGAAGTGGACAGGCAAATATTAAAGAAAGCACAGCATCCCAGTTGTAATCAGAAACTTAGACACACACACAAAAAAAAAATCCTGGAAACACCAGTGGGAATATGTATGGAAATACTGAGTGATTAAGTGTATTACCTCAGTCTTAAATACTCTGTAACACGTATGCTGCAACTGAAATGCAATATTAACCAGTACATTTAAAATAAAAATATAATAAAATAAAATTAAGAATATAGCTTTAGTTTAATGTCTTGGTTCTGCTTTAAACAAAATTTTCAAGCTGTTTTGTCAACTGCAAAAAATTCTGTTCAGGTATAAAACTAGAGGAATATAGTTCTATGACCTGAAGGTCAGTGTAATTTTGACTATTTAATGTCTTGGTTTATTAGAAGTAAATGTAGTGATGCAATGAACAAATGGCACCAAAAAAAATCAGATGTTTTTTGATAATTTTTTCTATTTTTTAAAATAAAAATCTACAGATACTGCTAAGGATTGTAGTCAAGGTTACTACATAATATGACAAGAACAGATTGAATGGATAAAGTCTCGCTTAAGCCATTATAAGTAGGGGAAATTCTCTAAGAGTGGGTCTCTTTGTAAGGACAAATTAATAATCTGGTCTCTATTTAAAAGGAACATATTATCAAAAAGGTCCAACCAAACAAAACAGAACAGACCTTCCAAAATTATCTAAATGGAGTAGAGTACTTCCCTGTCAACATTCCTATTGATCAGCTGTGACTTCAGTGTTCTTCTCTTTCAGCGTAACAAACTCCTACCAGGGGTAGCTTTGGGCTTGTCTAGTTTGGGAGTAAAGGAGACTGAGAGGTGATCTCTTTGCTCTGCACAGCTTCCTGAGCAGGGCAAGTGAGAGGAGATATCCATCTCTTCTCCCTGGAACCCAGTGATGGAACGAGTGGGAATGGTTCAAAACTGTGTCGGGGAGGATTAGATTTGACATTAGGAGGCATTTCTTTACTGAGAGGGCAATCAAACACTGGAATGGGCTTCCCTAGGGAGAGTGTTTGATGCCACAAGCCTGTGACCGTTTAAGAGGCATTTGGACAATAACCCTAATATCATGCTTTAACTTTTGGTCAGCCACAAAATGGTCAGGCAGTTTGGCCAATGACTGATGTAAGTCACTTCCAACTGAATAAGTTTATCATTCTCTACATGGTGGCCCCTTTGATAATCAACCAGGTCATAACAGAAAATTCTGGTCCTTCAAAATTTGTAGCATGATGCTTTTATCTTGTTCTCTGACTACAAAAAGCATTGGAAACACAGACGCATTACTATTCCTAAAGAAAGATTATGAAAACTTCTCCATGAGATACAAGCACAAATAGAGAAATATATGAGCTGCAGAAATTAATTGCCTGTTAAAATATTGTTTAAAAGGTACAAGTCAATCCAAAAGGTAAAAAAAGAAAGAAGAAAAGCCCTAATTAAGCAGTGCTGCTGTTATATATGTCCATTTCACCAGGTGACAAAGGTGGAGATGCACTTCTACAGGGCAACTAGAAAAACAGGTCACTGTCAAAACTGTCCTGGTTTGGACTGTATCCTAACAAAGGAAAAAAACACACAATCTACTACTCAAATAGGAACAACCAATTATTAAATGATGAAAATCTGCTGCTTTCAAAAGAACTGTACAAAGACTTTACCCAGTATCATTGCATCCTCTTGAAAGAATGATGAGTACAGAAAAGGAAACCCTTCAGTATTATACTTACAGCACATCCTGATTTATTTGATACAGAATAAAAAAAACAAAACAAAAAGCAATACTTTCCTTTCTGTGATTAACTTGGCCACAATACTATTCCAAAGCAAATAAATCCATTTAAAAAAAATCAGTTTTTACAACATCATAGGGAAAGCCTAAAATACAGTTACTCTTCATCTCTCAAAAATAATGGGTTTCTATGCTACTATGTGTCAAATTCTGGCTTCCTGATAAGACTTAACACAAATAAAGAAAAACACTAGGAAAAAAAGGTAAGAAAATTACCTATTGACTTGCAGCTGATCAAACTCTAAAGTTTAGATAAGAAATTTTACATAAATTTCCTGTGAAATGCACAGAAGGGGAATCTAACTGAACGTATTTTAATACCAGGTTTTTTGCGGTCTGCTTTTCATTAATATTTTTATTATTTTTCTGCATTTTTAAAATATAAAAAAGATGTATATTTAGATTTCCTCGTAGCGATCCTTTGCCAAATAAAATGCTGTGACAGTAAATGAAATTATATTGCTTCTGTCTTACCTGAGGATCTGAAGAAACAGAACTGTCCTGAACAAAGTCTTTTGGCAAAATTGGACTTGTGCTTCTCTCCTCATCCGATGACATTCTGCACAAAGTCAGTCTATAAAAAGTAGAAGCTGAACTTCATTTCTCAGTTTCAGTATGTGAACATATTCACCAACATTTTCCCCAGAAACAGATTCTGCTGTAAAAACTAGACCAATGCCCATTCTGTACACTAAACTGACTGAAGAGTCTTATTATATAATGCTAAACTGTCTGATCCAAACCTGTCTGATACTCAAAATCATGGAAATACTTTCACTAATTTATATGAAAACAAAGAAAGACCCCAAAGCAACATCGGTTGTTGCAGTTACAAATACACTCCTGCGTCAATCTCTCATTCACACTGTATCATTTTTGAGTTTACCAGCGTGTTGCAGTACAAAATTCCTACAGAGCAACATAAGAAGGCATAAACTACACTGTGCCCACCCACTACATGTCTTCAAACACGGCCCAAGATAAGATAGTGCCCTGAACACTCCTGTTCAATACCCTGAAGCTTACTGGTCAACATCAGTCTGTCATCACTTTTTTGAGTTACAGGCCCAGGAAGATGAACAGATATGGAAGTAATACCTTAGGTTCAATAAATATGAATCATTCCAGCAATTTCTTAGCAAGACAGTGAGGGATTCTTTGAATATTTAGAAAGTGGGTGATGTTGAAGTATTGATAAGAAGCTTGAAGGAGACCTTGTGAAAGATATATGTATATTTTCATTTACTACAGCCTCGAATAGATCCTTCAGTGAAGAACTGAAGCTCTTGTGATTTGACAAAAAAAAGGGAAAAGGACTCTAAAGGATTTGGCAAGGGAGGGAAAGATGAAAGAAATTACAAAATAAGGGGAAGCTGAGTATAAAGCAAAGTGAATTTTTTAATGCATGACTGGCAGAGTGATATAGGTGCCTGATGAACATGAAAGACAATCAGACACATTGAGCAGGGAGTTGTCAGGAGAGAAGGCATACCACTGTAAATAACCAAAGGAACTGACTGACTACGATGTAGCAAACAACTAGCAAGGAAAATTTCTTTTTAGAGAGATCTTGACAACTGTCAATGATAATATTCTTGTTTTTTAAACAGATGCATTTTCTGACAGGAATGTAAATTTTAAATTGCTAGTTGTACTGTCATAAAACTGGCATGAGTATCCTACTTAAGCACCATCAATGTTTCTCAAAGTAGCGAAACCCTCACATAGCTCCCTATATAGGAATACAGATAGCAATTAATTATCCTTTTGTTCTTTGAGCTATTCTAAACATTGATCTTCCCACACCACAAAAGCTCTCTCTGCCATGAATATTTCTACACCTTTCAGAATAGCAAGCTCATTTCTGTGCTGATGATGGACGTTTAAAAAATGGTAAAAGACAATTTCAGATGCTGAGATTTCCTGTAGCTCAAGGTTCAAAAGACATGATTATCATCTTCCTACTTCCTGCTGAGCCCTCATATACCAATCACATTTTTTAAGTAAAAAAAAAATGGAGTCTAATTAAGGTTTACTTCATACTTTTTATTCCTGTATATCAGTGTGTAGATGACAGAATAAATACTACCTTTGTCAGCTCCGTCCTTTTCATTGCCTCCTGGTCTGATAATTTTCGTCTTTGCTCTCACATGAATTAATCTTTATATATACCCTTGGTTTTAGCCTCTCTACATAATCGAATAACTCTATATACTAGCACACTACCTTTTTTAGATGATAAATTCTTTCAATACCAAAAAATACTTCTGCAATCCTAAAACCTCAACTTCAGCTTCATATCTTTCCTACATAGTTTCTCAAATTGTGCTTTCTGACTACTCTAAAAGCCCCGGATCTATTGGAAGATGTGTGTGCATTAGTGAAGATGACAAAGAGCAAACTATCTAGCACTTACAGGAATTACATGTGTATTTCCAGCCAGAAGGTAGAAATATTGTTGTATTTTCCCTTCTCAGTACACTTCAAAAGAACTAAACTATTGACTTTTCTGAGAAACAGAATAGCAAATGGAGTTCCATGTGAACACAGACAAGTCCAAGGAAGTAGAAAAGAAAGGTTTTTACTGAAAACTTTGTTCAATAACTTAAGATCACTGTTCCAACTTCTCTTTTCAGTTCTCTAAGATCATGCCCCTGACATGCAATCTAGTGGATCTAGTTCCCTACTTATCACTGAAACTACTCTCTGGTCTTCCAAAACTCAAAAGGTTCCTTCTTCACAAGTGACAAACCAAAGTGACCTTAGTCACTGCTCATATGGCTTCCTCTCAAAGCCTTTCACCATCTTCACTGCCCTCCTTTGGATGCTCTCAAATAGCAGAATGTCTCTCTGATATTGTGACACCCAGAACTGTCCCCAGCACTCGAGGTGAGGCTGCCCCAGTGCAGAGCAGAGTGGGACAAACCCCTCCCTTCCCTGGCTGGTGATGCTGTCTGGTGCCCCCAGGACACAGGTGGCCCTCCTGGCTGCCAGGGCACTGCTGACTCATGTTCAACTTGCCATTGACCAGGACCCACCAGAACACTTCAATGAGGCTGCTCTCCAGCCTGTCATTTTCCAGTTTCTTCATACATCCAGGGTTGCCCTGTCCCAGGTGGCTTTTCTGCCTTTGAGGAAATCAACAGCCCTACCCAATCTAGCATTGTAAACAAACTTACTTAGTAAACCTTCAGTGCCTGCACCCAAGTCAATTAGGAAGATGCCGAAGAGCACCAGGCCTAAGGTAGAGCCCTGTGGAACCTCAGTAGTGATAGGTCCCCAGTCTGATGTCACCCTATTCACTGTAACCCTCTGTGCCTAATCCATGAGCTAGTTGCTCACCCATCACATGATGTGTTTATCCAGGTGTATGCTGTACATTTTGTCCAGAACGATCCTGTGAGAGACAGTATCAAAAACTTTACTGAAATCCAAGAAGATCACATCAACTGGCTTCCTTTGATCAAGTAGGTTGGTCACCTTGTCATAAAAGGGAATTAAGTTTCTCAGGCAGGACCTTCTTCTCATGAACCCATGCTGGCTGTGATCGACGACCTCATTAATGTTGCAGACTGAAGCAAAGAATTCATGTCTGCCTTGTCTGTGTCCCCGTTTGTGAGGTGACCATTCTCTTCATGTAATAGGCTCAGGTTATTTCTGGCCTGCCTTTTATTACTGACATATTTTTAAAAACTACTTTTTCTGTCCCCCATAGTACTGGCCAGCTTCAAGTCTAACTGAGCTCTGGCCACATGAATTTCCTGTCTACCACGGAGAGCTGAATGTCTGTATTTCTCTGTAATCTGACTTTGCTTACACTGGGCATGTGCTTTCCTTTTTTGGCCTTAGCTTCAGAATAAGATCCCTTCTCAGCCAAGCCGGCCTAAGAATAACTTGTCAGCTTTGATCTCAGAGAACAAGCACTAAGTACCACAAAATACCGGATAAGTTTCTAAAAGAGAAATCAAGGGATATTAAGAGACCACCTCTGGGTCAAGCTAATTTGCTAAGCTGCAAATCATTATTTGGTGAAAGACAAGTGAGAAGAACATCATCAAGCTTACCAGTTCTTCTAAACTTACCCAGGCATCTGTCAAAAGATATGTCTTACTTCATTAAAGACAGACTCCTGCTAACAGCAGCAGTTTCTTCCGAACCATATGCATACAACTGCAATAGTAACACTGCTACTTTTAAGAAACAGGATGTAACTATAAAGACCTTGGCCTGACTCACCATTATGTATCTCATTTTAATTTTGAATTAATTAAGATGTGCTCAGGTTTTTGTGGGTTTGGCTTTGTTTTTAACTAAAGGTGATACTTTCCAAATAATTCAGTGTTTTCATTCAGATCAGAGGACTCAACAGCCAGGAGAGTCATGTAGTGGGTGAGGTCGGAACAGACCACAGTGGGTCATCTAGTCCAACTATCCTGCTTAAGCAAGGTCATCCTAGAGCACACAGTACAGCATTGCATCTAGGTGGTTTTTGAATATCTCCCATGAAGGAGACTCTCTGAGCAATCCATTCCAGTGTGTGGTCGCCTGCACAATATAGAAGTTCCTCCTCATGTTCAGATGGAACTTCCTGTCTACCAGTTTCTGCCCATTACCTCTTGTTCTATTGCTTGGCACTACCAGGAAGAGCCTGGCTCCGTTGCCTTGACACTCTCCCTTTAGATAATTATAGACAATGATGAGGTCTCCTTTCAGTTGTCTCTTCTTGAGGCTGAACAGGCCCAGCTCCTTCTGTCTTTCCTGTTAACAGGGGTGCTCCAGACCCCTCATCATCTCTGTAGCCTCTGCTGCCCCACCCCAGGAGCTCCATGTCTCTCTTGTGCTGAGGAGCCCAGAACTGGACACAGCACTCCAGGTGAGGCCTCACCACAGCTGAGTACAGGGGAGGGATCACCTCCCTTCACCTGCTGGCAATGCTCCTCCTAATGTCCCCCCAGGATCCCACTGGCCATCTTGGCCACCAGGACACGCTGCTGGCTCATGGACAGCTTGTTGTCCACCAGGACCCCCAGGTCCTTCTCTGCAGAGCTGCTCCCCAGCAGGTCAGCCCCAGGCTGTGCTGGTGCCTGGGCTTGTTCCTCCCCAGGTGCAGGACCCTGCTTTTGCCTTTGCTGAATATCACAGGGTTCTTATTTGTCCATCTCTACAACCTACTGAGGTCCTTCTGAAGGGATGCACAGCACTCTGGGGACACTTTGCGTCCTCAGTGAATTTGCTGAGGAGGCATCTGCCCCTTCATCCATGTCATGGATGAAAAAGTTAAACAGCTCTGGGCCTAGTACTGAACCTTGGGGGACACTGCCAGTGATAGAACTACACCTCCTGCCAGTAGAGGCGGGACATATTCGTTCCCTTTAGCTGTACCCCCTTGCAAAGTAGAGCTGCTCACGCTTTTAACTCCTCACTCACTACAGCAGCTCTGCAGCTGCCCCCGACGCCGACCGGCAGCGCCGACACCGCTGAGACCGCGGCTGCCATGGCAGCCGGGGACAACAGCGACAATCCGCTGTGTCCCACAGAAACCAGGGAGGCACAGGGGTGGTCAGGCAGCGGGGAATACGATATATTATGAGCAGGAGATTCTCCTTTTCTTTTTTTATACAGGGCTTTTAAGGCAACGAGCCCAACCAGTGGACACGGAGTACCCACTGGCACCCTCAGGAAGCTCGGGGTGGGGTTGCTCCCTCCCCCCGGCAGGAACAGGGGTGCTGTGGGAAGGACGGCGCGGCCGCGGCCTCGGCCCCCCCCCGCTCACCTGCGGCTCCGGCCGCGCGGGCCGCCGGCACCGACGGTTTCAAACTGCCGGAGCGGAAGAGGAAGCGCCTCTGCGATAGGCTCGGGGGGCCTTCGCAAGGCACCCTCCGATTGGCCAGCTTGGAGGCGAAACAGCCAATCGAGTCGCCAGGCCGGGGGCGCGCGCGCCGCCAACCCCGCCCCGCCCGCCGGCGGCTCATGCCGCGCGCTGATTGGCGGCGCTGGCTCGGGGGCCTGGCTCGGGGGCCCGGCCCGGGGGCGCGCGGGGGCGCGCGGGGGCGGCCCAGCCCAGGGTGCCGGTGGGCCGATACCGCGGTACGGCGAGATCCGGTCCCGCGGCTCACATTCCCGCATGGTGGCCCTGGCCGTGCCGGGGAGGGGACCGTGCCAGATTAAAAGCTTTGCTGGAGGAGGCCTGGGTCTCTGTGTTGGAGAGCAGCTGCTGACGGGCATTCGTGTGGAGAATGAAGATTAAAAAACCCCACAGAAATGAAGGGAGAGAATTCCTTGGTGGAATTCCTTCATTCTTAGACGCTTCCATCTATGCTAATAATGAAGCTATAAACCGTCCCCGAGCAGGAGTTTTAAATAATGCAGTAATGCTGCAGAAGGCGGTCTTGGCTCTTTTGCCCCTGTGGAACAGTTGAGCAAGTAAGGAAACCACTAGAAAATTTCACCCCTCTTAGAGGCATTTCAGGCCTCCTAATGTGAGCCTTTTCACATAGCAGAAGCCTACTTCAACATTTGTTGGAAGTTCTCATTTAGTCAAAGTGGCAATAGAGGGTTGTTTTTAACTGCAGCATCTGGCAAGGTCAGCATGATTTGATGAGCAAAAATTCCCGCCTGAGGGTCACTGACTGTGCAGTCATTGTGTTTCATTAAGGCCTACAAAGACATTGGTCGTTGTTGTTTCCAGAAAAGCATAATGGAAGGGCTGCATTTGCCGTTGGATTTTAATAAGCATGAAGGAGTGTATGGTTTCAGAAATACATATTTATAAAATTGATTGCAAATACCTATGGTAGGATCTTCAGTTCCAGTTAAGGTGAAATTTGGGATAAAAAGGAATTGCATTTTGTAAGATCTGCAGGAGCACTGGTCTCAGACCTCGTCCCTTCCCCTTTTTTGAGCGCTGAACTGAACCTGACGTTCATCTGTAATCATATTGGTGACCAATGTCCACACCAAACCATAGCTTATTTTCCCTTGCCACAACTGGCTTTTCCAAAAGGTCATAGCTGAGTGAGGACATTGCAATAAACCAGAAAACCAAAGTATTCTTGGACAAAGGGGACGTAGAGTTGTTACTGTACCCTAACAGCAATGAATTTGTAGGATTGGATCATCCCTCAACTCTACAATAATACTCTTTGTGACTGAGCTGAGTTGGCCTCTATAGCAAAGGGCAGGAGGCACAGTGGCATTTGTAGCCCTGAAACATGGCAAGATATCACAGGATCTCCTCTACACATACCTGGTGTTTTAAGAGGCTGCACTCAGCTAAGAGTGAGAGAGAATATCTTCCAAAGACCAACTTAAATCAAGGAATCCAGACCTTCTGAGCCTTCTAACTACTAAAGCAGCCTCCAAATCTATCTTTTTTTGGGGGGGGTATGTTTCATGTAAGGTCACAAGAAAGCAGAATTACTGCAATGTTTGTCTGGTGCATGCTAGAGAAAAAGAGCACTTTTCTTGTCTCAGACCAAATAATTTAAGTTTATTTATCAAAATGGAGAGATGACATATGCTTCTGTCATGCTTTTTACATTAACTTGCTTTGCATGTTGCTGGTGTAAAAAATATGATGAATCTTTTTTCATAAAATAGTTTTTAAATACATGACTACCATTAGCACATAAAACATAGCCTTTAAATATGTATTTAGCTTTCAGTCTTACATCTCTGGGAAAATGCAGACATTGGAAAATGGAAGGAGTTTGCAATGGGTACTCAAACCAGTCTTTGAGATGCAAACGTCTACTGCTGCTTTGTAATTAAATGGATAAAAAGCAAAGGAGATCAAATGGTATCAAGCTGATTACTAGTATAAAGGGATAATCGTAGGTAGTTAGAGACCAATCAAATGACAATAATTACCCTATTCCCATACTGGGGATTTTATGGTATATCTGATGAAACCTTCTGTTGAAACTTTCTGATTTTGAATTGCATTAAAAAATACCTTCCATCTTTCATGTTGGATTCTATTGTACAATAGAAAATACAATTATTTTCACAGAAGGAAGGAGATTTTTCTGTGCTTTTATGACCACATATCTGCTGCTCTAGCCAAGTAAATGCTGCAGCTGTGATTGAAGTCAGGAAAAGTATGGTCATCTGTGCAGGCTAAGAATTAATTTTGAAGCAGGTGCTGTTCTGAGCTTTTGAAGGAGACAGGTATAAGGGAGGAAGGAGGCTGTACTGATCTAATGGCATTAACATAGCTAGTGTCAAAAGTCTTCCTTCTTTGAAACACTTATTGAGGAACTCAAAGTTAAAAATAAACATAATCTGGTTTATGTGAAACAATAATGAATTTTTAGTGTTTTCTGTAGTTGCTGGAACACATTTCCAGTGTTTTCTATTTCCCCTCTGTATGTATCATGATTATGTGATGGAAAACCAGGCTTTTAGTTATACCTTAAGAGTGGATACTGGAGTGGTTATTGTTTGACTCTACCAGATTATCCATTTGAGTGTTCGCTGTGTGAACACAAGATCTGTCTTCTCTCATGTGGACTGCTAGATGCAGCCCTGGCTTCTAGGTAGATCTGTGCCTTGTACAGTGTGGTCTCACCATCTTGCTTCTGCTCCATGGCTCCAGGGGTCTTGAAGAGAACTGTTGAGTGTCTGGAGGCAGAGAGCCAGACAGAGCTAAGCTACATCTTTTGGGGCTTTACATTCAAAGGACTGTCACATTATGGCTACTGCCTTGTGCAGTGGGACTGTTGTAATTTGGTGGTCGAGGACCATTTCTTCTTCACCACATGAACAGAAATATGAAATATATGATCGACAGATCACTCATTTCAAACATCAGAATGAATTTTTTGTTCTGACTGCATGTCAGAAATGTTTTTCAAAATACCACTATTTCAGATACAATTGAAATCCTTATTTTATACAAAAAATGTGGCAATGTGGCAGTGCAGTTCCAGTATTTTGGAAATTAGTGGCGTTTTTTTCTTGTGATAATGCTGATAGTAGAAAAAAAACTTACCTTGTGAATATTGAACACCTCAGTGTTAAAGGGCTCTATCTTCTATCTATTATCCCCTTCTTTCTTTGCAAAAATACTCTTCTGTCTATGCTGTCTCTTCTATAATATTTAGTGCATATATCAAGTATATATTCTTTTTCAGAAAAAATTCCCAGGGAATGGGAATTGTAATCAATATTTAGATTGAAAATAGTCTGGAATCTAGTATTTGCTCTTATCTTAAAATATATTCTCCTTATTTTTTTTTTTTACAGGTGGATCAGCTCGTATCTTGACAGACACAAGACAATGTTGAAGAGCCTATAAATATGAAAGGCTCAGTAAGCATGTTCATATGTATTTAAAAGTTTCTCCCTGGGCATTTGAGTGTTTTTTCACTCAAGTAAGTGTTTTGACATGAGTTAGTCATCAGTCTTTCTCCCATCAGTGACAACCTATCATGACAGAATTGATGAAGAAATTTTTCATGAATAGCGAGGATGGTTTTTCTGCTATAATTACTTATTGACATGTTAGATAAAGATTTTAGTTACAAAGAAAAAAATGCTTTTCTTACAGAACCTTAGGTAACTTTAACCTGTTTTTCAAACTTCTATCTTTTTTCTAGTGTGATACCAAAACAGATCTGTCAATAGTTTTGCCAAAAAGCATGGGAAATATTTGTGTATATTTTCTCCTTTTAAACCATAGAGAACAGATGAAATATCTGGTCATAAGATATTAAATGATCAACATCCCTAGAGATCTTTCAGTGACAAGGTGCACAGGTACAACCTCTTTGTGATGACATATTGAGCTGCAGGGGCAATAGTACACCACTGTGATCTGGAGTATTGAATGACTGTAAAAGGCAAAGCATCAGCTTCTTCCAAGACTAGTAGGACTTCCCACTGAAATATGCTATTGAAAAACATATCTGAAGAATGAGTGCTGGGCTTGTAATTGTTCCTTGCAGCAGCATACAGAATTTTACAGGAAGGTAGAACTGTATTTCTTGTAGGAGTTGGCAGCAATTAAATTGTTCTTGTTGAAAATAAGTAAAAGATTTTCCAAGCTTGATTGTATTAATGATCTGTTCCTAAGGAAAATAAAATCTTTTTATATAACAATTGTGCACAAAGGAATACTAGGCATTTGGATGATATTTCCATCATAAAACACAGACCCTTTTGGCAAATGAAGTGCAGGAAAAGTTTGAAATTGTTCATGTGCAGCAGACAGCCCTTTTTATAGTAGTCAAAATGTTTTAGCATCTCTTCAGCATCTTATGGCAGCATCAGCATGTTGGCTGTTGGCAGCTGTAAACATGTGTATTTGCATTCTGGTGTGAATGCTTTCAGCCCCTTTGTCTGCAGGGATCGCTTCCTCTCTCCCCGTTGTCGGGCGAGGGCTGCAGCCCCTGTGCTTGCCTGCTCCGCTTCATCGCGGGCTGAAGGACACTGTCCTCGGAGCAGATTTCTTCCCGAGACGTGAGTCAGCAGGCAAGGTGGCTGACGGCATTGCCGGGATGGGCCACGCCGAGATGTGCCTCTGCAGTGACGCAGCCTTTGCTCACGCAGGAGTCACCAAGGAGTTTTACATCACCTCTACACCAGGTGGCAACATATCACGCTGCTCTGCTCGTGATCTGGTTTTAAAGGCACAAACCCTTATCATATGCAGCATTCTGCAAAATTCAGTCAGTACAGATCTGATCTGCTGTCCCTTCCTTTTTTTTTTTTTGTTTTTTTTCTTAATCAAATTAAATATTGTTTTTATGTTCATGTCTTATTATATTAATGTTGACAAAGACTAGTTAAATGCCCTTAATATAAGGAAGAAAAGAATTCAATGAGATGGTCTAAATGGTGTAAGAGTATGCACTAAAGGTACCTTTTAAGTTTTAGATAGTGCTGTTGGCTTTCATTTTAAGATGCAAAATGCTGTGTGTTGCAACAGTTTTTTTTCTTTCAAATTTTCTGGAACCTAATTACTAAAAAATTCTCTCTGCTAATAAAGAAAGATTCATGGTATTTGAAGGACTAGCACCTTCAGTTTAGACTGTAATGAAAACTTTGGTTGCTCTTAAAAGGCTTTTCAAACAAATGTTCAGATGTCTGTGACAATCAAGCTGAAATGTTTCCTGTGGTATTCATACTGCCAACTTCAGGTCTTTTTATTGCAGACATCTTCTGGGCTATTCATTGTGGATTCCCCTTATAGTTGCTTAAGGGACATCAGAGCTAGCCTCATCTGGAAAGTCTTCTAGTCTTTTGTACTCCTAGCAGAGAAAGTGCCTACAGGGTTCAGTTGATCTCATACATTTCTAAAAGGTCAAATGAATCATACCACAAAAGTGCTTATTACTCTGTTGTGGCTATAGAGTCTAGAAAACTAGTTCAGATATATACATTTTAGACATTTGGATTTGCTCAGATGATTCCAGTCTTTTGAATGTAATTGTACTTCAAATGGAACTACAGGCTCTCAAAGGATTTGATTATTAAACGACAATTTTTTTCAGTTTGTCATCCAAATTTTACAAGCCTGGCTTTGACATTGATCTGAGTCATTCCAGCCATATTTTGGAGTAAGGAGACACAACTCCCAATACATCAGGTGAGAGATAAGTCTGGTAGTGCCTGTTCCACTTCAGTTCAGTGTATTAACATTACAAAAACATAGTAAAAACAATATAAGGGAAGAGACTTTGTTAAAAGTCTCTTAAATGCCTTATTCTTTTAGATTTGTAAAACAAATGTTAAAAGCAAAACATAGCTGGTTTTAAATAAAAGTTTGTGAAGTATTTAACATGCAGATAAGTAAACTGACAAATGGAACTTATATGGAAGACAGTATTATGAAAGAGAACGGGAAGAAAGAGTGTATATGAAAGGAATGACAAACAGGCAAAACCAAATCCTTGAGTGTGAACTGAAATTAGGGAATTAAAGTGCTTACGGAAATTTTTGCAGCCTTAAATGAAAGAAGGAGAGGAAGGGATATGAAGGTATGTGCGTATAGATAAGTGACAGTGTTTTGGGCAGAATGTCAAAAACTTTGACATTGGAGTGAAGCCCAACAGAACCAGTGACAGGGTGAAATGTGAGTATGGGACTACTTTAGAATGAGTTGATTAATCAGCAAAGTCAGAGGCTACTGTTCTGAAAATCCCACAAGAAAAACTTTAGTTTACTTACTAATATTTTTAATTCATAAGTTACCACACAAAAAAGTTTTCTTATTTCAAGGTGACTAGCAATCACAGACCATCTCTAATTATCTTTACAAGAAGACTTTGAGACAGTGATTGAAGGTTGAGGTGGCAAATGTAACTGAATACAGTGTTATCTAAAATGTATTGTTACGTACATAAAAACATCCAAAACTCTGCCAATACCATGTTGGATTTTGAACTGCCCATCTTTACTTGGGAACAAGGTCTTTGGTTGCAATAAGGACATGAGTTTGGTCTTAACGGTTGTTATCCCTTTCTCTTAAAAATGCTGTAATTAAACTGGGAAAAAAATCAAAGAAATGTGAAAAGGATGAAGGATGATCTAAATTGTAATGTTACAATTGGAATAGTAATTAGGCAAACCAGAGCTGTTTACCCTGGAGAAAAGACTGTTCTATGGAAATGTTAAAGAGGGCTAAAGAACCCCAAATGATATGAAGGTTGTGCATTAAGGATTTCTTGTTTAGTCTCATTTCCAATAAAAAAATGTTTAGCATCAGTTGAAGCTAACAGAAGTGTCATTCAAAGCAAGCAAGAAAGCTTGATTCTTCATCGTGTTTTAGCACCTGAAATATCTTTTTCATCTGTAATATATTTTTCAAAGCAGATAAGAAGGCTTGGTTCTTCATCTTGTTTTAGCGTCTATAATATCTTTTTCTAAAAGCTACACAAATTCACTCTAAAACATTTTATGTGCCTTCAGAATAGTGAATAATTTAGAGAAGAAACATCCACCAATACCTGTTGAACAGAAAAATACATTACCCCTGGCTGAGGAATTCCATATTTTGCAAATTTTTGGAGGTTAGATTATTTAGTGAACTCCCATTATGTGCTGTATTATTCCCTTTTTACTTTGGGTGATCTTTTTGGAGAATGGTTACTAAGCTTGATGAATCAGAGCCCTTGCTCTGACCAAGAATCAGCCTTATGTTAGAAACAAAGCTAATTTTAAATAATAATAGATTTACCTGGTAGTGTTAAAATAGAATTACAACGAAAGTGTGCAATTTATATTGAGATATTTTTCAGGTAATTATATGAAATCTATCAGATTGCATTTAAGGCAGAGTGATTCCTTCTTATTCTATGTGTGATGCACAGTTTTCCTTATTGTAGTTTCAGGACTGTGGTTAAAAAGGTTGAAAATTTTTGAGTATGTCAGTCCTGTAGCAAAACTGGTAAAGATTATAAATAGGAGAATAAGTAGTGAAAGGACATATTTTCTTCAACTCTGCTGTTTTCTAGTTTTCAATTCTGATGTTTTCTTCCTCAAAAGCATCTATTTTGCTTCTCTTTTTGGTTTAGTTTGCTAGATTCTGTTTAATTTCCTATCTCCACTTACTTCAGTGAGCAATAAGTGTATTTCTGCCAAAACCAAGAACACTGACTTCCTATTTTGAAAAGTGTTATCGGTGTGTTTCTTTTATAGGAGAGCATATCTACCTAGTAGTGCCAAATCTGTGGTAAGCACTGCAGTAATTCACATTTTTCTGCTTCCCTCCTTCAGGACTGCACATTATACTTTCCAGCATGTGATGTGAATGCAGATGGATCTTTGTACATGGTGTAAGAAAATAAAGGAAAACAACTGTTTGCTCATGTTGTGGTTGTGTATGTGAGACTTGAGGGAAAAAGGTATCCATCCTTTCAATGTAGTGCTCATTTTAACAGATTTATTATTATTTAGCAGAATTATTGAATGTGGGAGCATAAAAGTAGTTGTCCAACAGTCTAGGACCTGTTTGGATGCAGAAAGTGAGAACTAATTTAATGAATTAATTTTATTCAAATGAAGTGCTTATATTCAATTACATATATCTATTAATATGAATACAATAATTTAGAACAGCTTTGACGGTATTAGATTTCTTTACCATCAAGCTCATACACTAAAGTCTATGTGGGAATTTCTTTTTGCATTACTTGGAAACATACCACCCATCTGTAGGAAGGTATTACAGCTCTCTCAGCTTTCCTTTCCATTGCATAATCAAACAATATTCAAAATTCGCCTGAAAACGACTTTTCAGGAGACAATCTGCAAAAATAACATACAAAGAGAATTTTTAAAAAGTGTATATAGTCTTTAGTGACTGAAAGATTGTAGTAAGAAGCAGACCTTTAAAGAATGCCTCAAGTAGATTATCTACTCTGTTGAAATACAGAAACTGGGAAACTGGAATTGCTTACAGTTATGTATCTGACCCACAAGGTACTGGTATGTGTTAGTGCTGGTCTCCTTTTGGATTGTAAGTTGACTTTGATGGATTGTAGTTAGGAGCAGGAAGAAAAAATGGAGAAGATGCAGCAAAGGACAAGAAAAAGAAAACCTTAAAAATGATAACTCCCCCACTCTGGACAAAGGCAGAAACCAATTCAAATGCAACCAAATAAATTCTCACTAAAAAAAAAAAAAAAAAAAAAAAAAAAAAAGAAAGAAGCTCCATGCAGATTTAGAATACGTTAATTTGGAAGACATTATAAACATTTGGGATGAGATTTTGCTTGCATAAATTTTATAAAGCTCAGTTATAAAGCTCAGACTTAAATCTGAGCTGAAAGCCAAAATATGTGATTTGTTTTGTTCTAAAGGGGAAATTTTAAGCCTGTTAGAGGACACAGGTGACATCTAAAGCTAAATGATTAGTAGTCCATTCTTTGCTGAGGTACTTACTGTGCTGTGGTGCAGGAAGAGAGAGATGAGTGTGGAGAAAACAGGTTTCTTTTTCAGATTCAAGTTCAAAGACATAATGTTCATGTTTTCTTGGAAAGTTACATTGGGAGATAGATCACTATAGTTTCTTTAGCTTACCAGAAAGATAGTTATGTGTTTTGGCTCTTCTAAGAAGGAGACAGCCTGAAAAGAAATACAAAAGCAGCATGGAAATTTGTGAGGAGGAGAGATACTGTACTGGAAACAACAGTATTCAGAATGACATTTGACTCAGTGACGAACTGCTCTGTTGGAATTAAAACCTCCATCTAAGGGAGAAACATCCTCCCTGTTGGATGCCATGAGGTGTCTGCATCCAGACAGTGAACAGGCTGCAACCACACATACCCACACTTGTGATGTGCACATGTGAAGCCACGGTGTTCTTTCACACTAGTGTGTGTGTGTGATTCAGCTGAACAGAACTGTGGAAAGCTAGACTACCCACAGCTCTAGCAGGAGATGTGTAAGGAGGGGAACAAGCACGCCCAGATTAGGTGTGTGCACTTGTAAATAGAGAAAATGTGCACATATAACTGTATTTATGTGTCTGTCATTAGAGCATTTTGGGTGGGTTGTTGCAGGAGGCAGTTTTTGTTTGTGTATATTATAAGCATTTCATATGTATCTAATATTGTGGTTTATTAGCATTTTGCTTGCTTCTAATATTGTGGTTTATTTGTATTGCTGAATGTTAAATATAGAGATCACTGATTGCTGGTTAATTACATGCTGTTAATAAATTGCCTCAATTCTGATTTTCCCTCTGATAGTGTATCACGTTTAACAAAATATCTCTGAGCTGGGTATACTGTTACTGTAATAATCATGGCTGTGAAATACAGCGTCATAGAAAGGGAAGGAAAAGGGTTTTGTTTAGCTGTTGAGTAATAGCAAAATTAATAGCTGAGTGATAAGTAAGTTTTGATATATGGGGAAATCTTGCCAGTGTCTGAAATGCCCACTTGAAACTTCTAAAATTTGTCCAGAGATACAATGAAAAGATAAGTAAGAGTCAGTTTTATATCAGTTAACTTACAATAGTTTTTGAGGGATAGAGGTGGAATCTTTCTAAAACTGGGAGCTGGATTAAGAAACATAATTCAGGAAGGACAAGCCATAGTCCCTTGATTGGGACTCGAGTGAAAAGGGAAGTAGAATCAGCATTCCTGATAGAAATTATTAATGCACCAAGAACATTTCCTGTGAGATGTTATGCAAAGCGCTGCATTCTAGTTTTATGGTGAACAAGTTCTTCTTATTCTACCCTGGAAATAAAAAAGGTATTTGAGTAATAACTGTAATAAATTTTTCTCTAGTTAGATGACATAGTTAAGATATGTTTCAGTGTAGCAAGTTAATAGGATTTAGTTTTTAAAATGTTACAATTTTAAAGGTTAAAATTTGCAATTTTAATTGGCTCAAAGATTTAAACTTCCTCATTTAGGAAGTTATGTGTACAGTAAGCAGAGACTGTGATCTAAGTTGACTTTTAACATACTTCGAGGAAATAAGACATTGTCTTAGCTGTAATTGTGAAGCATGGTTCTGCAATCCATACATTTTTAGTTATTAAGACACTATTTGCAAGACTGCATGTTATTTTTCTTCTTCATGTTGCCTCATGCTACACTTTTATCATTTCAGTTTTAGCTCTTCAAAGATACTGATATGTCTTGAAAATAACTCTTTTTTTTTTCCTTCTAAAAGGAATAATTGAAATGCAATATTAAGTAAATTACATAAAGACTGTAACTGGCTGGTGGCCTTGGAAACCCTTAAGAAAACCCAATGTTAAACAAAAAGTAGTGTTTCCATCTTTTTTTTTCTCTGATTTCTCACTGATTTCATTAATGTGGAACAGTTATATGTTATCACCATTTACATTATATGGCAAGAATGTATGACATCTAAATACTGTTAGTATCTTTTTTGAATTTCTGTATACTGAATGCAGGTGAGACATCACACTGTCAGCTCTGAAGCTCATTTTATTTCTGGTGCTGAAGGGACAATTTTAAATATTAAAGTGCTTGAATGTTACTTGATATTTAATCAGAGATGGAGGTTTGGGTCAACCCCTCAGTGATACAGATTCTACAATTTACATCATAACTGTCTGTTTAGACATTTTTTTTATGTACAGAAAATCATGATTTCCTGAGATACTTCTGTCTATCCTTACTAATAATTGATAAAAGGAAGGATCTAATATTCCTGACTGAGAAAATAATTAAGGAGCTCTGATTGCTCCTTGACCTTGTAATACGTTTGTAAAGAGCTTTGAAACCTTGCAACAGAACATACTAATATGTGCAACAAAGTATCCCTATTTGTTAAAGAATCTCTATTCCTAACTAGTGATCAGAGCCAACATACTTTTTCATCAGTTGCCTTTTTATTTACTCCTACATTCAGATCATGAACACCACTCCTTGAGACCAGCTAAACAGAATGAGAAATGGTAAATTTGAAAGGACAGCTTAGGGAAGCCAAGCAAATGACTGACACTGCTCATGGCTGAGAAACCTACAAGGTGTATGGATTCTTAATTAGTGTCTTTGAGAGGCATTAACTCTTCTGTTCTTTTTCAACCTATCCTATATTTCTAAAGACTTATTATAGATCCAGGGCTATAATTTGTTTGATTGAATAGTTGGTTTATTGCTATAATACATCTTCCAAAAGCTATATTTTTCTGTTTTTACTAATATCTGGTGGTATCTTACCCTAACAGACCAGTGCTTATGAAAATAATTTCATATTTAGGAGAGCCTTCTGTAGTATCAGACCATGTCCAGAATATTCTGATACAGTTTCTACTAGTAGACAATACTTCATATGGGGAGATAACTGAATTTATCCTTTTATCTGATCTTGCTTATCTTTCCATTACACAATGTTTGTTATTAGGAGCTCTTCAAATTTGGTCATGGGTATTTCAGTTATGTTTGCTGCAGTCTTAGCACTTTTACAGCGTGTCATGCTCCTCCCCTGTCTGCATAACTTAGTAGGACTGCAAAGTCTCCTTTGAATTTCAGAATTGTCACACAAATACAGATCTTCTGAGTGTTCATGTAGTTTGCTTTGTGTTGTCTCCCTTCCCAGAATAGCTTATGAGTAAGCTCCTGAAAGTGTGGTACTGAGAGGAATAATGTTTGGAGGTTTTAACTTCTATTTTCTTCGATAGTCCGTGTAATTATTTATCTATTCATTTAAATAATTTCATGTAATCTTGCATACCAACATACAGAAGTTTTTGTGAAGATTTGTGGTATAGTATTTCCTCTAGGTACTTTAGTGATATGTTTAGAGGATGGTGGCTTTTCTTGGGAAGCTGTGTAAAATTTCAAAACAAATTCTTCCAGCAAACTTGTACCACATTTTGAAAAAGGAGAGAAGTGAATGAAAAAGAAGAAATGATCATGTCCACAAAGACAGATCCAGTGTAACAAATACAGCCTAATCAAGAGGAAGTTTTGAGTAAGCTTTGTCTTCCTCCAAGTGACGGGTTTAAATCATCATTTGATATTCAAATATTATTAAATAATGAAATATCATTCATCAGTATTGTTCCTCGGCTTTAAGAGTATAAGAAATTGAAATGTAGGGAGTTCCAATCTCATAGTTTTCAAATCTGGTGCTAATTTTGCATGTTTCCATCTCAATGTGCTGATTATAAGATAAACAAGAAAGAAAGGTTCTCCACTGAGGATAAGACTTCATGTTGGTTTTCCTGCTGAGTTCTCAGGTTCTTTCAAAAGCAGGAGGAGCTGCAAGTTCTCACTGCATGTAGAGCTGAACAGAAAATATAAACTTGCTTGTCAGCTAGTATCATATTTAGAAAAGTTTATATGCCAAACCCATCCCTTTCCTTCACTCACATGGTATTGGCACTCTAGATAGTCTTAAACTCTTGTGTGAAGGGATCATAACTTCCAGAGCTTGTCCAGTATGATTCTTAATGATGCCAATGCTTTTCTTCAGAAGTAAGTTAGCTAGCCCAAGTTCAGCCTGGTCATTTCCTTGTTTCGTGTTAGCTTCTCTGACAGTGAGCCAGAGCTCTGCTGATATAAATACCTGGAGTGAGGCATCTGGCTGTGACAATGTATAGCAACTGACTATGGCAAGACTCAGACTTGGGATTCTTTTTTCTTCTGACTGATGTAATTGCTGGGTACTTTTTAATTGTTTCAGTCCAACACTTGAACAAAAGAATGATGAAAAAAATGCTCTGGCCTTAACTTCCCCTCCCCCCCCCCAGTGGAATATTTTTAGTCAAAAGAGGATTTTATAGTGTTCTCATAACAGTAAATGAAAAAATTATTTAAACTATTTGGCTTCCAAAGAAATGCGGCTTTCTTATGTAAAAACAATTTGCTGAAGAAATATTTTTGGTAGAAAAAATGCATATTTTCTAGCAGGAATGTCTGGATATTTAAAAGTAAGAAGGAGGAAAAAATGTACTGTAAAATCCATTCACTTAAAAAACTCTATAAATGATAATTGAAAAAAAAATATATAGTATAGCCTGCAATGTCATGAGTAGATGCAAACTTCTTAATCATTGCTACAGCTGTTTTTTACGTGACGCAAAACATGAGGAGGAAGAGAGACAAAGTTGTGATGCGTCCTTATACTTTTTTCTTTATTTCTCCCATTAGCCTCTTCAACTCCTTCCTTGAGAGTGTTTCTCTAGTGTGACTATTTGCAATTAAGTTTTTTGCTGATAGTGCTTTTATAACATGTGTTATATTCACTGATACAGGGTTTACTCTATAGTGAACTCTCTTACCATATCTGAATGTTTATTGAATATTATCATAACATTCATGCCTAATCCTATCTTCTCTTCTTGAACACTGCAGGGAACTTCTTTTTTATCCTTGAAGTTGGATTTTAGAATACTCAGTACTTCTCAGTATATAGAATCTTTAGTGGAACCCACTCATTATTAATGTTTTCAGCAGCTGCCCAAATAATGTTTGCCATGAAATTAACAATGTCAGTTGCTACCTCTACCTTCATTATAAGAATTCATTGGCTAAATTAAGACAATTTCTAGACTAATAGAATAAAACCTCTCCCAAGCACCAGACTAACTGGCAGATGTTATAAATGAGTTAATGTCTGGGAGGGAGATTATGAGTTACTAGTTGATACAATGTAGTTTAATACAATGTAAATTTTGAATTGTTAAGAAATTGCCATGAAGTTATGCATTGGCAAGTAGTTAATACAGTGTAGTTCTGAACTTGTTAAGGAACTGTTACAGAGTTATGTTGGGTTAAATGAAGAGTTATGTAAGAATTGTTGATAAATTGTTACAGCTAGGTTGTGGCTGGCGGTTGCTGCAGTGTGAGCGTGTGTCCACTAGGTGGAAGACTAATGGGCGTTCGGTAAGCTGAATGGCTGGAACATTCTAGAAAATGACCTAATGGGGTGAGGACATCAACTTGACTTGTAGTAGGAAGATGAGCTAAGCTATAAGAACTCAGTATGCTAAAATGATTGGTCAGGACTGCACCTCGTTATGGAGCAGCCAGCGGCCCACAAAGGAACCAGTCAAGGAGAGGATCCAAAAACGCAGCAATCTGCGAGGGATGGAGGTTGTGAAGACTGCCCAGGTGCTCTGCACCTGGTCCTCTGGTGGAAACCAAAGGAGCACCCAGTGCATCATTGTCACTGTTGTTATTTTTCTCTGGGTTGTTGCGTGAGGCTTGGGCTTATCTTGAGTCCCCGTTCTCAGTTATTAATTTAATAAATGAATTAACCTACGCCAGGTTGCCAGCCTCATTTATAACAGCAGGTAATAATGTGACATAGTTCAGCAAGATCTCTTATCCTCCAAAAGATGGTTGAGTACAAGTTACCTTTTAAGAGTAGTTCCTGAAACAATCTGCTTACCAAGTTATGTTCATTATGACCTATTTGGAAGAGGTACAGGACAATAACCTTTTAGGAAGTATTTTAGGAGTTTACACAGACAAGTATATTCTAGTGTTCCAGGGGATTTCTGGTTTTTGTTAAGACATAATCTTCAGCAGAGTCCAAAGATCACAATACTTGGAAGAAAAAAAGAAGGATGACAATTTCCCTTGGTCGTACATGGTGTGCCCATGTACTAGAAATCAGAAGAAAAAAAAATTCAATATGCGAATTTTGAATAATTTTTATGTTCTTTAACCTTTAATAGATATTGAGTTAAGGGCTGATTCTTGACAGGCAAACAATAATTAGTATCACAAAAGGATGAGGCTTGATACGACTTTACAAAGTACAGTTTTAGAGCCACTACATGTATGTGAGAATGGACCATAATAGTAGTACATTCTGTCTGTAAAGCTTAAATACAGGTTACAAGTTAAATGTTCTTTACAAAGGGAAAATCATAGAAGGCAAAATATGCACGGAATTCTGGAGTTCAACCCATGTAACTCCCAAATGTTCTTTCAAGGTATAAGTTGCAGGCATTCCTCATGGCCCTTGAGACCATGACAGGACCAGATTCTTCTTCAGTGCTTGATTTTGCACATACTCACCTCCAGAGACCAAAAAACTCCAGCTTCAATAACGGTGAATTGTGGTCTGTGTCCACAATCATGCAGTGAGAGGTATATTCCTATTTTCTGTGTTGCCATTTTGGGCTATAAAAGCAGATGAACATCCCTACAAAATGCATATTTGCCTCTCAAACCGATGAATGAAACCACTTGCAAACATGACAAGCTGAAAGGACTTTCCATTATTCAGAAAAGCACAGCTTAAGGGATACCTTCTGACTTATCAGCTGGTATGATATATTGGATGAGAAACTGGAGTTATCTAAAATTTTGGAGGTCTCTTTATGAATGATGGAAATTGAGATAGAGGTTTTTCAAATCTGTGATATTGTTAAGCTCAGTAGCTTATTCCTAACTTGATGAAAGTATTTCCAGATCTGATTATCTAAAATGTGAAGATTTTTTATGCAGTGGATTTGAGAGGTTAACTACTGATTGTTTGAGTCATTAACCATTAACAGACCAGTGTCTCACAGGTTTGTAAAGATGACGTTAAAATTTTTTTGTGAACTGTGGCTTTCTGAATTATATTTTTTCATCATTTTAAGTATATGTATTTTTCAAACCCATTCTTTAGTTATTAACTTCAAAGCAGCTTTGTCTTTGAGTTGATTCTACTAAGTGTCAGTATCTTTAGTCCATGGTTAATATTTTTTTCCAAGTATAGTTCTTCAAATTTCAACACTCTTAATGCTGGTCTGCTTACTCAAGTACAAATAAATATTTTCCCCAATATTTTGTGTAGATAATGGCACAGTGTTTCTCTCAATATAAACTATACTTAATCTATTAAATAAAAAAAATCTTTAAAGTGAACTGTTGTGGTGCACTGTTTCATCTTGTTTCCTTTTACCTTTTCCCATGTTAAAATGGTTCATCCCAATCCTTCCCACCTTGGCCCTGTCAATTGCTCCTAAGCTCCTCCCCTTCTTCCAGACCCTTCCCTGTCGGTTATCCTAGACCCAGCCTCCAAGTTGTCAGTCCTCCCTGGCCACACCTTTTGCTCTAGAAAGTTCTCTGTCAGTTACTGATTATCTGTTAAATGATTGAAAAGTGTTGACTGATCCCTGCCCATGTTTTGCTGTACCTGGAATCCCTCCCTATGTCACTCCCCTAAGTCTTCCCTATTGGTCTGTACGCTGTACCCTCCCATGGGGGAGGTTCCCTATTTAAGTTGATGTCAAGCCCTTCTCCTTGCTTGTTGTGGTTCCTCCTCCCCGATCGTAGTTGCTTCCCTCTTACCTCTCCAATAAACCTCATCTTGGAACCGCAAAGGGTCCCTCTCTCATCTTCGCCTTTCCTCAGACGCTGATGTCTGCAGCAAAGGCTCTGAGCCTTACCCGTGCTCTGGCTTCTGTGGATCCTAGGGACAGAACACTCTTGGTGCTCCCTGCCTCACCAGCCAGCCATGGGGGCAGAGCTTGGGTGGACAGAGGCGGGCAGTGTCAGTGAACTAGCAGTTAGAGTCTGATAGAATGACACATGAAATTAAGATGTGGATGACAATATTTTTGCAGAAATCTGTGATATCTGTACCCCAGAGCCTGGGAATAGTCCTCAGTATTTGTGATGTGTTGATCATGGCTGGATATCAGGCACTCACCAGAGCTTCTCAATCACTCCCTTTTGAGGGGAGAGAAAATATCACAAAGGTTCATGTGTTAAGACTCACCAAGTACTGTTAGGGGCAAAACAGACTTGAATCGGGGATATTAACAGAATTTATTGCTAATCAAAATCAGATCAGGATAATAAGAACTGAAACAAATCCTAAAAACAGCATCTTCCCCATGCCTCCTTCCTTCCCAGCTCCACCTTCCAGTGGCACAGGAAAGCAGGGAATAGGGGTTAGGGTCAGTCCATCGCATGTTGTTTATGCCTCTGGTCAGGGAGAGGAGTCCTTCCTCTGCTCCAGTATGGGGTTGCTCCCGTGGGAGATAGTTCTCCACAAACTTTTCCAGTGTGAATCCATCCCATGGGCAGCAGTTCTCCATGAACTGCTCCAGCATGAGTCAGTTTCCACTGGGTGCAGTCCTTCAGGTGCAGCCTGCTCCAACCTGAGTTTTTCAAAGGGTCAAAAGTCCTACCAGGAAACCTGCTCCAGCGTGAGCTCCTCTTTCATGAATTCACAGGCCCCTGCCAGGAGCCAGCTCCAGCATGGATTTCCCACAGCCTCCTCTCAGACATCCACCTGTTCTGATGTGGAACTCCTCCAGGGGCTGTAGGTGGATCTCTGCTCCACCACGGACTGACATGAGCTGCAAGGGCACAGATGCTTCACCATGGTCTGCACCATGGTCTGCAGGGCAATGCTGAGTCTGCAGTCCTTTGGCTCCAACTACACCTCCACAATAGCTTTTTTTTCCTTTTAAAGTCTGTTATCACAGATTATTATCTCTGATTGGCCTAGCCTTGGCTCTGTTCTGGAGCCAGCTGGTACTGGCTCTGTTGGACATGGGGGAGGCTTCTGGCAGCTTCTCCTTCTTCTATAGGACCCACTCCTATATTCCCTACTATTACCAAAACCTGTCCACAAAAGCCCACTACAGTATTCCATCAGAAATCTCAACCCAAAAAGTAGTTTTAAAGTTTTGCATCTGTCCATCTCTTTTTTTTTTTTTTTTCACGGCTATCTTCATGGTAGATAATATTTCCATTCCCCTAGTTACTTGGATATCTTTCTGAGATTGAAACAGAAGTTCTGTGCTCAACTCCACTGGGGAAGTTCACCGTGGAAGTTCAGTGAACTGCCTTAAGCAATAGATCTGATGATAATTGTCTCCTTCAGTCATGAAACTTGTCTTTTATTTAGCAGAGAATAAATTTTTTCTCTTGAGATTAGTTATTGTGAAATTCATGGCCTCCTCACACAGAAGTGTTGATTTGACAGGGTATATGGATCAAAATAATCTTATAATATATATAATATAATAATAATTGGGATTACTTAGATTTAAATTTATTGGCTCATTTTAAATAAAAAACATGCCAATAAAGAATTATTTTCTCTTTGTGTGTCTAGCCTCTTTTCTCAGAACAATTCCAGCATTATCCTCAAGGCCATGCTCAAAAGGGATGCAGGAATCAGACTACAAATATTACTTCAGTTTTGAGTGCCCAAGGGGATCTGTGTGTTCAGACAGTCCGGTGGATTAATGCACTGCCAGTCCAGGTCTGCATTTTCTCCCTGCTGCTAATTCTCTCCCTAAGTAAGCTTCTGAGAAAGCTGAAAGCCTCCCTGAAAGCAGGCTAATGTGACACAGGCTGTGGGGTGCTCTCAGTCGAGGTCTGCAGAAGAAAAGGCCAAAACATATCTGCACTCACCAGACCACTCTCTGAAGCTGGTTCTTGGATATTTTAGAGATTGCCTGACAGAAAAGTGAAGGGCAAGAAAAAGAACAAATGAAGTTAAGATACCTGTATACTAACTACAGTTCTTCCAATATCTTTTGTCTTTTATTTTCCATGGAGAGAGAGTGTCTTGGAAATTAGTGATACAACCTCTGAAAGGGGACCTCTGAGTGGGGCTTTTGAGCCATTATCTATTTGGGATGGTCCTAGATCTCTTTTCTCTTATCTTGTAAGGAAGTAAAGAATAGTAGCTAGATAGAAAACCAAAACCAGTAGGCAGTCGTCTCTGATGGAAGAGAAAGTTGCTGAAGAGAGTATAAAAACGCAGTATAGAAACACAGTCATGGTTGCTGACTGCTGAGATAATTTATCCTGTATATTCAGTATTTCCACATTTGAAAGTTATGAGGTGCTGACATTTAAATTGCTAACATTAAATAAATGTTGGAGTAAAATTGGCAAAGAAACATGTTCCTGGCTTCTTTTTATCCTGTGGAGAAAGCTGAAATCCCTTGGGGAAGTCCTTCCTGAGATTAAAGCCCTAGGGATTTAAGAAATAGTCACATTGTTCGTGGCCAAAGGTAATGAACTGAAAACACAAATAAATGTTCTTCAGGAAAGCTATGCAGCTGTGACACCCCTGAGACACTACCTCAGGAAACGCAGTTGTCTTTTGAAAAGTTAAGGAGTACTGCAGTACTTCAAGGTCTTTTAAACAAATGCAGTTGACCATAAGATGGTGCAGTACAGGACGTCTCAAGGATTTTTGATTGTGTGCAGTAATTTTAAATATTGGACTTCCTCCTAGAAGTGAAAGAATTGGACTTGGTGGCTTCACTGAGGATAATTGCTCTTCACGGTGGATTGTTAAAATTTGATCTAAAAAAACTATTTGTCTAAAAATACATGAAAACAAGACACATTATGTAAATAATAGAATAAAAGAAGGTTTCTACATAAATGTAGGAGGAAGGAGACTTAATAGCCATTGATCTTAGAAGCATCAATATATGAAGGAAAAATCGAGGCAAAACAAACCTATTTACTGGAAACTAAATAATGGAAGTTTAGGGAGCAAAAAAAGGAAAGATGATATGGTAGTGTAGTAATTTTACTGTTGTTTATATTCTTTAAGAGAGCTTTTAATTTTCTTTTCTACTGAAAGTACTCTATGCTGATAGTATTTTAATAAAGGGTTTCTTCATTTTTGTTTATATGAAGAAAGAGAGTATGATTTTATGTTTTAAAAGCAGCTGTTACTGATCTGTGCCCAAGAGGTGGTAGTGGCATTCTGACCGACATGTGATGAAGAGTGAGAGAGCAGCACTCAGCTGGCGGACTCAGTAGAAGCTTTGGCTAGGCTAAGGCATACCTTCAGAGTGTGTGTCTTACATGGATTTAACATCACCATTCTAGAAAACTAATCTGACCCAGTCTGGGGACCATGTTGAAAGTTACACAGCTCTGATTGCTGCTTGGAGCCCAGTTCTGGTGTAGCACTGTCTGTAAATTGTGTGCTTCCACAGAGAAGATTCATGTGAGGTCACGGCAGAGGTGGGGGTCTGCCAGTGCCCCTCTGTGCTGTGCCCCACCTACACACACGTGCCTAAGGATGGATGTTGTTAAGTGTCTCATAACGTGTGTAGCTTTGCTGTGAAGCTCAGCTGATCCCCTAAGATCATTCAGCATTCTGCTAGCTTTGAGTCTGACTGTGTGAAAGGGCTATATGAATAAGTATTTTCCAGTTTGGAGGATCTTGATCATGTTGATGAACTGGATAGCTGGAAGAAGGGGTTTGGGGCCTCCTAAGTGATTTGCACCCCTTTCACAGGTGCTTTCACAGCACTGGTCTGGTCTGTGGGGCAGAAGCATGGGTATGACAAGGGACTTAATGTCTTGGTGTCTTTTGCTGAGGCATCTAGAATTGTATCAGTACCTGTTTATAAGGGATTAGGGCTTGATATTTTCACAAAGGGCCTTGATTATTATTTGTGCAACTCATTTTAAACACAGTCATACATCCACAAATGCGTCCTATTTAGGCATGCAATATATAATGTGTAATACATGTAATTCTGAGGCAGTGATGATTAAGCAGCATAGGATCTTTCTTCCATACTGTATGCTGCTGTTTATTATTTCTGGAACTGCAGTTCTCTTTCCTCAGTCTGATTCATTCTGAGTCATACAAAACACATTCTCATTGAAATGGGGTGCACAGCAGCAAGCAATGTCATGCTAGTTCTGCACCATTAGGTAATTGTTTGAGTCTTTTCTAGTGGAGATGTCTGTAGCACAGGCAGTACAAAAAGATGAGGACAATGTGGGTGTCTGGTGGGAGGATTCAAAGTTAGAAGAAAATTACCTATTAGAAAAACTTCAGCTTGAGCTTGCTTATTACAAACTTGACAGTATTTCAATTTTAAAATATTTGTACAATGTAATTAGAGGTATGGAAATAATTGTTCATATGCAGAACTAATCCTCTAATACAGTGAAAAAATACTATGAAGATTAATCTATTTGGGCTAGGTTTGGGGTCCAGCTTTAATACTGGATCAGTTCTTAAGACAGACATTATTGAAATGGCATTTGAAAATGTGTCTCAGAAATCAGAAAGTGGGATGTTTGGTGATTTTAATTAGTTAACTGGTTAGTTTTACTAGTAACAACACAGCAATATCTATGCATAGTTTTTGTCTTCCAATCTCATTCGGTAAGAATTTTAATAAGGCATATTCTGATTTACAAGCAGTGTTTCCCTTCTTGAGTAATAGGTAGAATTTTAAGCAGATAGCACTATGGTTAATATATTTTAAATTGATTTTCTCATCTACTGTCTAAAATTCATAAGCTGTTTACTCAGAAACAGGCAGCCTCCACTGCTTGGAGAGATATCAGATTAAAGAAAAGAGACACCTAGGATAGCACATCAGAAATGACACAAAGGGAGGTATTTATGCAGGGATGAGGTGCTTCCCTCCCCCATGCTGTGAACAAGTCAAGAACAATCATTACAAATAGCTGAAAAATCACCTCTTCTCTCATCTTGGGAGAAGAAGAAAATGTCTGGGTAGCTGATTTGGAATTAGAAGTACAGGGAAACAGAATGGCTGACATGAAATATGCTTTATTTTTAAAGCATTGGTTGAAGTACAGCTGATTTGATTTGGTAATAACAGAGGCTTATGTTAGATAGAAACACGAACAAACTGCCTGAACAACAAGAAAGAGTCAGTACTGTATTAGTGCAAAATAATAAAAACATAACTAATGAAAATACTTAAAATTAAATTAATTCTTGGATTTCCTTTCTTGAAGGTAAAGTACTATATAGAGATAAAATGTTTAAATCTGTTATTTTATATGTAATCCATCTCTTAGTTTTTAAAACCTCTTTTTTATTTGAGGTACCTTCTCTGGCTATGAATTATGAGTGTCCTTTTTAACTGTGTAGCTTTCAGTAAAATCCATTATCAGTTCTTTGTTTGAATTCAGTTCACATCATCTTCTCATAGGCTATAAAGAGACTCAATCTGTTCCAGAACAGTAATCACAGTCCATTAAACTCTGTTCCCTCTAGTCTTTGTTCCCAGTTACATGTGATACTGTAATTGTGTGTGTATGTGTGTGTGTGTGTGAGAGAGAGAGATAGAGAAAGATATTCAAGTGCCTTGCAAAACTGACACAAAGATTTACCCGTCCAGGCAAAACATATGCTTGTCTTTCCTTTAGAATGATGATAATTTCCCTGAAAAATTAGCAAGTGTTTCACTTGCCCAATCAAAAAGCCAGAAAAGCACCCCCAGCTCCCCCACCCAAACAAGTCCCACCCTGTAGATTTTCATTAAAATGTATCTGAAAAAAAACCCCATTCCTGTATTAACTCTTTAGTGTTCTTGATCACCAACCTAATCTGCATGCCATGAAGAGAAGACAGAAAAATAAAAGCCTTTCATGTTCACTTCAGAGATAATGGAGTTCATGATCTAAAAGGTTGTCTCTGGAGATTGAAAGCCTGATATTTTTCTGCCAGATCAAACCTGTTTTGGTCTACTCTAACTCCACTGAGTTTTGCAAGGGAGGTAATAAATCTGGTGTAAGATCATAAGCTTATTGACAGATTGAAGTTAAGTAAAAAATACAGTAATAAAGGATGCTAGATTAAAGTAGCAGCCCTATGTGGTTTTCAGTGTATTTTCAGTATAGAGGAATGAAGTACCTCAAAAATTAATGTCATCTCTGCAAACTGATCATGGAAGTTTTGAGCTGCAGAAGATTTCCAGTATTTTTCCATGTATATTGTGGAGAGCTTTGAAGAAGCTCTTTATTTAGCTATATGAGATAAATTTGTTCAAATGATGCACACTGAAAAGATTAGTTTCAGTAGAAAGGTTGATCTAGTTACAGCTCTTTCCTCTATTTGACTTGAACAAGTTAGATTTGGTTTCAAT